>NC_142879.1:18825227-19447045 GCF_051225735.1 Oryctolagus cuniculus | reverse complement strand
TGGCTGCAAGGCCAAAGCTGAGCCAGGAGCCAGCAGCCAGCTTCAGCTGGGGCTCCCATGAGTGGCAGGGGCCCAAGCATCTTTGGTACTTCTCCCAGGCCAGCAGCAGGGTGCCGGCTTGGCAGCAGAGCAGCTGGCACACAAAAGGAGCCGACCAGGGATGCTGGTGGCAGCTCTACTGGCTCCGCCACAACGCCAGCCCCACAATCAAGTATTTTTAAATGGCAGAATCACCTTGGCAAAATACAGCTACAAGTTTAGCAAAGGTTCACACAACTTTAATCATCAGATTAGTTTTGGGGCTGGCCTGCAGCATCGACATCCCATATGGGCACTGGCTGGAGTCCTGGCGGCTACACTTCTGATCCAGCTCCCTGCTAATGTGGCTGGGAAAACAAAGGAGGATGGCTCAAGTCCTTGGGCTCCTAAACCCCTGTGGGAGACCCAGCAGCTCCTGGTTCCGGATTGGCTCAGCTCCGGCTGTTGCAGCCATTTGGGGAGTGAACGAGCAGATGGGAGACCTCTCTGTTTCTACCTCTCTCAAATAATTAAAATAAATCTTCAAAAGAGAAATCAAGGTTTACTTTTGCAACTACCAGACACCAGCCTTACCACCAGGTAGTTTCAAAGACTGGTTGAGGTGAAAATTCACTACATCTTGGTGTATGACACACCACCCACCGGGGTTTAGGGTCAAAGTCAGAACTTCCGGGATGAACCCGTGAACTGTAAAACTATCTTCATGTTTCTTGCTATGGCCAAACTACAACATCTGGGCCCTTTCTATATAGTTCAAACTTAAAACCATCATCAAAACTATGCTTTGGGGGCAGGCTCCGTGGCTCACTTGGTTAATTCTCTGCCTGTGGCACTGGCATCCCATATGGGTGCCGGGTTCTAGTCCCGGTTGCTCCTCTTCCAGTCCAGCTCTCTGCTGTGTCTCAGGAGGGCAGTGGAGGATGGCCCAAGTGCTTGGGCCCTGCACCCACATGGCAGACCAGGAGGAGGCACCTGGCTCTTGGCTTTGGATTGGCGCAGCGCGCCGACCATAGCAGCCATTTGGGGAGTGAACCAATGGAAGGAAGACCTTTCTGTCTCCATGATTCTGTCAAATAAATAATAAAACAAATTTAAAAAACTAGGTTTTGCTTTGCTTGTCAAAAGCTGACTTAACCTGTTAGAACTAATTTTATACTAATAGGAAAAATCTGTGTTCTTTGGTAGCTGACAAATTTATATGTATCCCTACAACAATTAAAATCTGAAAAATCCGGCTTCTTTGGAGCTGATTTTCTCACGTGCTACATGTTTATGCTTGGAAACTCTCACTTGCTGAATCTAAGATTACTTTCAGGGCTGGCATTGTGGCACAGTGAGTTAAACTGACCACTGAAAAGCTGGCATCCCGTATCTGAGTGCTGCTTCAAGTCCTGGCTTCTCTGCTTCGGACCCAGCTCCCTGTTCATCTGCCTGGGAAGGCAGTGGATGACAGCCCAAGTTCTGCACCCACGTGGGAGCCCCGGAATGGAGTTCCTGGCTCCTGGCTTCAGTCTGGCCCACCCTGGCTCTTGCAGAATGTACCAGCAAATGGAGGTTCTTGCTGCCTTTTCCCCCTGCCATAAGACATTTTAAAAAAATCACTTTGTAAAAAAAAGATTTATATATTTGAATGGCAGTCAGAGAGTGGGATCTACTGCTGGTTTAGTCCCCAAATGCTCCCAACAGCCAGGAGCAGCTCTCGCCAAAACCAGTAGCCAGGAACTCCACTCAAGTCTCCCATGTGGGTGGTGGGAAGCTGGATCAGAAGTGTGGGCGAGCTGGGACCTGGACTGGCACTGTGACACGGGATGCAGACGGCCCACGCGTGGCCTAACCCACTGCACTACCATGTCCACCCTCTCTCAGGATCACTCTCAAACCTCTCCCCCTTTTAAAAAAATTACCAGCATCACTTCAGTTATGAGAAAGACTAAGCCTCAGGGTCAGGAAAAAAAAAATCCTCACACAGAGTAGCCTGCAGTCTCACCTGAGGCAAACGGAGCCTGCAGGTGAGCCGCGTGTGGGGAGGTCAGGCGATGCACCCTGTGAGAGGCTGCCGAGGTCAAGTGATGTCCATGGACCTGGGGCACAGAGGCCACCAAGTCTGACGGGGCCCTTGGCTAACGTGATACAACACGACTTAGTCACCACACTGAGCCTTTCCTACACCAGTTTTATTTTAAAACACATATGAGTCTTTCTGTAATGGCAAATAGTTCAAATAATGCGAAACATGAATCATTGACTAATACAAGGGGTTTAAATATGAAACAAATTTTTTTTTTTAAAAGGCAAAAGAAAGAGGTTATATACAAAACAAGGACCTGGAATCTATAAGCTGATTCCAAAAATGAAATGAACAGAAATCTGTGGTGAAGCCAGAACATTGCAGCCCTGCTGCAGAGGAGGGCGTCACACAGCATTCAGCCGGCTGACGATGGACTGGGAGAGGTGTGTCTGTACATCAATGCCAAGTCGCGGTTGTCTGTGCAGTCACCCAGCTCTTCCCAAGACTGAACGCGCAGTCCTGTGGCTTTTTTCCTTTTCCACATTCTCAACAAGGCTACAGAAGTTCAACTCTCGATGAGCCGTTCAGAACAGCAGTTCCTTAGGAGCCAACGCGACAGGTGGGCCAGACTGCCGTCTGAGCAACACAAGCGGCCACCTGCAGCCGAACAGCAGAGTGGACACGTCGTCCTCCTTCCAGCGCAGTACCCCATCCCATGTGGTTCCTTCCCAAGTCAAAACCTTGAGGTGAGATGAAGGAGACGAACATCAAGAACAGAAAATCCGTCCAGAAACGAAGGAGCTGGAAGGTATCCAATACACCCCCGAGCGTCTGGGCGCCCTGCCGCAGCACAGCGCGCCGCCACGGGCCACAGACGTTCCTGGCAGCTTCAGGAAGTTCATTTCTCTTTTCTCTCAGCTGGTTAAAGGGCACCAAATAAATACTGGGCAAGGAGAGTTTGCTGGGAAAGTTAGAAATAAAAAAGGTAACCAATTTTTGTCCCTGGGATAATTCAGTGCCGGTAAGAGGCAAGTACTAGAGAAGGGACCACGTCCATACTAAGAAATAGCTCCTCGGACGTCACGTCTCTTACAAAGAATCCAGGGCATCCCAGAAATAGAAAATTAGTTTCAGGGGACCCCGAGGCACTTTAAAGCCTTAAAAAATTACAGTAATAATAAGTTAGCTATTGCTCTTCAGAGGCTCGCGGGGCAGCAGGAGCAGCCACACCAGGCTCAACGAGCCGCTCCGCCCTCTGGAGCTCGGCTGAGTCCCCCGACGCTTACAAAGACACACAACGCAGCACGGACTCCGCGGGCTTTCTGTTCAGTGGCAGCAGGGAATTTGGTCCTCAACGGTAGCAGCTGTCCTCATCCATTTCCAACTCAGGTGCTATCAAGTACATCAGACAATACACAAAAGAAAGGGTACGACAACGGGCAAAAAAGCCAAAGCTGACGAACACCTCAAGGAGCCCCCAGGTCCTCTTGCCCCCTTCCGCGTGGATTCCCCGCTCAGCCTCTTCTGTGGAGTAGGGTACGACAGAACTTCTCCTCAAAGATGCCAGACAGTGGCATCAAGCGGACAAAATGGTTATCAAGGGACTTTAAAAATCTGACCCCAAGGAATCCAGGACACATACAGGTAATTCAGAGGTATACTTCTGATTCGGGGCAAATTCTAGACTAAAGAGATAATCATTTCAGGTAAATATTATAATAGATGAAACTAAGTCCAGTTTTTTGGTGAGTTTTTTTTTTTTTAAAGTGTTCTCACTGCCGACTTCAGCTATCGATCATTTCCGACAGCTCGAGAAGAAGGTCATCTTCATCCTTCCCTGGGTCCAGGTCAATCTCTGCTTCCAATTTGCCTCCTGAAATCTCCCATATGAGCTTCTCGAAGTCGTCCTCCACAGACAGCGGGGGCCTCCCTGTGGAGGCAGAGCTGAGCCGGCGAGTTTTCGTGGCCACCTGGGATGAGGAGGGGCCAGAGCCTTCTGGGGGTGGGGGCTCTGAAGAGGACTGAGCTGGAGGCAGCGCAAGACTGCAAGGAAAAGACAAGACAGATTCTGAGAAGACCAGCCCCTCCAACGGTGACTGAACCCCCAGTCCCGGGACACACAAGCGTGAGCAGTCGCTCTGTCCGAGGACACACGTACAGAACTGTTCTAATGGTTGGAACCCAGCATTTCCGTAACTTACATTCAGCCAGGTATTAAAAACATCTTTTACATAACATAAGCAAGACATGAACAATAGTATAAAAAACAAACTTGAATTTCATGCATTCTGGCAATTACTCTGAAAGTCCAGCAGATTTAGAGGTAGTAGCTGAACAGTACCTAGTTAAAGCTGTTTATTAGTTTTATTCCCGAGACAGCAGACACAGCAACTGTCCCAGAGCTTGGTTAAGAAGAATACGGTGTTACCTGTCTCCAGGCTCTTCTGTCCCAGGCAGGGTGACTGATGTGTCCTCCGTGAGGAGTGGGACGACAGCCTATAGAAGAAAGTGTTACAGGGACTCAGCCGGAGAGCCAACTTTTTCATTTGAGCACATTCAGTTTCTTTCTTTTCTTTTTTAAAAGATTTTATTTATCTGAGAGAGACAGAGTTACAGAGAGAGGGAGAGGCAGAAAGATCTTCCATCCACTGGTTCACTTCCCAAATGGCTGCGATGGCAGGAGCTGGGCCAATCCAAAGCCAGGAGCCAGGAGCTCCTTCTGGGTCTCCCACATGGGTGCAGAGGCCATCCTCAGCTGCTTTCCCAGGCCATTAGCAGGAAGCTGGATCAGAAGAGGAGCAGCTAGGACTTGAACCGGCGCCCATATGGGATGCCAGTGCTGCAGGTGGAGGCTTAGCCTCCCAGGGCACCACAAGGCTCACCTTGGCTATTACTCGTTCAGCCTGGCAGTTTAAGCATCAATAATACAAAAGTTGTTTCGCGACCGGCACTGTGGCAAAGCAGGTTAAGCCACCACATATGATGCTAGTACTCCATACTGAAGTACCAATTCAAGTCCTGGCTGCTCCACTTTCAGTCTAGCTTCCTGTGCACACACCTAGGAAGGCAGTGGGCAATGACTCAGGTTCCTGGGCCTTTCCACACACGTGGGAGACCCAGATGGAGTTCCTGGCTCTCGGCTTTGGCCTGGCCCAGGGGACAGAAGATGTCTCTGTCTTTCAAATAAATATATGAGCGAGTCTTCCGACAGAACCCAGCCCCACTACAGCACTCCTCTCCTTACCACAGCCGCCCTCTTGGCGGGGCTGTCCTCCAGGACACTGCTGGCGCTGAGGGGCTTCACGGCCGCCACGACAGCAGGGTGCATCTCCAGTGCCTTGCGTTTGGGAGCCAACTTGGAGGAGGAGACAACTTTAACCACGGATGGCTTCACATTCACTTTGGGTTTAACTACAAAGGTCAGAAAGTATTGGCTGTAATAGTCTCTCTCTGACATTGACAGTAACTCACAATATCAAAATTCCATCAAATTAGAAATACTACAAATAAAATCAAAACCTATCAGAAGCACACAGACTGAAAACGACCCCCAGCCTTGGTGACAGGCGCTCTCACACACAGGCTCTCCTAAGGCTCGGTACTTCACCACTGTTGTCCCCTCCCTGGGGTTTCTCTTCCTCAAAGCCAGAGGGAAGACAGCCTACCGCACTTTCAAAACAGCGATGCTAAACAGAGAGGAACTCAGCTAGCTCTGCCTTTCTACAGACGCTACAGCAAGACGCGACACACGCATGCAACACTCACCTTTACCTCTTTTCTCCAAGGTCTGTGCTGTACATTTCACATTCAATATCGAGTCCCCAGTCCCTAAGGTTTCCACCTCCACCTTCTGGGCTACCTTTGTGGGAAGCCGCTTGGCCAGGTGCCGTGGGCCCCCGGGCACAGCAGGGAGCACTGGTGACTCCACCCCTTGCGCAGCTCCCGGAAGCGGCGCCAGGACTGAGTTTTCCTTCTGTGCTGCTCCCTTCTCCGGCTGTTTCTGCGTGTGCTTTTCTTTCGTGGTTTCACATCTCTTGTCCTGCATTTTAGTGCTGTCAACTCCAATGGTCTCATCTGAAGCCTGAGGGCAAATCGTACAGGACAGAATTCACATCGAGTCCCTCGAACAGCCTATTTCCTTTCACTGAAGGATGGAGGGGCAGAGAGAGGGAGACAGGAGGGACACAGAGATCGTCCATCTGTGGGTTCATTTCCCAATGACACCAACAGCCAGGGCTGGGGTAGGCCAAAGCCAGGAGCTTGAAATTCAAGCTGGGTCTCCTGTGCGGGTATCAGGGACCCAGCTCCGTGACTCCTCCTCTGCTGCCTCTCACGGTAGGCCCCAGAAAGCAGCCGGGCTGGCACTGAAGCAGTCAGGACTCCAAATCAGGGTCTCTGGTAGCACTGCACCAAAGGCCCACCGCTGATTACTACTGATCAAGTAGCAAGCTAAGATCTAAGTCAGGCAGTCAGACACGACCCAGAACCTCAGGGAAATGTTCTTTATTTGATGTTAATTACATATAAATTATACAGGGCCAGCGCTAGGGTGCAGCAGGTTAATGCCCTGGCCTGAGGTGCCGGCATCACATGTGGGCACTGGTTCTAGTCCCGGCTGCTCCTCTTCCAATCTAGCTCTCTGCTGTAGCCTGGGAAAGCAGTAGAGGATGGGTCCCTGTGCCCATGTGGGGGACCCAGAGGAGGCTCCTGGCTCCTGGCTTTGGGTCAGCACAGCTCCGGCCGTTGTGGCCAATTGGGGAGTGAACCAGCGGATGGAAGACCTCTCTCTCTGTCTAACTCTCTAATTTTCGAATAAATAAAATCCTTGAAAAAAAGTATAAATTATACTTTTAAAGATGAAAGATTAGGATTAAATTTGTGTGGGAAAATAAAACCCCGATTTTTACAGGCTAGACAACCATGGCTCTAAGTCAAACATTAATTTCTAAAAACTTAAGACATAATTTTAAAAAAAGATTTATTTATCTGAAATGCAGAGTTAGAGAGAGAGGGGGCTTCCATCCTCTGGTTCACTCCTCAAATGGCTGCAACGGCCAGGGCTGCACCAGGCCAAAGCCAGGAGCCAGGAGCTTCATCCGGGCCTCCCACATGGGTATAGGGACCCATCCTCCACTGCCTTACCAGGTGTGTTAGCAAGAACCTGTATCAGAAGTGGGGCAGCCAGGACTGCTTGAATCAGCGCCCATATGGGATGCCAGCATTGTAGATGGCAGCTTAACCTGTTACACCACAATGCTGGCCCCTACACAGAGGTTTATGTGAAGATATTTTTTACAGTGTAAGAAAAAAACCTTAATGTTCAGGGGCTAGGTAAGTGGTGTAGCAATTAAGGCATCATGTGTGACGCCTGCATCCCATACTGGAGTGCCTGTTCAGGTTTCCAATGCAGCGTCCTCTTGCTGTGCACGTGGGAGGCAGCAGGTGATGGCTCAATTCCTTGAGCCACTCACATGGGAGTCCTAGATTGAGTTTCAGGCTTCTGGCTCCAGCCTGGCCCAGCCCTGGCTGTTGCAGGCATTTGGGTAATGAACCACAAATGGAAAATCCCTCTCCATCTGTCTGCTTTTCAAATAAAACGGAAACCAAAACCCCCAATGTAGCGCAACAGCTTCAATGTCAGAAACACAAATATTCATATTAATAGAGTATTATGTGGAAGGTAGAAATATTTAAATACCAGAAGGAATTACTATTACTTTCTCCGTTTTATGTATTTATTTGAGAGGGACAGAGGGAGTAAGCACGAGCAATCATGCTGGTTTCCACGTGCTGGCTCATTCCATAAATGCTCCCAACAGCTCAGAGCTGATGCCAGGATCCTGGCAATCAATCCAGGTGTACCTCACGGGTGGCAGGTGGCTGACCGGAGCCATCCCTGCTGCCTCTGCCTGGTCGGCATTAGCAGGAAGCTGGCACCAGGAGCTGGTGTGGAGAACTGAGCTAAGGTACTCTGATGTGGGAAGCAGGCATCCTACCTGACAAGCTTAAAGGTTAGGCCTGACACCTGCCCCCTGAAAATTATAAAGTTAAAAAAGGCTCCAACACGATACGTTGTGAAGTTCTCAATTATGTTCTAAACATGAATTAAACAAGTTAACGTGCATGCATGCATAAACAAAGAGTTTAACGGAAATCCCAAACAAAAACCCCAACTAATGGTGGCTCCACTGGGGTTGTAGAACTAGGGAGTTTGTTCATTCTTCACCTAGCCTTTGTCTGGCGTGAATAAAACCATGTGATCATTAAAAACTCACCTCTTTAGGCTCTGTTCTACTGAGGCTCCTTTGAGAGGCAACTTCACTTCCTTCCTGAAGTTTCTTCTCTTCTTTCACACCTATGTTTACATTAAAGACAGCACTGGCTGTTATTCCTTTTAGGCTACAGCATCACAACAGAGGAAGTTAAACAAACCTTTTCGTAATGAAAATAAGAAGTCAAAGAAAATGAGAAAAAACACTGGCCCTCACAGTCCTGAAATGCACATTAAACACCAAAGGCCCACAGGGTGGTGTTATAAAGCAGCAGCTTATACTGCACTTGATCTAGTTTACAAAATTAGCTGCGTAAGTTCTCCAAGAAGTCCCCGGGAGACGCCCTGGCACGCTGCCCCTCGGAGTCCGACTTGGGGAAGAGGTCCTTCGGATCAGCTCTCCTTACCTGCTCTCTTGGTGATCCGAAGCAGCCGCCGGGCCCCGGGGGTGGCCTCAGGCGGAGGCTGGGAGCTGGTACTGCTCTCGCAGCTCTGCTGCACCCTCAGAGCCTTCTCCAGTTTAATTTCCTCCAGTGTCTTGATGTGCACCTCCTGCATAGACTTGGCTCTACTCGCAGGCTCCTCGGATTGTCCTTTGCTGACAACTACGGCTGGCAAAACCACTGTTTTTTTAGTTTCACTGTCAGTCTTTAACTTGATGCAGGCTGTATCCTTTTTGCCTTTCTGTCTGTCAGCTTCCTGCTGCCGATGTTTTTTCTCAGCCAGGACCTCAGAGAAGGTTTTAATTCGGACAGTGGAGGAGCCTCTTGTCCCTGAAGGAGAATCATCGGCTTTTGAAGGGCCCTCTGTCTTGAGCTTGGTTTGCAATTCTCCACGTTTCTGACTGGCTCTTTCAAGAAGAATTTCTTCTAATGTCTTCACGTGGATCTCACCAACTTTATTAACTCTCTCTGTTTTCATGAGGGAAGAACATGTCATTGGACTTGGAGTTCATATTTTTTTTAATTTTATTTGACAGGCAGTTAGACAGTGAGAGAGATCGAGAGAAAGGTCTTCCTTTTCCGTTGTTGGTTCACCCCCCCCCCCCAAAATGGCTGCTACGCCTGGCGTCCTGCGCTGATCCAAAGCCAGGAGCCAGATGCTTCCTCCTGGTCTCCCATGGGGGTGCAGGGCCCAAGCACGTGGGCCATCTCCACTGTCTTCCCGGGCCACAGCAGAGAGCTGGACTAGAAGAGGGGTGACCGGGACAGAATCCGGCGCCCCAACCGGGACTAGAACCTGGGTGCTGGAGCCACAGGCAGAGGATTAGCCAAGTGAGCCGTGGCGCCGGCCTGGAGTTCATCTCTTACTGATTTACCATTTCTCTTCTCTTGGATCATCACATCAGCCCAACAGAGAGGAATCTTGCAAGCAAGCAATTAAAGTGACAGACTGTAGAATTTGTTTTGTTCTCAATTTTGGATTATTGCATATTTCTGGTAGTGGCCCAGCAAGGAAAACTCTTGAAGAGAAAATTGATTTGTTTGACTATTTAGTTGCTTGGTTTTTTTTTTTTTCTTTTCCTTTTAAAAACATTTTGCTTAAAAAAGAAAGAGAGAGATCTTCCATCTGGTACTTCACTCCTCCAATAGTCCAACAGCTGGGACCGGGCCAGCTGGAAGCCAGGAGAGGGGACTTGATGTCCAGGTCTACCATGTGGGTGGCAGGGTGCTAAGTACTTGAGCCATCACTTGCTGTCTCCCAGGGTGCACATTAGCCGGAAGCTAGAATTGGAAGTGGAGCCAGGACTTGAACCCAGGCATTCCAATGTGGCTTAACCCACTGCTCCATAATGCCTGCCCCACTGAATTATTTCTTTAGGTTTTAAATAAGAAGTCAAGTCCTTGATGTTAAGATGGCAGACTCATCTTGAAATGAGCACTCTTAAGAAAATACATGCTTAGTCACAGAAACCCTGTTTCCCTCCCCTACCAAAATTTTATCAAACTGACAGAGAAGACATTAAAAAATGCAACAAGTAAGGGCCCGAACTGTGGCGTAGGAGGTGAGCCACTGATTGCAATGCTGGCAGCCCATATGGGCACCAGAACTGGCTGCTCTTCTTCCAACCCAGCTCCCTGCTAATGCACCTGGAAAATCAACGGAAGACCCAAGTGCTTGGGCCCCTGCACACATGTGAGAGACCTGGATGGGGTGCCAGGCTCCCGGCTTCAGCTTGGCTCAGTCCTGGCTGTTGCTGCCATTTGAGGAAGGATGCCACTCTGACTTCAAATAAATAAATAAATCTTAAAGTGCCACAAAAAATTCATTTGAAGGACTCAATATTGAAGACAAGGCTGTCCCAAATCAGGTGTTTACAACAAGGCAAGAAAACTACAGCCTGTGGAGTTAATGTGGCCACCACCCAGTTCTGTTAAGTAGACTTTTGCTGGCACACAGCCAACTCATTCATTTACATATCACATATGGTGGCTGTCACACTATGACAGCAGAGTTGACTAGCTGCAACAGACACTGTGAACAGCAAATCTAAAATATTTACTATCTGACCCTTTAGAGAAAAAAACAAAAACCTGTCAATTCCTCATAGAAAACAAAGTTCATAGAAAGGAAGGCCGGAGCCGGCGCTGGCGCTGTGGCATAGCATCCCATATGGGTGCCGTTTCGAGACCTGGCTGCTCCACTTCTGATTCAGCTCTCTGCTATGGCCTGGGAAAGCAGTGAAAGATGGCCCAAGTGCTTGGGCCCCTGCACCCACATGAGAGACCCAGAAGAAGCTCCTGGCTCCTGGCTTCGGATCAGCACAGCTCTGGCCATTGCAGCCAGTTAGGGAGTGAACCAGCGGATTAAAGAACTCTCTCTCTCTGCCTCTCTTCTCTTTGTATAACTAACTTTCAAATAAATAAATAAATCAAAAAAAAAAAAAAAAAGAAAGAAAGAAAGAAAGGCAGGCAGGCAGGCAAGCCAAAAACAAAGGCCAGGAAAGTATAAAGGCAAGGTCAAGAGACATGGAGTTTTTTATTTTTAAAGATTTATTTATTTTATTTGAAAGAGTTACAGAGAGAGAGGAGGAGAGGCAGAGAGAGATAAAGAGAGAGAATAAAGAGAGAGAGAAAGAGAGAGAAGTCTTCCATCCACTGGTTCATTCCCCAATTGGCTGCAAGGGCCGGAGCTGTGTCAATCTGAAGCCAGGAGCTTCTTCCAGGTCTCCCATGCAGGTGCAGGGGCCCAAGGACTTGGGTCATCTTCCATTGCTTTCCCAGGCCACAGCAGAGAGCTGAATCAAAAGTGGAGCAGCCAGGACTAGAACTGGTGCCCATGTGGGATACTGGCACTGCAGGCGGCGGCTTTACCCGCTACGCCACAGCACTGACCCCAGTGCTCCACTTCTGATCCAGCTCTGTGCTAATGAGTTTGGACAATCAGTGGGAGATGGTCCAGTGCTTGTGCCCTTGCATCCAGGTAGGAGACCTACAAGGAGCTGCTGGCTCCAGCCCAACCCAGCCAGGTTGTTCACGGCAGCCATTTGGGGAATGAACCAGCGGATGGAAGATCTGTCTCCCCTTCTCTCTCTCTGTAACCCGGCCTTTCAAATAAAAAAAAAAAAAAAAAATTTCTAAGAAGAAAACAAAAATAAAGGTGAGGATATCTACTTATAGAAACATGAAGAATGTCTGCTAGAACCGAAGGAGACAAGCACTCAGATTCAGAGGTCACTGACCCTAGGCAGAACGAACAGAAGACCTACAGGAGCAGGCGAGGGCTGGGCGCAGTGGGTTAAGCAAAGGCTTATCCAAGGAGAAAACCTCGGGTCTTACCTGTCACCTCCTCGCTGTCTGGACCAGCTGACGTGCCCAATCGCTCCTTCAGAGATTTGGACACTTGAACTGCAGAAAGAATTTCAAAAACCAAAAGCTGGGAGTGATGCTGTGGTGCAGCAGGTTGAGCCCCAGCTTGCAACTCCAGCACCCCGAATCAGAGTGTTGGCTCGAGTGCCACCTGCTGTGCCCGCACACCAGCGCTCTGCCAGTGCCCTGGGAAGGCAAGACAGCCTGAGCACAAACCAGCAGATGGAAGATCTCTGTGTATCTCCCTCTGCTCTCTGCTGCTCTGCCTTTCAAATAAGTCTTTTATTAAAAAAGGAGCCGAACCAGAGGTTTTAAAAAAAATAGGTCAAATATCTTTTTCAAAATTTACAAATTACACTATACTTCTCTTCCAATAACAACAACAACAACAACAAACCACTCACAAGGTCTTACATTTTTCTTCCCCACAGAAAAGATTTTTGTGAATCAGATTGCCTAGCGCACTCTGGAAAGCTTTAAAAAACCCTACTCTTTAGATCTGAAAAGCAGCAATTACCGAAACCAGGGAAATAATTTTGTTACTGTACAATCTCCTAAAATGTTACTGGCATCAAACAGTTTTTTTCCCCCTAAATCTATTTGAAATATACTCTTCAGCTGTACGCATCTTCAAATCAATAGGCAAGGAGGAAGGGAACTTGGCAAAGAATTAGAATAACTTCTGCTTGCTCCGAGAACCCACGAAGGCCTCCAATACAAACATCTATCCATTAAAGCCTTTTGAGCTAAAGGCAAAGCACAAAGAAGGTTCCTATGTTCAAAGCCAAAACACAGTGAGAGGGGAAAAAAGTACCTGTTTATTAGTAAACAATTCCAATATTTGCAGGTCACACAGGGAGGAGCAAAGCCCTAGCCCTTGACTTGTTTCTCTCTTTCAACTACAAATCAGCAGAACTCCCGAATATCTTGATTTAGTCCACATCAATTTATAACACAAAATTTACACCACTACTCCCTTTACTCTGGCTGGTCCCAATAGTCCGTTAATCCATATCCTGATGAGGATGCTTGTCCACTTCCAACTATGCTCACATTTCAGGCAGGGTAATGGTTCTAAAATGCAAATCTGAGCCTTTGATCTCTGTTTACCACCTTTCAAACTCCAAAGCGGCTACAAAAGCTCTGTGTGATCCTCTGGTAACCAAGCTCTTCAGCCCACCCCCATCCTCCGAGTCTTGAGCACAGCGTGCTCTCTGAACTTTGTGCCTCCGCAGGAACACTCTCTGGAACACAGGCCCTGGCCCTCCAACCTCACCTAGCTCTAACTCCTGTCAGTCGCAGGGCTAAACTTCCTCCTCTGCGAACTTTCCTAGCAGGATGGCATTAGGTGTCCTTCCTTGAGCACCAGGTGCTTTTCCCCATCACAACATGTACCATGACATTCAAAGTATTTCCGTTTGCCATTATTCACAAGCTCCCAAGAAACACAATGCCATTCACTTTGTTCAATACTCAGAATCCAGCAGAGTAACTCAGAGTAACGGAATGAACTTAAACCACCAGAAAATAATGGGCTACTTTACTTAAACAGAGGAATGGCAAGCCACAGCTGCCAACATGACAAGAAACAAGCGTTCTGCTGCACACACTCACAAACTGCCTTTACAGCAAGGTACCAACCTCTCTTTGGTGTTTTGTCAGTGTTTGTTTCCGGAGCTTCAACTTTCTTCCCCAGCCTCTGAGCAAGGCTGCGCTTTAAGGGAGGGTCGCTGTCACCACCTACAAATAGGGGAACTTAGTTTATTTCAAGTCAATCTTGAGCAAGGCCAAGAAATACCAGCAAAACAGATAACGCAGAATAATACTGCAGTGTTCATTCACTAGCGTTCCTGCAACTCAGCGTTACAGAGGAATATGTCCCAAAAAGAAGAGGTAAGAAAAGGGGTGAAAAACTAGAATGCACAAGTAAGTATTTCCTAAATAACTGATTAAACTACAAATGAAGGATCGTAAGCACAGGTTGAGGATGACGTTCACTTAGAAATGTGAAAAATCTTCACATACAATTAAATCTTGCCAAGTCTCACCAGAGTTACTGACAAAGGAAACACACAAAACCTTAACCAGCTAATTGCTGAATTTGTGCTAAATGTACTGGGGTGACACGGAGTACAGAAAAAGACTCGTAAAATTTCAAGTTTTCCTGCAATATGAAGACTCTGAGGGTCACACAGTCCCTCTTCAATACCAATTCTGAAAGACTCTGTAACTTGCGCAGCCACCAATCACTTACTGCTTAGTGACAAGCCAAGACCCAAATCAAATTTCCTGACTCCTACTTATTAAAGCTGTTAAAATGTTTAACACAAGTTGTAAACCAGTTTTTAAAGATGCTTTTGGATTGCTTGATTGAAGTGATAGTCTTCACAGAATATGACTGTCACCATTTAAATTTAAATATAAAACACCAAATTGTAAAATGTGCATGTATGCTGATATCACAATAGTTTACTTCTATTTTTATTTTAATCTGAAACTTCTAGGGCCAGCATTGTGGCCTAGTGGGTAAAAGCCTCTGCCTGCTATGCTGACATTCCATACAGGTGCCAGTTCATGTCCCGGCTGCTCCACTTCCGATCCAGCTCCCCGCTAATGTACCTGGGAAAGCAGCAGCAGATGGCTGAAGTGCCTAGGCCCCTACTCTCCATGTGGGAGACCTGGAAGAAGATCCTAGGTTTGGCCTGGCCCAGTCCTGGCCATTGTGGCCATCTGGGGGTTGAAACAACAGATGGAAGATTTCTTTCTGTCTCTCCCTCTCTCTTTCAAATAAATCAATCAATCTTTAAAAAAAAAAAAAAAAAAAAAAAAAGTCTAAATCAGTTTCACCCAAGCTCCCAAGCTGAACAGTTTCATTTTTGGAACCCTGGCTTGGTTTGTGCTCTAAATACACAGTGACGTAATCAAATACTGCTCTTAAAATTGAAGATGGCATTTTCTTGAAACAGAGATTTCTAAAGGTTGCCTCATTTCTAAGTTCTCTTTTTGGAAATGACTACACAATCAATAATATATTCATTTAAAGATAACTTTGGGCAAGTTACTTAAACTCCACTAAGTCTGAGCTTAATCGTCAAGCTGTTTATTGTTATTTACTGAGTGCCAGGTACTACGCCCAGCTTCCACACAGCTGCTGGGATTAGTGAAAACGCATATAAAGCACTGACACACAGCAGATACTAGTAATCCTACATCATTCATAGGTATGATTTCTTCACTGCGAGTTTTTCTTTTGTTTTAAATTACTTGCTGCAATAATGGCCTAGCTGATTCAGTAACACATTCACATTCTCCAACCATCTGCAAACTTGAAATGCCACCAGTTCAGAACAGCTTTGAAGTTACAGCACTAACAGTGTCAAAGAAAACAAATGGAGATTAGATTTTAAGTACATTTAAAACAGTATTTGTTAAGGGACCTATTAAGTCAAAAAATTTTCAAAAAAATTCTTTGAGATGGACACACTAGGGCAGGTATACAATAATTTAATAACGATAAGTATTTCTATAAGCATAAAACAGCACCACTGAATTAATTAAATCACATAAGACTTTTTTAAAAAGATTTGTTTTATTTGAAAGACAAGAGTTACAGAGAGGGACAGATAGAGGTAAGAGGAGAGAGATCTTCATCTGGTGGTTCACTCCCCAAATGGCCACCAGTAGTCAAACCGGGCCAGACTGAAACCAGGAGCCAGGAGCTTCTTCTGGGTCTCCCACATGGGTGCAGGGGCTCAAGCACCTGGATCATCTTCCACTGCTTTCCTAGGGGCATTAGCGGGGAGTTGGATCAGAAATGGAGCAGCCAGGACTTGAACTGGCACCCAATATGGGATGACAGCATTGTAGGCCAGTGGCTTAACCCACTATACCACATTGCTGGCCCCATAATTTTTTCCTAGGAAACTCATGCTTAAACTATCCAAAGAGAAGAGGTATTCTTTATTGTTTTTTAAATCTAGTAACTTCCAAAAAGGTTGCTATGGTCATAATGTAATCAAATTGAAGCACTTTACATTTCCACAACTTCAGGGGCCAGAGTTGCAGTGTAGCAAGTTAAGCAGTCACCTGTGATCATGGCATCCCATATAGGGGGCCAGTTCAAGTCCGGCTGCTCCATTTCCAATCCAGCTCCCTGCTTTTACGCCTACACAAGCAGTGGAGGGATGGCCCAAATACTTGGGCCCCTGCACCCATGTGGGAGACCAGGATGAGGCGCCTGGATCCAGGCCTTGGCCTGGCCCAGCCCTAACCATTACAGACATATGGGGAGTGAATCAGCAGATGGAAGATGCCTGTCTCTCCCTTTCTGTCTGCACTTTTGCCTTTCAAGTAAATAAATACATTTTTTAAAAGATTCTACAACTTCAATGATGCATACAAGAATAACACAAGGGAATCTGTTAAGTGCTTCCAGCCAAGTGTACAGGAGAAAACTGACAAACAGCATGCATGGATCTGTATAGAGTTTGGAGACAGTATGTGTCAACTCACAAACAAGCAGAAAACAGGATATACACAAAACTTATCTCACCTGCAGAGAATTTTCGTTTCCCAAGTCTCTCGGTAAGACTCAATCTAACCAACGGTTCTTCTCCTGAAACAGCAAAAACAGAATTCCTCTACCATTAGCCAGCATTGCTGTATTCAGCAACTACTATGGGTACAAAGTATGTTCTGACTTTAGTACAAGCCCACCCAAAAAGTCCTCTGTAGACCAGGTCTGTCTTAAGGAAGACTGTCACAGTAAAGAAACAAACCTGTGACAATTCACACGGCCCCAGCAGAACCAACAACACAGCAGTAAAGTGTAAGAAGATAAAGTGCTTTTAAACTGGTGATAAAAACCCAAGCTGTACTTCCGCTTATGTACTTGGGCATTAAATAAAATTGTACTCTACTCCAATGCTAACTCTTCCTCTTATCATCCCAGCAACAAGTGAACTCTCCTTCTTCCGATTCTTTGTTGTCTGAATGGCAAAAGCACTTCAATGTAATGACACACTACAGTTAACTTGTGTTGTATAGGTTTAAAACTAGTGAAAAGACTTTTACGGTTTTCTATAATTCAAAAGTTTCTTACAATTCTTTACAAATAATGTAAAGTCAATACATGTGCAAATAAACAGGACATAAATGTACGTGCATCAAGGGCTTAAACAGTGGAGTCAAGTGCACTGATTTTTCTTTTCATCCTTATATCCAATCAACATGCTAAAGTCTTTCTGCAAGTCCATCAAAGCTGAAACACAAACACGGGTATCTTCCAATCATACGAAAGCAGGAGTCTGACAGCTCTGAGACAAACTAACCAGCCCTTTACCTTGTTTGCTGGACAGAGTCACTGTCCTCACCACAGTCCGCACATTCTCTTTTTCAGGACCTGGAACGGACTGAGGTTGGAGTAAGAGACCGGAAACTCCCGAAGAACCTTCTGAATGAAGCAAACAGAAGAACAGTAAGTAAGTGATGGAGAACACAGCTGTCGTAAGTCAAGAAATTGTTTTTGTGACCACATAAACCCAATGCAGCCTGCTATACGATTACAAGCCAGTTAGCCTCTCTGTTTCTTGTCTGGCTACAGGGAAATGCTGCCATTTTGGGGGAAGCCATGAGAATGTGAAAACAAAATATAAAATTGTTTTGAGGACTTACGCACTCAATCACCTTTATCTACCAGTATTATTCTAAAGTTAACCTCAGGAACATAGCAGCCATTCAGGCATCTGCAAAACCTCTCACAGGTTCCTGTAAGAAAGCTTTAACAAGAGGGTTCTTGGAAGCAGCCATTAGCCTTTTTCTCTATATCACATTTCACAGTTTTCACAATTTTTATGATTGAGAACATTAATCAACCAGGCTGAGGTAAGCTCCACAAAGCAATCCTATAGGAAGATCTCTGCTATACAAAATAAGAATTCCCTCTTTTTATGGTTCTTTTTGTTAAGACTTATTTATTTATTTGAGAGGTGGAGTTAGAAAGAGCTATCTTCCATGTGCTGATTCTGCTCTCCAAATGGCCACAATGACTGGGGTAGGGACAAACCAAAGACAGGAGCTTTTTCTGGATCTCCATGTGGGTGCAGGGGCCCAAGGACTTGGGCCATCCTCTGCTGTTTTCCCAGGCACATTAACAGGGAGCTGGATTAGCAGTGGAGCAGCCAGGACTCAAACCAGCACCCATATGGATGCCAGTGCTGTAGGCCACAGCTTTAACCTGCTAAGCCACAGCACCAGCCCCTGTTATGGTTCCTAGATGGTGCTCTTTAGAGACAGATGGCTTTTAGGTGCCTTATTTATTATATGTACTTAGCTGAATCATTAGGAACCAAAACAATTTAAAAAGCAAACACAATTTAAGTAAATCTGTTTTACTTCAAACAGGCCACAGAAATCAAAATTGATACGAGGACTTCAGAAATTAGAAAACTGAATTAAAAGGTAAATTTATTTTAGTGCAAAATGTTTTTGAAATTCATGCAGTTTCTTCAGAAAGCACATTCCCATGGACTTTCTTGAAGACGCCCACTTGTGCTCATGATGGCTGCTGCTTCCAAAAAGTGCCCCTAACATCCTTCTCCAGCCGCAGGCTGGGGCCAGACTGTGGGCTGACTTACCGCCTTGCTTCTTGGATTTTTCCTTCATCTTCTTTGATTTAATTTCCTCCAGAGTTTTTATTCCAAAATTCAAACATTCACCTGAGAAACCCAAATGAAAATCAGATGAGCAACTGCAGCCTCTTTGCCCTTGCATTTCACCTGTACATAGCAGATATTGGAGTATTTTTGGAATAAATGATTAAAACAAAGTACAGATGAGCACAGCATGGGGGAGGGAAGGGACTGGTGAGTGAGTGACTGTGAGCTAAACTTCAGGCAGTCGAAGTGATCTGGACACATCAAAAATAATGCTGAGACTTAGCAACCACGCAGTCTTCCGCTTACCTTGCTTTAAGTTCACCCCAGGTTTCCGGGCAGAAGCCACTCGTAATCCATTATGAACTTCAGGAGTTGGCTGTAGGGTGGGCGTTTTGGTTTCATCACCCTCCTCAGAAAACTGATCTGTCAACATTTAAGACACAGCAACGATTAAACACTCACGTGGAGCTGCAGTTCAAGGTTCCACCCAGCAATGCTGACTACCCATCTGCCATAAGAAAAGAACTATCACTCACCATCATCATCTTCGTCATCATCTGCAGCATTGATTACAACTGGGGGGTGTGTGGGGCTGGGAACATTTTCAGAGCTCTCTACTTTCATGACACTCCGCAGCTGAGGGCAGGGATTGGACTGGACGGACAACTTGTTCTGCTGAGCTGTGAGCTGGCTCGTCTTCACTTCCTCTTCTGGAGACTCGGTTACAGTGGGCAACACAGCTGGACAAACAAAACAGGCGTAAGTCAAAAGCAGAAGATATAATCTCAATTCATCAAAAATCTCCGTCCATCTTCCCACTTAAGTTCCAAACTCTCAGGAAGGGAAATTTTTTTTAGATTTATTTATTTGAAAGGCAGAGTTACAGAGAGAAACAGAAAGAGACAGAAAGAGATTGTCCACCCACTGGTTCACTCTCCAAATGTCTGTAACAGCTGGGGCTGGGCCAGGGCCAGTCAGAAGCCCATAGCCAGGAGCTTCATTCCAGTATCCCACCTGGCAGGCAGGAGCCTAAGCACATGGGCCATCCTCCACTGCTTTCCCAGGCACATCAGCAGGGAGCTGGATCAGAAGTGGAACAGCTGAGACTCAAATCAACCCAGTGCTCATACTGAATGCTGGTGTCACAGACAGAGGCTTAACCTGCTGTGCTACAGTATCAGTCCCAGAAAATGTGCTTTCAATAACTCTTCATGGTACAAAAAGGTTCAAAACAGAATGAACATAGGGCCAGACACTCAGTATCTATTTGCACATTCCAAACATTTACTCCTGGGCGGTTTGCTCAGCAAAGATGTAGCTTTTACAAGTCAGCAGTTGGTGCCAGTGTTGGGGCGCCGTGGGCTAAACTGCTGTCTGTGACACCAGCATTCCACATGAGAGCACTGCAGTTCCAGCTGCTCCACTTTTGACCCAGCTCCTGGCTAACCCACCTGAGAAAGCAGTGGAGGATGGCCCAAGTACTTGGGTACCTGTGACTCACGTAGAACCAGACGGAGTTCCTGGCCTTGGCATGGCCCAATGGCTCTGACCATTGCAGCCAGGTAGGAAGTGAGCCAGCGGCCTCTGTGCCTCACCTTCTTATTTTTTGGAAGATTTATTTATTTATTTGAAAGGCAGATTTGCAGAGGCAGAGAGAGACAGAGAGAGAGAAAGGGTCTTCCATCCACTGGTTCACTCCCCAAGTGGCTGCAACGGCTGGAGCTGTGCTGATCCAAAGCCAGGGGCCAGGCAGGAGCTTCTTCCAGGTCTCCTACATGGGTGCAAGGGCCTAAGCATTTGGGCCAACTTCTACTGCTTTCCCAGGCCATTAGCAGAGAACTGGATTGAAAGTGGAGCAGCCGGGACTCGAACCGGCACCCATATGGGATGCTGGCACTGCAGGTGGCGACTTTACCCACTATACCACAGCGCTGGCGCCTCCGATTCTCTTATGGTCACTTTGCCTTTCAAACAAAATAAACCTAAGAGACAGAGAGAGAGAAACATTCACTCCCTCTTTGGTTGTTTGAACCAAAGCAGAAGAGTGAGCCTACATTTCCCTCCTAGAGGTCAAAGATATGGCATCAAATTGTTATCACATAGATGTGGCCTTTAAATGGTGAAAAATCCCAATAGGAAATTGTTTCAAAGGGATTTTACAAAGAAATAATACTAGTTTTGTATAGGGTATATGTTCTATTTTAGCCCAGAGCAAGTCTGGCAAACTTTCCTGCCACATTAATATTTTAGGCCTTGTGAGCCATAAAGTGTCTGTCTCAATTACAGAATCCTGTAACAGTAGCACAAAACTGACTGTAAAAATGTGTAGATGAAGGGCAAGGCCATTCCAATAAAACTTTATTTTGCAAAATAGGAAGAGCACTAGATCTGCCAACTCCTGGTATGGAGAAACAAGTTTCTCCTGAAAATCTCTGGTAAGAAAATGAAAAAAGAAGTAAGCTGCATGATCTGAGTCAGCATGCTAAGAAATACTTGTTTCCAGGGCCAGCACTGTGGCATAGGAGGTTAAGCCTCTGTCTTCAGTGCCGGCATCCCATATGGACACAGCATCAAGTCCCGGCTGCTCCACTTCCAATCAGCATCCTGCTTATGCACCTGGGAAAGCAGAAGATGGCCCAAGTGCTTGGGCCCTTGCACCCTTGTGGGAGACACAGGTGAAGCTCGGCAGAGCTCTGGCCACTGCAGTCATTTGGGGAGTGAACCACTATATCTCTCTAGCCTCCTCTTTGTATCTCTACCTTGCAAATAAATAAATCAAAAAAAAAAAAAGAAGAAATATTTGGTTCCATGGCCACATGCAAGTCATCTGACTTTCACAGGGTTCAGTTCACCCTTTTGTTAAGTGGAACTACTATTCTCCCATTAAACAAAGATTTCACACAGTACGCATAATAGGTATTCACTAAATATTAATTATTCTTTTAAAATTAAAAAGTGATCTCACTTTTGCTTGGAGGTAGGAAAAGGCCATCAACATAACGTCCTCTGTTGTGGTGGAAAGCGCAGTTTAATTTTTGACATCCCATTGGCTGGTTTTCCCAATAACAAGGAATTTCACTGCGTTTTTTCTGTAAGAGGGAAGAGCATAGTTTTCAAATAAGGTGTGAAGTGAGACCTATATTTTTTCAACAATTCGTTTTGTGGTTCAAAGCCATTCTATTAGAAACAGCTCCAAAATTCTGCAAACAACCAAAACTTGTATCAACACTAGAATGCATAAATACATTGTATTCACACAACATAATGTCCTCCAGTAATTAGAAGGAATTAACTATTGTTACACACTATCACTATCACACAAAGTTACAGAGAGAAAGGGAGAGACAGAGTTTTTCCATCTGCTGGTTCACTCCCCAAATGGCCGCAACAGCCAGGGCTGGGCCAATCCAAAGTCATGAGCCAGGAGCCAGGTCTCCCATGTGGGTGCAGGGGGTCCAAACATTTGGGCCATCTTCTGCTGCTTTCCCAGGCCATTAGCAGGGATCTGGATTGGAAGTGGAGCGGCCAGGACTCAAATCAATGCCCATACAGGATGCTGGCACGGCAGGCAGCAGCTTTACTCGCTCCGCTAAAGCGCTGGCCCCCAACTTCATTTCTGACCCAGTTTCCTGCTAATACACATCCTGGAAGACAACAGGTGACAGCCTGGGCACCTGGACCCCTGCCCCCACGTGGGAGCCCTACACGGAGTTCAGGGCTCCTGGCTTCGGCCTGGCTCAGCCCTGGTTGTTGTAGGCATTTGGGATTTAAACCAGTAGATGAAAAGATTTCCTCTCTGTCCTCTGCTTTTCAAGTAAAGTGAACATTTAATAAACAGAAATTCAAAGAGGCCAATGCCATTAAAAACAAACGCCAGCAACAACAAAAAGTTCAAGTCTGCTTCTACCTGCTGTTCTTCACTAAAAGGAACCAGAGTACACTGGAGAAATGACGGACTCCAGAGCAGGAGCAGGACAAGTAAAAGCCTAGAAAATCTTGTCAGGCCAAACAACAAAGAAGTATTCCAAGAATGATGGATGTCCCATTAATTCAAATAAATAACTGGAAAAAGTTGAAAGAAATGGTTCTTTACAGTTTCGAAATAGTCCTTTACAAAGTAATTATTAAATACAAAAAGAAAAACTTTATAATGAAGCAATCTGACAGATATGATGTTGATCCGGTGATCAAAGGTCATCACCAGTAATGAGCAGGCTGGCCTTGCGGTGCAGTGGGGTAAGCCTGCAATGCCAGCATCCCATGGGGTGCTGGTTTCTGTCCTGGCTGCTTCACTTCCAATCCAGCTCCCTGCTAATGTGCCTGGGAAAGCTGTGGAAGATGCCCAAGTGCCTGGGCCCCTGCACCCACGTGGGAGACCTGGAAGCTCTTTGGTTCAGCTTGGTTCAGCACTGGATGCTGCCGCCACTTGGAGAGTGAAACAGCAGATAGAAAACCAGCATCTCTTTCTCTCTACCTTTCCATCTCTGTAACTCCGCTTTTCAAAGAAATAAATGTTAAAAAAAAAAAAAAAAAATCTGCCTGACTCTTCCAAATAGAAGAGGAATCAAAAAAAGAGTAATGAGAACATTAAAATCATGTCATCTGATGGTGTGTAATCATAATTCTGCTACAGACACAGTCTTAATTTAGTAATGAGGAGATATAGGCAAATGCTAATTTAGGGACATTTGACAAAGTAACTGGGCTATCACTACCAAAAATATCAAGGTCAATGACAGGCAGACACAGATGGATCCAATGCTCTCTGCTGAAGGCGCCTGAGGCGGCAGGATGACAGCATGCAGCACCTGAGTCTGGACTTGCTCCTTCCACAGCACAGACACTGCTGGGACAACTGGCGACTCCGCTGGGATCAGGATTCAATGGAAGTAACACATCAATATTCATTTTCTAATTTTGATGGTTGTACTGTGACTATGTAGGAGAATGTCCTTATTTGTAGGAAATGCTCAAAGTTTGGAAGTGACAGAGAATGGCATTTATTCCCAAATCCCTTAGAAAAGAAATTTTATCCTGTATTGGCAACTTCTGAGTTTAAAATTTTTAAAAAAGGGCCGGCGCCGCGGCTCACTAGGCTAATCCTCCGCCTAGCGGCGTCGGCACACCGGGTTCTAGTCCCGGTCAGGGCGCCGGATTCTGTCCCAGTTGCCACTCTTCCAGGCCAGCTCTCTGCTGTGGCCAGGGAGTGCAGTGGAGGATGGCCCAAGTGCTTGGGCCCTGCACCCCATGGGAGACCAGGAAAAGCACCTGGCTCCTGGCTCCTGCCATCAGATCAGCGCGGTGCGCCGGCCGCAGTGCGCCGGCCGTGGCGGCCATTGGAGGGTGAACCAACGGCAAAGGAAGACCTTTCTCTCTCTCTCTCTCTCACTGTCCACTCTGCCTGTCAAAAAAAAAAATAAAAATAAATTTAAAAAAAAAATGCAGTTAAAAAAAAAAAGGGACGAATTTTCCCAAATTTAAATATACACAACATTTTTAAGCTTACATATACTACCCAACTGCCTTCTAGAAAAATTATACCAATTCCAGTTCCTTACCATTGAGATATTAAGTGAGCATTAATATCATAGGCAGTTTCACTGGATCATTAAAAAAAAAAAATCAACCTCCATGTTACAACATATAAAGCAAAGTATAACTTTGTCCTTTTTTTATTTTTTAAATATATATATTTTTTTGACAGGCAGAGTGGACAGTGAGAGAGAGAGACAGAGAGAAAGGTCTTCCTTTGCCAGTTGGTTCACCCTCCAAAGGCCGCCGCGGCTGGCACGCTGTGGCCGGCGCACCGCGCTGATCCAAAGGCAGGAGCCAGGTGCTTCTCCTGGCCTCCCATGGGGTGCAGGGCCCAAGCACTTGGGCCATCCTCCACTGCACTCCCTGGCCACAGCAGAGAGCTGGCCTGGAAGAGGGGCAACCGGGACAGAATCCGGCACCCCGACCGGGACTAGAACCCGGTGTGCCGGCGCCGCTAGGCGGAGGATTAGCCTGTTGAGCCGCGGCACCAGCAACTTTTGTCCTTACAAGGCCCACCATGACCCCAGACTATTAGTATATTATGATGATGCAAATCGAAACCTACATCAATCTCCATGTGCCGAAACCTGCACACTTGTCGAAAGCAGCGCCCTTCTTGCCATAGCGTGCAAACAGTTTCATTTCCTAGTGCAGCTTCACAGTGACGGAACGGGCAGCTATCACCCTGTAAACAAAGAGTGGACTCAGAACAGAACTGTGGTACTCAAACACAACCCAGTAAAATGCCCACACATTTCCTGCAATCGAGAGAAGCACAAACTGGTAAGGAGCAAAGTAGATGGGATGACAAGGACATGCTGAAAGCAACAAGCTTCCTACAGCATATTCCTTGCTAGCACCTTTCATCCACTCTGACATGAATGACACTTCCCAGTACTCCTGTAAAATACACACACACACACACACATCTTAAAGATGTATTTATTTATTTATTTGAAAGGCAAAATTACAGAGACAGAAGCAGAGCCTATAGAATATATTTTTAAAGAATACTAAGGGGGCCGGCGCCGCGGCTCACTAGGCTAATCCTCCGCCTAGTGGCACTAGTCCCGGTCGGGGCGCCGGATTCTGTCCCGGTTGCCCCTCTTCCAGGCCAGCTCTCTGCTGTGGCCCGGGAGTGCAGTGGAGGATGGCCCAAGTGCTTGGGCCCTGCACCCCATGGGAGACCAGGAGAAGCACCTGGCTCCTGCCATCGGATCAGCGCAGTGCGCCGGCCGCAATGCACCGGCCGCGGCGGCCAATGGAGGGTGAGCCAACGGCAAAGGAAAACCTTTCTCTCTGTCTCTCTCTCTCACTGTCCACTCTGCCTGTCAAAAAATAAATAAAAAATAAAAATTAAAAATAAAAAAAGCATACCTAAGGGGCCGGTGCTGTGGCATAGCGGGAATAGCCACTGCCTGCAGTGCCAGCATCCCATATGGGCGCCGGTTCGTGTCCCAGCTGCTCCACTTCCGATCCAGCTCTCTGCTATGGCCTGGGAAAGCAGCAGAAGATGGCCCACATCCTTGGGCCCCTGTGCCCACATGGGAGACCCGGAAGAAGCTACAGACTCCTGGCTTTAGATCAGCCCAGCTTCAGCCACTGCTGCCATCTGGGGAATAAACCATCGGATGGAAGACTTCTCTCTCTCTCTCTGTGCCTCTTTCTCTCTATAACTCTGCCTCTCAAATAAATAAATCCTTAAAAAAAAAAAAAAAAGACGACCTGAAGGGCTGGCATTGGAACAGCGGGCTACACTGCTGCCTACTGCAATGCTTGCGTATCAGAGATCTGGTTCAAGTCCCAGCTGCTCTACTTCCTATTAATGCACAAGGAAGGCAGCAGGTGGCTCAGGGGCGTGGACCCCTGCCACCCTACATGGGAGGCCTGGATGTAGTTTCCTGGCTCCTGGCTTCAGCCTTGCCAGACCTGGCTGCTGTGGCTATTAGGGGAGTGAACCAGTAGATGGAAGCAGGTAAAAACAAATAAATAATACACATCTAAGGAGCTAAGTATAATTAGCATATAATTAACATAATTATGTTCCTCTATATACTTTATACAGCGGCAATATCTAAAACAAAATGCTACTGCTGTGCAAAGTGCTAATAAATGAAATTATCAGGACATGGATGACATGGACTTTTGAGCAAAGCAAAATGATTTAAGGAAGTTTTTAACAGCATAAATTTATAGAACTAGTCAAAAGCAACAGAAAATAGCAGATATACACAAATAGTGTTATAGAAGTGGGGAAAAAAAAGTAAATGTTGACAAAGAAAAAGCAAAAAAGCAGCCAAAGCATATTTAGAAAGATGGCTTTATACTTTTGGCAGCAGGAAATCTGGAAAAAGAGGAGGTCAAATTCAACCCAAAACAGTTTCTAGAAGTACAATACAATTTACCCACCCAACTGAATAAAATCATATAAAATTAAAGTTAGCAAGGTGAAAGGTCCCATTTCATAGGACTCTAAACAAGCCACAGGGAAGGGTCCCATTTCACAGGACTCTAAACAGGTAACTGTGGAAAACACACATGCAGTGCTGACTGCCCGTCATGGGCTTTCTCTTCTGTAGAACTTGAGAAAATTAGTTAAAAACAACTTAGGATTATCTTACTTTGGTACATGTAGAATAGAAAAAAAAATAGCAATCTTCTCCTTGATTGGGCATGCTGGGTAAATTCTCAGACCAGGAGTGGCTTCTTCAAACAAGCCACTGCTTCCTCAAGGTGAGGACCAGCTCCACGTCCTCTTGCAATGGGTTTATTCTTCCAAATGACAATTCACTCACAGAAATCGTCTTTACAATGTAATCCTAAAATGAGAAGACAATCAATTAAGTATTTCAGGGAAATTCTTCCAACTTCTTCCTCCAAATCACCTCGACTAATGAGACACTGCTAAAATCAAATTTTAATTATACTAACGCTTGGTTTGCCTTATACAGAGTCTTGCAAGCATGCTGAACATGAAGACTGAATACCGTATATTCCAATTGACAAGGTAACACTTTTGGTAAGGACTGCAATACGTTCCTTTCTTTTATTTCTCTAGGTCTTTTTTTTTTTTTTAATTTATTTGACAGATAGAGTTAGACAGTGAGAGAGAGAGAGAGAGAGAGAGAGAGAGAAAGAGAAAGGTCTTCCTTCCGTTGGTCCACTCCCCAAATGGCCACTACGGCCAGCACTGCACCAATCCAAAGCCAGGAGCCAGGTGCTTCCTCCTGGTCTCCCATGTGGGTGCAGGTGCCAAAGCACTTGTGCCATCCTCCACTGCCTTCCCGGGGCCACAGCAGAGAGAGCTGGACTGGAAGAGGTGCAGCCGGGACTAGAACCTGGCGCCCATATGGGATGCCGGCGCTGCAGGTGGAGGATTAGCCAAGTGAGCCACAGCGCCAGCCACCTCTAGGTCTTCTTAACATTGCTTCAGCAAACAATTAAGCACTGCTAACTAAACAAATGATCTGTAGTTTAGATTAGATTATGCCCGCTTACATTCATTTACACATGATACATGCTAAATTTATATTCCTGGGGACCGGCTCTGTGGCACAGTGATCTAAAGCCCTGGCCTGAAGCACAGGCATCCCATATGGGCGCCGGTTCTAGTCCTGGCAGCTCCTCTTCCAATCCAGCTCTCAGCTATGGCCTAGGAAGGCAGAAGATGGCCCAAATCCTTGGGCCTCTGCACCTGTGTGGGAGACCCAGAAGAACCTCCTGGCTCCTGGCTTCAGATCGGCGCAGCTCCGGCCATTGTGGACATCTGGGGAGTGAACCAGCGGATTGAAGACCTCTCTCTCCCTCTCTCTCTGCCTCTACTTCTCTCTGTGTTTAACTCTTGACTTTCAAGTTAATAATAAATAAATCTTTAAAAATAAATAAATAAAAAGAAATTTATAGTTTTGATAAAGTAGTTTCATTAAAATGAAAGAATTCAAATGCCTTCATAAAAGTATTTTTGTGGGGCTGGGGCTGGGGCATAGCGGGTAAAGCCGCCGCCTGCAGTACTGGCTGGCATCCCATATGGGCGCCAGTTCCAGCTCTCTGCTGTGGCCTGGGATAGCAGAAGAAGATGGCCCAAGTCCTTGGGCCCCTGCACTCGCACAGGATACCCAGAAGATGCTCCTGGCTCCTGGCTTCGGTTCGGCACAGCTCCGGCCGTTGCGCCTAACTGGGGAATGAACCAGCGGGTGAAAGACCTCTCTCGCTCTCCTTCTGTGCCTATCCTTCTCTCTCTATGTAACTGTGACTTTCAAGTAAAATAAATAAATTTTTTAAGAAAAGTATGTTTGTATTTAAAAAGTATGTAATTATGAGGTGGGAAATCCTATTCAGATAGAATACTCATGAGGCATCTTCTAAAGCTAGCTTCGAGAAGAAGCTGGCTGAAGAGCTGCACCCCAATTTCAATCAAGGAGCAGCTTCAATCTTCCTGGTTCTTCCCATGGAACAGTGACTCAACAAAACAACCAAACTCGGCCTACTTCCTGCCATTTCCTGTTCTCCACACCTACAGGATCTCAGAGAGCTTCTATGAAAGCGAAAACACTAACAAAACACACAAGAGAATCTGGAAGGGTTTCTACAAAGTCATATACCAAAAGATTAGGTTTCAGAAACACTGACCTACAAACTATACAAAATCTACAGAAATCACATAAAATTCCACATGTCTCCCACTAGGAATTCCTCACCAAGAAGAGTATGCCATGATGATGAGTACCAGCCTTGAGTCAACAGTCTGGATTAGGAGGAAGAGTCTGCACCTAAATATGTACCCAAATTTTTAACACAATTCCATTTCTAGAATTTATCCTGGGGTAAAAATACTGACAAATATTCAAGGTTATAATGCCTAAGTTTGTCACTATGTTGCTTCTACTCATGAAACAACAACCCATAAAACCAAATGCTCAAAAGTTGGAGACTGTTTAAAAAATTTATGATATAGGGGCTGGCACTGTGGCTGGCCTGCAGCGCCAGCACCCCATATTGGATGCGCAGGTTCAAGTCCTGCCTGTTCCACTTCTGATCCAGCTCTCTGCTATGGCCTGGGAAAGCAGTGGAAGATGGCCCAAGTCCTGGGGCCCTTGCACCCATATGGGAGACCCTGAAGAAGCTCCTGGCTCCTGGCTTTGAACCAGCCCAGCTCCAGCCATGAGGCCATTTGGGAAGTGAACCACTGGATGGAAGACTTCCCTCTCTGTCTCTCTCCCTCTGCCTCTCTGTAAATCTGCTTTTCAAATATATAAATAAACCCTAAGAAAAAAACCTTATGACATATACATATAATATGACAATATACAGACATTTCAAGGTTTGGAACCAAAAATGGATGCTGCAGGGAAAAGAATACCTAGAAATGCGGAGTAGCTTTGGAATTGGGTGATGGATGTAGCCTGAGAGTTTTGAGGTCCTGTCCTTGCTGCTTTATAAGAAAATATAAGGGGATGGGGCTGGCGCTTAGCGTAGTGGATAAAGCTGCCACCTGCAGTGCCAGCATCCTATATGGGCACCAGTTCAAGTCCCTGATGCTCCACTTCTGATCCAGCTCTCTGTTATGGCTTGGGAAGGCAGAAGATGGTCCAAGTCCTTGGGCCCCTGCACCCGTATGGGAGACTCAGAAGAAGCTCCTGGCTCCTGGCTGTGGACAGGTGCAGCTCTGGCCATTGCAGCCATCTGAGCACTGAACCATATGGAAGACCACCCCCTGCCTCTGCCTCTCTGTAATTCTGCCTTTCAAATAAATAAATAAATCTTAAAAAAAAAAAAAAAGAGAGGAAAATGATACATAAAAAATGAACTATTAAGAAACCAGAACTTGGAAAAATTCGTAAAATTTCAGCCTTTCAATACTGCAAAAAAACCCTAAGAAGCCTGTTTTGTAGAGAATGCCAAGGATGTTTGCTGAAGAGATGAGCTGTGTGACTATGGATCCAATCAACCACCCCAGCAAAAATCCCTGCCAGCTCAACGCAGCAGCTGAGATGCCCTAAGGCACGCCTGCATCCCGCACCTGACCGTGTGGTTGGAGTCCTGGCTCCTCTGCCTCCAATCCCAGCTTCCTGCTAACGCACAACCTAGGAGGCAGCGGACGACAACGCGAGTACCTGGGTCCCTGTCATCCATGTGGGAGACCTATACTGTCTGGCTCCTGACTTTGGTGTGGCCCAGCCCTGTTACAGGAATCTAGCGAGTGAATCGGTGAATTAAAGACCTCTGTCTCTCTTGCACACCGCCTTTCAAATCGGGGGGAAACACATGCTGTCAGTTTGTACGGAAAGGGACAGACGTGCACATGAGGAAGATGATGTGAAGACACACAGGAAGAGGACGGCCATGTACCTGCTGTCAAGGAATGCAAGAACACCAGAAGCTACAGGAGGCAAGGATGCCACTACCAGTTTTAGAGGGAGAATGACCCTGCTGACCTTTTCAGGAAAAAGATTCCACAACTGTGATGTTACAAATTTCTATTATCTAAAGCAAAAATGTCAATCTAGAGAAAAACCTCTGTCTTTCTCAAAAGTTCAAATGGATTACAGATCTAAATATAAAATACTAAACTACAGAACTCTTACAGACACAAGAGACAAGTGACCCTGAGAATGGTGACGACTCTTCATATTTAACACTGAAAGCAAAATTCTTGAAAGAAAGCTCCTTACTGGACATCACGGAAATCACAAATGTTGGCTCTGTGAAAGCACTGCTAAGAGAATGAAAGGAGCCACAGGCTTTGAGAAAAAAATGTTGCGAAACACTTATCTGATAAGGACTGATACCCAAAATCCACAAAGAACTCTTAAAACTCAACAAGAAAACAAAACGCCAGATGGTAAATAAGCACATGAGAAGATCCCCAATTTTGCCGCTGCCTATGACACCAGCATCCCACATGGGCATCCCAGCAGTTCTGCTTCCGATCCAGCTCCCTGCTGATGACCTGGGAAAGTCAGCAGAGGATGGCCCAAGTGTTTGGGCCCCTGCATCCACGTGGGAGACTGGAATGGCTCTGGATTTCAGGCTGGCCCAGCCCTGACAGCTGTAGCCATCTGGAGAGTGACCCAGCAGATGAAAGATTTCTGTCTCTCCCTCTCTCTCTGTGACTCTTTCAAATTAAAAAAATAAATAAATAAATAAATAGGATCCTCCATTTCATCTTAATAGAGACCGCAAATTCCTTTTTAAAAGGCTAAAACTCAAATCACTGACAACAGTAAATGAGAATGAAGATGTAGAACAGGGAAGTACCGAGAATATACACTATAACGTTAGCAGCAGTTACTGCCATGGTGGTAAGAGCATAGGGTATTATTTTGACAATCAGAATAACATGATGCTCTGTCTGTAAATGCCCTTCCAGTAAAATAAATAAGTCTTTAAAAAAAAAAGGAAAAAAAATAACATGGGTTTGGGATTGCGGTATAAAGGGTTCAGCTTAGCTGCCTGCAATGCCAGCATCCCACATCAGCACTGGTCTGAGTCTCAGGTACTCTACTTCTGTCCCAGTTTCCTGCTAATGCACCTGGAAAAGCAGCAGAGGATGGCCCAAATGCTTGGGCCCCTGCCACCCACATGGGAGTTTCAGACTCATGGCTTTGGCCTGATTCAGTCCTGGCTGCTGCAGCCATCTTGGGGAGTGAGTGTGGACTGAAGATCTCCCTCCCTTCTCCCCCGTAACTATGCCTTTCAAATAAATTCATAAATCTTTTTTTAAAAATTAAGTTTTCTTTTATTTTATTTTTGACAGGCAGAGTGGACAGAGAGAGAGACAGAGAGAGAAAGGTCTTCCTTTGCCGTTGGTTCACCCTCCAATGGCCGCCGCTGCAGCCGGCGCACCGCGCTGATCCGATGGCAGGAGCCAGGATCCAGGTGCTTTTCCTGGTCTCCCATGGGGTGCAGGGCCCAAGCACCTGGGCCATCCTCCACTGCACTCCCTGGCCATAGCAGAGAGCTGGCCTGGAAGAGGGGCAACCGGGACAGAATCCGGCGCCCCGACCGGGACTAGAACCCGGTGTGCCGGCGCCGCAAGGTGGAGGATTAGCCTATTGAGCCACGGCGCCGGCCCAAAAATTAAGTTTTCTAATATAATATATAATAAGGATTTAAGCCTGCTCTAGTTGGTCTGACCATTATTGATTTGCTATAGCTTGGGACAAGGGCTGGACCTCACTGATCCACTCAGTAGGGCTCCCTTGATCTGAAACCCAGGGAATCCATTCTAGCATGTGTCAAAAGGTAACTTAAAAAACCACCTCAGGCCGGCGCTGCGGCTCAACAGGCTAATCCTCCGCCTAGCGGCACCGGCACACCGGGTTCTAGTCCCGGTCGGGGCGCCGGATTCTGTCCCGGTTGCCCCTCTCCCAGGCCAGCTCTCTGCTGTGGCCAGGGAGTGCAGTGGAGGATGGCCCAAGTGCTTGGGCCCTGCACCCCATGGGAGACCAGGATAAGTTCCTGGCTCCTGCCATCGGATCAGCGCGGTGCGCCGGCCGCGGCAGCCATTGGAGGGTGAACCAACTGGCAAAGGAAGACCTTTCTCTCTCTCTCTCACTGTCCACTCTGTCAAAAAAAAAAAACAACAACAACAACAAAAAACCACCTCAAATAATCCTGACTCTAAAAGATATCCAAATAATTACAGTGACACATGTAAAAGAGAAAAGTGTTCATCTGAAGAGAACGAGCAGTATTTTTTAAAGGGAATGAAAAGCCTCAGAGGTGAATCTCACTCCTGAAACCAAAAAGCCAAAGAACATATTTGAAACTGCTTCTGGCTCCAGGAATACAGCAGCTCTGAAACAGCAACAAAATAGAATGAGCTAGCAATTTTTTGGCAATTATTATTTTTTTAAAATATTTATTTATTTATTTGAAAGGCAGAGAAAGACAGGGACAGACAGAGTTGCCATCTAGTTGTTCACTCCCCAAATGGCCACACTGCCAACACTGGGCCAGCCAGGAGCTAGGAACTTCCCCCAGATCTTCCACATGGGTGACAAGTGCCCAAGCACTTGAGCCATCACCCACTGCTTTCCCAGGTGCCTTAGCAGGGAGTTGGACTGGAGGCAGAGCAGCTGGAATACAAACCAGTGCTCATTGGAGACAGTGGCACTGCAGGCGACGGCTTAACTCAGAATGCTACAATCGTCACCCCTTGGGCAATTATTTGCAATTTACACCTTCTGAAGCTCCCTCAGTGTCAGGCAGGTGTGAGAAGACTGATTCTGAGTGGATGGGCACCCTTTCACTAATGTTTCCAGAGAAAAGTTCCTCCACAGACCTGTTTTACACACTGTGTTTTTCTAACTTTCACTAGGAAGGAAAATCTAACTGCTATTCAACAAAAATGGCTATTTGAAAGTAGGACGCCAAGATGAATAACTCCATTCATTCAACTCTGGCCTGAGTTAATTTAAGAAAAAGAAAAAAAATTTAAAGATTTATTTATTTGAAAGGCAAAATAACAAAGAGAAACAGAAAAACAGAGAGAGAGAAACAGTGAAGAACAAGATCTACCCACTGGTTCCTTCCCCCAGGGGCTGCAATGGTGGCCAGGGCTGTGCCAGGTCAAAGCCAGGAGCCAGGAACTCCATCCAGGTCTCCCAGGTGGGTTGCAGGAATCAAGCACTTGGGCCATCTTTAGCTGCTTTCCCAGGCCATTAGCAGGGAGCTTGATGGGAAGCAGAATAGTCAGACTCCACTGGCTAGCACTTGAAAATGGGATGGCAACATGGCAAGTGCTGGCTTAACCTACTGTACCACAACATCAGTCCCACAGGAGAAATTCTTTTAGAACTTTATGTTCAGGCCGGCGCCGCGGCTCAATAGGCTAATCCTCCGCCTTGCGGCACCAGCACACCAGGTTCTAGTCCCAGTCTGGGTGCCGGACTCTGTCCCAGTTGCTCCTCTTCCAGGCCAGCTCTCTGCTGCGGCCAGGGAGTGCAGTGGAGGATGGCCCAAGTGCTTGGGCACCTGCACCCACATGGGTGCAGAAGCACCTGACTCCTGGCTTCAGATCAGTGCGGTGCGCCGGCCGCAGCGCACTGGCTGCAGTGGCCATTGGGCAGTGAACCAACGGAAAAGGAAGACCTTTCTGTCTGTCTCTCTCTCACTGTCCACTCTGCCTGTCAAAACAAACAAACAAAACACAACTTTATGTTCAGGGCCGGCACTGTGTAGAGGTGGGTAAAGCCACCACCTGCAGTGCCAGCATCCCTTATGGGCACTGGTTCGAGTCCCAGATGCTCCACCTCCAATCCAGCTCTCTGCTATGGCCTGGGAAAGCAGCAGCAGATGGCTCACGTCCTTGGTCCCCTGCACCCACGTGGGAGACCCAGAAGAAGCTCCTGGTTCCTGGTTTCAGATCAGCGCAGCTCCAGCCGTTGTGGCCAACTGGGGAATGAACCAGCAGATGGAAGACCCCTCTCTGGCTCATCCTCCATTGCTTTTCTCAGGCACATGAGCAGGGAGCCGCATCTCAAGTAGAGCACCTGGGGCTCAAACCAGCGCCCCTATGGGTTGCCGGATGGTGCCAAGGGGTTGGCTTTACCTACTATGCCACAACACTGGCCCCAGGACTTAATTCTTTAAAGGGATTGTTACATGCCAAACAGAACTTTTCTCTGAAGACTTCTCTACTATTCACAGAGGAATTTTTGAATTCCAGTGATGATACAAACTTCCAGGGGGGGGAAAAGACTGATAACAAAATTACATTTGACATTATCAGTTTTTTCCATTTGAATAATGTCAAAGATGTCTGCCATACACGCAGCATTTAAAACACATTATGGGGGCTGGTGCTGTGGCACAGCAGGTAAAGCCACCACCAGCTGTGCCGGCATCCCATTTGGGCGCAGGTTCAAGTCCAGGCTGCTCTACTTCCAATCCAGCTCTCTGCTATGGCCTGGGAAAGCAGCAGCAGATGGCCCAAGTTCTTAAGGACCCCTGCACCCATGTAGGAGACCTGGAGGAAGCTCCTGGCTTCCTGATCGACACAGCTCTGGCTGTTGTAGCCAACTGGGGAGTGAACCAGCGGACGGAAGACTCTCACTCTCTCTCTCAATTTCAAACAAATAAACCTTTAAAAAAATAAAAAAAACCACATTATGACCTTTTATTTAGATTTGTCCCCAAAATAAGAATGGCTTAACATTAGAAATTCATTATTTTAGGGCCAGTGCTGTGGCATAGCAGGTTAAAGCCCTGGCCTGAAGCGCCGACATCCCATATGGTTGCTAGTTCGAGTCCCAGCTGCTCCTATTCCGATCCAGCTCTCTGCTATGGCCTAGGAAAGCAGTAGAGGATGGCCCAAGTCCTTGGGTCCCTGCACCCGCGTGGGGGACACAAAAGAAGCTCCTGGCTCCTGCCTTCGGATTGGCGCAGCTCTGGCTGTTGCGACCATTTGGGGAGTGAACCAGCAGATGGAAAACCTCTCTCTCTGTCTCTACCTTTCTCTGTAACTGTCTTTCAAATAAATAAAAATAAAAGAAATTAATTATTTTAACAGTAACAGGGGATTAGAAAAAAATTAGAAAATATACCAACTATTAAAAAAAAGAAAATACACAAAAAGCAGTAAATTTCCTCTATTCCAGCAACCATCATTCAGGTAAAACACAGAGTCTCATTCAAAACAAAACTAGAAATCATAGCGCAATAGTGTAAGAGCCACATTACAAAGAAAAGCAAAAAACTATGAAATTACTACTAAAGCACAGAAAACCTGGATAACACACATAAATGGAGTAGAGTTTTAAAGTACCACCTCTCCCCCAAATATATGTTGAACACATTTCAAGTCAAAATTACGATACGAGTTATTACTGGAACCTGACAGACTGTAAAATCATCCAGAACACGTGTTTGAGAACACATTAAAAAAGGAACTGGGGCCGGCGCCGCGGCTCACTAGGCTAATCCTCGCGCCGGCCGTGGCGGCCATTGGAGGGTGAACCAACGTCAAAGGAAGACCTTTCTCTCTGTCTCTCTCTCACTCTCCACTCTGCCTGTCAAAAAAAAAAAAAAAGGAACTGGAGAGTCTTACTACAGACAGTGAATCTAACAATGTTCAAATATAACAAATAAATAAGTACACGGATCAGCAGAATTCAGGGGAATTAAAAGTAGAGTTTGCTAGTGAGAAAGAGTCTCAAGAATTCATGACTGCACTCAGCAAAAAGGCACAGCACACCTGACACTGTCTCCTACGCCTGTGGGAGGAAGAGAGTAACACCTGCTCTCCAGACAGCACTGTTCACACACGATACACAATCATCGGAGCACTGGGAAAAGTGCATCAGCTCAGGGTGAAAAACCTTCCAAAGCCAGAGAGATCAAGAGATAGAGAAGATGCAAAGCATTCACACAGCAAGAGATCCACAAGCACCATGGCCAAAGATGACTGCACCTACTGAAAGGGGCCCAAAGGCCTCAGGAGTGGTTCGGGAAAACTGATGCAGCCCCTTTACAGATTAGCTTAACAACTGTAAACATCAGCACCCAAGAGCTGCTTCTCAGGCATTCACAGAGGGGTGCTGAAGGCTGCTACTCTTTTTGTTTGTAATGGTCAAAGTTCACCGGTCCCCTAAATCCTGATCCATCCCCACAACAGGAACGCTATGCAGTCATGGAAAAGCAGATGCAGAGCAAAGCCGTGCTGTGAGCAAACATGACCGGTGTCTTCCCCGAGGAGGTGTGACTACAAGGAGATGTCTCCAGGGCTAGTCTTATTTTTCTTTTACAATATGCATATATAGGCCACCTAGCGGCGCCGGCACACCAGGTTCTAGTCCTGGTCAGGGCGCCAGATTCTTTCCCGGTTGCCCCTCTTCCAGGCAGGCTCTCTGCTGTGGCCAGGGAGTGCAGTGGAGGATGGCCCAAGTGCTTGGGCCCTGCACCCCATGGGAGACCAGGAGAAGCACCTGGCTCCTGCCTTCAGATCAGCGCGGTGCGCCGGCCGCAGCGCGCCAGCCGTGGCAGCCATTGGAAGGTAAGCCAAAGGCAAAGGAAGACCTTTCTCTCTGTCTCTCTCTCATTATCCACTCCGCCTGTCAAAAATAAATAAATAAATAAATAAATAAATAAATAAATAAATAAATACATATATAGTCCAAAAAGGAAAGAAGGAAAAATGATGAAAATCTAAAAGTCTGTATACAATCACAAGGAAAAAAAATGGACAACCTTTTAATTTCTTACTGATCCAGGAAAATTAGGCCTGAAATTATAAACATTCACTCTTTTACTGATGAAAGATCCCACTTACATTAGCTGGTTGCTCTCAACAGGAACGTCTGTGTCTTCACTGAGTCCAATCTATCACGCCTGTAGGTCGAACCAACACTCAATCCATGAATTAATAATAATGAGGCAGAAAGAATTTTCCTCCTCACATTGCCAAGGAAACCTCTCATCCACAATTGAAACACAGGATGTGTTTTAAAATATCCCCCAACTACTGGGAGATTAAGTCCATTCGAATAACCTTTGTCAGACTGGAGACAGCTAGGTTTAGTTATCTCCTCAAAGCCAAAAAACAACAAGACGAAGAAAAAAAGAGTTCATTTAAGGATGAACTTGAGGTTAAAAGTTATATATATATAAAAAAAAATCCATCTTCCATAGCCGAACAATGTAATTTTAAAAAGAAAAAAAAAAGAAAAAAAAAAAAAAGAAAAAGCACACCAAAATTCAATAAGATCCAATTTCTGGTCTTCAAGATTTCTTCACCTATTAAGAAAAAAACAGAAACCTTCCCCCATCTTTATTATCTGTATAATAAAAGCATAATTGTATGTAAAAATAAAGTGTTTTATGTATAAAATATACATATACATATACACTAACTGGCTTAAACACACACATACATATACACAAAGGTGTAGAAATAAAACATCTGGGTAAGTTTCCCCTTTTAAAATACACTGTAAAAGCCTTTGGATTTGGGTTCATTGTAAAAATAGTGAACTTACATCAAAGCACCATGAAGTTAACATTACACTAAATTTTGCACAGCCCACAAAATTAAGAAGGGAAACCCCTTTCTATAGTTTGAGGTGTATAATATAGATGCATGTTTTATCATCACCATCAGGGAGTGTTTAACCAAAAAAGATAGAAACGCAGAGTTACAGAGTAACTGCAGAGCAGTGCAGCGAGCTGTGGGAGGCAGAGCGGCGGCAGAGCCATTCCGACCCGGCCCGCGCTGTCAGAGCAGCGCCTACGGGGAGCTTCGCTTCTCACAGCAGCACCAGAGTCGCCGGCAGGACAGTCAATACCGGCCCTGCAAAGGCTTGCTCATGCGGTCTAGTTCCAAATTCTTTACTAGTGACGGCCAAGGCTGAAGACTTTGTTATTATCCATTTGTTCTGCTCAGTAAAAGGGTAAACTTTTGGGAGTTGAAATTTCATTTCACAATGGTACAGTTACCATTTAAGAAATTTTAAAAAGACAAAATTAAAAAAAAAAAAAAACTTTCTTGATACATAAAATGAGTTCTAAATTTTTGAAAACAGCCCAGTAACAAAGCAATTTTGATTTTTACGTAATAAATACTACATAATTTCTAGGCTAAATCTTGCCAAATACTATCCAAGACAAAACTAAAATCAAAACTTAAAAAAAGTGGACACCTTTTACTCACACTTAATACTAGTCAATTTTCCAGGATTTTTTTGGGCAGGGAATATCCCCAAATCTAAAATGAAAAAAAGGAAAAATTGGGATCTTACATTAGTTATTCAGTCTGAAACTTCTAATAGACTTTCACTAAAATTTCCTGGCCTCCCACTCAATCACTGAAACCTATTTCCAGGGTGGAAAGGAATCTTAAAGATCACTGCGATCGACTCACTCGCTTCATCAATGATTCCTGACGGAGAACACTGACTGCTTATTTTTAGTTAAGAATACAGCATTATGGATTATTAGGTATGTTCTTTAAAAGAGCACCTGAAGTTAGAGAAACATTCTTTGGGAAATGCATAATGGGTTTGTCAAAGTATGCTCGGAGGACTTTCATTTCAATTCCCATTCAATTCTTACAAGCTTCCTCTTATTTACCCATAAAGTATACAACGCACCTGTAAAATCTTATTGTTTTTATACTACTTTATAAAGGTTAAAAAAGGCAATTCCAGGACTAAACGTAATTTTTTCCTAACTGGTTTCTATTGCTTTCATTTCCCATAGATCCCATCCTAAACATAGAGGCTAACTATCACATTTGGTAATTTGAAATCATAAAGCTGACCAGTATGAGGAGGTAATTGTAAATTTCCAATCATAAAACAATTTGCGGATTTTCTTTTGGCCAAGTTGTAAGCACCAGGGTTTTAATGAAAGAGAAAAATGGAGGGGGGCGGGGAAAGGAAATATCATCTTAGTAGCCTGTTTTTTTCCCTCTCGTTTCATTGGTTTCTGAATAATCAAACTTCCCATACTGGGGGAAATTTTTACTTAAAACCAATTACTAGTAGATCAACCCACCAACCAGAAACAGTCTAAGGCTTTTCAATGCTGCACTATATTTTTTTTTAGTTAAAAAAATATATTTTCTCTCTCAGTCAATATAAAAATTTCAAGTGCTAGCTACACTGAGCTACAACTGTGAAGTCTTTCTGAGGTTAACTTTATCAATATCATATTGCCTCTGAGGAATTTTCAGCCCCTTCTGTGTTTTCAGGTTTCCCCAGATTTGTTTTATAAAGAGTGATTAGTATGACTATATGTAACAACTATAACAATAAGGATATGGTAACATAGCAAAAAGTTCCCATTTTAAATGGAGAAAGGAAAAAAATTAAGGTAGTATTTCTTTTTCAGTCCTTTGAACAGCTTCATTCTCAGGATCCCAACTCAGAACCAATGTAGAATAATCATAGTTAACATTTTTCAAGTTCATTTTCAGAAACATCAGCTGTTCTACATTGTCGAAGTCCAGGCTCATGATCTGCTTTGGATGAAAGTGGCTGTTGGTAGTAAAGATACATTCAGACTGCCAGCTACACATGGGGCAGCTCAGATACTGAACCGCAACTTGGGTCAACGCTGGCCAGAGGCTCACCTTCCCCTGCCAGTACACCAAGGGGTCATCGCCTCCCGCGGGCTCTGAGTACTCCTCCTGGAAGTACTCGTCCACTACTGCTGCAGCACAAGGGAACAGGGAGCTTCTGCTTCCAGCCGCAGCACCGCCTGCAGCTGCGCTCTCGAGGGACACTGAACTGGAGGCGCCTTCTTTCAGAGCGGAGCTAAATGAATCGGCCCCTACTGCAGCTAAGGGCCCAGAGCCTCCTGAAGAGGCAACCTGGCACACCTCTGGTGACGATGCCATGTAATTACAAACCTCTTCCGCAAGGATTTGTTTGTAGGTTTCTAAATCAGCACCTTGAGGGAAAAAGTCTTCCAAACTGTTTTTAAAGCAAGGATCTAACAAAGCAGCCAGGATACAGGGCTTGGATCTGAGCATGGCACTCAGCAGGGTGTCGGTCTCGAGTTTCAGAGATAAACTGTCCACCAGATTGAGGGCCTGAGTGATGCCTCTGAGCTGAAACTCCTCTCTGAGTCTCTGTAAGGAAAGCAGCAGGTGGCGGATCAGGGGCAGCACCTGATTCAGTCCTGTGGTCCTCACGCTCACTTTCTGCGTGGCCTCCTCAAAAGGCTTCAGAATATCACAGACGTAGGTCATCAGAGTCCACTGCAGGGAAGTCAGCACAACCCCACTGGCTCTCCCAAGGCTGTGGTGCACTGAGTAGCAATGCTCCAAGAGCCACTTTAACATATGGAAGGTGGAAATCCAATGGCCAGCTTCATCCTGCTTCAGGTTCTTCCATGGAAGTTGGTGATCATTTTGGAACTCCTGCAGTATCTGACGGGCCTTGACGGAATGGCTAAAATGATGACATGTTTTCCTAGCTGCCACTAACATATTCTCAATGCTTTTGTGCTCACAGAAAAAGTCCTGAATGACTATATTCAAGCAATGCAGGAAGCACGGCACATGGGTAAAACCGCCATCTCTGATTGCATGTACCACACTTGAGGAATTGTCAGAAACAATGAAGCTAGGGATAAGGAAATTAGGTGAAAGCCACAGACCGATCTGGTCATTCAATTCTTGTAAAATGTTGGTTATCAAACAGTCTTTGGCTAAACCTGTAACACAAAGCACCGCCCACTTCCTAAAACTGGGCATCCTGTCATCATGGGAAGAGGCAGTTTCCAAGGAGACCCAGTGTACAGTCACGATGAAGTAGTCAGTGGATGGGTCGTGGGTCCATATGTCAACAGTCAGGTGGATCTTTTGGCTCTGAACATTCTCCAGAGTCAAGAAAATTTTTTCTCTGACACAGTCGTACAACTGAGGCACAGCCTTAGTGAAAAAGTAAGTCTCTGACGGCAGTCTGTAGTCTGGGGCCACAACCTGCAGGAAGCGCTGGAAGGCCGGGCTCGAGAAGTAGCTGTAGGGGTGCATGTCCTCCACGATCATCTGAATGACGGCCTGACTGATCTGACTGGAGCCTGGGTTCTCACAACGCGCGGTCTGCTTCTCCGGCACGGGCTGCAGACTGCCCTGCTCGACGGCAGGAACAGGACTCTCGGGCCTATTCTCAACCTCCAACACGGGAGGTTCGTCTGAATCAGAGTCACTGAGGTCCTCGGCTGTGAGCTCCTGGCTGCCGGTGGACTTCTCTCCGTGCACAGCATCACTTAAGAGATCATTGCTTTCAGTCTCTGCCTCGTCTGAGCCGTTGCCAACAGCTCCACTGTCCTTGTTGGCAACAGCCCAGTGGATGGGGTGCGTGGCCTGCAGGTGTCTCTGAAGGGTTGAGGTTCCCAAGTGGGAGCCTGGCCTGCCCCGGCTCACACTCCTCTTACAAATATTACACACAGCTCTGGAAATGTGCTGAGGATCGGTGTAAAAAAAATTCCAAACTGCAGATGTCTTGGCTCGGGTTCCAGGAATCAAGGCATGCTTGACAATGTTACTTTTGATGAGAAATCTCCCTCTTTCTGCCCTCAGGGCATCAGACGCTGATTTATCACGTTTCTTACCCATCCTAGTATCATCTAATGGGTCGGTGGGAATATATTCAAAGCTTCCATTGCTTCCAGGAGAAGAGGGAGACAGAGATACATCCAAGCTGAAGTCCTCCTCCCCACTAGTGACTCCAAATTTGTTGGCCCTGGTCCAGTGCGGCGAATGCCGCGCCTGCAGGTGCCGCTGGAGCGTGGACGTGCCGAGATGGCTGCCTGGCTTGCCCCTGCTGACGCTCTTCTCACAGAGGTTGCAGATGGCTCGCCAGGTGTACTGGGGGTCCACGTGGAAGAAGTGCCACACGATGGAGGTCTTCGCTCTGGTGCTGGGTAGATAAATCTGTTTCTCTATGTTGCTCTCGAAAAGCCCCTCCTCATCCTGCTCAGGGGCACTGGGAGCCAACAAGGCAGGGGTGTCTGCAACAGGCCTCCCCGAGCCCAGGTCCTTACTGAACTTCTTAGCAAGAAGCAGCTTTTTTCGGCGCCTCTTCCCTTTGATCCGCAGCCCCTTCTTTCTCTTCTTTTTAGCAGGCAGTTTTGCCTCTCTGTCCACTGCCTCTGCCACCATCTTTCCGTCTACCACGTCATCTTCATCGGTGTTAGAATGAACAGGAACGCACCCCAGAATCCCAGCACCCCCGAAGGTGCTGCACCTTCTGCCAGGAGAGAGGGAGGAGACCGGCACACTGAGAGCACACACACTCATCCTCTCCACGCCAGGCTCGGCTCGCGGGTCTACCACTCTGGCTGGCGTGCAGGGCCTGTCCTCCGGCTTCTACGGCGGTCAGATTCCCTGCGGACCAATGACTTCCAAGCCAGCTTACTTGTGCAGGAAAACTGAGGGCAATGGAGAACATTCCCACACACTTCCTTAAAGGGCTCTAAGATCCCTTCTAACTTTCTGAGCTCTGAATTCAAATCGTTCAGTGTTGTCATGCTCCAGAAATCAGAGCTGAAGTCCACTCTCCCACAGGCACAGAGCTGGTGGCAGCAGCTAGAAGCCAGGTCTCCCAAATCCCAGGCTCGTGTTCCTTCTGCTTCATCAAGAACTCTGTCTGAAATGCCTTCGGCTTTCAAGACACGTGTTTTTATGATGCCTCGCCATAGCAAGCAACATCGACTTTCCCTTAACTCTGCAATTAATTATTTTCAGCAAATTTCATTTAAACAAAAACATAGTGCATCATTCAGCATTCATCAGAGGACTGAGATTTGCCAATGCAACCCCCAAAGTCAATTCTGGAAAGCTAAATCAGACTCCACATACTGGTCATTAACAGCAAATGCGCGTTCAGCTCTTTGGGCTCTAACTAAAAAGTAACACAATTTTTAAAAGTGCGGATAGCTGGAAAAAACGCTGTGATAGAAAAGCCAGGTAGCAAGGTGCATTTCTGACTCCCTGTTTGTACCTCTGGGGCGCAGGTGTGCTTAGCCCGGAGCAGCATCACAGCTCACCACCGGCCGGGGCTCCTGCACTCCTGCTGGGTGGCTCCCTCCCCGCCCAAGGCCTACGCACGTTCACCCTAGAAAGCATCGCTACCCCCTAGCCCCACCGCCTCCTCCTCCAGCCCAGAGCCAAGGCCTGGAAGCTGTCAAGCACAGAGGCCTGCCCGCTAAGAATCCGCACCGCTTATGGGAGCCTAGGGGCGCTCCTCAGCACGGTCCCAGCGACCCCTCGGGGAGACCGGCAGTGTCCCTGCAGCTCCGGACTCCGATGCTGCGGGCGGGGGCGGGAGCGTGCGAGCGTGGGGAATGGGGGTAGGATACCGGAATGCGGTCGGTGGCTTTCTGTGTGTGGAGTTTGAGAAAACCTCCAAAGTGCTGGGGCCCTGGAGAGGAAGGAGAGGAGGTAAATTCAGCTCCCGGCACCCGGCCTGACGGAGGCGGGGAGGCAGGAAGCTCGCCGGTGTCAGCTCACCCCCCCCGGAGCCGCGGGAGCCGGCCAGCGGGGCTGCTCCCGGGTGCCCGAGTCGCCGACACCGGATGTGGGGGAGGGGAGGCGGCCGCTCGGGACCGGAGCAGGCGCCGCAGGGAGGGTGGGGGCGGGGAGACGGAGAAGCGAGCGGGAGCCCGGGGCTCCCCGTGCGGGCCGCGGCCGGGGGATGCGGGAGGGTCGTCCCGGCGGGGCTGAAGGACCCCCGCTCTGACTCCCCCGGCTAGGCCGCGACCCAGGGGCGAGGGGAGGCCGCTGCCACTCCCCTCGCCCTCTCCCCCACCTCCCCGGCCCCGAGCCTCCCGGGAACGAAAAAACGGGTCTAGTTACCAGAGAACAGAAACTTTACCGAACCGATGACACTATCCCCGACTCCTGCTCGCTGCCACGTCTTTCTTCTTTCTTAAGCGCTGCCGCCCGCCGTCCGCCCAGCAGCAAAACCAGCAGAAATCCAAGACTGCCAGCGTCAAAGATGGCGCCCGGCTACAGACTCGACTCTAAGGCCCGGCTAGTGCAAGTGCCAGCGCGACGCCGCGCGCGGGGATCCTGGGAAATGTAGTTCCTCTGTGAGGCCGGAGGCCTAAGATGGCTTCCTGGGTCACAGAGTCACGTGAGGGGGCGGGGCGAGGCGGCCGTGCCCGCGCCCGGAGTGCACGTCGGGAAGTCGCTGGGCTCCTGGAGTCGGTTTTTGGCGCAGTTCGGGTTTTGTTTTTCTTCTCACATCAGCTAAAGCAGGGAACTTCCAGAGCCGTGTGGACGCGCGTCTTAGTCTCACGAAAGTGTGCTGCAGGAACGAACCGTCTACACCGTGGCGCGTTTATTTGCAGCAGTGCAGTTGGGCCCTGGGGGAATTTAGTTCTGAAGAGCGGGTTTGTCTTGCTCATTAAGACGTCCATGAGGACGGGGAGGTGTGAAAGGCAAACCTCCCCTTCGCTGTTAAGTCACCCCGTGGTTTCCCATTTGAGGGATTTGTACTTTATTTTTTTTCCTAATTCTAAAAGTGACACACAGGCGGCTTTTAAAACATTTAAATAATGCAAAAGTACCTAGAGCGGAAAGCTAGTCTCCAGTCCTCTCTTCCCCGAGACACAGCCCTCTCTGCGATGGGTCCTAAGTTTTTTTTTTTTTTTTTTTTTTTTTTTTTTTTTTATTTTTTTGACAGGCAGAGTGGACAGTGAGAGAGAGAGACAGAGAGAAAGGTCTTCCTTTGCCGTTGGTTCACCCTCCAATGGCCGCCACAGCCGGCGCGCTGCGGCCGGCGCACCGCGCTGATCCGATGGCAGGAGCCAGGAGCCAGGTGCTTTTCCTGGTCTCCCATGGGGTACAGGGCCCAAGCACCTGGGCCATCCTCCACTGCACTCCCTGGCCACAGCAGAGGGCTGGCCTGGAAGAGGGGCAACCGGGACAGAATCCGGCGCCCCGACCGGGACTAGAACCCGGTGTGCCGGCGCCGCTAGGCGGAGGATTAGCCTAGTGAGCCGCGGCGCCGGCCAGGTCCTAAGTTTTAAAAGGCGAACACACTTGGCTAGCTTTCACGGATGTCACAGGAGCCCAAGCCCCCGGCCGGGGGCTCCGCAGACCCGGCTTGCGCGGACCAAGGACAGGCAGGTGGGAGCCCAGGCACCTGTTTCCAACGCGGTCGGCCCTCGGCGGCGCTGGGTGCGGGGCCAGGCAGCGCCCCACGTGGACCTTTCTCTCCTTGTAGCTGAGAAGCCGCATCGGAACCCCGGCGGCCTCCGTGCCCTGCAGGACAGAGCTCTGTGATTGCCATGTCAACCACACCAACAAGCAGGTTCCTGGTAACCGGTTTCCATGCGGGCCGAGCCCCGGAGGTTATAAAGGGCTCTCAGAACCTTCTCCCAGGGCAGAAGGGCCCTGCCTATTTATAGTTCAGAGCTGCATCACATTTCATCAGATCTAATCTGTCCTGGATTTCGTAAGGTACACTCAACTCGCAGACGTCTAAGGGCAGAGAAAACACACGCCTGCCAGTTAACCCCCCCCCCCAGGCCATTGACTGATGGGAGCCCTGCAGCGTAGCATGAGTGAGCAAGACCAGGCTCAAACCCCGCATCGGCCACATCCCTCATGTCTGGCTCCACTCCACACGCTGGAAGGCTCCTCACGCGGTGTTTCACCAGTCCCTTGTTGGTGGAAATCATTGTATGGGGGAAAGAAAGAAAAATAATAGGGTCATGGGGACATTGCGAAGGCGGACGTTCAAGGCCTGGGGCTGTTCAAAGAGGGAGAAGGAGTTGGGCAGCACCGGCGAGTCCAGGCAGGAGGCACACGCGTAGCACTCGGGCGGAGGCCGCCCAGCCACTGTGTGTTTCAAGATGTAAAGTCTCCCCACCAAGGGCACTTTTTTTTTTTTTTTTTTTTTTTTTAAGATTTACTCATTCAGTTGAAAGAGAGAAGGAGAGGCAGAGAGAGATCTCCCATCTGCTGGATCTCCCATCTGCTGGTTCACTCCCCAAACGGGTGTTATGACCAGAGCTGGGCCAGTCTAAAGCCAGGAGCCAGGAGCTTCATCCCGGTCTCCCATGTGGGTGCAGGGGCCCAAGCAGTGGATTGGAAGTGGAGCAGCTGGGACTCGAACCAGTGCCCATAAGAGATGCCTGTGCTGCAGGCGGCGGCTTAGCCTGCTGCACCACAGTGCAGGCCGCAATGTTGCTTTTAAGTTTAAGATTTATTTTTATTTATTTGAAAGGCAGAGTTACAGAGAGAGGGTGGGGCAGATAGAGAAATCTTCCATCAGCTGGTTCACTCCCTCAGGTGACCACAACAAAGCCCGGAGCCTGAAACTCCATCAGTCTCTCATGTGGATGGCAGGGGCCCAAGCCCTTGGACCATCTTCTGCTGCTTTCCCAGGCACATTCGCAGGGAGCTGGATTGGAAACAGAGCAGCCAGGACTGGAACCGGTGCCAATGCTGAGGGAGGCTCAACCCTATGGCAATACTTTTGTAATGTAGGCTATAAGAGAGTGTGAAAAGATAATCCCATCTTTCTTCTAATGTGTTTAATAAGTTTATCAATGATAAGTTAGAGGAGTTTCTTTCAACGTCACAAATGCAAATGATGAGATTGTTGCAAATCTGGGAAAACTTCTATGTGGTTCCTTACATGAATAAGCCTGAAGGCTTTGTTGAATTAGGAGGGGATTATTTCTTAGATGATCGACCAAGAGAGAACTACTGTGGGCAGCCACAGGTAGTGGCTCCCTTTGTTTACACTTAAACATATGAATGGAGACTTCCCGGCACAGACAATTAGGCTAGGGGAGATTCCGGGAAGAGGCAGGGAGAACCTAAACCTTTCACAAGAGATGATACAGATAATCAGTCACACCTGTAACCTGCATTTATCACCTCAGTGTTTTATTGTACCCTTGTAATCAATAATTAAGAACCTTATTGGGAACTCTTTGTAACCTTAAGAGCCTTTTTGATATGTAAATCTTTTGTGCTCCTTCTTGTAAACAACTGGTCATGTTTAAATACTACTGGATTTATTCAATAAACGAGCCTTGATCAGGACTTGTCTTGGCTCCATTCTTTGCGTCCTTGTCCCCGCATTCCCACTCTGTTTCAGGAAGACCCACTTCATTGTGCCGCAGGCCGGCACAAACTACCATTATTACTGAGTGGGTTAGTTGTGCCTCGCTGTAGAACCAATCGACCCTCCTGTCGCTCCCCCTCTTCGTGGAGGAACGACACTAAACCCTGCCTAGGTTTCCTATCCGAGTCACGGCACCATTATGTCGCTCCCCCTCTTCGTGGAGGAGCCACACAGGACCCTGCACTGTTCTTTTGTCTGCTCGGTCCTTCCTGGGTTTGCTGCTGGTTCTTCCCGGGTTGGCTGCCGATCCTTCCACCTCGGTGGAAGGGCGGTTCCCCCTGCCACTTTCCCCACTTCCGCGGGGGAGCGGCACACCGCCGGCCGGCTCTCTCGGGGGCTGCTCAGATGTCATCCGGATGTTCCTTCAGATGTTCCTGGTGCATGTTGTCTCTCTCCTCCTTTATAGTCCTCTTCTACCAATCCCAACTCTGCTACCCACACGCCGAGTACGCTGCTCTCCTCCAATCAGGAGCAGGATCAGCTCCTGCAGCTCAATCAAATTGGCGAGAGGCAGCTGTGTAGAAGCTGTTTACTCCTTTCTCAGCGCCATATTGTGGGAGAGCAGATGCATAGAATAAGTCTTAATTCCAGTAACTTAGTCTAGTCCGAGTTGCTCCCCACACCCTCCAATGCAGTAGCTTAAAGTGACATTCATTGGCTCACCTGGTGAGCCGGGAACTCCGAACAGCGAGGCTGTGTGCAGTCAGGTTGTCGGCTGGGTGTGTGTCCCAGGAAGGACTGGCCGGGTTGCAGGGGCCATTTCCAAGCTGCTAACAGGAGACCTCGTGCTTCCCCCAGAGTAAGTGAAGAGAAAGAAGAGACGGAGAGGCCCCAAGACGGAAGCTGGGGGCCATCGTGCCTCTCACGACCCGGCCTGGGAAATGGCCAGCAGAGCCGCAGGGCCACTGACGGGGCGGGGCCCACACAGGGCACTGGGGGCTGGTGTCCCTACCAGGTGTGAGTCATTGCTCAATGCTTCACCCGAAGAACTTTCCGCGGGCTTCGGGCCCAGTGCATATGAAACCTGGCCTCTGCTCCACCTCGTCCGGTCCATCCGAGTGCTGCAGGGCAGGTTGATGGCGGGCTACAAGTGTGGGTGGCCCAGTGGGGGAGTAGCTGCGTACATTCTACATCTGCGTGCCGAGCACTAATGTAACTGCAGAAAGTGACTGTAAGCCCTGATGGACCAAGGACATAAGCTGCAGCCATTCTCCCTCATTGCCCAAAAGAGATAAACTCTGGAATGTATTCCTTGCCCTTGAAACTCAATTGGGTCTCACACCCTATGGCCTTCATACCCCACCCTGCATTGTGTTCCAGGTTCCCAAGCCCCCACCCAGTTCCTGGAATTCCCCTCCCAGCTGCCCCCTACCCCTGCTCCCTGCCCTAACTCTCCTTAAAAAGGCCTGGTGGTCAGAGCCTTCTGCCACGTGCTCCATCGTGTACACACAGGCAGATGGTCACCCACCTCTGCAGATTTATTTTCTCTGAATAAATTCAGTCTGGCTGTAAATTCATGTACTGCCTCCTCTCTGTTCTGCGACTCTTTTCCTAACATTTTGGTGCCCCGTGTGAGGAGGCACAAATCTGCAGCCTTTTTCCTAACAAGCCCCCATGAGAACATTCCAGAATCAGCTTACTGGCGCTCAGGCTCCTCTAAGCTAGGTCCCCAATGCCCAATAAGAGAAGCTATTGGCGCATTCAAGTGAGGAGGAAAAGGACCCTTAATCTTTGCCATTAAAATCTTGCTTTTGCAAAAAAAAAAAAAAAAAAATTAGGACTGACACTTGGCAGTGCCAGCATCCCATATGGACGCCAGTTCGAGTCCTCGTTGCTCTACTACTGGTCCAGCTCTCTACTATGGCCCGGGAAAGCAGAAGGAGGCCCAAGTGCTTGGGCCCCTGCACCCATGTGCGAGACCTGGAAGAAGCTCTTGGCTCCTGGCTTCAGATTGGTTCAGCTCCAGCCATTGTTGCCATTTGGGGAGTGAACCAGCAGAAGGAAGACCTTTCTCTCTCTCTCTCTCTCTGCCTCTGCCTCTCTGTAACTTTGCCTTTCAAATAAATAAATCTTTTTTTTTAAAGATATTTTAAAAAAATTTTAAACATTTCTTTATTTGAAGGCAAAGCAACAGAGAGTGAAGGAGATCTTCAATCTGCTGGTGCGTTCCCCAGGTGCCCAAAACAGCTAGGGCTAGCCAGACTGAAGCCAGGAGGCAGGAACTTCACCCAGGGAGGAGGTGGCCCCCATGTGGGCAGCAGGGACTCAAGTCCTTGAGCCCTCGTCTTCTGCCCCCACTGAGTGTGCATTAGCAGGAAGCTGGATTGGGAACGGAGGTGGGACTGGATCCCAGGCAGCCCAATATGGACTACTGGTGTCCCAGCGACAGCTTAACCTGCCGCACTACAACGCCTGCCCCTGCTTCTGCAAATTGTAGAATGACCACCCTGCTAGGGTCCTGCCCAGGGCCTGGAACGTCCATAGATGCATAGATGTCCTCATGGCTTCTCCCCAGAAAGCTGCAACAGCCAGGGCTGGGCCAGGCTTCACACCCAGACCCTGCAACTCCAAGCCGCTGCTCACTCTTGACCCCACTCATCACGCTCTGTCTGTGAGCTCCCCTTGCTCCAATTAAAGGACAAAAGTCGGGACCGGCGCCGTGGCTCACTTGGTTAATCCTCCACGTGCATTGCCGGTATCCCATAGGGGTGCCAGATTCTAGTCCCGGTTGCCCCTCTTCCAGTCCAGCTCTCTGCTGTGCCCATGAGGGCAGTGGAGGATGGCCCAAGTGCTTGGGCCCCTGCACCCGCATAGGAGACCAGGAGGAAGCACCTGGCTCCTGGCTTCGGATCGGCTCAGCGCCCAACAGAAGGAAGACCTTTCTCTCTGTCTCTCTGTCTCTCTGTCTCTCTCTGTCTCTCTCTCTCACTGTCTGTAACTCTACCTGTCAAATAAATAAATAAAAATCTTAAAAAAAAAAAAAGGACAAAAGTCCCTCTCTTTTTCCTTCCAGACCCCCTGGCTGTCCGACCTCCGGTTTCTCCGCAGGTCCCCCGCCCCCACCCCGGATCCACACCTGGTTGTCGGTGTGGCCCAGGGTGCAGTGCTCGGCCCTCTCCATCCTCTCCCTGGGTGTCTTGTGCGTTTCCCCACACCAGGGGACTCCCAGGTCGTACCTCTGAGCCAGTCTCTGTTTCACTGCCTGCAGGTTCTCCAGTGGGCTGTGTCACAGGCACTTGGAATTCAGTATTCCAAACACTGATGTCATCGTTGTGTCCTGGACTCTCCTGCTAGCCCTGAAGTCTTTGTTTCCGTGCATGGTCACTGCCACCTTCGCTTCCAGAGGCCAAAGCCCTGGCAGTCACGAAGGTCCCCTCCCTTTCCCGCACTTCCCATATCCAAATACCCGAGAGCAGTTCTTAAATCGAATCACTTTGCCTGGCTAAGGCTTGTTTTCCCGATTGCTGTGACGGCCGCTCATTTATTGTGTGGCCATGGCTGTTGCCCTTTCTTTAATGGCCTTGCAATCTGCCATGCAATTTCTCTTTCTAAAATCCAAGTATAGTCTAAATACCACACACACAAGCTTGTGCATAGAGAATTTTCTGCAAGGATTACTAACCATGTTTGACTAAGGTGGAAGGAGACTTACTTTTTATGTCTTTTATTCTTCTGTGCCATTCAAATCTTGCTTTCTCATAGATGTGTTATTTTTATTATATAAAAGCTAGGTTTTTGGGTTCTGCGCTGTGGTGTAGTGGGTAAAGCCACCGCCTATAGTGCCAGCATCCCATATGGGCCCGATTCAAGTCCCGGCTGCTCCATTTCCAATCCCGCTCTCTGCTATGGCCTGGGAAAGTAGTGGAAGATGGCCCAAGTCCTTGAGCCCCTGCACCTGTGTGGGAGACCCAGAGGAAGCTCCTGGCTCCTGGCTTTGGATTGGCCCAGCTCCAGCCATTGTGGCCAGTTGGGGAGTGAACCAGCAGATGGAAGACCTCTCTTTCCCTCTCTCTCTCTGCCTCTCCTTTTCTCTCTGTGTAACTCTTTCAAGTAAAAATAAATAAATCTTTTTTTAAAAAAAAAGCTATGTTTTTAAACATCTCTACACTTTGATCCAGAATTCCACATCTAGAAGTTTGTCTTGTCTTTTTTTTTTGACAGGTAGTTATCGACAGTGAGAGAGAGAGACAGAGAGAAAGGTCTTCCTTCCGTTGGTCCACTCCCCAAATGGCCAATATGTCTGGAGCTGCACCGAACCAAAGCCAGGAGCCAGGTGCTTCTTCCTGGTCTCCCATGGGGTGCAGGGCCCAAGCACTTGGGCCATCCTCCACTGCACTCCCTGGCCACAGCAGAGAGCTGGCCTGGAAGAGGAGCAACTGGGACAGAACTGGCACCCCAACCGGACTAAAACCCGGCGTCCATATGGGATGCCGGTGCCGCAGGTGGAGGATTAACCGAGTGAGCCATGGCGCTAGGTCCTGTCCTGCCTTTTATACTCACACATGAACCTTTGGTGATACAGTTTAAATACTTCAGTTGTATGCCTGAAATTCTAGGCCATAATTAAGAATGTTGTGCTTTCTACTATGTATCTTGATTAATGCGTTAATGTATGACAATTGATGTATTAATATAGACAGGTGTGCAGAAACGTCTTATAAAATGTTGTATCTCACAGAACTGGAAGAGTGCACAAGAGACCTGAGCAGTAGTCGCATCTGGGGCAAGCCAAGGGGGTCAGGCAGAACCAGGTGGATGGGCTAAGCAGAGCTTGCCCCCCCCCCCCCCCCGCCTTGTGGTGCTTCAATTTTATACCGTGTTTATGTATTAAGTACTCAAGCATTCTAACACAGAGTTCAGTGTGTCTCAGAGGAAGAGGTGAGAGTCACCTGCATTGTCTGCCCCTGCCCGGAGGCCACAGATAAGCTAGCAAGCTTATCTGTCACTGACCCACAGCATTAGGCAAAATGAAGGGTGGTGGCTCTAGTCTTGTGTTTCCTGATGGGTGGGCCAACTACTGTTTTACGGAGGATAGACCCTGGCATATACAGTATAATTGAGTCTATGTTGGTCGTGTGTCTAGCTTTCCTTCCATGTCTGCAAACACACAATCCCTCTGTATTGCAATATCTTTAAAACACATTATAGACCTGGCCCTGAACTTGGACTTATCTATGAATCAAAGCATCCTGAATGTCTGTGTTAAAATTATAATTTACTACCCTATTAAAAACCCTTTTTATATATCCTTTGCCTTTAGGGTGGCTTTTAAGCTGCTAATAAAGCCCTTCCAAACCTTACTGCTGCCTGCCTGTTCATCCCAGAACCTTACTTCTTCACTCCCCTCCAGTTCTTCCCTGGGTCCCGCGATTCCCTCACCGCGTTTACCGTTTACCGTCTCAGGCCGCCAGGGCTCTGCCCTTTCTCCCAGACTGCTTATCTCTGGGTTCTGGCAGCGTGTGACGGTGTCAGGTGTCACGGTGTCAGGTGTCACGGTGTCAGGTGTCACGTGGGGTGGGGCTTGACCTACAGGTCCCTGGCTCCTCCAGTACTGTGAGCTCCTGGAGAAGAGCGGGGAAGGTCCTGTCATAGCCCTGGGGCTGAAGGCATCCCGTGAGCCCTGAAGGGTGACTGTTAAGATGGGGGGGGATAAGGGAGCAGGTTTGAAGGCCAAGGGGGTTACAGAGAAGCACCATTGTGCGGAAGGGAGTAACTCCTGAGATGGACCCAGGCCGGAGGGGAGAGATTAGTGTCTTAAAACAAAATGTCAACAAATCAGGTTTAATGAGTTAATCAGTCCATATTGGTGAGTCAGAAAGCGAGGCCAGAGGCCCATCTGTGGAACACAGGAGGTGGGCTGTGTACCCTTCCCCCACCCCCCAAAACACAAGGCTGAAGAGAGCAGAAACAAGGAACGAAAAGCAGAGTGGTCGTTTTTAATAATACACATCTGAAAGAAACATTTTTCTTTTCCATTTCCTTATTCTCATTTTATTTACAAAGACACAGATAGGAGCCCAGAACTCCGTCTGGGTCTCCCACGTGGGTGGCAGGGACCCAAGGACGTGGGCCATCACTTGTGTCACCACCCAGGGTGCACTGAGTGGGGAGGGGAATACCTCAGCAAGTGCAAGGACTCAACCCCGGCGCTCCAGAGTGGGGGAGCCCGCCCCAGCAGGGACCCAGGTGGGCCATCGGTAAATTCGGTAAATGGCCTTCCTTACAGGGCCAAAGCAGAGGGGACTCACTCTCTGGCGATAGTTGCTGTGAATGTCTTTTTTTTTTTTTTTTTAATTTTTTGGTAAATTTTTCGTTCGATTTCTCGGTTTAGTTTGCTTGCGTGGCACCTGCACAAGTGACCCCACTGTGGTTTAGTCTGGTCTGTCGGGGAGTGCCTGCCTCTGTTAGGACCTGTCAGGCCACCGAGGCCTCAAATCCCCAAAACAAAACTGGGCGCAGATCATCTAAGGATAGTGGGATGTCTGCTGCTTGAGAAAGGTGCTCAGCTGGACATTCCAAATGGCTGAGACAAGACATTGTGGGGGGGTGCGGAGAGGGAGAGTGAGGAAGAGGGAAGGAGAGGGAGAGAGGGAGAGGGAGGGGGAGAGAGAGGAGGAGAGAGAGAGAGGGAGAGGGATAGAGAGAGAGGGAGAGGGATAGAGAGAGAGGGAGAGGGAGAGGGGCAGAGGGAGAGAGAGAGAGGGAGAGAGGGAGGGGGAGAGAGAGAGAGAGGGAGGGAGAGGGCAGGAGAGGGAGAGAGAGGGAGAGGGAGAGGAGGAGAGAGAGAGAGGGAGAGGGAGAGGAGCAGAGAGAGAGGGAGAGGGAGAGGGACAGAGAGAGGGAGAGGGACAGAGAGAGAGGGAGGGAGAGGGAGAGAGACAGAGACCGGCCCTTCTGCAACAGGACCTCTCAAAAACAACACGGACAGACCCACCAGCTGCTGCCCGGGGCACCGGGGCAGGGGAGGGGCTGAGCATTCGCCTTGAGCCCACCCCCGCCCCACCCTCCCAGAACCTACAGTCTTATCCCTGTCCTTTCTACAATGAAAGTCTTTTTTTGCTTTAATCCATCATCTCTGCACCTCTTAGAGTCCTGGAAAACCTAATATGGGTGCTGGTTCGAATCCCGGCTGCTCCACCTCTGATCCAGCTCTCTGTTATGGCCTGGGAAAGCAGGGGAAGATGGCCCAAATCCTTGGGCCCCTGCACCCACATGGGAGGCCCAGAAGAAGTGTCACTGATTTGCTTATTAATAATCTGACATATTAATAAGCCTTGTGGGTTCTTTCCATGAATTCAGAGAATTCTGGATACTGGTACAAATAAACCAGGCAGCGTGATATGTTTTTAAGCTTTCTATTTAGTGGGAGAAATGCGTAGGAGAGTGAGGGCTCTATCTAAGAAGGAAAAGGAAATCTGGATTCATACCGAGCACCAGGAGCCAGCCACGTGGAAGAGCATGCAGGCCAGAAGGCTCGGAACAGGTGGCCCAAAGGTCACAAGCCCCGGAGGGGTGGGGCAGCAAGTGGATCAGGCGCAGGGAAGGAGAAAGAGGGCAAAGGGAAAAAGAGCCGAAGAGGCAAAAAGGGCCCGGCCCACTGTGTTTCAGGCCCTTTAATCCACTTCCGAAGGGGAGTGGTTAATTAGTCTGATTGGCAGGTGGGCGCACAAGTGTGGCCAGGTAGGGGCCTGCGATCACACAGGGGCGTGCTGAGGGCGTGGTCTTCTGGCTCACAAACCTGATCAATTTTATCCTGTTTGCCTGCCTACAACAGAAGTTCCCGGCTCCTGGCTTCAGATCAGCCCAGCCCCAGCCGTTGTGGCCATCTTGGGGAGTGAACCAGCAAATGGAAGACCTCTCTCTCTCTCTCTAGCTCACTTTTTCTGCCTCTGTTTCTGTAACTCTGGCTTTCAAGTAAATAAATCTTTTTTCTTTAATTATTTATTATTTGAAAGCCAGTGTTACACAGAGAAGAGGCAGAGAGAGAGAGAGGTCTTCCAGCCACTGGTTCACACCCTAGTTGGCTGCAACAGCCGGAGCTGCACCGATCTGAAACCAGGAACCAGGAGCTTCTTCTGGGTCTCCCACATGGGTGCAGGGGCCCAAGCACTTGGGCCATCTTCCACTGCTTTCGCAGGCCATAGTAGAGAGCTGGATTGGAAGTGGAGCAGCCAGGACACAAACCAGCAGCCCTATGGGATGCCAGCACTGCAGGTGGTGGCTTTACCCGCTATGCCACAGCACCAGTCCCAATAAATAAGTCTTTAAAAACAAAAAAGCCCTAGTTTGCCGCACCAGGTCCTGCAGGAAGCACTGGCCGCCAGGCCCTGCATTCCTCCCACACATTTCTTCACAAACTGACCCCTGTCACAAAACAGAGGGAGCAGAGGGTCTGACCCCCGGGAGACACAAGGCTACAAAAATACGGCCAGTGGACTGGGAAGGCCCAAAGTAGATTTTCTTAGGTAGGAGTTTAGAAATAAGCCCGTGTGCGTGACAGGGGCCTAAGAGAAACCAAGCAAGCCCCTGTGGCGAGGAAGGCAGCAGGCTCTCACAGCCTGGGAGCAGCCCAGTATTTCACAGCACAAGGTCCTGCCCGCACTCCAGTACTTTGACAGGTGGTCCAGCCTTCCCCCTAAGGAAGGGACCCGGGGAACCCCCTGTGCCTGGTGCCACGTGGGCTCCCAGATTGATAACACTGGATAACTTGACCTATTTCACACCCAGCAAACACTTTGTTCAGGAGGAGAGGGTGGGAGAAAAAGAAATGGGGCAGGGGTCGGGGGGACCCAGCCCCATTCCCTTAAAAGCCTCCGTCTGCGTACTCAGCTCTTTCCCGAGACACCTGCCCGGTCTATCAGTTGTAGTCTCTCCTAATGGAGAGCCATGTAACCTCGCTTACCCCAGGCTGAATGCTGGGTGCTCTCTCTCTCTCTCTCTCTCTCTCTCTCTCAGATTCTGTTGAGAGAGGGGTCTGTGCCTCCTGACGGACGCCCTGCCTGCCCCTGCCCTGTTAAACCTGGCTCCCTTGCTGACAACCTTTCTCTGTCTCACATCTGAATTCTTTCTTGTGCAGACAAGAACCTCTCCCACCCATCTCCGCTAGCAATGCTGGGAAAGGACACGCAGGATTCCAAGAGGAAAACCGCTATGAGGGAAAGTGGCATCGTGGCCACCGAATGAGACGCAACCCGAAAGCCTTCAGGGAGACCCTGTCACACTGGGAGGGCTTAGGCAGGTGGAGGGAGGTGACCTGGAGGAGGGTATGAATAGGAAAGGGAGGAGACCAGGTAGCTTTGCTGTGGCATGGCGCTGATGGGGTTTAATGAAGATGGTGTAGTTTTACCCTCTGGGAAACCTATAGGAGCCTACACTAAGGCCTTTAGGAGGCAGTGAACTCCAGTTTCATTCCTTCAGGGCTTCTAGGATTTGAGCCAAGGAATTGATATCACTGCGGCAAAGCTTTCCAGCTCTACTGAGCAGTCGCTGCTTGGTTCCATTATTAGCATGGGCAGCAGGTGCCTGGGGCAGAGGCCAGCAGTCATAGGAGATCAGGGTAGAGCGGTATCTCCTAGTGGCTATTAGGGACCCGGCATTCCAGGGTGTGGCTCCAGGGAGTGTTTTGGTCTCTTTCTCATAGACACAGAGGCACCAGGGGCATCCTCAGAAACAAGCAGGGGCAGGTATTTGGTGCAGTGGTTTAGCTGCTGCTTGGGACACGTGCATTCTATGTTGGTTCAAGGCCTTGCTCCACTTCTGATTCCAGTGTCCTGTTACTGTGCACCCCGGGAGGCAGTGGGTGATGGTTCAAGCACTCAGGTCTCTGCTATAAACATGGGAGACCCAGATTGAGTTCCTGGCTCCAGCCTGCCCCAGTTCTGGTTGTGGGAGGTCTTTGGAGAGTGAGACAGTGGACTGGCAATTCTCTCTCTCTGTCTCTCTCTCCCCCGCCCCCTTTCCTTTCTCTGTCTTTGCCTTTCAAATAAAGTTTCTGTTCCTTCCATGTGCTTCTGTGAGTCAATTAAGAATTAATTAGTTTTAGAGTTTTTAGAAAATTTGTTTTATTTTATTCTAGTAACTGCTTATATTCCCAGCCATACCGACAATACAATGTAATAGATCTTAAGGTATATAAAACAGAGGAAAATAGAAACTAAGTAATTAGAAGACTAAGCCTTTAAGAAAAGGACTTTAGGGCTGGTGTTGTGGTGTACCAGATTAAACCGCCGCCTGCAACGCCAGCATCTCATAAGGTGCCGGTTTGTGCCCCAGCTGTCACTTCTGATCTAGCTCCTGGCTGATGGCCTGGGAAAGACAGCAGAAGATGCCCAAGTGTTTGGACCCCGGCTACCCAGGTGGGAGACCTGGATGGTGCTCCTGCCTCAGCCTGGCCCAGCACTGGCTGTTGTGGCCATCTGGGAAGTGAACAGTGGATGGAAGATCTCTGTCTCTCTCTGTCTCTGGAACTCTGCCTTTCAAATGAATAAACAGATCTTTACAAAAATAGAAAGAAAAGGGTTTTGGAAATCAGTCCTGGCCCGTGCACCACTGAGCTGGGCGGCTCCAGGTGTTTCTGCTGCTGCTCGGGCAACAAACGCGTCGGAAGCAGCTGGTTCTGTCTCTGTAACACCCGACTGTCACGCTTCAGAGACTCTCATCCAACCGGGTTTAATTCTAAGCAAAAGCTGACAAGAGGTGGAAAAGACTCCGGGATGGACCCTGCATCCATTTATTTATTTATTTAAATTTTTTTTGAGAGGTAGAGTTAGAGAGAGAGAGAGAGAGAGAGAGAGAGATCTTCCATCTGCTGGTTTACTCTCCAAATGACCACAGTGGCTAGAGCTGGGCTGATCCGAAGCCAGGAACCAGGAGCTTCTTCCAGGTCTCCTACGCAGGTGCAGGGGCCCAAATACTTAGGCCATCTTCTACTGCTTTCCCAGGCCTTAGTGGAGAGCTGGATCAGAAGTGGAGTAGCTAGGACTCGAACCAGTGCCAATATGGGCTGCCGGAACTGGAGGCAGCGGCTTTACCAGCAATGCCACAGCGCTGTTTCCAGGAAGCAATGATTTGAACAAATGCAGGTCTCTCATCAGAAATTATGGCGACCAGAAAACAATGAAATGAAAGCTGTAACGTGGTGGAGAAAACATCTGTGGACCTGGGAACACATGCAAAAGTCATCTCAAAGATCGCCGGTGCGGGGGCACTTCTTCCTTACAGAAGAGTTTCAGTTAGCAATTGTAGGGGGAATGAAGAGAAAATGACCTTATGACACTATGATCTCATGATAGTCGCTACAGGCAAGATCCACCAGGAGACGCCAAGGTTAGCGGGAGACGTTCTAAGGAGAAACCGAGTATTTGAATAGTCTCAAGGTATCTCCCTCCAGACGTTTACTTCAAAGGAGAACACAGTGACTTCACAGTGAAGCCACCTTGAGACGAAGCAACGAAGCAAGCAGCTGTGACATCACCATGGCAACACCTACTGCCATGATGCCCCAGCCCACGCACTGCAGCGAGAAGGGCACCTTCTACGGTATTCGCCCCAGAAATGCACAACCCCAACCTACACGAAGCTGTGAGACAGACACCAACAGAGGAGTATCTCACCAGCTGGTACTGTTCAAGAGTGTCAAGGTCATGGCACATAAGCCAGGAACGAGGAGCTGCCACTGACTGGGGGAGACCAAGAAGACATACCACACAGTATGTGGGGCCCTTCACTGGGTCCCGGGACAGGAAAAGGACGTTGGCAGATAGCTGGTAAAATCCCAGTAAAGTCTATTGGTTGGTTAAGGATATTATACTAATGTTTTTTTATAAAGAGTTATTTATTTATTTATTTGAAAGGCAGACTTATAGAGAGGCAGAGAGAGAGGAGAAAGAGAGAGGGAGGAGAGAGAGAGAGAGGGAGGTCTTCCATCTACTGGTTTACTCCCCAAATGGCTGTAATGGCCAGAGCTTAGTTGATCTGAAGCCCTGAGCCAGGAGCTTCTTCAGGGTCTCCCAAGTGGGTGCAGGGGCCCAAGGACTTGGGCCATCTTCTACTGCTTTCCCAGGTCATAGCAGAGAGCTGGATCAAAAATAGAGCAGCTGGGATTTGAACCAGTGCACATATAGGATGCCGGCACTATAGGTGGCGGCTTTACCTGCTACACCACAATGCTGGCCCCACTAAGGTTATCTTCTTAGTTTTGATCATCGTATTATAGTTATACAATATAAAACATCAGAGGATGTTTGGTGAAGTGTATGTGGGAAATTGCTATTATTTTTGCAACTTAAAAAAAAAAAAAGGGTTTATTTATTTATTTGAAATACAGGGGGGGAGGGGAGAGAGAATCTTTCGTCTGCTGGTTTACTCCCCGAATGGCCATAGCAGCCAGGGCTGGGCCAGGCTGAAGGCAGGAGCTTCAGGCTGCACCACAACACCCGTCCCTGTTTTTGCATGTTATTTATATGTAAAAAAATTACTTCAGCCAGTGGCGTGGCTCACTTGGCTAATCCTCTGCCTGTGGCGCCGGCACACCGGGTTCTAGTCCCGGTTCGGGCGGCGTCCCGGTTGCCCCTGTTCCAGTCCAGCTCTCTGCTGTGGCCCAGGAGTGCAGTGGAGGATGGCCCAAGTGCTTGGGCCCTGCACCCGCATGGGAGACCAGGAGGAAGCACCTGGCTCCTGGCTTCAGATCAGCGCAGCGCGCCAGCCATGGTGACCATCTGGGGGGTTAACCAACGGAAGGAAGACCTTTCTCTCTGTCTCTCCCTCTCTCACCGTCTAACTCTGCCTGTCCAAAAAAAAAAAAAAAAAAAAAAAAAAAAAGACTTCTGGGGTCAGCACTGCGGTGCAGTGGGCTGAGCCACCAGAGCAAGGGTTTGAGTCCTGGCTGCTCTGATCCCAATCCAGCTCACTCCTAGGAAAGAGCCCACGGGCCGGGAAGACAAGGCGTTCCCACAGTGCACGCCACGCACGCTGGAGCCAGTGTGGGCAGACCTGCAAGGAGAGACAGACAAAGCCACAGCTGCAGGGGAAGGGTCAGCACTCCTCTCCCAGTCACCGACGGCAAAGCAGCCAGGACACGATGACCGGAACCACAGCCCTCAGCCGAATGGGCCCGCCTGCCGTCCGCCGGCGCGTCTCTCAGGCCCAGCGAGCGCGCATTCCCTTCCTGTGAAATCCCGCACTTGGAACACTCTGTCCTGATCCGGGATTTTCAGGAAGGGTCTTTTCCTTCTTAACAGAGAGCCAGGCTTCTCCAGGACACCGGGCACAAACCTGGACTTCTATGGGAGATCCTAGCTTCCGAGTGCAGGTTGCTTAGGGTCCTGGTGTTTACGTCCCAGCAGGACAGGCCCCGCCCCCGCCCCGCCCCCCGCCCCCCCCCCCCATCTGTGTGCCTGGGATTTCCCAGGACGCTGGGGGCTGGCTCTGCTTTGATGTGAGCAGGGACTTCTAGGAAGAAGCACTTCCCCTAAATAAATGCTGTAATCTGATAGATAATCGGAACAAGCGTTATCAGGAAACCAGCACATGTTCCAGGTCTAGCAGCTTCTTCCCACACCTTCCTTTCTTCTCTTGAAACCCAGACACATGCACGTGCCTGCCTGCGCTCATGTCTTTGTGCTGCTCTGAATCTCACGATAGAGCTTCAGGCATAATCAGGTGCCATCGTCCGAGATGCTACATTTTCTTGGTAGCCATTCCCTTCCGAATCCCTGGAATCAGTGGGTCTGTCACCTTGCATGTAAAGAAGGACTTTGCAGGTAGGAGTAAAGGCCTTGAGATGGGGGACTCCCCCTGGGTTATCCCCGCCAGCCCAGTGTAATCTCAGGGCCCTTACAAGGAGGCAAGACAGTGAGAGGCTACAGAGGGGTGTAAAGACAGGAGCAGAGGGAGGAAGGGGCCGTGAGCTCTGAACGCAGGCCGCCTTCCGCGGCTGGGAGGCTGGACGAGGCCTGCTCCCCTGGAGCCTTGGGAAGGAATACAGCTCTGCCAGCACCTGGGGGAGCCCCAGCAGGCTCAGCCCAGACTTCCAAGTCTAGAGCTGCAAACAGTAGCGCTGTTTTAAGTCACTAAGTTTGCGGTTTGTGTTAAGTTTTCTTCTTTTTTAAAAAGGATGTATTTATTTATTCGAAAGGCAGAGTTAGAGAGATAGAGGGAGAGAGAGAGAGAGAGAGAGAGAGAGATTGATTTCCCCAAATGGCCACAGCAGCCAGGCCTGGGCCAAAGCCAGGAGCCAGGAGCTTCTTCCAGGTCTCCCACGCAGGTGCAGGGGCCCAAGCACTTGGACCATTTTCCAAGGCTTTCCCAGGCCATTAGCAGGGAGTTGGATTGGAAGTGGAGCAGCTGGGACTTGAACTGGTGCCCATAGGGGATGCTGGCGCTGCAGGCAGTGGCTTAACCCGGTAAGCCACACGCTGGTCCCTGTGTTAAGTTTTTACAGCAGCAACAGCAAACTAACACAGCAGTGAGATTTATCAGTCCGTCCTTGGAGAGCAGTCTGTGTTTGGGTGCGTGTTTGGAAGGCTGTTTACTGCTCTGAGATTATACAACTTTCTCCTGCGTCTCCTTCTGGAACACCCATGGTTGTGTCACTTCAATAGATTTGGGAACTGAGATCCACATCTTAAACTGATAGAAGAGCAAGACGGACACGTGGGTGGAAGAACGGCCACCCATTTGCCCTTTGGGCCGGGCCTGTGTCGCCTCCCAGGGGTCTGCTATCCCAGGTGGGGGTGGCCATGTACTGTCAGTCAAGCGGACACTGAAGATGCCATCACTTAGACTTGGGGCGCAGTGCGCTGGGGGAGGGTGAAGGGCCGAGGGAGCCAGAGCTCTTGCGAGAAGGCACGTGTTCTCGGTGGCAATGGGGAGCTCAGACCTCCCTATCTCAGGTGAGCACAGACACCTGTGTGCAGGCAAGGTGGGCCTGTGGGCACCGGGCTGGCTCCATGATGTATGGGGCCAGTGCAAAGTGAAAATGGGAGACCCTTGCTAAAAAAAAAAAAAAATACAGCATCATTGAAGGTGCTATAATAGAACGTTTTCTCCACTCTTCCAGCTTCTTAACTTGTCTTAGTGTTTTGTCCTTTCTGGTTAATGTGATTGTAGGTACAGTTCACATTTTCGATCATTAGCATGGACTTTGTCATTTGTCTTTATATCGTGCTAAGCCAGTTTTTTTTTAAATTTTTATTTATTTATTTATTTATTTATTTATTTATTTTGACAGGCAGAGTTAGTGAGAGAGAGAGAGACAGAGAGAAAGGTCTTCCTTTTCCGTTGGTTCACCCCCCAAATGGCTGCCACGGCTGGCACGTTGTGGCCGGTGTACCACACCAATCCGAAGCCAGGAGCCAGGTGCTTCCTCCTGGTCTCCCATGCAGGTGGAGGGCCCAAGGACCTGAGCCATCCTCCACTGCCTTCCCGGGCCACAACAGAGAGCTGGACTGGAAGAGGAGCAACCGGGACAGAACTGGCGCCCCAATTGGGACTAGAACCCGGTGTGCTGGCGCTGCAGGTGGAGATTAGCCAAGTAAGCCCTGGCGCCGGCCACTAAGCCAGTTTTAAACGCAAACGTAACAGCGCTTGCTCGTGTGGAACCGCCACAATTGCACACTTCTTGTTCTGTAGGTTGTGTAAACACCATGGATACTACTTGTCGACTCGGTGAATTCACCCACTTGCTAAAATTTTTTACAACCCCAGCATCAGTGCTGTCTGCACCTGTGGTCTTTGTGCAGACTTGAAGCGGGAACTCTTGCCTGGACCCTCGCACACGCGCCGCTCACGGCTGAGCAAAGCCAAGTCAAGTCCTTTGAGTGGACCATTTAGTGCCAGTTTTTGCAGGTTTGTGCTTTTTGTTGGTAATTTCATGTTTCTGATGGCCTCCAAAGCATAGTGGAATCTGGGGTTCCCAAATACAAAGACTGTGATGTGTTCAGTGAGAATGGGCTCCAGGTCAGTGTCCTCCAGGTAGAGGCGAGTGTGCTTGGTTGTGGCTTCGGTGAATGAATCAACGTTAAGGCAGTAAATAAAGTCAGTGTCTCTTTAGGCAGAAACATGGAGAAAGCGAGCTGCGTACTGGTTGGCTGATGAGGTTGGGACGAAAGCTGACAGAGAGCCAACTCTGGGTTTCCCTTGAGGACAACACGTGCTTTTCTAAACCAGTGTTCTTAGAGATTTTACAGAACACCGAAGCCAGGAACCCAACTTTTAGAGCCACTGAGAATGAGAACTGAGTATATTTCTTTCTTCCTTGAGCAGGTGAAAAGCTCCCAGAACTAGCTACGTTCAGTGTGCTGGGCGGGACAGCAGGTTGCTGGGGAGAGGGGCACGCACGCTAACAGCCAGAGCAGCCCCACCAGCACTGCTTTCTGTCACACACACACACAAATGGCTGACATCTGCTCACGTGGGACAAACCCGCTTTCCTTCACTTTCACCACTGTCCGTCTTCACGATTATTCTCTGTTTTGCGATGCTTTAGGTTTACAGAAGAGTCACAGAACAGTGCCATGTTCCTCTAAACTCTTTCCTCAACTTTCCCTCATGTTAGGCGTAGACACCAGGCGATGAACATGGGTGCAACACCAGTAGCTAACACATGGACATTTAAACACTTCACATTAAACAAGTCTTTCTAAAGCTCTTTTTTTTCTGTTCTGGAATCCAACCCGAGGCACCATGTTGCATTTCGTCATCATTTCTCTTTGGTCTCCTCTGATCTGTGACAGGTTTTCCGTCTTTCCGTGAATTTCATGATTTTGACATTTTCAAGGGTTCTGCTTGTGCAATGTCATTCGGTGTGGGTTTTCCGATAAGACTGGAGTTATATGGGTTTGGGGAAGTAATTTTGATCAGATCAGAGGCGCATGATGCAACATGACTGATTTCTGCAGACTTAACTTTGTCCCTCGGTGAGGGTGGTGTCTGCCGGATTTCTCCGCTGTAAGTTTGTAATTTTCCTCTTTCTTCCTATATTTTACTGATTAGAAAAAGCCACTGAGTGCAGCCCACACTGGAGGGGAGGGAGCCAAGCTCCGAGCGAGGCATCATGTGACTTGAGGGCGGGTGTTACAACCCCCGTGGTGATGAACACACATTGGGGGCGATTCTTGGAGGCCACGCGACTATCTTGCCTCTCCTTAAAAGTCACTACTCATTCTAGCATTGGTCAGGGGGTCTGCCCACACCAACTGCAGTATCTTAACAGTGAGTTTTCAATTTCCCTCATTCTTCCTACAGCTATTTGGAATTCATCTGTAAGGAATAGCCGTCCTTTTTTCTGTATTTATTCAACCATTGGTAAGGATTCATGGATATCTGCTCTGTTCGTTGGGTTCTTAATCAGTACGACAATCATTCATTCTCATTGTTCCTTCATGGCTCCTTTCCATATCCTCTCTCCCTCCCTTTCTCTCTCTGCTTTGCTTTTCTTTTCCACAAGATGTTCATCTTGGATTTTCCCTGCCCTAGTGTAAAACCAGCCATTTCTCCAAGAAGCTGTGGTTCCTTATATTGGAGAATCGTATTTAGAAACCCAGACTTGGGCTGGCGCCACGGCTCATTTAGCTAATCCTCCGCCTGTGGCGCCGGCACACCGGGTTCTAGTCCCGGTTGGGGCGCCGGATTCTGTCCCGGTTGCTCTTCTTCCAGTCCAGCTCTCTGCTGTGGCCCGGGAAGGCAGTAGAGGATGGCCCAAGTGCTTGGATCCTGCACCCACATGGGAGACCAGGAGGAAGCACCTGGCTCCTGGCTTCGGATTGGCGCAGCGTGCCGGCCGTAGCAGCCATTTGGAAGGTGAACCAATGGAAAAGGAAGACCTTTCTCTCTGCCTCTCTCTCTCTCACCATCTAACTCTGCTTAGAAAGAAAGAAAGAAAGAAACCCAGACTTGAGTGCCAGGTGTTCTTATTGCTACTTGGGTGTCCTTGCTCCTGGGTCCTCTCAGAACTAGGAAACACGTATGCATACTAGACAGTGCATATACACAATTTACCTATATATTTCTCTATTTGCATATATAAATATGAGCTCATGCTGTGTCTCTAACTCTCTTCTTGAATATTATTTTCATTTTTTATTTGTAAGGCAGAGAGACAAAGAGGAAGAGAGAGAGACAGAGAGAGATCTTCCACGTGCTGGTTTAGTCCCTAAATGCCTGCAAGAGGCAGGGGCGAGGCTAAGTTGAAGCCAGGAACACAGAATTCAATTCAGGTCTCCGCTGTGGGAGGGCAGGGACCCGAGGACTGGAGCTGCCTCCCAGGATGTGATCAGCAGGAAGCTGGAGGAGCTGCCACTCAAACCCAGCTTGACAAGCAGTGGCTCAGCCACTGTGTCAAATCCCCACCTCCAAATCAGCACCGCGGGGCTCACTGCAGGCTTTCTTTTTTTATTTATTTTTTATTTTTAAATTTTTTTAATTTTTATTTTTTTGACAGGCAGAGTGGATAGTGAGAGAGAGAGAGAAAGAGAGAAAGGTCTTCCTTTTTGCCGTTGGTTCACCCTCCAATGGCCGCTGCGGCCCGCGCACCGCGCTGATCTGAAGGCAGGAGCCAGGTGCTTCTCCTGGTCTCCCATGGGGTGCAGGGCCCAAGTACTTGGGCCATCCTCCACTGCACTCCCTGGCCACAGCAGAGAGTTGGCCTGGAAGAGGGGCAACTGGGAAAGAATCCAGTGCCCTGACCAGGACTAGAACCCGGTATGCCGGCGCCGCTAGGTGGAAGATTAGCCTATTGAGCCGCGGCGCCGGCCTACAGGCTTTCTTATTGGCGTATTTGTCCCAGCTTTTCCTTATCTACGATATTTGACTTTTTTATTCCATCCTAGGAGGTACATAGTTGGGAACTGCTAACTCAAATGACTGCAAGATGCAGATTTGCCAGTGGGAGTGCAGAGTGGGTGTCCAGTTGTTTGCATCTGTATCTTACAGTTTCAAGTCAAAGCATTGTTTTCCAAAGTTAATTAGGTCAGCTCCTTCTTCTCCTGTGAAGTTATGTCATTCATTTATAACACGATATACAAGTAGATTTATTTGTCACAATCTGTATAGCATCCTAGGTCCCCTGAGAACCTGGTTAACTTTTTAAAAATTTGCATACGGTTCTGTGTGCTTGACAAATGCACGCAGCTGTTCATCTGCTGCTGCAGAACCGCACAGAACAGCGCCCCCATCCTAAAAAATGCCCGCGAGCAGCCCCTCTGTCAACCCTTCTCCTCCCCCAAACCTGGCCACCACTGTCTCTTTCCATTCCTATAGTTTCCCTTTTCCCGAATATCACGCAGCTGCAATCACACCAGATGCAGACTTTTAAATCCAACTCTGTTCATGGAACAAAACCAAGTTAACCCGTGTCCATGTTGCTGCGTGAGCCAACTGTCCATTCCTCGTTCCTGCTGGCTATGACGGACTCGGGTGGATAGCCAGTTCCCCTGGCCATTCGCCCATAGAAGGTGTGTTCTGCTTGTTGGCAATTATGAATGAAGCTGCTAGAAAGAGTCACGCATAGTTGTTTTTTTTTTTTTTTTGGTTTTTTTTTTTTTTTGACAGGCAGAGTGGACAGTGAGAGAGAGAGAGACAGAGAGAAAGGTCTTCCTTTGCCGTTGGTTCACCCTCCAATGGCCACCATGGCTGGTGCACTGCGGCCGGCGCACCACGTTGATCCGATGGCAGGAGCCAGGTGCTTCTCCTGGTCTCCCATGGGGTGCAGGGTCCAAGCACTTGGGCCATCCTCCACTGCACTCCCTGGCCACAGCAGAGAGCTGGCCTGGAAGAGGGGCAACCGGGACAGAATCAGGCGCCCCGACCGGGACTAGAACCCAGTGTGCTGGCGCCGCAAGGCGGAAGATTAGCCTAGTGAGCCGCGGCACTGGCCACACATAGGTTTTTGAGTGAACACGGTGTTCAGTCAACTTGCAGCAGTTCATAGGAGCGGATTGGGGGCCACGGAAGTGCCTGCTTTTGGGAGATGGCAGACACTTTTCCAGGTGGCTGTAGATGCTCCGTGGGGGCAGCAAGTGGGCTTCCTCCTGCCCTGTATCCTCAGGGCAGGGGGTGGCCGTCCTCCTGCTGCCATGGAGACTGCCTGCTCCCTCCTCTCCTCCTCCTTCCTTCAGCTCCTGCCCGGCTTACAAAACAGTCTGTACTCTGGCTTGCAGCCCACTGGGGCTGGTGAACCCCTCAGGCCCACTGCATCCCAACAGTCCCGGGAGGCGCTCGTGCGAATGTCCTCAGCTTTGTACGGAGACAGCGGCATCCCGCCTGGGGACAATTCCTGTCTGGCTTTCCCAACCCTTGCTTCCAGGCAGCTTTTTTATTTATTAATTTTTTTGCTTTTTACTTTTTTACTTTTTTTTTTAGCCAAACCGAGGGAATCTACTGAACTCCTAGGGTGGCCCAGAGTCTCCCTGAGGCTCTTCGGCAGCTAAGGAGCTGGCAGGACAGACGGTGTCACGGGGCGTTCCTGTCGGGGGCCTGGGCCTTAACTGGTCAGGAGGGAGCCAGGTGCCAGTGTCTTGGCCTCCCGGCTGGACAGCGAGCACATTCTCATAGTCACTCGAGTCCTCGCTGCACGTCCTCTCACGCTGCAGCTGACAGCTCTGGCTCTCAGCGGGTGGCTGAAAGGCCACAACCTCCTCTGAAGCCAGCAGCCTCCTTGAGACAGGCTGGAGGTGGGTCCCTGGACCCTGCGCCCTGCCCGCTGCTGCGCTGTCTGGGCTGGGGGAGGTGGCCTCTCCCCCAGCCCGCTGCTGGCTGCCGTCCGGTTGAGCCGGGGCCACATTTCCGTCATCCCCGCAGCGCTGCAAGGCCGCCCAGAGCTGAGTCTCCTGGCTGCCCGCGAGCTCCAGCCTGGCCATGTTGACGTAGTCGTCCGAGGCCTGGGAGGAGCTGTCCGCCTCGCTCAGCGGGTCAGCTGGACACCAGAGAGTGCTGTAGTCGCCGGCACCATCACAGTCCTCGTGGCTTTCCTCGGTGAACCCCAGCCCCTGGGCGCCTTGGTGAGCGAAGCAGTACCCGGGGGCGCTGCAGGAGGAGGCGGGGGGCTTGGCTGTGCTGCAGGCAGAGGCGGGGGGCTCGGCGGCGCTGCAGGCAGAGGCGGGGGGCTCAGCGGCCGCGTCGGCCACAGGGACGTTCACATAATCGTTGGCGTCCTCCGAAGCAGAGCTTGTCCGCTGTCCGGGGGCCCCGTCGTTGCCGTAGTGCGCCGAGGGCACCAGGGTCTGGCACACGTGGGGCACGGGGGCGTTGTCATAGATACCCACTGCGAACCCCACGGTGGGGATGCGGGCTCCGTGCCCCTGCAGGGTGCTGCTCCCTTGGGAGGGCTACGGGGAAGCAGAGACATCCGGTGATGAGAGGGAAGCAGAGAGGGGTCAGAGTGTCTGTTGCTCCCTGCGCGCAGGGCCACACGGGCCCCTCCCGCTGGTCCCCACCGCTGGCCTCCAGGGAGGTGTGAGTGAAAGGGCTTTGGCCACTGGCAGCGGTTTCACTGGGAGTGGGGGGTGGGGGCATGTTACAAACTGGGGGGAGCTTGGCTCCGCAGAGCATGTGGAGAGGAAGGGCTGCAGGTGGCTGGAGGCAGAGGCTGGGGTCAGGACGGGAGGTGATGACCCCAGCTCCCCCGCTGAGTGCTGATCGAGTCTGAGCACTTGAACAGCTCCTGGTGCCTAGAAATGCTTAGCAATGCTCTCCTTGTTGTACAGGGGCAGCTGGCACACAGGCCCTGAGGGGTGCTGGTCTGATGTTTCCAGAATGTCTGGGTTTTTAGGAAAAGCTCAGGGTCTGGACTTCCTGTGTGAAACGCCTTCCATTTTTAAGGATTGGCCACTGGTTCCCAATGCGCTTCACGCGGCGGGGGCCTGCGTGCTGTCAATGCCACCGTCCGTCACGGCCCAGCCAAGCCCTGGGACGAGCGCTGGCAGTGGGTCTCCTGCTTGCTGCCCTGTCTCTGTCACACGTCTTGCTCCCTGAGGACATCGTGGGGCAGGAGCTACGTGAGGAGAGGGAGGAGGGGGAAGCAGAGGCTTCTGTGTAGTCACTGAGCCTCAACCTCTGGGTACGAGAAGCTGAGAGACCACAGACCCCTCCTCAGGGTGACCATGAAGCCAAAGGGACCAATTTTTCAACAAAGACCTTATCTGTGAAAATCAGCCTGGGGTGGGCGGGCATCGCGATGTAGCGGGTAAAGCCGCTGCCTGCGACGCTGGCATCCTGTATGGGCCCACTTCTGATCCAGCTCCCTGTTAAGGTGCCTGGGAAAGCAGCAGAAGACTGGCCCTGCACCCATGCGGGACGCCCAGATGAAGCTCCTGGCTCCTGGCTTAGGCCTGGCTCAGCCCTGGCCGTGGCAGCCATTTGGGGAGTGGGCCAGTGGGTGAGTGAGCCCTCCGCCATGCCCTCTCTCTCTGTAACTCTGCCTTTCCAATAAATACATACATCTTAAGGAAAGGAAAGCAGCATAACCTTGATCTTCAAAGCAGTCCCTTCACTGTCCCTGGTGCCTCGGCACCCGGCTGCCCTCGGGCTGCTGCCTGGCAGGTGCCTTTAGCGCCGGATGACCAGACCCTCGGGATGATCGGTGTGAGTTGTCACACAGCCCTTGCGACCTCAATGCTATCCCCATCCAGGGGCTTGACTGTGTTCACATGCTGGAAAGCGAAACAGCGCTGGGAGGTGGAGCCTCGGGGGAGGGGCCGTGGAGAGTCCCCCCACGCTCCGTGCGATGCTGCAGGAGTGGGTTCTGATGAGAGGCTGGCCCGCTCCTCTCTCGGGCCTTCTGGCTCTGGCTCTCTCTCGCACCTGCCCATGTGCTGCCTTCCTCCGGGTGATGGTGCGGCCCTGGATCTGGGACTGCCTGGCCTCCATGACCGGGAGCCAACTACAATACTGCCCATTACCCGTGACCCGGCCTGCGGTGTCCCCATCTGAGCCAACGCTTTTTACTCCAGCCACGGAGATGAATGGGCGTCTCTGCTGCTCAGAGTAACTGAAATCAATGCACACGGCCCCTTGGGGGGTTCCCAAGGTGGGGCTCTCAGGGTGCGTGAGGCCCCAGCAGCAGGCTGGACCACATAGGAACCTTTCCGAGTCGGCGGCTGGGGAGGAAACAGCACCAGCGTGGACACACGAATCGCCATGTCTGCTAAAACCCGTCCGCGCCGGTTCTAGCATCGTGCGCTCGCCAAGCGTGCCTCGCTGGTTTTCTGACATCCCCAGCGCTGGCTCCTGTCTCCTCAGGCTTTCCCGCTGGGCAGGAAGGAGGCTGAGACTCGTCTTCCCAACTTAAGAGGGCTGCAGGGCGAGTGCCAGAGGCCACACTGCCCGTCTGCCCCAGAAGGCTCTGGTACCCAGAAGTCCTTCCCCTCGGCTCTCCTGCCAGCGCCCTGCCATCCCCCAAGGGGCTCGTCTTGTCACTCAGCACTCACCACGTGCCCGGGGGGGTCAGGGTTTCTGGAGAGGAGGCTCTCGGTACTGAAGACACGGATGCTCCTGGACTGACATCTTCCTGGAAGAACAGAGAATGGCTCCTGAAGACAGCGGGCCTGTCCTCGGAGCACCTGGGCCCGAGCAAGGCCCTCTTCCTGTGGGCCCCGACGTCCTGTGGGGAGGGGGTCAGAGGCCCAGGGAGCTTGCACTGGGAGACCCGGCGGTGCTGGGAGATGCTGGCACCGGGCATGGAGGCAGGCTGGGAAGAGAGCTCCTGCCGAGGGGCCCCCAGCCCTGCCTGGGACGCTGGTGCCAGGCTCTCCTGCTGCAGCGCTCCCCCAGCGGCTTTCCTCAAGAAGAAACAAAGCCCCCAGCCCAGACCACCTGCTGCACCCTTTCCAGAGCCCTGCCGGCCTGTCTCCGGAGTCGCAGCTGATGGTCTTTCCAGCCTGTTCTCCACCAAGCGCTCAGGGGGGCCGGAAGACCGGAAGCTTAGAGAAGGTCACCTCTGGGAGGTGCCAGGTGCATTCTGGGTGCAGAACGTGGGGCAGTCTGGCCTCAGGGATCAGAAAGAAAAACCTACCCAGGTCTTCTTGCCTTGGAGGCAAGAGGTCGTAAATATTTTTGGCTCGCTGTCCAGGCCGAGGCAGAGTCAGTGAGGGCATGCCAGTGACCCGTAGGTAGGGTACACGACCTGCAAGACAACGAGGGGGCGCAGGTTACGGGAGGGCCACAGGAGGCCCACTGAAGGGCCACAGGAGGCCCACGGAAGGGCCAGCCGAGCAGAGCGGGGCACCTTCCCCACCCTCCGCAGACCTGGGCTGGAATCGTTTCCCGGAGGAACAGGGGACTCGCTGGATAGAAGCTGAGAGGGGAAACTGGGCCCAGGGGTTCCAGAGCAAAGTCTTTCTCACAGGCCTTCAGTGAGCTGGGCCTTTGGAGCAAGGCCATGGCTAGTATGTCAGGTAAGTGCCAAGGGCTCCCCAGCCCAGAAGTGCGCACCCCTGGAAAACGAGCTGGGCTCTAGAGGACTGCCAGGCGAGGTCATGAATCCCACGGTGTGGGGCTGGCACCATGGCGCAGTGGGTTAAGGCCCCTGCAGTGCTGGCATCCCATCTGGGGGCCGGCTTGGGTCCCGACCTCTCTGCTTCTGATCCAGCTCCCTGCTGATGCGCCTGGGAAAGCAGCAGAGGACGGCCCAAGTCCTTGGGCCTTTGCACCCACGTGGGAGATCTGGAAGAAGCTCCTGGCTCTTGGCTTCAGATCGGCTCAGCTCTGGCCATTGCAGCCACTGGGGAGCGAACCAGCAGATAGATGAAAGACCTCTCTCTCTGTCTCAACCCAGGACCGGCAAGGGACTCACGCTTCTTCCGTTTGTTCCAGGTGCACAGGATGCAGGAAGCCGTGATGACCAGCAGGAGAGCGAGGAGCGCCGCGAACCCAAAAATGATGCCGCTGCTCTGGTCCTGACCTCTACAAGGAAAACCGCAGCGCGCTCCAGCCACGGTGGGCCGGGGCGGGGTGGAAGGGAAGCCGAGGTGTGTGCTGGGGGAGGCCCTCTCTGAGCAGCAACTCACAGAGGCGAGATGCCCAAGGGACAAGGGAGCTGTCCCTCTTGGACGCCTGCCTGGGGGTGGGGATTTTGTATTCAACATTACGACAACCTTATCTCTCTGTCTCTTTCTGTGGCCTGAGCAACCTGAGATTTTGAGTCAGAAAGGAAAAGTAGGGGCGGGTGTGTGTCACAGCGTGTTGAGCCACAGCTTGGGACGATTGCATCCTGTACCCGGGTGCGGGTTCAAGTCCCAGCTCCTCTGCTTCTGATCCAGCTCCCTGCTAACGTGCACCCTGGGAGGCAGCAGGGGATGGCCCAAGTACTTGGGCCCCTGCCACCCACATGGAGTTCCAGGCTCCTGGCTTCAGTCCTGGCATTTGAGGGATCACACAGCAGATGGAAGATCTGTTTCTCTCTCTTTGTCTCTCACGATAAAGCAAAAGGAGAAGGACCTGTCCCGGATGACACAGGTAGGACTGAGCAGGGGCGGAAGGTGGCTCTAGGTCTGTTGGATCCACAGATCACGCTCTCTCCGTTCTAGCACACCCCTCTCCAAGCTCACAGAGTGGAATCGGCCCGCCCCCTGCTCCTGGGCTTCCTGGCTTGCTCAGAGGAGAGGCTCACTTAGCTCACAGCAGGGAGTGGCGCTGGGACAGAGGCCAGCTTGCAGGAACTCCAGTAACCCCCACAGCACTAACTGGTGGAGCTGGTCTCCAAGCAACACTCAACTGCTGCGTGGAATTTGACCAAGGCAACCTGTCTACCCTGTGACTCCTGCGGCAGGGCGGGAGACACTGCTGGGCTTTGCAAGGGTGCGGAAGCGCGTCCAGCCGATCATAGCCCCAGGTGGCTGCGCATATGGGACCCAGAAGCAGCCGGGGAAGTGGCAGCAGGAATCAGCAGCTGACCTGCTGGCCCCAGACCCTCGAAGCCTGGCCGTCTGCCAGGGAAGCTTTGTGTTCTAGGCTTGTATTCCTGCTTTCTGCTGGATGGTTCCTCCAAGCTACCTAACAGAACTCCGGCTGTCCCACAAGGCGGCTCCGCGCTGGTGCGCACCGTCATCCAGCGGCCGGCTTGAAAATCTTGGCCTCTGTTTTGCTTCCATGTGCCACTTCCAGTCCACCAGCAGGTTCTGTCTGCCCCAGCCTGGGCGTCTGTCCCAAGCCCAACCCTCTCTTCCTCCTCCGCTGCTGACCCCGCTGACCTATGCGCCCACCTCCCCAGTGGGTCTCTGCTTTCACACCCGGCTCCAGGGTGTGATGCTATACACATGGGCTGGGATGATGGTTCTAAAGAGCCAATCAGACTGTGTCCCTCTCCGCTTAGAGCCCTCCGTGGCTTCTCATCACACTCAGACTCAAGCCGGGGGTCCACCCAGGGAGGGCTCCCCAGAGCTGGACTTGGCCCACCAGCACTGCTTGCTGTCCCCGCCCATGCCTCAGCCTGCCTCGCCCTCCCCGCTGTCCCTCACCTCCTTCAGGTTTCTTCTGCAGTGCCACCTCCGCAGATGGGGCTTCCCTGGCCACACCCTGTCACCCCCAGGCCCTTTGTCCTGCCCTGCTGTGTTCACAGAGCTTCCGGCTGACTGCCATCCTAGTGAGCGGTCTCTACTGGTCTGGGCATCAGCCTCTGCTCCCACCTGTCTGTAAGCTTCCTGTTCACCTACTGCCTTCCAGGCTGCCTGGTACCTGGTAGGGGCCTGTTCAGTGAGTGAGTGACCACATGAACAAATGAACAAACATAGAAATACTTCTGGAGTAGTGCAGCCAATGTGGGATATTGTGTGAAGGGTCTTCGAAAATTAAAATTAGGGGTGTGCGTTTGCCCACACAGAAGTTAAGCTGCCCCTGGGGTCACCCACGTCCCATAGTGCACTGCCTGAGTTCCAGTCCTGCCTCCATTTCCCATCCAGCTTCCTGCCTATGCACGCCCTGGAAGGCAGGTGATGGCCTAAGTACTTGGTTTCCTGTACCCATGCAGAAAACCCGGATGGAGCTTCAAGTTCCTGGCTTTGGTCTGGCACAGCCCAGCCTGTTGCAGGCATTTGGAGAGTAAACCATCAGATAGAAGATCTCTTTCCTTCTCTCTCTCTCCAGCAGTTCTATTTTTAGTAGCATTATTGAAACAGCACTAAAATAGAACTCCTGTTTGATGCAGCAGTCCCACGGACTCAGAGGAAATGAAGTCAGTGTGTCAAAGCGACGCGTGCACTGCTGTGTTTGCTGAGCCTTGTTTGCCGTACTCAAGGCGTGGACTCCACCCCTGCGCCACTCAGCAGGTACATGGACAACGCAGATGTGCTGTACACACCCAGCTGTACTGTTCGGCCTTGAAGAAGAAGGGCATCTTGTCCTTTGGGGCAACACAGATGCAATGAGAGGCTATTGTGTCGAGCAGATAACCCAGGCCAGAAAGACAAACACGTATGATCTCCCATGCGACTTGGAGTCTAAGCCAGCTGAACTCACAGCAGCAGAGAGTAGACGGGGACCAGGGGCTGTGGGGGAGGGGTTGTAGGGATAACAGTTACCAGATACGAAATTTCAGTTAGAAGGAATAAACTCGGGGCCATGGCGCACTAGGTTAATACTCCACCTGTGGTGCTGGCGTCCCATATGGGCGCCAGTTCTAGTCCCGGCTGCCCCTCTTCTGATCCAGCTCTCTGCTATGGCCTGGGAAAGGAGTAGAAGATGGCCCAAGTTCTTGGGCCCCTGCACCCACGTGGGAGACCTGGAAGAAGCTCCTGGCTCTTGGCTTCAGATCGGTGCAGCTCTGGCCATTGTGGCTGTCTGGGGAATGAACCAATGGAAGGAAGATCTTCCTGTCTCTCCCTCTCACTGTCTGTAGCTCTGCTCTGTCTCTCAAATAAATAAATAAAAAATCTTAAAAAAAAGAAGAAATAAACTCAAGAGGTCTACTGCACACTGTGGTGACTGTGGTTAATAACAATGTATCATAGCCCTAAAAATCAGAGAGAGTGAATTTTAAGAGTTCTCCCCATGAGAAAGGAAGTAAGTGAATTAGTGCATAGCCATTCTGCAATGTATACAATATTTCAAAACATGTTATGCACCATACATGATTGTTCTTTACAATTAAAAAACAAAATTATCTTAAAAATAAATAGCTTGGTGGGGGAGCAGGCTTCTGACAACTTTCAGGAATTCATTCTTCATCAGCACCCACGTCTCACTCTCAAGCGACATATGTTTGCCACAGTAAAAACGCATTTCTCAAAATGACAGCGATTTTAAAATGTATTATCATGGGCTTGTATTTTTCTCACGGTACTGACCTTTCTTGCTAGCAGTGTTTCTAAAGATTCAATGGCTGATGGACTTATCTTTACTGGTGCGAGACCGAGAGTAGCAGCGGTGACACAGATGCCCCCTTAGTCCCGGGAGAGGCTATGTCCTAAAGATGAGTCTTTATGCTGATAGGATTCCATTTTCCATTCATGGCAGGTTTCTAGAACCTAAAGACACATCCTTGGGAAACGGCTTTTGTTTCTATCATGGTAGGATCATGTTTGCTTCACTTTCTACTTTTATTTATTCAAAAGTCACACAGGGAAGAGAAAGAGAAAGAGAGAAAGTTTGATTTCCCACTGGCTGGTTCACTCCCCACGAGCCTGAAATAGCCAGGGCTGGGCTAGGCTAAAGCTAGGAGCCCAGAACTCAATCTGGGTCTCCCACACAGGTGGTGGGGAGCCAGCTACAGCATCTGCTTCCTCCCAGGGTGCACGCCTGCAGGAAGCTGGCATCAGATGTGGAGATGGGACTTGAACTCAGGAGTAGGATGTGAGATGCGGGTATCCCAAGGGCATCTTAACGGCTGCGCCACATGCCCACTTCCTATTTTTTTTTTTTTTTTGAGGGGTGTTTGGTGGGACCTGAGTTAGGGAAGATGGAGGACGGGGCGCAGGGGCCCTGAGGGAAGTCCAGGGGAGTCAGGCCACCAGCAAAGAGGACCCGTGTAATTGGACTTCCTGACCCCTCATCGCCTGCCCGTCCTCCCGCCAGCCCCGAGCAAATGCCTCCGAGCCCAGAGCTTGTGGCCTTGGGGGACCCGAGCCTGTTTGAGGCTCCCCAAGGTGGGGGGGGGGGCGGGGAAGCCCCATGCTGTCACTCACCCTTCCAGGCTGCTGGCCTCCAGGGTGCTCCCTTGCATTCCTGACAGGGTCGGGGTGATGGCGCCCATCGTCCAGCAGCCTCTGAGGTACGCCCCGTCTTCAGCTTCTCGGCCTGCTCTGGCTCACAGCCGCCAGCCGGCGTGTCTGCCACACTCCCACTCCTCCTCTGGGGCTGACTCCCAGGAGAAAAGGCAAATGGGTTTGTATTTTGCATGTAACCACTTCTTGTTGTTGGTTCTGCAGCAGATCACGTAGAGTGAGACCTCCTGGTCACCCCGTCTTCCCAATACTCCCGGACACACCATCAAAACTTGCAAAACCTCTTCTTCTTAAATCTTTGTTCCCCAAAGTCCTTCACGAAAGCAGTATTTCGGTTTTACTTTCTTCCTAAACATCTTTTGTTCTAGAACTTTCTCCCCCGCCCCCAACATGCTGTCTTGCCCCCGAAGTGCCAGGCCCAGCTGACCCCACGTCACAGACAACAGGTTTGGTGCTACCTGGCTGTGGCCGCGATGTCTGCCGTCGGTGGTGATGGTTGCCTGGGCGCAGGGGCTCCCGGAGTGAGGAGGCTCAGGCCCAGCCTCCCAGCTCTGTCTTCCCAAGCAGACGCGAGGGGCACAGCGGGGCAGGCTGCCAAGAGGCCCAGGAGAGGCCCCGTGTGAAGCTCATCTTCCTCTCACCCCCAAAACTGTGTGAAAAAAAAACACAAACCACTCTCTGCCAGAATGGAAACGGAGAGTCAGCCACAGGAAGCGACGCCACCAACGTGCTAATGAAGCCAGGCAGGAAATGCTTCGCAGATAGCAGAAGGTGCAGCCCCCACCCGCAGCGCCTGGGTGGGCCAGGGGGCCCTGTGCCCTGTGCGCAGTGGGACCAGCACTGGGCATTTGCACCCCGGCTTTCTGAGCTACCTGGGGTCAAGGTGTTTCGGAGGCAGAGCCTGGGAGCACAGATGCACCCCCTTGTGATTAAGTGGGTGCAGGTGCAGCCGGGGCCGGCGGGGGGGCGGGGCAGGCTTTCTAAGTGTTTAACAGAGCAGGTGTGTTTTGCATTTTGAGAACTTCTGCTTTCAGGAATAGAGCTAACGCTGGGGTCGGCAGTCACCATCCTGGTTCTTATAGTCACAGTGTCCCCAGGGGCCACCGGAAACATCCCAGGTGTTGTTAACATCCTTGCCCTCCTGCCCCGCCCACCCGCCCTGCCTGACTGCTGGCCTGGGCGGGCAGAGCCCTCTCTTTGCAGGAGGAAGCCGCCTCCCTTAGTGGGGAAAGGGAAGACGTCTCAGTGCCTCCCCCACCCTGGACACTGGTGACCTCAGCTTTGCGGCCAGCAGGCCTTGTCCCACAAGTGTCCAGCACAGGCCCCGAGGCTGCAGGCGGGTCCTGGATGGCTCCCAGGAGCCCGGCCTGGCAGCCAGTTCTGGAGCTAGAGCCTGGCTCGCCGCCCTCTTCGCCTTCAATAAGGATCTGTCGCCCTGGTGTCCAGGATGGGTGCCCTGAGCCATGGACCTGAGACGGAGGGGCTGTGTGTGCACAAGGAGCCTGGCGGGCAGCGAGCAGACTGTCGCTCCTCAGAGCGCATGGCCCCCACGGCGACCCCTTCAAGGCCTCCTCTGCTTCTCCACCCAGCTGCCGCCCCGGGTGTCCTAACTCCCTCCCACCACGTCTGGGGAGACACCCTTGGGAGTGGCCGCGAGCCCCCTTGCTCCAGGCCCCTCTGTCCCATTTTCCTTGGGCTGGAGCCCACTGAGCCGGACTCTCTGGAATGCTTCACCCTAACGGAGAGGAAGCTGGGTACACTTTAAATCCAGTTGCTCTGCTGTTTCCCTTTAACCACTTCTCGTGATCTTAGGGGCTGAACGCCACGTACGATTAGACCAGGGTTCTACGCAAAGTTCACAGAAAAGCAGAACTATGAGCTCATTATGGTGCAATTTTTTGAAATCCAACCTTTAGGGTTTTTTATAAGACTTTTTCCACGTACTACAAAAAGCTATTTTTTTTGTGTGCCAAAAATTAACTCACACTTCTTTTTCTTAAAAAAAAAAAAAAAAAAAAAAAGAGAGAGAGAGAAGATTGGGGCCAGAGCCCTAGCACACTTGGTTAATCTTCTGCCTGCGGTGCTGGCATCCCATATGGGCGCCGGATTCTGTCCCGGTTGCCCCTCTTCCAGTCCAGCTCTCTGCTGTGGCCCAGGAGTGCAGTGGGGATGGCCCAAGTGCTTGGGCCCTGCACCTGCATGGGAGACCAGGAGGAAGCACCTGGCTCCTGGCTTCGGATCAGCGCAGCGTGCCAGCTGTGACCTAGGTGACCTTGGTGCTGTGAATTTGCGACGTGACTGTGGGATAGGGTGAGATGCCCAGAAACAAATTCGCGGCTGGTCTTTTCTTCCTGTGTGCCCTCATCCGCCAAGGAAAAGGGCAACCCCCCACCCCCCAACTGCCTTCCCAGCAAGGCCAACCTGGGCTCCTGGGTTTGGTGTCCTGAGCCCTGAGAATGCACGAGCTGCCCCAAAGACAATCCCCCCCAGGCACGCAGGAGCAGCCCTGGCAGCCTTCTGTGGGGGAGCCCCCGCCCCCATCCCTTTGCCCGGAGGCCCCCCAAGTCTGGACACGTCTGAGCCTGGAACAGAGGCGGCACACTCCTTCCTCCTCCCAGGTGAGAACAGGAGGGTGTAGCGAGGGCCGTGCCCACTCCCCCCAAGAACCCTAGGCAGAGTGAGGGGCTTGGGGGGTGGGGGGTGGGAGCAGACTGGAGGAAGCGCCTGCGCGGGCTGAGTCCTCAAGGGGCTGGGTTGGTGTTGCCCACAGGCGGGAGTGGCGGCAGAACACTCCCCTGCATCCTGGGGCCCTGCGGGCAGAGGGGGCTCCGCCCTGGCTCCCTGCTGGGCTCTCTGCCAGACAGCGTCCCCCAGTGTCCCCTGGGACTCCCCGGCCAGCGCCCCCGGGGAAGGGGCCGTCAGGGGTCGGTCTGCCAACAGTGCAAAGCCTTGCGCCAGGCCCGGGGTGCACGGCAGTCTGTGGTAGGAAGTGGAGACCGAGCCCTCAGCAGCAGGAGTGGGCTGGGTGGTCGCACCAGGAATCAGAGGGGCTATGCCTGTCTCCAGGGAGCACAAGGGCAGAGGGACAACAGCGGACGCACCAGCAGGAGCGGAAGGCCGGCCCGGGGGGCACACAGGGCCAGCAGGAGCGGAAGGCCGGCCCGGGGGGCACACAGGGCAAGCTGGCTTTCTCTGTGCCCTCCGGTGGGAGCAGACCATTCCAACCAGCCAGGGTGCTACCTCACCGGCCAAGGCATCCCGACCTGCCTGGGGTGCCAACAGTGTGTCTTCATTTGATCTCTTTAACTGCACTTTCTTAATTTGTGTTTGTGTGTTTGGAAAGCAGAGCGACAGAGAGATGGAGACAGAGATTTTTCCATCTGCTGATTCAACCTCACTCCCACTCCCCCAAATGCTCGCAGCAGCTGGAAGCGGGCCAGGCTGCAGGCAGGAACCCAGGCACGGGAGCCATCAGCTGCTACCTCCCAGGGTGTGTGTAGGCAGCAGGCTGGATCCCAAGTGGAGCCAGGGGCTGGCATTGTGGGGCAGTGGGTGAAGCTGCCGCCTGTGACCAGTTGAAGCCCTGGCTGACCTCTACTTCCAATCCAGCTCCCTGGTTATTCACCTGGGAAAGCGGTGGAGGATGGCCTACGTGCTTGGCCCCGGCACCCCTGTGGGAGACCTGGACGGCCCAATCCTAGTCATTGCAGCCATTTGAGGAGTGAACCAGCAGCTGGAAGCGCTCTCTCTGTCTCTCTCTCTCTCTAACTCTGCCTTTCAAATAAATAAATAAGTCTTTAAAAAAAAAAGCGGAGGCAGGACTTGAACCCAGGTACTCTGGTATGGGACGTGGGTGTTCCAAGCAGTGACCTAATCATTGAGTTGAACAGCCAGCCGCCTTGGGCAACTGTGTGTGTCAGAGGACGCCCGTTTGTGCGGCTTGGCCTGCCCTGGGCTCTGCACAGCAGGCTGGGCCCACACGAGCTGCGTGTGTGGCTACCGATTCACTGCTCTTCCACTCTGCCCAGACTGCAGCCGCGCTGGAGCCCGCATGGCCCTGCTGGCCTGTTGGAGTCTTGTGGTTCTCGGTTCAGTCTTCCAGTGAATTCCTGTTTCCCAGAAGCCGATCTCACAGTGGGACACAGGTCCTGAAATCATGGGCATTCTCTCACTTGTCACCCTGGCCTCCTTCCACGCCCTGGAACAAATCGAGATCTGCGGCGGGGCCCTGGCCCGGGTGGCGCCCTCTTCCGGCCACTCCTTGCCTCCATGTAATTGTCCTCCTCGCCCTCTCACTTCCCCCAGGTCCGTCCTGGGCGTCTCCATCAGAGCCAGCTGCCTTGACCCCTCTGCATTCCCACCTCGCAGCCCTGCTGCCCGCACCTGACCTGACACGTCACCTGTTTGTCTTGTTTATCCTCAGAGCGCACACAGTGTGACCGTCATGATGGCTATTTCACTTGTTCGGTGAAGAAGGGACACGGTCACAAACAATGACGTGGCTGGGTGTGAGCTTGTCCGGTGCTGGGTTTGACTTAGCAGAGCCAAGGCACCTATTTCTTGCGCTTCGAGGGCGTGGAGCCCTCTGTCTGTGGCAGGGCCAGGATTGGGACAGGAGCCGTCAGATGCCGGGCTGTTAGCACCCCCTCTCGCGTGAGGCACCTTGCGTCTCCTCCCCGGTCTCCTGCACCCCCACTCCCAGACCCTGCCCGCTCCACAGGCGGTCCAAGGCACGGGGTGTCACCCCCAGCAGCCCCTGCTCCTCACGGCGAGGTTTTGTTCCGTCTCACCTGTGCGCACCCTGATAATTCTAACGGGCCAGAACTGAGACAGGACGCAAACGAGGCACAACTGCTCCTTCCGTTGCCACCCGGCTTTGCCTGATTTCAGCACAGGTTCTTTTGCGTGTTAATTGGAATCGAAGCCCTCCAGGGCCAGCAGGGACCTCAGAGCTGGGCTAGCTGAAGTGCTTTGAAGTCAGGTGACATGAAAGGCAAAAAAAAAAAAAAAAAAAAAAGTCTTAAAAAAAAGTGCTATCTTGGTGGCACACACACGGGCCCCGAATCTTCTCTGAGGGGCCCTTTCCTGATCTCCGCTGTGTAGCTGGGAAATCATCAGTGCGGCTCGATGGTCTCTTCGTAGCCAGAGTCCAGCAGGCCAGCAGGTGGGGTGGGACCAGGGTAGCGTGCACCTCCTGCCTCCCGGTCTGCCACACAGCAGAGTCTCGGCTCCGTTTCTCCGGTGGTGGGGTCCTTAGCTCCTCCAGCGCAGGCTCAGAGAGAAACAGGACAGCTCAGCTGAAAGGTCCCACAGGCGGGGGCAGGGGCGCCTGACTGCGGGCAGCGCGGGGCTCTGGGCCGCCACGGACCTGCTCCGCCTCCCAAGCGCAGCTGGAGCCAGCACTGGTTGCTGTCCTTTGCTCCCCAGCTCTTTCAAACAGGTCTCCCTGTGCACTCAATTCTCAGGGGCCAAGACGTGGAGACCCGGAGCTAAAACCCCGACTCCGTCACTGCCGTGATCCCGGCCGGGCCGCAGGGACGCACCGTGGACTCGCTGTGCTGCTGGGCACCGGGCAGGTGCTGGAGGACGGCTCACGGATGTGGCCTCGGTCCCAGGCCGCCTAGCACACGGGGCCTGGCTGATGTGGCCGCCGCAGGCACGCGCTCGCCCCCGCCCCCGCCCCCGCCCCCGCCCCCGCGAACGTGATGGCAGCCAGGAGTGTGGACCCTGTAAGCTCTCATCGTGAGTGATGGGGCAGTCCAGGTTTGACACCAGCCTCTCTCGGGAGGCGACCAGAGGTCTTCTGAGGACAAGGAGGCCATGCTGGCCAAGGGCCATTATTTGAAGGACAGATCTGTCTACCTGGGTCCCACAGCAAGGTATAGGCAGGCTCGGAACCCCGACACCCCGCCCCCCTCCAGCTCAACCTGTTCAGGCCTGCTGGTTCCCTCCCCAGAGACCTCAGGCCAGGGGCTGGTAACCTTCTCTGGATTTGCCTGGCCGTGTGTGCACTTGGCAGGGAGCCAGTGGTTGGGGGCCAGCTTTGAGTCAACTCAGGGAGTACACAGGCAGGGGAGGAGACAGCGGCTGGGAAAGGGGACACACGGACGCTCCCTAAAGGCGCAGGGCAAGGGAGCCTTCTCCTGCAGAGCTGGGGGTGGGGACAAGGGGGGGCACGTTCCTTCCTTCACACACAGGACTGGCCAGGGGTCAAGTTGGCCTTCTTTTTTGTAATTCACAAATTGTTTAAACGTTTTTATTTGAAAGGGAGGGAGGGAAAGACAGAGATCTTCCATCTGCTGGTTCACTCCCCAAACACCTGCGCCAACCAGGGCTGGGCCAGGCAACAGCTGGGAGCCTGGAGCTCCATCGGAGTCTCCCACATGGGGGGCAGGGACCCAGGTTCCTGGGCCATCACCCCTGCCTCCCAGGGAAGGAAGCAGATCCAGGCTTGGGTGCGGGTGCCTTAAGCAGTGTCTTAACCCCTGTGCCAAATGACCGCCCCCACGAGTGGATTTGACTGTCCATTGAACTAGTCTTAGGGATACGGTTGTTTCTGCTAGAATACTTTTTTGAAAAAAAAAAATATTTGAAAGGCAGAGTGACAAAGAGATTCCATCTGCTGATCTGCTGGTTCACTCCCTGAATGGTTGCTAACAGCCAGGGCTGTGCCAGGCGGAAGCCAGGAAGTCCACCCGGCTCTCCCAGGTGGGTGGCAAGGGCCCAAGTATTTGCTTTCCCAGGTACATCGGCAGGAAGCTGTATCAGAAGCAGAGCAGCCGGGACTCAAACCGGTGCTCTGGTCTGGGGTGCTGGTGTTGCAGGCGGTGGAGGTCTAACCCGCTGCGCCGGGCGCTGGCTCCGGGATACTCCCGAGGCTTCCGCACCATGTGCTGGGGTCAGGAGGCGGGGAGCCGTGGGAGCCTGTTTGGCAGAGCCGAGAGGCACAGACTGAGGCCCAACGGAGACAGGCGGCATTGAGAGCGGAAGACACAGGGCGGGGCTTCAGCAGAAAGGACCTTCGTTCTGTCTGTGATGATTTTGTGACTCCTGGGAGCAAATAAACCCCAGCTCGTTTTCACAAAAATTTTCACTTTTGCCTGTAGCTTTATTTATTTATTTATTTATTTTCTATCCCAGCCCTTGGTGTAAAGAAGGGGAGCAGGCACCGTGCCGGCGGGGACAAGGCCTCTCAGGGGTCCTTTCCTGAAAGAGCTGGAGGGGGGGACACGGCCCTTTCCTGTCTCTGATGTTTCAAAGCAGAGAGGCGACCTGACTGTGCGCCTGCGTGACGGCTACAGGAAGGCTGAGCCAGACGGGAGGGCTCGGAGCACAGATGACCTTCCAGGAGGCAGCTGTCAGCTGGGCCAGTCATGCTCCATCAGAGCCAGGGCGTGATGGACAGAGAGAGGCAGGCCTGCCCAGACCGCCTCGTCCCTACCTTTCCAGAAGCTCCGGCGTCCCGCTCCTGGACGTGGCTTCTAACCACGCGGGCAGAGCCGAGCCCGATCTAGAGACAGCGAGGGTAGCAGCCAGGGCCGTGCGTGCCCAGCGACAGGCCGAGGCCTGCACCTGCTCTGATGGGGTGGCTAGGGCAGTTCCCTCCTCAACTTCGACGAGCGGTGGCCGTACGCAGAGGCGGCGACACAGGGAGGACAGCGCAGTTACAAGTGGGCACGGGCCTTTATTCTCAGTGCATGGCAGTACTGGTTTCTGCTCATCAGCAAGAATTATTCGTTCCAAAAAAAAAAAAAAAATCCCTTTGAAAACTCCTTTGCTCTTTTACCTTCTCAGTGGAACACCACATTTGAATGGCACATCTGCCAATATATAGCACCCCCCTCCCACCCCAAGAACCATATAAATACATGCGAAATATTGTCCACAGAGCTTAAAGATACCAAGATGCGATACAGGCCGGTGCTGAGCTGCAGTTGAGCCGCAAACACTGGGCACACGTCCTTTGTTTGTGTCATGCAGGCCACAAGAGTCAACCTTGTGTTTTTCTCTTTTGTACAAAAATACCAGCGCTTGTTCTACTAGCTAACAAAAAGGACAAGGTGGAACTCCAAGTCTACCTGCGTGCGCATTCCAAGAGCACACGCACACAGGTTTGTTGGCACGGACATAGGGCGTATGCACACGTGGCACACACACACACACACACACACGGGGACGAGACAGGAGCCCCGGGCCGACTGGGCACGGGGGGCTCATCTCCCTCCGCCTCCTGGAACAGCAGGCCCGACGGCAGGGTGGGAGGGCAACAGGACTGGCACGGAGCCACGCGGAACCGAGGGCCTGGTCTACTCTGGGGCGTTCCTCAGCGCCATGGCCTCCGTGTGGTCCCCACGCGGGACAGGTGAGGAAGTGCGCCAAGGGGGATGGTCCCGGGAGGGGGCGTGCGAGTGTGCCCGGCCTCGCTGGGTTTTGGGCAGCGAGGGAATCGCTCAGACTGACCTGGGCAGACGCTCCCCTCTTGACGCTCCGGGGGAAGAAAGCCAAGTAATGAAGCCTCCCTGGACCCCTCAAAGATGGGGGACCCCTACGGGAAGGGCTCAGCCCTGGGCCAGGACCAGTCACTGCTGCCCTGAGGCTGAGTCCGCTGTCCCCGACCCAGCACAAAGCACAAAACCTTTCTAGGGGAGGGAAGGAGCCTCAAATCAGGTGCGCGCACCAAGACTCACTCGCGGAAAACTCCCAGGGGAACAGGAAGTGAGACAGCCATAAAAAGCAGCGGACCCCAGACCGGAGCATCCTAGGGACTGGGAGGTGGTGCTGGCCTGGGGAGCACTTGGCCTGCCATTCTCTGAGAAACACACCGCGGGCAGAAGGTCCGGGCTCTAACGGCCGGCTGCCAGGAGCCTGTGGCTTGTGCGGGCCAGGCTGTGCTCCTCCCGGCCAGCCCGGGTTCCCTAAGCTCACGGGAGAGGATGCTAGGATGGCGCTTTCTCCCCTCCCCGTCAGACCCTTTCAGACCCAAAGCGCCATTTTGGGGAGAAGCGTTAGGAACTTGTGCCGTATCTGCTCACTGCCAATTGGATCGCTGAAACTCAATAGAAAAAACTTACATAAAACAAAATATATGCACATAAACACTGAAACTTAATTCCATATCAACAAAATTTATATTAAAAAAAGTCTAGAACCCGACAGATTTTTCCCCCCTAAGTACAAGGATGGCTGTTTGGCGAAAGGAAATACAGTGCGCTGGCTCTGAAACCAACGGCGGAGACACGAGGTCACCCCTCGTGTCAAGAGCTAGGTGCGCACTTCCTTCCACCGGGTTCCGTGACGGCACTGGATTGTGAATCCTTTAAATACAAGACATATGGCTGACGCAAAAATATCAGTTTCTAATCTAAAGAAGACTCTCTGTTTTTTTGCATAATATTTCTGTATTTTCTCTCCTATGGAAACTAGCGTGCGCGCGCGCACACACACACACACAGAAACCATTGACTTTAAAAACCTAGACCTGAGCTCTCCCTCCCGGGTCACCTGTCAGGCACGAGTCTCAGGAGCAGAAATGGTCGAGGAGGAGAGGAGCCTCCGAGCTTCTTATTGGCTTTTTAGAATGATCTGAGGTACTAAAAGACTTGACAGAATTCAGTCTTCCGATGTACTTAATAAATATTTATGTGAACACCTTACACCTTGGGTGAGCTGTTTATTACCCCCCTGTGGGTACTGAAGACAGAGAAAAATCGCTGAAGCACGGAACCTGCACAAAACCAAAGCCAAGTGTGCTTTTTCTCTTCCCTACTAGGATGGATTCTGCAGCAGTGCGGGGTGCGGTGGGCGTGGCTTCCTTGCTGGTCCCGCCTTCGACAGACAGCGCAGGAGAGTGGGGAGAGGGAACAGGGGTCTGGGAAGGGCTGGAGCAGGTGGCTCAGGTCACCTCCTCCCCCAGCGGGATTCACACGCCCTGGAGCCCTCTCCATTTTCTTCCCATTGCTCTCGGAGGAGGGGAGTGGGCTTCATTTATTACAGGGGACGGAATGAAGTTGGGGGGCCCCCTCCCATGTGCCCCCACCTGCCCCAGGGAGGAACACTGAGACACCCCCTCGCAAAGCCCCCAGCTCCTGAGGGGCAGGTGGGGAGGGCAGCGCTGGGGAGAGAAGGCACCGGGCTCTCCCCCATGGCAGCCGGACCCACTGCTGGCAGGGGGCTCGTGGGGGGGGTGGGGGGCAGGCGTGCAGGAGGAAGGCGAGGGCAAGGGGGCGCTGCGGGGTGGGCCTTTTGGCCCCTGTGAGCCGGTCAATGCCACAGGCTCCCCCACTCTGGATACACATCTTTCAAGGTAAGAATATCTGAGAAAGGCTGGGATCTTCTCAGAGAGGGAGGAACAATGGGGCACGGGTAAGAGGCAGACCCGAGAGCCAAAGGGGATGCGTGGGCTGGAAGTGCGGGGCTTCTGGTCCCTGTGGGCAGGTGCTCTGGAGTCCTGCTGCAAGGGCCCGGGGGCTCCCTCAAGGCTTCGGGATGCTCACTCGCCCAACCCTTGGCTGATGGCTTTGAAAGCAGCAGTTGCCCCCAGGAGGAGCGCCCGGGAGCCTGCTCCGAAGGCCTGCCAGCTCCTGGCTGCAAGTCCAGCCAGGGGGCAGGGCACCCCCAGCTCCCCCTTCTGCCATCCCTTGAGGACGAGGCCAGGACTCAGGCCCCTGGTAAACTCTCCCGGATGTGTGCAGGCGCCCCAGCGGAGGCCGCGCTCCCCCTGCACCTGAGCCTCCCCAGCCCCGCCCGCCGGATGGCAGTTTAGAAGCAGAAGGTAGCCCGGCAACAGCAGGTGACCTCGGCAGCCCCTAGCTGCTCCCACAGGACCCTTCCTCAAGGGAGCCTCCCTGCCTGTGCAACTACACCGAGATTTCTACCGGGCCAGGAGGGAGAACGGTGCCGGTCCGCGCGATGCACCCACGTCCTCTCTAGTCTCTCAACAGACACAGCGCTAAAACAGAAACAAGCCGGGGGGAGGGAGACGATGGGGCTCACGAGAGACAGAGAGGATGCCGGGCAGGTGGGGCCGGAAGGGCAGGAGGAGCCAGAGGCCCTCAGGTGAAGCGTTTAAAACGGGACAGTTGTTGTGAGCTCGCTCACTCAGCCGGCTGACTCCACACCTCTCCGCATTTCATCTGGGGCGGGCTGTCTGTCTGTCTCAGCTCTCAGCGTGGCTGATCACCGGCCCAGACCCGCAGGGCAGCATCCCGAAGTCAGGAGAAGGTCACGCAGCTGTGAACACTGGGGTGGGGGTGTCGGGGGCGGGGCTCGGGTTGGGGTGACGCCCAGAGGATTGTCATCATTTCACCACGGACAGCGGACACCCCGAGGAGGAGACTGCCAGTACCTGCCCGGGGTTTGACTGGATCCTGCTACAAACCCCAGCTCAAGTTTTGGCTGCCATCCTGGTAGGTCTCTTGTTTATTCATCTTTTTTGTGCTCAGGTGGGGGGTGGGGTGGGGTTCAAACACACTTGGGAGCAGCTGACGTGACAGTGGCAAGTTGCATCGTCGCCTTACGGGGAGAGCAGATGAGAAGGGGCGCAGGGGAAGCAGGGGTGGGGGTCCTAGAACGAGTGTTCACACGGAGGTCTCCAGGCTGTGCAGAGGGCTGTCGGAGCGGGACGTGGCAGCTCGCGACGGCTTGCAGTCCACCGCGTTGTTGTTTTTGTTGGCGTAGGGCGCAGCCTCGCCGTCCGGCGGGAACACCTTGGACCCAGAGTCCAGGGCCTCGTGCAGACTGTCGTCCTCCTGCTCATCTAGGAAGGGTGTTCGTGGCGACTCCTCATCTATGGCGAATTCAGGGTGGGTCATGAAGTTGTGGATGGAGTTCTGGTTCCTGGGCTTCTGAATGCTTTCGTGGAGGGAGCTATGGAACGCTCTGACCACCTTGATCTGCACCGGGGGAAGCAGGAGGAGGACGAGAAAACAGCACAGTGAGAATCGGCCAGCAGGAAGGCAACCAGCGAGGAGAGAAACAAAGCCCAGACACAAACAACTGCTCCACAACCAAAAACCAAGAGACCATGGGGCATGAGAAACATCGCAAGGCTCAAATGTCAAGCAGGGGGCAGGGTGGGGGTGAGTGATGGCAGACAATTGTGACGCATCGGAAGCTGAATTAAAAAAAAAAAAAAAACAGGAAACCCAAAGCAAAGTCAGCATTCCCAAACAATCCATTTTTAAAATGAAACAGAAAACAAAATGAGTCATTAGTTCTTTCGGATGGAGGGCAAAGACGCTGGAACTGGGCGCAAGTTAACAGCCAAACGTTAAAAAAAAAAAAAAAAGATTCACACGTGTGGACTTCTGTGTCGAGGCCAAACATTTCGTGAATGCGGGATGGGAAAAAATGATACATCTAAGCTTCATTGTTTGTTGAACCCCCCTCCAAGGGCCAAGAGGAAACCGATCTGCACATTGAGTGACAAGTGACTGTAACCGCTACACAGCCAGGCAGACAAACCAGTGTTCACTTGTGTGGGCCGCATGCAGGCAACGAGAACCTCCAACCGAGTGAGCTGCCCTCGCGGTCAGAGGCATGCACGGGGTCACATCCCATAGCCTCCGCTGGGCCCCCTTCCCCGAGAGAAAAGGGGACTCGACTCCTTCACTGCTCCCCTGGACGAGGCTAAAACACAGGTGTCAAAGGACGCTCTCCTCCTGCCTACGAGGGGAGGCCTGGCTCCCACAACCCAAATCCATGTCCCTGTCTCTGCGCCCAACGAAGCCCCTGCCTCCAGCTGTTTGCAAACTGTGAAGAGGAACACGGTTCCGCGTGGAGAAGGGAAAGGGAGAGACGGGGCGGGGAACCCAGTCCAGGAAGCTGTGCTGCACACGAGTGGCGCATCCCAGAGGGCGGGCAAGGGGACTGCACCAGCCCGCGTCAGCCTTTGTCCTCCTGCACCGACAGGAAGGGGTCCAGAGGGAGAAGCTGATGTGGACTGATGTCTGGGACCAGGATCTGCTCCTTGGGCAGCTCCGCTGTCCTCACCTGTAGCTCACTCTCTCGCTCTCCCTCCCTCTCTCTGAGCCTGGGCTGGGAGAATCAGGGTAGGGGGAGAGGACTGGATGCCAGAGAACCTGGAGGGGCGTGGCCTCAGGGCAGCTGTAGCTGCGGGGAGGTGGCTGATCCTGGTCTCCTCCGCAGGGGAAGCTGCTGAGGCTGGGGCGGGGCGGGGCGAAGTGCTGAACACTGGGGCAGGGCATCTCTCTCGTTCTGCTGCTGCTCAGGCAGAGCACACTCATGGAGAGGACCTAAGAGTGTGGAGGAGCCAGCAGAGCAGTCAGCCCCGGGGCCGGCGCTGTGGCGTTAGCGGGCTAAGATGCCACCTGCAGTGCTGGCATCCCGTATGGGCGCTGGTTCCAGTCCCGGGCTGCTCCACTTCTGATCCCGCTTCCTGCTAATGCACCTGGGGAAGCAGGAGATGCACCAAGTGCTCCACCCTCGTGGGAGACCTGGAAGAAGCTCCTGGTTTCAGCCTGGTCCAGCTCTGGCTGTTGTGGCCGTTTTGGGAGCAAACCAGCAGATGGAAGACTTTTCTCTGTTTCTCCCTCTCTATCTTTCAAATAAAGAAAATAAATCTTTTAAAAAGAAAGCCAAATAAATTAGCTGAATCTCCTGTCCTAGGGCTTTCTGCCACTGTGTAGAATCTTCCAGAATACTGGGCAAAGAAGGCTCACCGTCAGTACGGTTGGTCCCTCCTCCCTGGAGACACTGCACGTCCACTGGCTAAGTTTTCTGCTCTTCCTCGCCCCACCACGGCCTGCAGCCCCCCTCAGCAGGGACGTGGCAAGGACTTCTTGCCGCTCAGTGCGATCAAGCAGCTTAACACCTCAGCTAGGAAGACTCAAGGAGCCGGGCCACACGCGCCCCTGACTGCACAGGACTGAGGACCCATGTTTCGCCCTCCTAGGATTCCTGCTGTGCACCCGAGGGTGGACTGTACCTGCACGATGCCTCTGCTCCCGATCCCGGTGAGCCGGGGGAGTGGAAGCTCCACTGGCGTCCAGCGAGCTCCCGCTTCCCACGGCTCCACGTCAGATCTTCGAGCGAGGCAAGTGGGGTCAGGTGGGCCCAAACCAACGCCTTCTCTCTTGGCCCTGGGGGCTACCCGGGCAGATGGACAGGCCCCAGCGCTCCCACCTGCTGCAGAAGTGCAGCCCACCCTGCTCATCTGCTTTTGGGATCTCAGAACCTCTAGGGGGAGCACTACAGGACGGCGTGCGCCCTCAGCGTCAGTGACGTCAGACTTCCTACTTCTGTTTTAGACGCAGGTGAGGCCTTCCTGAGACAAGTCCATGGGAAATCCACTGTGGAAAACAGACTTTTAAACAAACTGGGGCTGGAATGAGGGTCTGGAGTCCTGCTTGCTGGCTTTTCCTCTCACCTGCTGGGTGGCCAAGCATTGTTATAGGAGATAAAAAGTGATTTGGGGATAAGCAGATGGAAAAGGTAGGGGAGGCTTTTGGGGGAACAAGGAAGAGCCATCCAGCCTAGACTGCAGACCTTCGGGGATCTAAAGGGACACCGGGCACCTGTAAGGGAAGCTGAGTGTCAGAAAGCTAGGGCCCCCACCGGGCCAGCGGCAGGAGAGAAGGGGACGCCCGTGGGACATCACCGCCCCAGGTCCGCACCCTCCCTGCAGCGTGGTGTGTGGTGCGGGGACAGCAGTGGAGGCAGGACAGGGCTAACGCAGCAGGCGGGCGTCGTGCAAGCTCTGAGCCCCGCCCACTCAGCCGACCCCCCACCCTCCCTGCTCATTCGGGAAGGGGGCTCCTTGAGGACAACTCCTGCTCCTGTCCCAGGAGCCCCGAGCAGTGCCCGGGCACACTCTGGGGTCAGATGGAGACCCCCTTTCCTCGGCTGGAATTCAGCTGCTTTCTGCTTCCTTTCCAGAAAGCAGGGGAGGAAAGGCCCGGGCTCTCCCTGGAGAGGGAGGCCCTGCACAGCCGTCCCGTGAGGGTGGGACAGATATTCCAACGTGTAAGATTTGGAATGGGAAAATGCCTGACCCTGACTTCCCGGACTTCCCAGGAGGAAGGCCGGGGCGGCCTGCCTGTGCTCCGGGCGTCTACTGGAGCCAGCATGCGGGCTCCCTCCCGCTCAGTCTCCCGACACTCACCCTTCCCGCCAGAGAGGGAAGGAACAGACACCAGTTAGCAGGGAGAGCAAATGCGGAAGAGAGGCGGGATTAAGACAGGAACGTGGGAGGCCCGAGGGGGAGGCTCTTGGATACTCGCGGGCTGACACTTGTTCTTTCTTGCCTGCCTTTGAGCCTGTGGACGCAGCACGTGTCTCTGTCAAGCCCCACCCCCGCAAGTCTGACACCAGAACACTTATGGTTGGCTCAAAAATCTAAACGAATCCAACTCTGGTCAACCTGCCCGGTTCATAATGCGGCAAGCCACAGACAACGCAAAGGCTCTTCCTGCGGCTCTGTGCCGGGGTTGGGCACGGGGCTGGGCGGGGTGGCTGAAGGCGCGGACTCGACTCGACACGCAGATCTGGGAAGCCCCACGAGGGACTCACTACCGAGAAACTCCTTCACGGCCCTGTCGGGGAAGAGCTGGCTGCCTTCCTGCGTTCCCCTCCGGGAAAAGGCCCAGTGACCGGGGAGAGGAGAGCACAGCGTCAGCCAGGGTCTGACAATCTACCACCGGGACCGCCTGCTCTGAGCCCGAGAGTGGATGGCATTGCAGCGCCAGGCTGGCTGGCAGAGCGGCTCCTAGACTGCACGTGCAAACGAGACAGGAAGGGCTGGCTACCGGCGAAGCAATCGAACCAGAGGAGAGAAGCAAAGGAGGGTTGCTCTTCCAGAAACTCCTAAAAAAAAAATAGCTTAGTCGATGACGTAAAACATGTTGTTTTGATCCTTCCACGTGCCCAGAAGTGGGCCAGTAGATTCTTTTTTTTTTTTTTTTTTTTGACAGGCAGAGTGGACAGTGAGAGAGAGAGACAGAGAGAAAGGTCTTCCTTTGCTGTTGGTTCACCCTCCAATGGCCGCCGCGGCCGGCGCACTGCGCTGATCCGAAGGCAGGAGCCACGTGCTTCTCCTGGTCTCCCATGGGGTGCAGGGCCCAAGCACTTGGGCCATCCTCCACTGCACTCCCTGGCCACAGCAGAGAGCTGGCCTAGAAGAGGGGCAACCGGGACAGAATCCGGCGCCCCGACCGGGACTAGAACCTGGTGTGCTGGCGCCGCAAGGCGGAGGATTAGCCTAGTGAGCGGCGGCGTCAGCCCAGTAGATTCTTAAAGTGAGAGCTTGCTTTATTTATGGGCCCTGCAAGGTAAAAGGTCCAGGACCCTCCACCCTGAGCTACCTGCCCCGCTATGGCCGCCGGGGGCGTGCCAGCAGGAGGGCTGTCTGAGCAAGCCCAGAACTAGCTGGGCTACGGCAGGTGCAGCCGTCAAAACCCACGGGCACGGTGGCTCTCTGTGTGCCTCTCCTCAAGCAATCCCCGCGTCACCCTCAAGTGAACAGACTCCCTGGGTGTCCACTCAGCCTCACCTTGCGTCTGAGCTTAGGAGGGAGAGTTTAGACTCAGAGGGAGTAGAGGAGCAGCGACATAGCCAAACAAAGCAAGAGACAAACAAAAAACCCTGAAAACAACAAAAACAAAACAAAGAGGCAAAGCAAAACAAAAACACAAGGAAAGGAAGAAACAAGCGACGCAGAGGCACAGGCGGAAAACAGGATTCTGGTCTTTAAAATGCTTAAGGTTTAATAGCTTTTCAACATTGAAAAATAATAATCAAAGGGCACACAGCCTGGTTTTAGAGTGGGACTTTTGTCTTTTCTTCCCTTGGGTCAAAGGTCAAAGGGAAAAACCAAAAGGAAAAGCTAACCACGGTGGGTTAGGGCGGAGGCCGCGTGCTCTCTTGTGGTCATCTTAGCAAATCATGCATCGTAAGAGACTCTCACTCACTGCCCACAGTAGGAGATGACGCGGCAGCAGCAACAGAAGTGGTGGGGGAGGTTCTGACTGGCGCAACCGACACATAGGACGAGCTAGGACCCAGTTTTACGTCAAGGTGCTGCCCCATGGTCTGGCGCCTTAGGACTCCCTTAATAGAGGCTCCCGTCTGGAATGTGTTAATTACTTCGATCTGCAAAGAATCAGAGAGTGAGACAGCTTTGCTCCCCAGTCAGCAGAGGGTAGGAGAGCGAGGGCGGGCGGTGGGGGGCTGGGGAGGGCACAGGAGAGAGAGAGAGAGAGAGAGAGAGAGAGAGAGGAGAGTGGCTCACACACAGCAGTGGTGAGGGGAGGGGGGTGCTCATTGCATATGGCACTTCAGTTAAGGAACGGTTACCATGGAGCCAAATGCCCGCTCAGGACTCAGAGCCCGGCTGTGCTGGGCATCTGAGTGTGCAGGTGTCCTTGCGTCTTCAGAGCTCAAAGCGGGCTGCCCCGCCTCCGGCCCTCCTTGCACTAGGCAGGGCCTGGAGCCTGCGCATCGTCCTGACCCCGACTGTGAAACAGAAGGCGCTCAGCACCTGCACCAAGTCAACCGCAGCCTCTGTTTGCAGGTTCTCCAGGGAAATAACTCACGTGTTTCAGGAAAAACCCAGGGGGTGTGGCAGGCCGTACAGAGGCGGCCGGAGTGGAAAGGCGCCCGAACCCGAGACTCCTGGGATCACGGAGTCTCCTGGGATCCCCTTTCCCCAGGCTGAGGGGGACAGGGCCCGTGTGCCCGTGGCCAGGGAACGCGCTGGAGTTCCTGAGCGTCCAGCAGTTAGCCCGGGGTGTGGCAGCCGAGGCTCCAGGCCTGTGCCAACGTCTCCTCATGGGCAGGGCAGTGAACGCATTCGCTTCCCAACAATGGCCTTGATCTGCCGTGGTCACCCCTGAACCCGAGGGAACAAGGCACAGACCAGAGGGGAGTCCCTGCTCTGTCGTGCACCTGCAGGAATCGTGCCTGGCGCGCCCACACGCTTAGCTAACGCCCAGGGTCATCTACCGGGGCACCGGGAAAGGTGCTGCCTCTCTCGCCCGCCGCACCTCCCCGGGAGTGGAGGCCGGAAAGCGGGCACCTTGTGAACAAAGGGTTGTTCTCATGGAGGGGCGGCCTTCAAAAAGCTCATGGAAAATGCAAATGATGAAAAAGCCATGATGCATGGATAACAAGATTTTTTGCACCAAAATAAACGTTACCTTTTAATTCCACTTTCCACAAACTTTTTGAAGTACCTTTGCATTTATGAAGCTTCCTGAGAAGCCGTGAAGTGTTCTGGGCTGGTTTCTGGATTCGGATTCCAGGGAACTGCGGGAGGGCAGGCCTGGCACAGGGGAGGTTCCAGTTCCATGGGGGGGCGGGGTGCTGCAGGGACCCCCTAACTCAGTACTCATTCGGGCAGCTGAGTCCCAACCTTGACAGTGAAACTGGACGCCAGCTCACCTTCCCGGGACTCTGGCCCTTAAGTTTCTCAAAACTTCTGCTTTCTAGAGCTTTCAGAGTTCAGGGAGAATAATCTAGAACCAGGACTGGATAACAGCTTGGCACACCTCCAGTCGCCAGGGGTTGCGAGGACCATGACAGTGAGAAGCAACTGGCTGGCAGGGATCCTGTTAGCACCCCCTGGGGCCGAGGGTTTGGAGCCACGAGGGGACACACAGCTGCTCACAGGGGCAGGTGCCCGAGGGGGTGGCATGGCCGTGGTCACTGCAGCATCCCTGGCCGGTTGTTTCTGTGGCCCGGACTGCCTGGTGCTCCAACAGAGAAAGGTCGTAGGCCAAAGCCAGGCAGCCAGTGCCACCAGACAGAGAGGTGCATGGTCAAGGGGACAGAGCCTGGCAGTGGAGGGAGAGGAGAAGCCGGGGGCCTCAGCCCCCCAGGAGAGGAGACGGGCAAGGAGGGAGCGAGGAGGCACTGCAGTGAGGGGCTCCTGGTTAGGAAAAAAACCACGCAATGGAAGAGGAGGCGGGTGTTCCTGAAGGGAAGAAAAGCAAAGAAAGGTTATTTTGGAAAAGAGTAGACCCCTGGGAAAGCACAGGGGCAGAGATGGGAGCCGCGGGCCCCAGGTTCTAGGGGCACTTGACGGACTCGGCAGCTGGCGGCTGGGGTGGGCACTGTGCACACCCCCAGGGGCCTGTGCGGGTCCCGCTGGGGAGCCCCCTCTGGGAGGAGGACTCGAGTGAGGGGAGAGCAGCCGCAGGGCTCCCCTGCCCGGCCCTCATCCACTTCCCCGTCTGCCGTCTTGCCCGTGGGAGGCCCGGGCCTGCTGGGTGTGTGGCTGGATGTTTGCATCTGCTGGGAGGCGGGCCGCACCGGGGACCTCTCTGAGCCAGCTGCAAGGCCAGTTTCGAGGCTGAGCGTGATTTTTGGGATCAGCGGAGGGAGACAGGCCCAAGATGGGGAACCTCGGGATCGGCACAATAAGGTGTGTGGGGTGACGGCAGGGAGAGGCGGAACGGACCAGCCCGATCCAGAAGGGAGCCTCGGCTGCTGCGTGGAAGGTGGCAGGAAAGAAGCCACTCCGAGGTGACAGGCAGGGACTTGGGAGCAGCAGCAGGAGCCGCTTCCTAATCCCACTTCAGAAATGGCAAAAAGGGAAGAGGTTTGAAGAAATGACAGCTTCTTCCTTTTTGAGAAGCAAGCCGGAACCCTGCAAGAGATGCTCGGGCGTGGGGACGCTGCTGTCACAGGGCGGGAGGTCTGAGTGGGAGGTCAGGGCACGAGTTGGTTTTCCTGAGCTCCCTCCAGAGAACGGCGATTTCTGTTACGGCAGCGCGGGGGCCACCACGCGGCCTGCGGGGGATGCTGGCCCAGGATCTAACTTCCTCCTCCGAAGGGGTAGGGACACTGCCCAGTTTCTACCCTGGGGTCTGGTCCAGTGCTTGCAGGAAGCTTGCCCATCCAACAGAGGGCGGCAGAGAGCGCTCGAGCCCCAGCCCGCAGCTCTCAGGCTTGGCAGACAAGGTCCCAGGGCCCAGGCCCCGGGACTCCCTGCCTCCCACAGCTGCCCACGCAGAAACCCCCATCTCTGTCCTGGAGCTCGGGAGCTGGGGCTGCCCTGGCCCGGGGAGAGAGGCCGGCCGCCCGCCACCCTCTCCCAGCATGGGGTGGTGTCCTCCCCTGGGGCAAGCAGAGACCACGAGCGGAGTACCTGGGTCTGGATCCGGTTCAGGCCCCGGAACCAGAGGATCTGGCCTCGGCGCAGCTCCATCTCGGCGTGGTCGATCTCATCCAGCCCCTCGGCGTCCTTGCTGATCTCCTCCTTGGTGGTGCCGTGCCCGGCCTCCTTCAGGAACTTCAGGGATTGCGTGGGTATCGCAGAGATGATCTGAGGACGAGAAGAGCCGTCACCTCGTGGGGGCCACCTCGTGGGGGCCGGCCCGCGGGCAGTGACAAGCTGGGGGAGAGAGGATGTGGGAGGAGCTGGGCACGTGGTATGCGCACGGCCAAGGCACAGGGACAAGGCCTGGGTGAGAAGGATCTTCTGGGTTCCCACTCCCACCGCAGCCTGTGTGGTCAGCCTCGGGGAGGGGGTACTCCACACTTCCACGGCGTGCAGCACCCGAGCAGACTGTGTGCGACTCAGAACAAGTCACTGGGCGAGCTGGGGGCGTGGGCAGGTGGGGCTGGCACCGCGTGCTGAGAGGGAGGAACACTTGGGCTTTGTGCTGCGATGCTGGGAGGGGCTGGGGGCTTCCGAAGGAAAGCTGCCTCGTGGCATCAAGGCCCGGGGGCGGCCCCACGGGGGACCGGCAGCAAGGGAGCGACACAAGGGGCCGGCAGCAGGGCAGCCTGGGGCCCGGGCTGCTGTTGTGTTCCAATACACACAGAGGAAGAACTCTCCTACTCCTAAGAGCCTCGATTAGAAACCACAAGGACTGGGTGCGGTGTTATGGAACAGGGGGTAAAAGCCATCGCCTGCCGCACCAGCATCCCACGTGGACGCAGCTTCCTGTCTTGGTAGTTCCACTTCTGACCCAGCTTCCCTGCTAATGGCCTGGGAAAAGCAGAGGAAGATGGCCCAGGTGCTGGGCCCCTGCCACCTATATGCGAGCCATGGAAGAAGCTCCTGGCTCCGGGCTTCAGTCTGGCCCAGCCCTGGCCACTGTGGCTATCTGGGGCAGTGAACCAGTGGATGGAGGATCTCGCTCCCTCTCTCTCTGTAACTCTTTCAAATAAATGAATCAATCTTTTTTTTTAATATCGTTTATTTGAAAGACAAAGAAAGAGAGATATCTCTTCTATCCACTATTTCACTCCCCAAATGTGTGCAACCAGTCGGGCAGGGCAGGGCTCAAGCCAGGAGCCTGGAACTCCATCCAGGTCTCCCTCTTGGGTGGCAGGGGTCCAGGTACCTGGGCCGTCATCCGCGGCCTCCCAGGGAGAGCACTGGCCGGAAGCGGAGCCAGGCTTGAAGCCGGGTGCTCTGTTACGGCAGGTGGGCTGCATCAAATGCGGCCCCAGACCCTTCGGTTTTCTAAAGCTGAGTTCCACCGCAAAGTCCCACGCCCGCCTCAGGAAGCTAAGGGATCTGCCTGTGCCCAAGCACAGGTAGAGAGGAGGCCAGGAGTTTCCGACGCGCGGGCCCCGATGCTCTCACCCCGGAAGACGGAGGGGACTCGAGAACTTGGGTGAGGAGACGGGAGGGGAGGCTGAGGGCAGCTGGGAGCCCCCGCAGGTGCTCGTCCCGTCTCACACAGAGGAGAGGGGTCTGCAGGCCGTGCAAACGCGTGGGGAAGGCATGCGGCTACTCACCTGGCCCCACAGGAGTTCTCCGATCCCAAAGAAGAGACACCACAGCCACTGCGACAGGCTGAGCTTTGTGCAGCTGAAGGGCTTGCCCCCAAATTCCACAATGAGAACCTAGAACAGAGAGTGGCGGCCCTCTAGACACGGCCGCAGATGCCACGGCTCCCCCTGCCCTCGCCGGGAGTTCTGGTTGGCTCGCTGCGGGAGGAGAGGGAAGCCTGGAAGGGGAGTGGGGAGGCGGTGAGGTGGGGAGAGGGGAGGCAGGGAGAGTCCACAGAGCAGCTGGACGGGCAGGCAGGCACACGTGCTGTGCTCGTGACTCCCGTAAGGTCAGAGCAGGGGCGTGGGGGCGTCCTGGGGCTAAAGCCAGCGGGCGACCAGGAGAGTGCACAGCATGGAGGGGGGCAGCGAGGGAGGGACCCTGCTGAGGCTGTGGCTGGACAGGGGGCTCCCAGTCCCTGGTACCCCCAGAGGGCAGGGAGGAAGGGGCCTGACCCTTTTATCTCAAGGGTCCCCATCTCCCTGACCCCAGTTCCCAGGCTGGACTCACTGCCAGCCCCGTGCCCCTCCCATCACTTCTCTTTCTCCGTGCCTTGCACAGCACTGTGCAGCACGCCACGTTGCCAGGAGGCACGGAGGTGGGCTGGAACAGCCTGACTGACCGTCCCCTGGTCACTCTGTGGAAGACGTGTACTTAGGAAGGTAATGAAAGGATCCATCTTGTCTTATTTGCATGCAGCACGTTGCCTTGCGCTGGAGCACTGGGCACACTGGGCTCCCGTTCTAGAGCAAGGTGCGCGTGGAGCTAAACTGGGAGCCCCAAGTGCTTGTCCTGCGGCCGCAGCCCCACCAGCTGCTCCCTTACTCCCTCTCCGAAGTACTTAGGGCGTCCTGGCTCCCAGCCTGTGGTCCCCGCCCTCCGCCCTGCTCCCGATGGGCCCTCACCTGGCTGATGAACGTGCCCAGGACCACCGAGCAGAAGATGAGGTTGTGGTAGATGCCAGCGAACACGTTCCTCTCGCCGTGGATCTTGCGGGAGTTGATCTCGTTGAAGAGCTGCATCAGCACGAAGGTGTTGAAGACGATGGTGTAGTGCTGGCTGGGCGGCGAGTGGAGCGGGGCCTTCCTCCCACTGTCGATGTGGAAGAACTTCTCACCTGTGGGGCGAGGGCAGGCTGAGTGGGAACACGCTGGCATGGCTACCCAGGGAGCGTATGGCTCGTGTGCACCCCAGGTGGGCAGCAGTGAGCCGTCCTGGCTCCTCCTACTTTAGCAGCCAGCCCTGCACTCAGCCTGCCTGCCTGGATCTTCCGTTGTTCCATTGTATCTATCTGCCTTCTGGTGAAAATGAAGCCGACCACAGTAGGGCTGACATAGTTTTGCATTTTAGGGCCCCTACAGACTCATCCTACAGAATCATCGTCTGTATGACCTGAGCCACAGTGTTCTCGCGGGATGGAAAGGTATAAAAACCGACCCCTGTGAAATTCTTCAGTGCGCCGGGCAGCGGCAATGCAGGCAGTGCTCAGCAGGTGGCGCCATCACTCCGGATCTGTGTCACCCTCTTTCCAGGGGCCATTCTCGGCCTCCATCTCCCTCCAGCACCCCCACCGCTGCCCCAGCCCCCGGCCCTGGCTCACCAGCAAAGACCAGGAAAAAGATGATGGTGAGCTGATAGACGGCGTGGCCCAGGATGTTCTTCATCATGGTCCGCGAGATCAGGGGCTTGTTGCGGCCGTAGGGGCGCCGCCGCAGCAGCGCGTCGGTAGGGGGCTCGGTGGCCAGGGCCAGCGAGGCGAAAGTGTCCATGATCAGGTTCACCCACAGCATCTGCACGGCTTTCAGCGGGGAGTCCTGGTGGGAGGAAGGTGCGGTCCCTTCAGCTTGCCCCAGGAGCGGCCCCTGCCCACTCAGGAGACCCCCTTCCGCCCCCGAGCTGGGTGGCCTCGCTCCCACTGTCCACCTAGACTTCCAACCTGGCCGTGCTGTAGAAATGCACCTAACCTCCAGGCCGCAGATGGGCCGGCAACACCGCCCTGGCACGGCAGTTCTTGGAGAACAGACATGGTGCACCCTCGTGTTGGTGCCCACGGTGCTGGTCAACACATCAGAGCTATGAAGGGTGGACAGTTTATCTTCACTGGAGACAGTTGGCCCGGGGGTTCCGACATCGTGGGGACGCCCGGTGTACGGCGTGCTCCCCGGCCCCTGCCTTGTCTCTCTCATCTGAGCCCACCCCAGGCCCCACTCACCTGAGTGATGCAGGCGCCCGTGAAGGCCACGATCACGGCCACCACGTTGACGGTGAGCTGGAACTGCAGGAACTTGGAGATGCTGTCGTAGACGTTCCGCCCCCACATCACGGCCTTGACGATGCTGGTGAAGTTGTCGTCGGTGAGGATGATGTCCGAGGCTTCCTTTGCCACGTCTGTGCCTGCAATCCCCTGGGGGGGGGGGGCGGGGGGAAGGCGGGAGGGAACCCGGTGAGGGCTGGGCACCTCCGGAAGCCAGACTCCACTTCCTGATGGCCAGGAAACTTCCGAGCTGGGTGTGAACACTGGAGGGCACCCCAGAGGAAACGGGGGTGGGGTGGGGGTGACACACTGTGCCAGGGTCCCTACAGAGAAGGGCCGAGAGGGAGGGAGCCCATTCTCCCTGCCTAGGCCTGTTGGGAGCACAACTACGCAAAAGCGAAGTGGCTCGATGCCTTCACAGAACCTGATGTGCAGCCCTAGCAAATATACCTGTGGGCGGAAGACCTGGAAGAAGGCAGCCGGCTGGCTTTAGCTGACTCAGTGGATCAGTATTGTTACTGCTGTTTGGAAAGGATGACATATAGTTTAGGATAAAGCGAACGATGATTATGTTAATGCCACAAGTCAAAGTGTGGAGCATACGACATACAAATATAAAACCAGGGGGAGTCAAATCAAACGAGCAGGGTAGAAACTGGGAAGTGAGAATTCTCTCTTCCGAATGTGAAGGGGAGCTTGTTTTTGTTTTTGTTTTTGTTTTAAACTTGAAGTATTCTTGAAAATAAACAAGGGCAAAACCCAACAGGAGACAGTAAGAGCGTAACTCTTGGCTTTGCCTCCGAGAAGGCCTGGAAGCAAGGAACACCCTCTGGCTCCGGCTCTGTTCCCCACTGAACGGGACGGGGACTCCCAGGAGAAACGTGTGACGCCGGGCGCAGGCTCAGGCATCTGAGCTAAGGCCTGGAGAGAGCTGTGGGGGCCCCGCACTCAGCGGCACAGGGGCTCCGCGATGCTGAGGGGGCTTCTCCTGGCTGAGGGTGGGGCAGCCTGAGCGCCAAACACACACGGAACACACCGGAGAGAAACACACCGGCTACGCTTAAATCCACGAGGCTGTAAAATCGTGCTTAGAAAAACACTCATCAGTCACCCTTGGAGGTTCCTAAGAAAACCAACTCGTCATCTTGAAAACTGGGGAGCGGAACAGCTAAGCTGCCTTTCACGTAAGAACTGAACCACACAGTAAGCTTGCTTCGTATAGAAGGAAAGCAAATAATTATTAATGGAAGTAAACCCATCAAATTACGATATTATCCTTTCACAGCCCCTAATGAGAGGAGGGATCTAGAATCTGATTGCTTCTAGAACTACTCACTTACAGGGATTACAAGAGGTGAGGGGAAATGTAAAGGGACATTCCAGGGATACGACCAACAAAATCCACACTGTGGGACAGCCTGTGTAGACAAGCAACACAGTTCCTTCAACGCTGAATCGCTGGGGGAAAAGGACGGAAGGGGTTGTGTAGGAGCTGACATCACTGGCCTGGGACTGCTGTCCTTAGATAGGCCCGTCTGCAAGGCGGGCGCTTGGCCGGCGTCCGGGAGCCTGGCTCTCCGAATGCTGGCAGTGAGTTAGCTGGCAAGGGAGGCGCGCTGGGTCTAGGCCGCGCCCAGACGGCGTGCTTCATCTGAGCACCTGCTTCCCCCCCGGGGGCCTGCGGTTCTGGTGCTTGCCGGGCAGGAGGGGCCCGTGTGACCAGTCCTAAAAGAACTGTGTGTGCGGAGACCGGGATGGGCTCCCGGGGGCGGGAGCATCACACGCGCACGTTGCGGGGTTTCTGCAGATGGCGGGAAGAGGGGACTCCGAGAGATGCCCCGGGAGGACAGCGCAGCCAGGCCTGGGTCCCCACACCCTGCCAGGCTCCTCCCCACGTCACTGGCACCATCTTTCTGTTTATTTAAAATTTATTTATTTTTATTTATTTGAAAGACAGAGTGACAGAGAGGTAGAGGAAGTGGGATAAGGAGAGGGAGGAGAGATTTTTTAAAAAAAAGATTTATTTATTCGAAAGGCAGTTACAGAGAGGCAGAGAGAGAGAGAGAGAGGTCTTTCATCTGCTGGTTTACTCCCCAGATGCCCTCAACGGTCAGAGCTGGGCTGATCTGAAGCCAGGGGCCAGGAGCCTCCTCCAGGTCTCCCACGTGGGTGCAGGGAGGGGCCCAAGGACTTGGGCCATCTTCTACTGCTTTCCCAGGCCACAGCACAGAGCTGGATCGGAAGTGGAGCAGCCGGGACTAGAACCAGTGCCCACATAGGATGTCAGTTGTCAGTACTACAGACAGCGGCTTTACTCGGACACCAAAGCATCATCCCCAGAGGGAGAGAGACAGAGACAGAGAGAGATCTCTCACCCACTGGTTCATTTTCCAAATGCCCACAGCACCCAGGAGCCAGGAGCCATGAGCTCCATCCTGGTCTCCCGAGTGGGTGGCAGGGACCCAAACACTGAAGCCATTATTTCTGCTGCCCCCCAGGGTGCACGTTATTACCAAGAAGCCAGAGAGGACGGGGAGGTGAGATTTGATCCCAGGTTCTCTGGTATGGGAAGCAGGTGTCCCAAGCACAGGCTTAACCCCCTGGACTACAACACCTGCCTCAGGCTATAATAAATTGTTTTAAATATTTATTTTATTTACTTGAAAGGCAGAGTTCCAGAGAGAGAGAGGGAGACACACACACACACACACACACAGGTCTTCCACTCACTGGTTCATTCCCCAAATGGCTGCAACGGCCAGGGCTGGGTCAAGAGCCAGGAGCTTCTTCTGGGTCTCCCAGGTGGGTGGAGGGACCCAAGCCCTTGGGTCGACCTCTGCTCGCTCAGGTGCATTAGCAGGGATCTGGATCAGAAGTGGAGCAGCTGGGACTCCAACCAAGCCCTTATGGGGTGCTAGCATCGCAGGCGGTGGTTGTACCCACTGTGCCACAATGCCGGCCCCTGCAGTAAATCTTAACCACGAGTACAACCATATGCTGAGTCCTAATGAGTACATGAATACAAGAGTGGTCTTTGGGACGCTCGACACAGGATTCCACAGAATTGGTGGTTTTCAACTTTTGAGTGCATCAGAATCAACGAGAGGGCTTTTATAGACACATATTTCTGGGGCCAGGGTTGTGGCACAGCACGCTAAGCCACTGCCTGCAATGCTGGTGGTTCGAGTCCCGGCTGCTCCACTTCCAATCCAGCTCCCTGCTAATGCGCCTGGGAAGGCAGCAGGAAATGGCCCAAACACTTGGATCCCTGCCACACACATGGGAGAAAAGGATGGAGATCCTGGCTCCCGGCTTCAGCCCAGCCCGGACCTGGCTGTTGCGGCCACTGGGGGAGAGAACCAGCAGATAGAAGCTGTGGACTGAGATGCGAGTGATGTACCCACCGCTGCAGTGCATGGATCTTTACTGGATTGTGATTTGGACAAATAAACTACAAAACAACACTTAGGAGCCAGCTGGGGCAACGCGAGCAGACTGGCCACGTGACAGTAAGGGTCAGTCTTGCTAGGCAATAATGGCGTTATCTTTCCTTTAGACACATTTTACGGACACACACTTATCATGAAGGGACATGGTCTGGAATTTTTATGGATCAAATGACACTGATGTCTTGGCTTGGCTTCAAAATAGTAAGTAAGCTGGGAGCAGGCTGCTGGCCTCAGAGCTGCGCCGGCCGGTCCCCCAGCAGAGCACCTCTGGCTCCCGAGTCCGGCTTCCTGCAAAGCAGACCCTGGAAGACTCGACCGCCTGGCTGCTGCCACCTGCGTGGGAGACCTAAACGGGGTTCCTAGGGCCCAGCTGTAGCCTCGTCCAGCCCTTGTTGGTGCAGGCATCTGAGAGTGAACCAGAGGACGGGTTTTCTCACTCTGCCTCTCAAAGTAAATACACAACAACAACAACAACAACAACAACAAAAACCTCAGGTGTGGACAGGCCACAGGGACTGGCCACATGTGGATCGTTGAAGATGCCAGACAGACATGGAGGTACGCTAGCCAACTCTGCTTTTCGGCGCACGTTCACACGGAACACGGCTGTAGCCTGGGCACAAGGCGCATGCTCACACGGAACACGGCTGTAGCCCGGGCACGCGGCTCACGCTCACACGGAACATGGCCTTTCTATAGCCTGCCCAGGCGGACATCACCATGTTTCAGTTGCTCTTGCTGTCCCGGGTCACGATCCTCCGTGACTTCCCTGCCTGTGCCTGATCCGTCAAGCCCGGCGGGTCTCCCGTCACACGTGTTAGCAGGGGCCAGGTAGGTGGGTGGGAGAGACGTAGTCAGGGGAAGGAGCACACAGAGGAACAGGAAGCAGCTGGCCACCGGAAGCGTGTCCCGGCCTCCCGACGGGGACGGCAGCTTGCCATGGGACAGGGACACCGCGCTGACCTTACCATGGCAAAACCAACGTCTGCCTTCTTGAGGGCTGGCCCATCATTTGTGCCATCACCGGTGACAGCCACCACCTGCCGCTGGTCCCCAACGGTGCTGTCAATGATGCCTGAAAAGCAGACACGCGCCCCGGTGAGCTCGAGGCTGCCTGGTGGCTTCCGCCCGGCGCTGCCTCCCCGCCCCCGCCCCCGCACGCCCCTCTCCATCCTCTCTCCCTTCCCCCTGCTGGAAGGAACCTCCCAGGGCCCTCAGCTGCGGCTGGCTGGCGCCGCCAGCTGGGAAAGGCTGTCCTGTGCCGAGGAGAACAACACGGGGAGGATTTGAAGGCAGACAGCTGGGAGTCGCCTGCGCCACTCTCCCCCACGAGTGGGCAGGCCGGGAGGGGTCCTGTCTCCTCGGCCTCACACGTCCCTTGTTGTATCCCAGAAGCGTGGCCCTGCCCTGACCTGTTCCCAGGGCTACCGGCAAACAAGACGTGAGAAGGCTTCAAAAACCCAACACAGCCGCAGGATCTGGCCACCCAGGGCTCGGCTGCTTGCTCTCCCCATCCGCCTGGTGCTCTCGGGACAGGAGACAGCCCCCTCCTGCCTGTGGCCGCCGGCACCAGCTCACCTTTCACCAGCGTGTGCTTGTCTGTGGGCGAGGACCGGGCCAGGACCCGAAGCTTGGGCCAGATCTTGTCCAGCTTCTCTTGTTCTACCTGCCAACGCCAGACACACCGTGGCTCAGCCAAACACGCAAAGCCACCTGGGAAGATCTGTCTGTGCCACACACGCCGAGCTCTGAGAGATCTGGGGCAGACAGGGAGCGCTTCTCCCGGCCCTGGAGGAGGTGACGCCAACTTAGTCTCCAAGGACAGAGCTATGGATGGCGGCCGCCGGGGTCAGCTGCTGGCTCCGGTGGCTACGGTGGTGCTTCGGGGTCTTAGGTTTGATTTCTACGTAGACCAGGAAGCTTTGTTCTGCTCCACACCTGGGCCACGGCCTCTCACAGCCTGAGCCATTGGGGGTCACATGGCAGGGGCGACGGAAGAAGCCGAAAGACACAAAAAGTTGGCTTGTGAACGATGCCAACAAGAAGGAAGACAATGGCCTGTTTTGCCAAGTGAGTGGCTCTGGGAGAGAGGGACGCTGGACGTGAGTTTAGAAACTGGATGCCTTCTCCCAGTGCCCCTGATGCCTCAGGCTGGTGCCTCCCACCCAGGACCCACCTCGAGCCCAGCCTTCGCCCCCAGGGAGGCCCAGGTGCCTCCCACCCAGGACCCACCTCGAGCCCAGCCTTCACCCCCAGGGAGGCCCAGGTGCCTCCCACCCAGGACCCACCTTCAGCCCTGCCTTCGCCCCCAGGGAGGCCCAGGTGCCTCCCACCCAGGACCCACCTCTCCCTTTTCATTGCGAATGAGTCGGTTGAATTCTTTGCCTTCTAAACACAGGAAGTCATCGCCAGGTGTCAGGATGCCACATTTGGTGGCGATGGCTCGGGCTGTGTTGACATTGTCCCCGGTCACCATTCTGACAGTGATGCCAGCTCGCTTGCATTTGGAGATAGCTTCTGGGACCTGTGGGGGAGTGAGGAAAGGAGAGGTGGAGGTGGCAGCAGTGGCCTCTGGTGCCTCCAGTGTGGACAGCAGAGAGACCGCTGACAAGCACTGCCCCGGGCATAGGCTAAGTGTGGGCACTGCTACATCCGGGGTTTCCTCACTTCCGTCCACCTGCGACGGTCACATTGGGATAGGCCCTGTTGTGCCAGGAGATGAAGGGCTCCCTAGGAGCCTGGAGAATGCTCAGCGCCCAGGGGATGTGCACCACAGGGGTGTTGGCTGAAAGGCGGTGGCAGAAGTCAAGGCTGGTGTTCCAGTTGATCACACCAATGGTGTGTCCGCTGATAGCTCCATTTCTCCCTGACTCGCACGCCATAAACCCCACGAGTGCTGCCTCCCACCACCCACCACCCCAGAGCAGCTCTGGGGAACTGGAAGCCCCGAAACACCTCCTGTTGTGGGCGAGAGGCAGGTGATCACCCGCATCTTGCTTCCCACTAGGTCACGGCTGGGCCTGCACATGGTCCCCACCACCCTGCCCCAGGCCAGGCCAGCGCCTCACCTCTGGGCGCACGGGGTCCTCGATGCCCACGACGGCGATGCAGGTGAGCTCGGTGAGGACCTCGCTCTCGTTGTCCCAGGAGGGCTCGGCGTCGTCGAAGTCCCGGTAGGCTATGCAGATGGTGCGCAGCCCCTCGCAGGCCATGGGTTCGATGACGCTGCGCACCATGTCGTCGCGGTCCTTGTTCTTGAACGGGACCGCCTCCCCCTTCTTGTCCAGGATCCGATTGCACCTGGGGAGGCACAGGGTCAGGAGGCGGGGTCCCCCCTCCCACTCCAGGCTGCTGCCGTACCCGCCAGGCGCTCTGGCTGCTCGGCTTTATTCCTAATGACACCGCTTCATGGCCAAAGAGCTCCTCTAGCCGCCACCCTCTTTTGAAGGCGTCCAGGATGCGTGTGCGTGGGGCAGTGCCCAGGGGAGCAGGAGCTGTGACTCTCCCACGTCATCTGTGCTCTTGTTTTTTGTTCAAAGATTTATTTATTTATTTGAAAGGCAGAGTTACAGAGAGGCAGTGGTGGGGTGGGGACAGTTTGTGGGGGTGGAGAGGAAGCCTTCCATCTGCTGGTTCACTCCCTAAATGGCCACAATGGCCGGTGCTGTGGTGTAGCGGGTAAAGCTGCTGCCTTCAGTGCCAGCATCCCATACAGGCACCGGTTCGAGTCCCAGCTGTTCCTCTTCCGGTCCAGCTCTCTGCTGTGTGAAAAGCAGTGGAAGATGGGCCCAGGTGCTTGGGCCCCTACACCTGCCTGGGAGACCCAGAAGAAGCTCCTGGTTCCTGGCTTCAGATTGGCCCAGCTCCGGCTGTTGAGGCTATTTGGGGAGTGAACCAGCGGATGGAAGACCTCTGTCTGTCTCTCTGCCTCTGTAACTCTGCCTTCCAAATAAATAAATAAATCTTCAAAACAAAACAAAAGCACGCAACTTTCCTTCATCAGAATCGCGGACGGGTGTGACGGGGAATGATTTCCACCACGGGCCGTGTGCACGGCACCTCACTGGCACGGCTGGCGTCGTTTCGGGAGAGCGTTCCTCTCCCTGGGTTCGGATGGCGAGCTGGAGGCTTCGCTGTCTAGGGTGCATCCTGGCCGTGCCACTGTTGGCTGTCATCACCCTGAGCAAGCTGAACTCCCCTGGGCCTGGCTTCTCCCCTGCACAGAACAGGTCAGAACTGGCCCTGACCTCACTGGGGTGAGGACTGAAGGCAACGGGCCACGCAGAGTGTGGGAAAGCAACGGCTGGCCGAGTAAATGCCAGCAGGCTCGCGGGGCCGTGCGGGGCCGTGCGGGGCCGGGGGAGGGGAGGCAGGGGGCGGTGCTCACTTGCGCAGCATGATCTCCGAGGCGCCCTTGCTGTACATGCGGAAGCCGCCGGCGGGCTTCCGGACGACCGTGCTCATGGACTTGCGCACCGAGTTGAAGGTGTACACCTTGTAGAGCTGCTCCTCGGGCACCTCGTTGCGCACCGCCTGGTAGTCCTGCTTCAGATCTGCGACAAAGCCCAGCAGAGCACACTCGGTCTTGTTGCCCACCTGCCGCGGCAGGCCTCCCTCCTTCTCCGGAGGCTGAGGGAGAGAGAACACACAGGGCACCGTTGAAGACGCCGCCGGCCGGGGCTGGAGCACCGGGCAGGGGAAGACCTCCCCTGCAAATCTTGCACGATCACACCCGGAGTGTGGGGGCGAGGAGTGTGGGGGCAGCGGTGGTGACGGGGGTGGGGGGTCTTTGTGGAGAGCACGCAGCACGGTGGTCAGGAGTGAGCCTGATTCCAGGGCCATCCGGGATTCCCCAGCTGGCTCCAGCTCTCGTCTCACCCTGTGTGGCTCTTATTCCCACACCTGCCCTTTGCTTCTGAAGTGCGGAATTTACTGATATGCCCGATCCTGCCACCAGCGTGAGTCCCTCCCGGGAGACACTGCCTACACGTGGCCGCTGGGCCCCAGGTTCTGACGCTCCTCGGTGCTCCAGCTACCGCCCCCATGTGGCCCCAGGGAGTCCCCTCCCCGCCCCCTGCCCGCCCCCCACCCCGAGTGTGCACGTGGAGGAAGGACTTACCAGGATCTTGGATGTGTAAGCGCTGTTGATGGCAATGCCGTTGACGATGAGGTCCAGGACCTTGGGCAGGAAGACGTCGGGGCTGGGCACCTGGTGGTAGTGGGTGCCCCCGATGTAGGCCTGCACCACGGTCATGCGGTTCATGGTCAGCGTGCCGGTCTTGTCGGAGCAGATGGCCGTGGCATTGCCCATCGTCTCACAGGCGTCCAGGTGCCGCACCAGGTTGTTGTCTTTCATCATTTTCTGCAAAGGGGAAGAGACGGGAGGTGGCTGACCAGACTCTCCCGGATACAGACCCAGGGGCGCTGCCCGGCCAGCTTCCTGCCCGGGTGCTACTGCTGTGGTGACTCTCTTAGGATCCTGCTGGGTTATTTACACGCTGATGCAACCAACTGATACGCCCACCGCGGTGGAGGCTGGGGAAGTTGCTGGGTGCGAGCTGGGTCCTCCCACCAGGGGCTCACGACACCCTCCCCTCGTGTCCGGTCGGCCCTGCCGCACCTTTACAGAGTAGGCCAGGGAGATGGTGACGGCCAGCGGCAGCCCCTCGGGCACGGCCACCACCAGCACGGTGACACCGATGATGAAGAACTTGACGAAGTACTGGATATAGACGGGGGTGCACTCGGCGAGCCACGGTCTGCCCTGGATCACGAAGTTGTCGATCACGAAGTACAGGATCAGGATGACGACAGTCACGGCGGACATGATGAGACCTGTGCGGGGAGACGGGTCACGGGAGGCTCCAGGGGCGCCGGCGCCAGCCGCGGCCTCGGCTGCCACTTCAAGGACATCACAGCGGGAGGGGGAGGCCCCCGCTCTAAAAGACACAGGCTCCTGTCTCAGCGCTGGTGGCTTCTGTTCCCTGGCCACGCTCCTCGCTCAAATACGGGGCTTGGTCTGCCTCCTGGAGCAGCCTTCCACAGGACCCACTCCACCCGACCTGAGACCGCCACACTTCCCCTAACGACGTGCTACCATGTCTGTCCACGGCCTGGCAGCTCAGCGACTCCGACTTCTCCCCCACCCACCTGTGAGTGCCGGGGTGCTAGCCCATTCCCGGTGCAAACGAAGCCCTTGGGACGGTGCCTTTGACCAAGCAAACACCCGCGTCCAGGCCAGGCCCTCCCTGCAGCTCTGGGATGCAGGTGACTGTTAGCCCCTTTTTAAAGAAAGTAAGGCCGGATGGTCTGCCGTACCGACGCTGGTGAGCGACGGTTTCCCAGGATGTGGGCGGCCCCAAGCCCACAGGGACGGTTGGTCACCTCACATACGGAGGTCCCTGCAAGAACTCGCTGAGGGTCAGCCAGCAGCTGGCCGCTCTGAGCGCCGGAGGGGCCACCATCAGGGCCCACCTGTGCCTGGCGGGGGCAAAGATCTGGGGAACGCTCTGCTGTAAACCGTGCTGGGTCTGGGCTCTACTGTCCCGAGCCCTGACGGACTCCAGGGCCCCAGAGCAGGGCTCGCGTGAGCAGGTCGACTCCAGCACATTCCTGGTACCCTGCTGGGTTAGGGAGGGTGCGGAGTTTCAGGGGGTGCTTGCTCTGCAGGGGGTGGGAGGCACCGCAGCTGCCCACTCTAATCCTGGCCATGATTGAGTTTGTCCCTGGAGAAGAATAAGCCTGTGCCTGGCTCAGTGACGTCCTGCCGTTCGTCTCATCCACGGCAGTCAGAACCACAGCGCCAGGACAAAAGGAGGGGGCGAGGCCGGCGCTGCACAACAGAACCTCCCATGATGCTTAGCACGCTTTCTCTTTGCGCTGCTGGCCACGTGTGACCACTGGCCAAGTGAAACGTGGCCTACTGTGACCTAGGGACTGAGCTTTTGGCTTTTTCATTTTAATCCATCCCAGTGGACATAGCCACAGGTGGCTGGTGGCTGCCGCGGCCTATGCCACGGGTCCAGTGGGACACGGCTCCCCAGACTCGTGCAGAAGCTTAAACCCTGAAGCCTCACGTTAGCAGTGAACGGGTCACCGATGATGGGGGCCCAGCAGGTGTTTGGGTCACTGGGGCCGCCCGGGAGGGAGTTCTCAGGGGCAGGGTTGGTTATCTCAGCCCAGTTGGCCCAGCTTCTCGGCTCACCACGTGACCGCACCTGCACACCCACTCTGCCCCGGCCCGCCTCCCCCTGACCTTGAGCTGTGACCCTCCAAACTGTGAGATCTGCCGCCTCCTGCCCCACACACTGCTCTCGGTGAGTCACACAAAGCTGACCCGGTGCGCCTGGTGAGCCGGCAGCACGGGGAGGCCAGGTGGAGGCAGACCCGCCGCACCGGCGCCTCAGCGAGAGCCCCATGCGAACAGCACACACAGAGGTGTGCCTGATGGGAGGGCGGGCTCAGATAATGAACTCCTTCTGCTCCCTCCCCCCATTGGCCCTGTCCCCCACTGCTGAAAGAAGGTGGGGGGACAGAGGCAGAGAGCACACACAGGGCTGGTGTGGGGGAAGCCACCTGCTCACCCTGCACTCACAAGTGCATTAGGTGACCTCCAGACAGGGCCCCTCCGACCCTGCCCTCTTCCTCTAGCGTGTCCGCTGCCCCGGGCTCTGCCACGTGCCGCGGCTGCTGCTCGAGGGAACAGCCGAACTTCGGCCCACGGCAGCCTCTCCTCGCCTTCGGGACGTGGAAGCCAACACAGGGCAGGAGAGCAGGCATCTGTCTGTCTTCCCATGAGGGCCGCTGGCCTCACACACGGGGAGACGCCGCTCTCTCAGAAAGCCCAGGGGATGTCCGAGGCGCGGCAGAGACAGGGCCCCAGCCAGCCAGACCCCACCCGGCTCACCAGCTTTCCCGATCTGGACGGCCAGGCGCGTCAGCTTGCCCTGCAGCACCGACTTCTCCTTCTTGTGCACCTTGCTGGCCTTCTTGTCCTTGTCCTCGTTGTCGGCCCCCTCCTGGCTGTTGAGTGGCTGGATCTCCAGGGCCACGCCGTCCTGGGTCTTTGCTAGGGCGCACAAACAGGACACGTGAGCGGGCAGGGGAGCAGCACGGAGCAAGGGGCAGGCAGGCAGGAAGGGAACAGACCCCAGTGTCCTGACATCTGCTCTGACCACGCCCGGCCTGTGCTGGACACGGAACCTGCCGTCAACCCCCTGTTAGGGCCTGAGGGTGAGCGTCTAAGCACTGGAGCGGGGGTGCTTGAGGGTCCTGGATTTCCTTTTCGGAAGCAGCTTCCTGGCAGCCCCTCGGAGCCCCAGGCCAGGTTGAGTGCAGCAAGGCCATGCATCGCGGCCCTGAGTGCCGATGCCAGTAGCCATCCTGCCTGGAACCCAGGGCTTAACATCTCAGATCCTGTATTATCTTCCAGCTCTTTGTATGAGCAGATGGAGGGGGAAGGAGGACCCCTCCCTGCCCTGCCTGACCAAGGCCCCCCCGGGGGGTCCGTGTTTTGGGGGAGAGGGAAGTCGCTGGTGTGAGGGGTGTCCCTGGAGTAAGAGAAAGCTGGGACTAAGACGGACGCAGAAATAAACGCACTTTGCTTTTAAAAGAAGAGTAAAGGAAAACCAGCAATGACGGATGGTCGTGTCTGGCCCTGGTTCTCCAATGCAATGCTTTTTATTTCTAAAGACGACGGTGACGTGGGGTACAGAGGAAAGCAACCCCGCCCCTGGCGCTGTGGTCCCTGCGTGGCTCAGCCCGCACTGAGGCCAACCCGCCCGACACGTTGTCACGCCCACACACACCACGGAGACACGGTGCAAACACGGCGACCGCAATAGAGACACACAGCGGACCAGGAGGAAGACAGCCTGGAGAGAACGCAGAGCGAGGTTGGGGGAGGCTGTAGCCCAGCGCCCCTCGGAGACCAGCAGAGAAGACCCCGGTGAGGAAGCCAGCAAGAGGAGGGTGCAGGGACTGCCCACCCCGACTCCCTCCACCGGGAGGACCCTGGAAGTCTCCCGACTCCAAAAGGATGGCCCTTGGTGTTTAAAAAAAAAAAAATCCAGCTGAGGGCGATGAAGCAGAGTTAGGCACCCCGGAAAGAGCAGATCCTCCCGGTGCCGGGTGAGACCTCGACGTGAGGTTCTAGGAGCCAACAGCAGAGGGCGCTCTTGCCCCATCTTAGATTGAGCCTGGGCGCCTCCCCACCCCATCTCTGCACCTTCCTCTGGGTGAGGCGTCCGGGCCGCAGCAGCAGGTAACAGGTGTATGAAGAGGGGAAGGGAGAAGGCGGATGGCCTGAGAGGTCTGGTTTGAGCGTGGACAGGTAGAAATGGCAGATGAGTGTGTGGAGAGGTTACCTTTGTTGCGATTTTCAGGGACTCCTTGTTTTTTACCTGTTTGAACAAGAAAGAACAAAGTGGGGTGGAGACCCAAAGTGGCCAGGAAGAGATCTGCTGTCCAGCCGGCTGGCCTTGCTCCGAGCCCAGAAAGGTACCAGCCATGGGGCTGGGGGGAGGGCGGGTCACAGCCGGGCCTTCGTTTGATCCCCATGGACGCAGAGGCTGTCCCGGAGCCTGGGGACACTGACCAGCAAGGTCACAGCCCAGCCACCTGCTCCAGGAGTGTGCCCGGGCTGAATCGCACCGCCTGGGAAAACGGGGGCGGCAGGGTGTTGGGGAGAGGGGTGTGAGCGAGCGGTCTGCGCGGATGGTGGCAGCCCAGGGGGTGGGGGTGGGGGTGCAGGAAGCTTCCTCCTTATCCGTGTGGTGGGTGCAGGAAGACATAGTCTCTCCGGAAAGCAGTGGGCTGCCCTGAGCGGCTCCAGCCAGGGGGCAGAAGTCCCCTCTGCCCGAGAGAACTCTTCCTCCTCCTGCGATTCCTTCCAAGACCGGCCTAACCTCGCGGGGCCTCTGCATCTGCTCTCCCACTGACAGCCACTGGATCGCCCGGCCCCGCCCAGAGGGAGACAGCGCGGGCAGGAGGACGATGCGGGGGAGTGCTGGGCCCACAGCGCCTGGCCGGCTCACCTGGGCAGGCTCAGGAACCCGTCCCTTCCCGACCCAGCAAAGGCGCCGGGCTCGAGGCCCGACTGCAGTCTGCCCTGGGCGCCCAGCGCCAGGAGCTGGCGTCCATCAGAGCGGGGCTCTTCCTGCCAGGCGTCCGTCGAGATGAGCCCCCTCACTCTGAGCCCCCCTCCCCCGGGAGGCCCCTTACCTTTCTTCTTCTTCTCCTCCTCGTCATCCTCACTGGCCCCCAGCAGAGTGAAGATGATCCCGGCCTGCGAGTTGACACCCACAGCGGTCACCACCATCCGGCCAGAGCCTTCCATGACGTGGGTCCCTACACGGGAAGGGAGTTGGGCTTCCGGATCCAGCCACAACGTGGCACGAGACACCAACGCCCCCCACGTTAGTAACGCCCACGAGACACTCAGCAGTGTCCAGGGCAGCCCTGACTGAAGGAACAGAGCACGCGCAGGAGGCGGACGGAGGCGACCCTGAGGGCGGGGCACGGGACAGAGCCCGAGGAGGGGGCAGGGTCTGGATCCCGGCCTGAGGCAGGGGCCCTACCTGAGAGCAGCATGGGGTCTTTGTCCAGGGACTTCCGGACGTGGTCGGACTCCCCCGTGAGAGAGCTCTCGTCAATCTTCAGGTCATTCCCCTGGATCAAGACTCCGTCAGCCGGCAGCAGGTCACCTGGCGCGCACAGGGGAGCAGTGACGGAGCCGGAGGCGAGGGCGGGGGCCGCCCCCAGCGCCTCCACGCCCGCTCAGCTCTCCGATCACCAGGGAGCACCCGGGGAGCCCCTCAGAGCCAGCTTCAGCTCTGTGCAGAGCAGGACAAGACCCCCTGCCTGCAGTCGGTGACCCCAGCTCCCGTCGCTCTCCCTATACCTTCCCAGGCCTGAATCTCACAGAGCCACTCACAACCCCACGACACAGTGTGGGCCTGCCAGCTACCCACAGAGAATCCGTTCCCAGGGAAGCGAGCACATGTGTGTGTGTGTGTGTGTGTGTGTGTGTGTGTGTGTGTGTGTATGGGGGGGGTCTCACCTTTCAGCCACTCCCAAGCCCCCTTGGGCGCGAGTGGGCTCTTACCGTACTTGATCTGGGCGATGTCGCCCACCACGATGTCAGCCACCGGCAGCTGGATGAGCTGGCCGTTGCGGATCACGGAGAACTTCTGCTCCTGCTCGATGCGGCTCTGGAGGCCCCGGAACTGCTTCTCCTTGCTCCAGTCGTTGAAGGCGGTCACCAGCACCACGATGATCACCGAGAACAGGATGGCTGCCCCCTCGATCCAGCCGGCTTCCGCCTCCCCTTCATCCTCCGCGCTTTGTGCAATCTGACCACACACTGTGCCGGGGGAGGGAGACAGAGGGTCACCAAGGGGCTGGGGGGGGACTGTGGCACCATCCCCCCACAATGGCATGGCAGGGAGGGGGAGGAAGAAAGTAGAACCCTTAGGCTATCACAGGGCAGTGGGATCATGGGGTGTCTCATCACCAGGGTAACAATGTTTATCCGAGAGAAGCACAGGACCGAACGGCAAAAAAAAAAAAAAAAAATCCCATGCAAATTACAGGCAAGTCACATAGACAGACCTGGTGACTCCCAACACGGTGGGGGCCCCAGGGCTGCTGCCCGGCGTGCCACCAGCTGCCGGGGGCCCTCGGAGAGGCAGGGCTGGGAAGCTGGTGGGTGGGGGGACCCTGGACATTCTGGGGGAGGGGGAAAGACCTCCGAGCGGGAGGATGGGTTGGAGAAAGAGCTTCCTGTCTCTGGGCAGCGGGGGTTAAGCTTTACGCTGCAGCCCCTTGACCACCAAACCCGGGGGGCTCCCTGGTGGTGGGGACGAGAACCCCGGGACCCCGGCCAGGTCGTGGGTGGCACTCACGCTCATTTTCTCCGCCGGGCGGGCGATAGAAGGACAGGACCAGGGAGATGATGGCCGCGATCTCCAGGATGATGAGGGTGACGTCTTGAAGGGCTTCCCACACCAACTCTAAGAAGGTCTTGGGCTTTTTGGGGGGGATCAGGTTCTGCCCAAACACCTGCCTGCGTTTCTCCAGGTCGGCAGGGTTCCCAGAGAGACCTGCAGAGAAGGAAGGGGAGGGGGGGGACACAGGAGGGGGCAGCTAAAGAATTCTTTTTGACAAAGCGCCTCTTGCTTCCTGGTCTTCCCACCCAGGAGGCCCAGTGAGTGTGGCCAACTTTCCCAATCTGCCCAGGACCACAGGGTCTAGAACCTTCCAGCTCAGGACGGGCGGAGTGGGGCTGGCTGGCCGCAGGTGCCACTCACACCTCCCGTATCTCAGAGAGGCCAACCCAGGCGTAGGGCTTCTCCGGCTTCTCATCGGGTGCCCTCTGGGCGCCGACCCCAGGAACAGCAACATTGAAACGGTTCTCAGGCTAACATGAGGACGCTGCCCAGGATTTGAACAGGGCCGGCCTCCGTCCACGGGCTTCACGCCGAGGCCATCTGCCCATGGCCGTGGGCGGTGCAGGTGCCGCCGGCCCTCGAGACCCGAGGCGCTCACTCACTGGGGCAGAGGCTCCGAGACCGTCAGCCCTGCAGCTCGGCCACACACAGCCGGGGAGAGGTCCAATGTCCCAGCAAGTCCCAAGCCCTCGGAATGTGCTCAACAGCTACAGAGAAGCACCGCTAAGAGAGGGGAGGCCGTGACCTGTTCAGATACCCCCCAGGCCAGCACTGCGCACACCCTCCCCAGTGACACACACCCCACATCACACACACCACACCACACCATTGCACAGCGCTTGGGATCTCACTGTATACAATCCCCACCCGGCACACCACACAGCACACACACGTGGTCCACAACACCCCCACCCCGGCACACATGTCCTAAGAGTTCTCGAGCCCCTCTCCCAGCCCCGGGCGGGGGGGCTCCTCTCTAAGGGAAGCCCTCGCACAGTGACTAACGCCCACCGGCTCCAGCACGCTGTTTACACAGAGCAGCGAATGAGTCCTGGTTTGGCACTGGGAGCTCTTGGCTGCCCGGCTGATGGGTTCCCCACAGGCAGGGTGGGGCCGCGTGTTTGAGTACAGGTCAGCAGCTGAGCAGGCTTGGTCGGCGGAGGGGATTCGCACACCCTGCTGGGCTTCTCCCAGGCGGCGTGCACCAGGCAACACCAGCAGAGGGCTGGCAGCCCAGGGTGACACAGAGGACCTCACGGACGGCCTGCTGTGGGGGCGCGAGCACAGAACCAAGGGTGCAACTCGAAGGACAAGGATGTGGGTGAGATCTAAGGCCAGACGAGATTTTGAAAATGGGAAAACAGGAACTCACAGGAATACTGTTGCAGGGCCTACGACAGCCCCCAGGCCCCACCCTAAAAGCAAAAGCCACGGGCAGGGGTCCTGTCTGGGAAGGCAGTCGCGGGGGAGGCCGCCTGGATGCCTTGCTGGGAGAACTCTCACTGGCCAGTGCTGGGGGGGCAGGGGGAGACACAGGGGCTGGGCAGGGTGAGGGGGTGGAGTCCGTGTTCCTCCCCAGGGTGGCCCCCCCTCCCTGGTGCCCGAGTCCTTCACCCTGGCCTGAGTCCCGCAGGGAGGCGCCCCTGCCTCCGCTGCCCTGAGAAGCCAGGTTCCCAGTCGGGAGGGAAAGCAAGGGCCTGGGAAAGGAGAATGGGGCAGGGCCTCAGGGTCCCCAGGCAGGCAGGGGCAGGCCGAGTGGCCCGAGGCCAGGGCCTGGCCGCCTCATGCCCCCCAGGGACTGGGCTGGCAAGGCTGTGACGAGTGGCGACTGCCAGGGTTGGTCACTTGTTAATGCACCTGGGCTTCTTCCTGAAGCGGACCCCCGTGTGGAGGGAGGGGCGCCCTTCCTTCCCTCACACGGCCAGTGGATGATGGTGGGGCAAACCAGGACGGCAGATATTAAAAGACATGCAGTGTCCTCCTTCTCTCTCCCAGCCCCGTGTGCTGTAGGCGGAAGTCCCACCAGCTCTACCTTCAAAGTACAACCAAAGTCCGGCTACCTCCCCTGCCCACTGCTGTCACTCTGGCCAAATTATGGCAGGCAACTTCTCCTCGCCTCCACTCCACCCTTGTACCCCTGTTATCAACTCCGTGGCCAGAGGAGCTTTGCTAAGATCCAAGGCAGGGGGCCGGCGCTGTGGCACAGCAGGTTAAAGCCCTGGCCTGAAGCACGGGCATCCCATATGGGCGCCAGTTCGAGACCTGACTGTTCCATTTTCCATCCAGCTCTCTGCTTTGGCCTGAGAAAGCATGAGAAGATGGCCCAAGTCCTTGGGGCCCTGGCACCTGCGTGGAGACTCGGAAGAAGCTCCTGGTGTCCAATCGGCATAGTTCTGGCCATTGCAGCCATCTGGGGAGTGAACCAGCGGATAGAAGACCTCTCTCTGTCTCTTTCTCTGTAACTCTGTCTTTCAAATAAATAAAATAAATCTTAAAAAAAAAAAAAAATAAAAATAAAAAGACCCAAGGCAGGACATGTGACGTGTCCGCTCAGAGCCATGTGGTGGCTTTTACTGGGGGGTGAAACTGGGCACCAGGGACCTTGTGATGCCCTCCCAGCCCCCCGAGAGTCCCCGGGCCCTCAGCCCTGGCCCCCTCCTACTCACCCCTGGCTCACTGCCACCCGGCCAGCTGGCCTTCCTGCTGTTGTGGGAACGCACCGCACAAGCCATCCCTGCGCCGTCCCACGGGTCTCTGAGCTGCTCCACCCAGCACCCCCAGTCACCCCCATCTTGGCGGCTGCTTCCCCCGACAAGGGCTGTCACCTCGCAGGTGACATGATGTGGTCTCTGGGGGTCTGTCTGAGCCCTCCACGGGGGCAGGCAGCCTGGGTTCCCCGGGCCTACAGCAGTGCCTCCTCCGCCACGCACACGCAGATCGCTGAATGAACGGAGCGAATGAGTAACAAAGTGGAGACTGGGTGCCAGACGCTTCCGGCACACCCGTGCCTCTCGTTCAAGCACCACGAGGGCAGCTGCTCTCAAACCCACTTTACATGGAAGCAAGCCGAGGCCTGGCGAGGCGGTGCCACTCCGCGGGCTAGGGAGCGGCAGTGTCAGTACCCTGGGGAGGTGGCTCGATGCCCACTGGGGGCAGCCGCGCTCAGCTGAGGCTTCGGTCTTATGTGAGCAGCCTGTCCCAGCCGGCCCCAGACCTGCCAGGCTTTGCACTGAGGCTGCTGCCTGCTGGGAGCCGCCCTCCCTCGCCCCACTCCTCACTCCACGGGGCAGGCCCCACGCCGCCCCCACTGGACGCATTTTGGGGGCAGTCGGTCCTGTCTTCCTGTCTCAGGGGTGGGGGACATCTAGGCGGTCGGATCTAACCTGTAGGCCTGTTTTGGGCTTAAGAGAGAGAACGAAGCGAGACCTTAGGGTCAGCCTCGCCCTTGCCTCGATGCCCCCAGTCACACCCCTGCTTCCTCTCTGCCATGTCTTCTCATCTCTGCTCCACCTTAAGCCGTCCTGCGCTCAGACCGCAGCTGCCTAAAGAAGTCAAGTGTCCGCCCAGTTCCCAGCCTGCCCTGCAGCAGGGCAGGGCAGGTGGAGCCCTGGGAATCCTCTCTGCCATGTGGCCTGCACGGGGAAGCCATGTGGGCCTGGGAGCCCGGCCAATCCCCAATTTTGGGCTTTTCCATTCCAATTCTTTCTGCCCCAGGAGGCTCTCCAGCCCGGTCTCAGCAGCTGTCATTTCACACACATGCTTGTCCCGCCCCGGGAATCCCGGAGAGGGGAGAGGGTTTCCCCTCTTAGAAATCCACCGGGAAGACAGGAAGCCTGGCCCCCAGAGTGGGAGGGCGCCGGCCCCACCCAGCCCTGGAGGACTCCTGGCTCTGAGAACCCCACGGAACCCCTGCCCGGGAGAGGCAGAGAGTGTTGGGCGGTGAAGTCACTGCCCCCACCCGAGCCTGGGGGGCCGGGGAGTCACTGCCGGCACAGGGGGCGCGGGAGGACATTTGTGTGTGCTGAGAGCCTACGCAGGACCCAGGGCCTGGGAAGAGAAGTGGGGCCCAGCCCTCGGGGATGGGCCCAGGGCAGGGGGCAGGGGTACCCCTTATCAGCACCGGCTCAGCTCCAGAAAGGGTGGGGCTCGGGCGGGACTTCCCAGCTGTCCCTGCAAGGCAGCAGTTTCTCGGGCTGGGAAGGCGGTCCCCTCTTGGCACACAAGAACGGGCAGGAGAACGCCTTTCCTGTCCTGCCTGAACAACCCCTGAAGCGGGGACGAGGGGAAGGAATTCCTTCAAATCCCTGCGGCATGCAGACAGCTGCTGTTGCTAACCAAGTACTTTCCTCCCAGGCGGTGCAAAGCAGTCTCCCCATTTCAGCGGCTCCAGCTTAACACGCCCACGGCCTGGAGAAGTGCTCCTCTACCCGCCAGACTCCCAGTCCCGAGGGATGGAGCTGCCCGCTCAAGGTCACAGCAGGAGGAGGGGGACTTGGGAGACCAGCCTCCTTTCCTCCTCTGGTCCACAGGGCCCCGTGGGCAGCTCCCTCGGGGTACACCTCCCTGCATCCAGCCCCCTGCTTTCTGCCTTTTCTGAAAACCTCAACTCTGGCACAGGGCAGAGAAAGCTCCCAGCATGCCCTCCTCTCGCCTTCTGCTCTGCCACCTTCTCCTGCAATGCAAGCCTGTGCTACCAGCCAGTGTCACACCACCGGCGCTCACACCTTGGAGCTAAATAAAGAGAGCCAAAGCCCCACTTGCAAGGGTGGATGCACTGTCCGCCCCAGCCATCTTTCTGCCCACCCCCAGCCGCTGGTTCCATGCGAGGCAGCACAGGAAGGCTGAAAACCGAGCCCAGCAAGCGTGGCTGCTGAGCCCCGGGGGACGCAGCAATGGGGGTCCAGGCCCAGTGCGAGGGGAGAACGCAGGGACGCTCTCCCTGTCACGCCGGTTACCCAGAGGCCCGGCTCTCAGAAAGGCCTCTGTGGAGCCTCTGGGGCGGCTGGGCTGGAAAGAGAAGGCCCACAGCTGTCCCTCACGCAGCCCTGGGCCTGTCACTCAAACCAGACAGGGAGGTCCCGGGTGCCGCCTGGAGTTCCCTGCGCAGGGAGGCGAGCCAGGACCAGCGCCCTTCTCAGCCGGGCTGCCTCCCCCACGCTGATGAGGACTTTCCCCACCCGACCCCGCCTAGGCATTCCCTTGATAAGGGCGGGCCCTGCCTTGACCATCCGCACTGCAGCGTGGCTGGGCCCCTTCCAGGCTATCTGGGCTCAGCTGTCCACCACCACCCCTCCCCACCCCCCAGGACCTCCTTCTGACCGGAGCCTCCTTCCCTCCTAACCTGGTGCCCGAGCTGCGGCAGCCAGAGTGACCGCAGAAAGCTCAGCGAGGCGCACGCCCAGGGTGCTGTGAGGATCATTTCTGGTGGAGCGGGGGCGAGAGTTCAAGGTGAGAGGAGGAAAGGTGGATGGGAGCTACGCTGCCACCTGCTGATCCGAAAGCTCCTAAAAACAGATGTTCCAGTGGAGGACAGGGCAGGAAACCTCCAGGAAGGCAGAGGCCCGGCTGCCTGTGCCTCCTGTTCACTCGCCTGCCGGCCCCATCTCCCCTCCTGGTCACTCCATTTCCCCTCCTGGTCACCCCATCTCCCCCCACCCCGGCCATCCCATCTCCCCTCCTGGTCACCCCATCCCCCCTCCTGGTCACCCCATCTCCCCCTCCTGGTCACCCCATCTCCCCTCCCGGTCACCCCATCTCCCCCCCCGGCCATCCCATCTCCCCTCCTGGCCGCCCCATTTCCCCTCCTGGTCACCCCATCTCCCCTCCTGGTCACCCCATCTCCCCTCCCGGTCACCCCATCTCCCCCCCCCGGCCATCCCATCTCCCCTCCTGGCCGCCCCATTTCCCCTCCTGGTCACCCCATCTCCCCTCCTGGTCACCCCATCCCCCCTCCTGGTCACCCCCTCCTGCCCGCCCCATCTCCCCTCCTGGAACTCCCTGGAGCAGTGGTCTCTAAGGGGGGAGGGGGCAGCTATCTGTTGGCACTTGGGAAAATATTACAACTTTTTAAACAAATTTTTTTATTTCTTCATTTTCAACTTATTTGAAAGACAGAAAGGGACCTTCCTTCTAAGGGTTCACTCCCCAAATGTCTGACCTAATTTTGAGTCTCCCACATGGGTGGCACAGACCCAGGAACTGGAGCCATCAACTGCTGCTCCCCCCCGCCCCGCCCAGGTCCGTGTTAGCAGGAAGTTGGATTGGAAGCGGGGGAGCCAGGACTCAAGCCAGGAACTCCAACATGGGACGTGGACATCCCAAGCAGCTTCTTAACCACTTAGCCAAATGCCCGCCTCCAGAACTCTCTGTATCACCTCATGCATGTCTACACTTGTGCACGGTATATAAACAGCACTAGTGTTAGAAGTGCTAATAGTAGGGGCCGGTGCTGTCGCCTAGTGGGTAACGCTGCCGCCTGCAGGGCTGGCATCCCATAGGGCACCAGTTTGAGTCCTGGATGCTCCAATTCTGATCCAGCTCCCTGCTAATGCACCCGGGACAGCAGCAGCAGATGGCCCAAGTGCTTGGGGCCCTGCACCTGCGTAGGAGACCCAGAAGAAGCTCCTGGCTTTGATCAGCCCAGCTCGGCCATTGCTGCCACCTGGGGAGTGAACCAGCGGATGGAAAGCCTCTCTGTCTCTCCCTCTCTCTGTCTGTAACTCTACCTCTCAAATAAATAAATCTTAAAAAAAAAAAAAAAGAACTAATTGTGATACACTTGCTGGGGATGTGTGCTCAATTTTTTCCAGACTGATGATGCCACCAGAACTTTCCATTTTCTATGCCAAGGAAGGGCCCAGTTCCTGTCTGTCCCAGCTTGTGGCAAAAGAGACAATTCTTGGTAGAACATACCACTGCCCTCAAGATGCAGTTAAACCCCAGAGAGCTTAAGGTGACACAGTAGTTAATGTGAACTCTGAGGTTAATGAACCAAAATCATCAAAATTGCAACTTGGGCTGTCTTAGAACAGATCCCTCCCCCGCCCCCAGGAATCCCAGCTCCTTAAACCTTGTATCAATCATGGAAGGCAAAGAGGCTTGCATCTTCTCACCAGAACATTCTGAAAGGGATAGCTCGGCCATGCTGGCGCCTCCCCAGGTAATCCCTACACGACACAGGGTCCTAGGCTCACCTGCTGGTCCTCGGGTCCCCACACGGTGCTCCCACAACACCCTGTTCTTCCCTTCGGAGCCCTGTGCCAGTGCTTCTGAGACTGCCTTCAGCCTCACGCATCTCCTTAGCCTGTGAGTTCCCGGGGAGGAGGGACTGTGCCTGTCATGTCCAGCCCGTGTCCCAGGCACCTAGTGGGCATTAAACAGTTGTTGAAGGGGAAGTGGAAGCCCTCAGTACCCCACGGTCCCATCCTCAACTCTGCAGAGAGCAGAAGTAGAAAGGCACAGAGGGAACATGAACTAGAAAGTCCCATCGACACCCTTCGGATCCAAATTCCACAAAGCAGCCTTTGGGAAGAAGAGTCCCCTCCTCTGCCCTTTCTGGTCTGGACCTGGAACTACCCAAGTGCTGGCCCAGCTTCTGCTCAGAAAACATCACTCTTCCTCCTTAAAGTGTAGCACCGCAGAGGACCAACGTGGAAAAGTCTTATGGGGAAGAAAGAATACCTACAGGAGCAATCTCTCACCTACCTAAGACCATCCCTTCTTCCTGCACACAAGGGAGACTGACAGGGAGGGCAACCATTCTCCTTTCCTTCCCTTAAGCCAGAGGTGACTCAGTCCAGACGCACCAAGGAGTTCTGCTCACAAAGCCTTAAGACACCCTGGGGAACAGCTCTGAAGACAAGCAACAGGGGCAGGCATTATGGTGCAGACGTCAACCTGCGTCTTAGGACACCCGCAACCCATATGGGAGTGCCTGGGAGCCTGCCCTGCTCCAGCCTCCTGCTAACAGGCACCCTGGGAGACAGCAAGTGATGGCTCAAGTACTTGGGTCCTTGGCACCCATGCGGAAGACCTGGACGGAGCTCCTGGCTCCCAGCTTTGGCCTGGCCCAGCCTTGGCAGTTGCAGGCATTTGGGAAGTGAACCAGTGGATGGAAGATCTCTCTGTGTCTGCCCTTCTGCCTCTTAATAATAACAGTAATAATAAAGGCTATGTTCTAATTGGTGTCAACCAAACTTCCCTGGTCCTGGGGGACTGGAGAGCAGGGTTGGGGATGGCACTGGGGGCAGGGAAAGGAGGAGACAACAGGAGGAGGGGGGTAAAGACACTGGAACGGGGAAGAAGCCAACGCGAAGGCTTCCGATGGGACAGAATGCTTGATCTTCCCTCCCAAGAAACCCAAGGCAACATGGCCTGCTTAGGAGCCACAGCCTCACCCCTGCGTCGTTGTCTTGTTTCCCTAAATCTCTTTCTCTGTCTCTCGGCCTTCTTTCTGGGTCGTTACTGAACATTGAGGCAGCTGAATACCTCCAAGATTTTATTTTTCCCTCTTTTTCCAGATTTATTTATTTGAAAGGCAGAATTACAGAGAGAGAGGGATCCCCCATCTGCTGGTTCACTCCCCAGACGGCTGCACTGGCCAAGGCCAAGCCAGGCCAAAGCCAGGAGCTTCATCAGGGTCTCCCATGAGGGTGGAAGGAGCCCTCCTCCACTGCTTTTTCCAGGCCATCAGGAGGGAGTTGGATTGGAAGTGGAGCAGCCAGAACACCAATTGGTGCCCATATGGGATGCTGGCGAAGCAGCCAGTGGCTTTATTTGCTATGCCAACAACGTGGGCCCCAGGCTTTCTTCATTCTAACCAGGTCTTTACACTGGGGCCACTCCTCTTACCCCAACCATAACCAACGTATTTTCAGGGACACGAGAGCCACACAAGCACTGGGTCACAATGGGGCATTTTATCTGGCACTAAAATGTAAAAGAAGCTTTGAAAATTTTATTTATTTATTTGAAAGGTAGAGAGAAAGTGACACACAGAGAGAGGGATCAATCTTCCAATTGTTGGTTCACTCTCTAAATACATGCAGCAGCCAAGGCTAGGGCAGACCAAAGCTGGCACTGGAAGCAGAGCTGAGACTTGGAGCCCGGGCACTCCTGCACGGGGTCTAAGCACCCCACGTGGCAGCTTATCCACTGTACCAAACTCAGCCAAGCGTGACCTGTGCTTCTGAGAATCCCTGTGCTGCTACCCTCACAGAAGGGCACTATGAGCCAGCAAACGTGAACCATCGTCAGCTCCTACCCAGTGGTAAGGCCTCAGGCGATGGGGCTGGCACTGTGGTGTAGCAGGTGAAGCCACCGCCTGCAGTGCCGCCATCCCATATGGGTGCCAATTTGAGTCCTGGCTGCTCCACTTCCGATCCAGCTCTCTGCTTATGGCCTGGGAAAGCATTAGAAGATGGCCCAAGTCCTTGGGCTCCTGTACCCATGTGGGAGACCTGGAAGAAGCTCCTGGCTCCTGGCTTCGGATGGGCACAGCTCCAGTCGTTGCGGCCAATTGGGGAGTGAACCAGCAGATGGAAGACCTCTCTCTCTCTCTCTCTCTCTTTCTCTCTGCCTCTCTCTAACTCTGCCTTTCAAATAAATAAATAAATCTTAAATAAAAGACCTTAGGCAAGTCATTTAAACCTTGTCACCCCGAAGAGAGACGGGGGTGGGAGGAGAATGAACTGGCACTTGCCTTCCAGTTGTGGAAATCTGGATAAACAAAACCTCGTTAGTGTCAGAAACGTTACCGGTTCCCTACCGTCCATGGTAAAACCCACACTGCGATCTACAGGGAAGATGCTTCCGGTCCAGAGAATAAAGGCAAAGGGTCAGACTCCAGGACCCAACCTTCCCGGGCCCACGTCTCCTAGGTTTCCAACCCACAGGCCTCAGGCACCAGGGAGAAGTCTTTATTCCCGTCATGTGTCTGCAGGGGCCTCCCATGGGCGACAGAGTCACGCCACGCTGCCAGACACCTCGGCGTGGTCCTCTGAGCACAGCTGCTTTTTATAGCATCAGCACCTGGACGCTGCTGCTCTTCCTCTGCCTGCCCAGCTCAGCAGCACCCTTGTCTGTGTGGAGACGCCTGGGGCTTGGCTGCTCAGTGTCTTTCTCCTGTCCCTTTATTATTCGCACACACACGGCAGTCACTGTTGGCACTGGGGGTAAAAAAGATGCTGTTTTCCAACACCCTGCTGCCCCAGCTCCAGGATGAGCCTCAGGATGAGCCTTAGGTGAAAACGATGCAGGACACCTACATATATGTGACCCGCAGAAGCAGCGAGTGGCCACAGACAGCCGTGCCGGGGGTGGGAGTCTTGGGATGTGGTCGCAGCCTGGGTCTGTAGCGAGAGAGGCTCCCGTCACCAGAAGGGGTGGCTTCCACGTGAGGGACTGACACCGGGACCAGGAAGGAAAGCATTAGCTATGCCTGCCACACTGCGTGCCCAGTGCTAAGAGGAAGCAGCCCTGCCTGCTGGCCTTCGGGATCGGAAGTTCCCTGGCAGGCAGGAAGCGACCCGAGGCGGCTACGGGAAAGGAGCTGGAAAACTGGAAACGCGGAGGGCAGGCGGGCTCCCGCCGTTAGGAGCTCCCCAGCCTGCAGCTGAGTTCTGCTCGGGGCGAGAACCGCGAGACCCAGGGTACGGAGAGGGGAAGGCTCTGCTGAGATCCTGACGGGCGTTTGTCAAGTGCTGGGGCTCGGTCTCCGGGAAAACAGATTCCCTCCGAGGCCGCTTACACTACACAAGTGACCAAACAGAACAATCAGGCTGATGAGAAGCGGGCCATGCCTGAAACACGGGCATCAGAGAGAGAGAAGGCGGGGACTGAGCCACACTACAGCAAGCCACCATTTGCCGTCTTCACCAAGTCTGTTTGTCCCCGAGAAGGACAGTGGGAGACAGACGGGGATGAGGTCCACATGCAGCCGCTTTGCAGACGTAACGGCAGACTGTACCCCATAGGCGCGTGAGTTCTGGGGAATGTCTGCAGACACACACACCCTGCTTTCCTGAGACAGCTAATGAACGGGACACTTCTTCTAAGCGCAGGCACCGGACGCACTCGGGGTGACTTGGTTCCAGTAACTCCGCGAGCTCGGCATCACCAACACTATTTTAGAGGGAGAAGCTACCCGGTGAATTCTGGAGTTGGCATTTGAGTGCAAAGCCTAGGAGACAGGAAACTGAATTCTAGAAGTAGAGAGACTACACAGGGATGCTCCCTTAGGTAGGGAAGAAAGACAAAGACACGGGCATTGTACAGATAGGGAGGGAACAGTAATTCTTTTTCATCCTGAAGAGGCTAGGCTCCAAGGAAGGCTCAGAAGCAGGAGCCGGCGAGAGGCTGCAGGTCTCGAAGGGCAGGGTCTCCGCTGCCTCTCGCTTGCCAAGCAAGACTGCACGCAGGTGCCAGAATCAGCGGAAGTGAGAGAGAACTTCCCTCTCATTCTCCCTACGTGTGCACAAGGCGAAATTTGGTAATGCCGTGCTGTACCTGGCAGCTGGGCTGAGCCAGGCAGGCATGGGGCTGGACGTCTCATCCTCTGCTGTGATTAGATTAAGGAGAGCTGGTTCTTTGGTTCTTTTCTTCCTTTTTTTTTTGACAGGCAGAGTAGACAGAGAGAGAGACAGAGAGAAAGGTCTTCCTTCCATTGGTTCACCCCCCAAATGGCCGCTACAGCGGGAGCTACGCCGATCCGAAGCCAGGAGCCAGGTGCTTCTCCTGGTCTCCCATGGGGTGCAGGGCCCAAGCACTTGGGCCATCCTCCACTGCACTCCAGGGCCACAGCAGAGAGCTGGCCTGGAAGAGGGGCAACCGGGACAGAATCCGGCGCCCCGACCAGGACTAGAACCCGGTGTGCCAGCACCGCTAGGCGGAGGATTAGCCTAGTGAGCCGCGGCGCTGGCCAAGGAGAGCTGCAGTAAAAGTGCCTCAGGTGTAGCTGGAAAAAACCCTTCCGTGGCCAGTTATTTCTGCCCCGCCCCAGGCCGCGGCTCCTTCCAAGCGCGGGCGCGCGGGCAGGCGGTTGCTCGCGTGGCGCGTGGCTCGGGTCGCGGCGGCGGCTGGTTCAAGCGCGGGTGCTGCAGCGGGAAGGCGAGGAAGCAGCGCCCGCAGTGCCTGTATCGCCCCGCGCGCGGCGGGCAGCGCCCAGGAGACGCGTGGCAGCGCTTGGTCTCGCGGCGGCCCAGCCGTTGGCGGCGAGCGCGTCTGCGCCTGCGCGGAATACAAACCAAAAAAAACCAACAACAACAACAACAACAAACAAACCAACCCACCGGTAATTCCCTGAAAGCAAACACCGAGTGTCCGGAGATGCGGCGGGCACCACTACGCGCCCACCCTGGGCGTCAAGGGACTTACTCGTGCCCTCCCCCCCCCCGCCCCCATCACCCTCCAAGACCGTGAGGGTAAGAATTCCACCTAAAACTGCTGTACCCAGCGACTGGCGCAGAACAGGAACCTGATGCCTTACTAATGAACCACAACCATCGGTAAGGTAAACCCGCCTCCTTCCTGCACACGGACACGGAACGGCGAGACGAGAGACCTTCGGAGAGCGCCACAGCGCCTCAGCTCCGCGCGTGGGAGCACAGGGGCCCCTCCAGGCCGCACAGCCTTCCAGCACTTCAGACACCATGCTTTGCCCACCAGACCGGCCGGGCCTGCAGACGTGCGTCCCCTCTGGGAGCCGGGAACACGTCCCACGGACGCCGCCCTCCCCGCCCTCCTCCAGCCCAGCCTGCCCGGCCTCTACCTTCCACGGGGGAGGTTCTCAGGCGACTGCAGAGGTTCTGCACGCCTCCGTACTGCACGTTGACCTGCGTCACCGCATCGCTCGAACGCTGCTCCATGAGCTTCCTCAGGTCCATGAGTGTGCAGCCAAAGTCCCCTTCGTGAGTCTCAGCCACCGAGTTGGCCGGCAAGGCGTGTTCTGATGGGTTCGTCATTTTGCCGGCTGTTACCACGCCCCTCTACCAGACCGGAAGCGGGGTTCCCTTTAACTGTTGGGCGTCTCCTGTCCCCCTGTTCCCGCTTCTTCCTCCTTCTTGCTTCTCTGGGGGCCCCGTCGGGAAACAGACCAACTCTATCTTGTGCAACACGCTTCAGAGGAGCCACGCCAAGTCCAGATCTTCTCTTCTGTGTGAGGCTGGCAGTTGAGAGGAGGAAGAAGGTGGGGGAACGGAGTAGAAGCCGGACGTCGTGTCACAATGATTGGGGTCCCCAGGTGGAGATGGAGTGGTTGACCAGGGTAGGTAGGTTCCTAGCTTAGACTGACTTGCCCAGATGGAGGTACAAACAGGATGTGCACGTTACCATGGAGGCCACCTTAGCAACACCCAGCAACTGCGGTGGTAGAGTGGCAGCAGGAGGAGGAGGACGATGAGGAGGGCTCCCTGGATACCGAGGACGACTGGGTCTCTGGAATCAAGATTCAAAGGGGGACAAAAAGAAACGATCAGAGCGGCCACAGGGACCCAGAAACTGCACAGGCAGAAGGCAGCCACGCCGGGACGAGGGCTGCAGTGACAGTTGGTGTCTGAGCTGGACTGATAGCTGGGGCCCAGCTGAGTCACCTGACTCACGGGAGGCCCTCTCCTCCCTGGGAGACCCCAGCAGCCGGGAAATTCCAAGGCCTGTAAGTTATTTCAGACACCCAGCCTCCACGGCTCCCAAACCAAGCAACGCAAACTCCACAAGGCCACAGCTCTGTGCTCTCCCTGTGGACTGGAGAGACCTGTCCCAGGAAGCTTTAGTCTGATCTTACCTGTAAACGGAGATCAGAGAAAGGAGTCCAGGCCCCAGCGGGCTGGCCAGTGGCCTGCGGCCTGCTGCCCTCCCCGACGCCCCACGTCCTTCCCCATTCCCAACGCACACATCCACACACCAGCAAGATGGCCCGAGAGATGCCTGAACCCTCCAGGGCCCCCGGGAAGCCGCGCCGGCTGCACAGATGTTCTGCAGCCTGTTCCGGCTGCCAGCGGGGCAGGCACCGAGCTTTGGTCCCGAGGCTCTGGGGGGAAGGGCGGAGTAAAGCTCTTTAGCAGTTGGCAGCGCAGGGCGGGCCCCTCTTCTTTTAATTGGAGGGGACCGAAGGCCCTGTGAGCAGGAGAGATAGTGCACTGGAAGCCCGTGCGTGTGGACGTTTCTCCGGGTGGAAGGGATAAGATGGCAACCGATTCAGATAGGGCAGAGGGGCCCCGGCACTGCCCGCGGCAGGACCAGGCAGTCTGCCTGCCTGTGAGTGAGCCCCAGAGGTCTCGGTTCAGACACCTGGGAGAGAGGCGATGGCTGGAGCTGCCTGGGTTCCCCCTCCCGCAGCAGGGTGTGGGGCCGGGGCTACGTGCAGGTATCGAGGGCTGAAGGGGGAGTTCTGCTCCTGAGTCCTGTTCTCAGCTTCCCAGAGTGGCCAGCGCGTGTCCTGCAGGAGCCGTTGCCACACACCTGCGTTCAGATGAGGAAGGGCTCCTCCCGGAGCAGCACCAGATTCCAGGGCCCGGCCCCCGACCCGAGTTCAGTCAGCAGGGGTGGCAAGGACCTCAGCTCGGCCGCCCTCTATTCAAGATGCCAGGCGAGCCGGGAGACACCAGGACCATCAGATAAGGACTCGAGTCCTTTATCAGCCACAGGTGTCCAAGCCCCTGTGACTCCACTGCATGCAATGGGATGGCGGGTGTCACAGCCCTTCCTCTCCCAGGTGCCGCCTGCCGCCTCCCCCTGCCATGGATGCTTGGCACTACTCTGGTTTACAGAAGGGAAGTAAGCAGGATTCACCTGTTTCGAAACATCACACTCTCTTTTCGCAGGCCATGGGGAGTCCTGGGGGACGAGGTCTGAAAAGGAGGCAAGGCAGAGGCCTGACCCCCTGCGTGCAGGCTGGCACGGGACCAGGCAGCAGGCGGTCCCCTTATTTGTGCAGTCCTAGCTATGCAGGGAAGCAGGAGTAGAGTTTAAGGTATTTTGAGAGAGAGAGACCACAGTCATATGACTTTATTACCGCGTATCGATATAACTGTTCTTTCTTTAAATTAATAGTCACTCCTGTTAACCTCTTGCCTAATTTATAAATTAAACTTTATCATAGATCAGATGGATAGAAAAAAACAGGGCTCTGTCTTCCGTGAGCTCTCAGGCTTTCTCTCTCTGGGGGCCTCGGAACACGTTCCCGTGGACAAGGGCCACAGATGTTCTAGTCTCTCCTTCAAGCCTGTTAGGGTGTGTGCGTGGGGGCAGGGGGAGGGGAGGCTACAGCAGCAGGAAACCCCTCCCAACCCCTAAGTAGAGCTCTTTCACCTTCAGAGAGGATGCTGGGACAAAGCCGGAAGAGTCTAAAACTGGGAGGCCAAACCCTGCGCTTTCTCAGTCCCTGCCCCCTCCAACAGCTGCTCCGGGAGCCCAGGAGGTTTGACCTCTCTCGCTGGCTGCTCTGTGCCCTGTGCCTGGAGGAGAGCCTGCACACAGTGGGCACTCATTTAAGCTTCTTTTGTTCATGGTCCAGGAGCGCATCAGAGCTGGGTCCACCGCCTCCTGGGCACCTCTTAAGTGAACACTCGCCTCCCTGCGGCTCAGGTCCTCCCAGCTAGAATGCAGGGGGAAGAGGAGCCCCAGCCTTCGCTGAATGAGGCTACCGACAGAAATGGGGCTGGGGACTCTCTGACGAAAGGTGCCCAGGGTCCGGCTCAGGACGCTCAAGGGCGGGGACAAAGCTTGGCCTGCTCTCCAGCCGCTGTTACCTACAAGCAGAGGACGGTCCGTGCGTGTCTCAGCCGGGGCAGCTCCCACTCCCTCCCCTCCACCCCCCTCCAGGAAGGGGAAAAATCCCAAGGCAGATTCGTTCACAGTCACCACTGGGTCACTAGAGGAAAAGAACTGACAGGGTCTGGGTCCCTCTGGCCACCAGAGGGGAGAGGGTCCTCCACGCACAAAGGCTGGCGACGGGAAAGTCACGTAAGATGAGAACGTGTGGGGCTCCACACGCGGAGACACGAGGAATGTGGCAGCTCCGGGCTGATGCAGGGGCCCACACACAGTAGGCCGGCACACACAGCAGGGTCGGCGCATGGCCGGGCTGGGCGCAGGGTGGGCTCTGCAGGAGTCCCCGTCACTGCCCAGGCTTCCCTGCGCGCTGCTCTGAGCCCAGCTGGATGTGCATCCCCCGCCACTGCCGGCTCGCCTGGCCCCTGACCTTATTAGGCAACTGCCCAAGAGCAATCCGCAGACACTCACGGCGGCGCCGCTGCCCGAGCCAGGCCAGGCTGGATGCCGGGGAACACCAGGCCGGGTCAGTCCCTCGGCCTGGGCGTTCCGGGCGGGCGAGGTATGTGCTCACTCCCTGTTTCTAGCATTTTGCCAGCCCAGCGAGGAGAGGAGGGAGCAGCAAGCTCTCCCACTGCGTCCCCACGTGACGCTGTCTGCCCACAAGCCCATTTTAAGGTTTTCCTTCCAAAGTTGAGAGATGTCACCCCAGACGGCGTGGGAAGGCAATGCCGTGTGAATTCTAGGGAGGACTGCGGGGACCCCCACGTTACAGGGGAAAACAGCTCCACGGAGATCAAAAGTGGTCTGGTCTTGGGGGCCTGGTCTTGTTGCACAGTGGGGAAAGCCGCAGCCAGCAGCACCCGCATCCCATGCAGGCGCTGTTGAGTGCCGGTTGCTCCACTTCCAATCTCGCTCCGTGTTAATGCTTCTGGGAAAGCAGTGGAAGATGGCCCAAGCATTTGGACCCCTGCACCCGTGTGGGAGACCCGGAAGCAGCTCCCGGCTCCTGGCTTTGGCCTGGCACAGTCCCGGCAGTTGTGGCCATCTGGGGAGTGAACCAGTGAATGGAAGACCCCTCTCTCTCTGTCACTCTTTCAAATAAACAAATATATCTTAAAAAAAAAAAAAAGTGGGCTGGTCTTTGGCAAGTCAGCGGCTGTGACTGCCCCATGCCGTCCGTGTGCCGCTTCACTCCTCTCCTGAGTCTGGACCCCTGCGTTCTCTGACAAACACCTAAGAGGCCCTTTCCGATGCTGGCACCTCTAGGGCACGGGAGATTCCTACCCCCACTGTGAGGAGGAGCCAGCTCTTGCCCCTCCTCTTTCTCTCTCGGAATCAGCTACGCCAGTCCTGGACCCGGGAGAGCAGAACCGCCCCCGTGCCCCTTTCATCCACTCCCGAGATGCCCACGACCCAGACCCTGCCCTTCCCGACAGCCCAACCTGCAGCTGGGCTCCCTAGACTAGAGCGTCACGCCCTGTGCCAGCAAGTCATCGACTGTGTGACCCTGTCCCTGCAGTTCTGTCCAAGGAGTCCCTTGCTCATGGATGCTCCCCAGGGTGCTAAGGAGGACACTGGTCCTCAGCCGGGGAGAAGCAAAGGGCATCTCCCTGTAGCAGACGCAGGCACAGCTGACGTCGGGAGCGGAGCCCACGCCACAGATCTCCCCCTCCACCGGCACCTACTGACTGTGGTGGGAGGCACAGGAGACGGCAACAGGGGGGGCCGGGCCGAGGGCTGCAGGCTGGTGCAGCGCCGCAGACAGACCTGCCTGGAATACTAAGTGGCTCCGGTCAGCCCTGGCCTCCGGGCTGGGCTGCAGGCGGGGGCCGCTCAGTCCCACCCTGCCCTGTGCTCCTGGCGCTGAGGGCCTCTGCCCAGGAGCAGACTGGCAGCACTCAGAGGACACGCTGGCCACCGCCGGGGAGGAGGTGAGAGTGGCAGGGAGACCTTGGGGAGGGAGACCCAGCACCTTGCAACGCGGAGCGAGGGTCGGGCCCTCGGCACACTTCTCGCCTCGTTTCTCATCCAGAGCCTCGCTCCTCTCCAGAAGTCCTACCTCTCCCTCCATGCAGAGGGGTGGGATGTGAGGCCTGTTGTGCTGAGCACCCACTATGCGCCAGGTGCCACAGTAGGCACTTGATGTAAAAACTAGAAATTGTGTGTGTGTTTGTGTGTGTGTGTGTGTTACTACCCAACATACTCGTTGGTCCAAGTGCAAAACCTGTCATCATTATTGCATAGATGAGGGTATTTCAAAAGGTTCATGGCAAAATGGAAGTAAAAGCTAAGTTTATTTAAGAATTTTTTTTTTTTAATTCACACATAAGTTTTCCATGAACATTCTGAACACTTGTCCCATTTCACTGAATCCTCACCAATGACCAACCCTAGAAGAACGTTCTCACTTTAAAAAAAAGTTTGGGGCCAGTGTTGTGGTGCAGTGGGGTTAAGCCGCTGCCTGTGACATCAGCACCCATGAGCGTGGATCTGAGCCCCAGCTGCTCTCCTTCTCATCCAGCTCCCTGCTCATGCACCTGGGGAGGCAGTGGAGGATGGCCCAAGTGCTTGGGCCCTGCACCCGCACGGGAGACCAGCAGGAAGCACCTGGCTCCTGGCTTCGGATCGGCGCAGCGCGCCAGCTGTAGTGGCCATTTGGGGGGTGAACCAATGGAAGGAAGACTTTTCTGTCTCTCACTAACTCTGCCTGTCAAAAAAAAAATTTACTTATTTTCTTCTACTTGAAAGGCAGAGGACAGAGAGAAAGAGAAAAGGTGAGAGTTCTTCCATTCAGTGGTTCACTCCCCAAATGTCCACCAGAGCCAGGGCTGGACCAGGCCAAAATCAGGCGCCTGGAACCCCACCCAGGCCTCCCACATGGGTGGTAGGGACCCAAGCACCTGAGCCCAAGTCTGCTGCCTTCCAGGGTGCGTCAGCAGGGAGCAAGTGGGAAGCAGGGGAACTGGGACTCAAGCTGCCCCTCTGACATGGGACGAGGGTGTCCCGAGCAGAGGTTTAACCCACTGCACCACAACGCCCACCCCACATTCCCGGTATAGCAGGGGCAGACAGGTTCAGAGAGAGGATTTGTGCCCTCGCCCAAATCCCAAGCTGGCCTGCCTCCAGTACAAGAAACAGCGTTGCAGGAAGATGGAAACCAAGCCGCGTATTTGCTTCCTACACCTTGATGGGAGGGCCCACATAACCCCACGGGCCCTTCGCACTTGACCCCTAAAAGGCTCTGCAATAGGTCAGGGAACCACCCAGGTGGGAGCAGAGCTAGACCCGGGTGATCAGGGCACACACCCTCCCCTCTCTCGTCCCCCCACCCCCAGCCAGAGGTACTAAGCTCTGCACTGACCCCAGCAGGAGAGCCTGGGAGAGGGGGTGAGCGTTTCCTCCACTCTCACCTCGCAGCCCTGGCCTTGCAACCCTGTGTGCCCCAGGTGCTCGCCCCTACTCCAGCAGGGCTATTTCCTGTGCATCACCTGGGGTGGTTTACACTCTGGCTGCCCGGCCTGAGCCTTCCCTGGCCGGCCCCTCTCACGGGAGGCAGGAGCCCCACACAGGGGTCGCTCCACTCCCCTCATTACAGACCCCTTGTTTCCCAGAGCCACCCTGGCCGATTCCCGTCACTCGGGCAGAGCAGCCACCCTCACTGCGGCCCCCGGCTCTTGCCCGCCCCCACCGTGCCTGCCTCGCCCTGACTGCTCCTCCCAGCCTGCTGGCTGGCAGCAGAGCAGAGCACACGCCCTTCTCCAGGCCACGGGGCCCTGTGCAGGCATGGGAAGAAGGTCAGAGGCTCAGTGCGTTGGCGAAAGTTCAGGAGGTGGGTGGCATCGTTTGTCATCATCGTTCAGCAGCCACACCCTCGCCAGGAAGCCAAGTGGGGGCTGCGGCACCCAAGCCAGGCCCGTGCCCTGACCACAGGATGGCGCGCTGGGGCCTGGCCCGGGAACGGGGTGCTGATGCTCAGCTGGTTCCTACACGCGAGTCTCTGGGTGGGCACTTGCTTTTTTGTTTTTAAAGATTCATTTTATTTATTTGAAAGACAGAGTTACAGAGAGAGGCAGAGAGAGAGAGGTCTTCCATCTGCTGGTTCACTCCCCAGATGGCTGCAACGGCTAGAGCTGAGCCAATCCGAAGCCAGGAGCCAGGAGCTTCTTCCTGGTCTCCCACATGGGTGCAGGGGCCCAAGGACTTGGGCCATCTTCTACTGCTTTCCCAGGCCATCGCAAAGAGATGGATTGGAAGTGGAGCAGCCAGGACTTGAACCAGCGCCCATATGGGATGCGGGCACTGCAGGCCAGGGCGTTAACCCGCTGCACCACAGCACCGGCTCCAGGCACATGTTTCTTACATACAGAAAAGGGCAGGCTGCTTCCTGCTAGCAGGTGGTTCCCAGGCAGGAGGCTCCTTCCCTCCCCCCCCCCCCAAGTCTGCGACCCTGAGGGCAGCTTCAGTTCAGCAGCAGAGATGTAGTACCAGAATCAAAGCATCCAGCCGGAGAAAATGGGTCACGCTGAACCCCTGGGCCGCGGGGATCCCGACTGCATCGCCCCGCCCCACAGCCACCTGGTACTCCCCGGTAGGTCAAGCCTATGCACACCCTTGACCCAGCGACCCACTCCTGTATGCGATCCTCAAAGAAACGCTTGCACAGGGCCCGAAAAGGAGCGGGGCAAGGATGCTCACTGTGCACTCTTTGGGGTGACAGGAAGTCGGAAGCCCCCGGGGATGCACTTTCCCCGTGCTGGACAGGTAAAACACGGAGCTAGATAGCACGCGATATCATGCAACAGTTAGAAACAAGAGTCGACGCACACGTGATAGTACTGTGATCTCAAGAACACAGTGCCTAGTGGCGGAAAACTGGCTAGTATTTATATCAATTAAAGACACATGCATCAGGCCGGCGCCGTGGCTCACTTGGCTAATCCTCCGCCTGGGGCGCTGGCACCCCGGGTTCTAGTCCGGGTTGGGGCACCAGGTACTACTCCCGGTTGCTCCTCTTCCAGTCTGTGGGGAGCAACCCGGACTAGACTAAGTTACTGGAATTAAGACTTATTCTATGCATCTGCTCTCCCACAATATGGCGCTGGGAGAGGAGGAAACAGCTTCTACACAGCTGCCTTTCACCAACTTGACAAGCTGCAGGAGCTGCTCCTGATTGGAGGAGAGCAGCGTACTCGGCGTGTGGGTAGCAGAGTTGGGATTGGTGGAAGAGGACTATAAAGGAGGAGAGAGACAACATGCACCAGGAACATCTATCTGAAGGAACACCTGTGCAGCCCCCGAGAGAGCCGGCTGGCGGTGTGCCGCTCCCCCGCGGAAGTGGGGAAAGTGGCCAGGGGGAACCGTCCTTCCACGGAGGTGGAAGGGACAGTAGCCAACCCGGGAAGAACCAGCAGCAAACCCGGGAGGGCCGAGCAGACGAAAGAACAACGCAGGGTTCTGTGTCGTTCCTCCACGAAGACGGGGAACGACACAGTCCAGCTCTCTGCTGTGGCCTGGGAAGGCAGTGGAGGATGGCCCAAGTGCTTGGGTCCCTGCACCCACACGGGAGACCGGGAGGAAGGACCCGGCTCCTGGCTTTGGATCGGTGCAGCTCTGGCCGTGGCGTCCATTTGGGGAGTGAACCAACGGAAGGAAGACCTTTCTCTCAGTCTCTCTCTCTCACTGTCTATAACTCTACCTGTCAAAAAAAGCACGCATCTACCTGTCAAAAAAAAAAAAAAACAAAACACACACATGCATTTAAAGCAGTGCCGTGGATTTTAAAGGACGCATTGCAATCAGTAGCACTACTAGCCTGCTGTCCACGGGCAGAGAAGGGAACAGAAACAGGAGGCAAAGGAAGGGCCTCACACAATGGCACTTGCTCTGCACCTGAGGATCAAGAAAGCAAAAAGGAAACGTGACACGAGGCTGACAGCTCCACAGTGTCGACGACACGCTGTGACAGCAGCTGCAGGGCTCATCAGCCGTGACCAGACGCCTGCAGGAGGCAGGGAGAAGGACAAGCCCTCAGAGGGCACACGCAAGTCTGCCAGCCAGCCCTTGCCCATACGGCCTGGCAAGATCCAGCCCGCGGGGGCCAGCGCCGCGGGTTAAGCCGCAGCCCACGGCGCCGGTTTAAGTCCTGGCTGCTCCGCTAGGAATCCAGCTCCCTGCTAATGCTCCTGGGGAAGCAGCGGAGGACGGCCAAGTCCTAGGGCCCCTGCACTCACATGAGAGACCTGGGTGAACTCCTGGCTCCTGGCTTCAGCTTGGCCCAGCTCCAATAGCTCCAGTCACTGTAGCCTTTTGGGGAGTGAAACAGCAGATGGAAGATTCTCTCTGTCTCTCTCTCTCTCTCTCCCTCTCCCTCTCTCACAGCAGATGGAAGATTCTCTCTCTTTCTCCCTCCCTCCCTCTGCAACTACCTTTCAAGTAAATAGAAAAATCTTTAAAAAAAAAAAAAAAAAAAGATCCAGCCCACGTCAGAGACCCAGGAAGCTCCATGGCATGAGTAGGGGAGGAAGCAGGAACTGGTCCCCGGAGGGCGACGTCACCCCCGGGTCTCCGTCCTAGGACAGCGTCGATGTCATCAAGATGACATGGGCAGTCCCTGCGGCCCAGGGCCTCGGGGAAGGCACCCTCTTCCAAATTCTCTGAGTCACCCTGGCGTGGGTCACCACTGAATCGTCCTGTGACTCAGAGGGGACGTGGGGTGCTCACAGCAGGCAAAGCTCAGACAGTCGGACAGGGTGAGGCCAGGAGCTGACTTCAGGTGGCAGTGGGCGCTTCATGCGAGGGGCGCTGGCAGGCTCCCCCAGCCCCCTGGCCCAATGGGGGGCAGAGCTCAGGAGGAGGGCCAGCGAGGGCATCAGCTCCTCTCTGCTCGGAACTGGGACAGGAAGCCACGGGCCACAGACAGGACGCCCAGCCTGGGCAGCGGCGCGCGCCCTCCATGTGGGCACGCCCTCAGACTACACAGATTGCCTTTCTTGGGGCGGCTGTGGTTTTTCCACATTTCGGTTCCAAGGGAACAAAGGGGCTTTTTAGCAGCTGGACGGCATCCTGGGTTATTTTTAGAAACAAATTTCAGAGGAGTTGTGTCCTGCTCCGGGAGAGCGAGAGGAGGGTCACTCTCCCCTGGCTGTGGGAGGCAGGACCTGCTTGCTCCCAGACCTCAGCCCCGGGAGGCCACAGCTCATCCCCCACCAGGGAGGGCCCAGGCAGCTGCTCTGTCCCCAGGGGCTCAGCAGGACAGGAGGCAGGAAAACACCAGCCTACACAGGCTGTCACACCTGGCCATCCCACCTGGCCGCGCCCATGACTGTTCTGACTCCATGACAGGCTCACCTGTCAAAGGACAGAGACCCCTCCCCACTTCTGCCTGTTCCAGGCTTTGCTCAGCCTGACTTTCCTGGACATCACAGAAAACGAGCAAGGGCTCCACGCTGAGAAGCTGGTGTTCACTGAGGGCGAGGGCCAGGGCCACTCCCTAATAGCTCATCACCTCTCTGCCCACAGGGCCTCCTCCTGGGACACACTCCACAGACAGGAGCCTCGGTGCCAGCCCATGGCTTTTTTTTTTTTTTTTTTAATTCTAGATGTACTCAGTTATTTGAAAGGTAGAGTGACAGAGAAAGGAGCAGAGGGCAGGCAGAGATCTTCCACCTGCTGGTTCACTCCCCAAGTGTCTGCAACAACAGAAGTTGGGCCAGGCTGAAGTCAGGAGCCAGGAATCCCATCTGGGTCTCCTACGTGGGTGGCAGGCACTCAAGCACTTGAGCTGTCGTCTGCTGCCTTCCCAGGGGCAGTAGCAGAGAGCTGGATCAGAAGTAGAGCAGCCAGGACTAGAACTGGTGCTCTGATACGGATTGCCAGTGTCAGAGGTGGTGGCTTAACCCATCGTGCCACAATGCCAGCCCCAGCCCAGGGCTCTAGAAAGGGGGCTGGTCATGCTCCCTTGCACCTGCAGGGGGCATCAGAGTGGGCATCTCCTGCAGGGCTGGTGAAAGCCCCAAGAGGCCTGGGGATGGGCCTGCCTACAGGTTCCTAAACAAGAGGAGCCTACGCTCCTGGTCTCCCGCTTTGCCAGCACTGCAGATCAGAGCTCAGCATTTCTGCGCTCAGCCCCGTGAGGCTCTCCAAGCCCAGGACGGAGCCCAGCCCAGCAGCAAGCACCCCGTCCGGGCTGCAGGCGGAAGGCACAGCAAGCTCTCCGTGCTTCTCCCCTCCCCTCTTCCCTCTCCCTCCACCCTCCTGGAGGCTGGTCCCTGCCTCCCCAGGGGGACCCCAGTGCTTCCCAAGGACAGCCCGCCTGCCAGTCTGGGCAAACACATGGGAGAGGCGGTCACGGAACAGACCGCGGCAGAAGCCCGAGTGCTTCAGGAAGTTAAAGCCGGCTGCCTCGCGAGGATCGCAGGGACACCCAGGCCCCGTTCAGGTTCAGGGAGCTCAGAAGGAGGAGAGGCAGCACACAAGTGAGGGAGCATAGAAACCCGACACTCACAGCTCACTCACAGCTCCCCAGATATTACTGCCCGGCCCCTGCAAGTCTGCCATCCCCCCCCACCCCCAGCAGAGGGCCAGCCCCGCCCATTCATCCCCCACCCCCTCACCATTCCAGGGAGCGCCCACCCACTGCCCCCAGGCCAGGGCCAAGGCCAGGGCAGCTGCCCGAGAAGGGTTGCAGACCGCGGCAGCTGCTGTTTTCCAGCCGGTCGACAGGCTGTTATAAACACTCGTTCTAGGTTGCTATGGCAAAGTGAGTGTGCGGCCTGGCTACGGGGGAAGCTATTTATGTGCCTGTCATGGCACAGTGGGCTGTTTTTTATTATTTTACTTTTAGAGTTTTCCTTTCCCAACCCCCTAAAACAGCTTAAAAAAAAAAAAAAACTTAGCCACCACAACTTTCTCAGGAACGAAAAGAGTGGATAGCCAGAAAACGGAGCTTCCGGCCGAGCCGAGTGGGTGAGGAGTCTGGGAAGGTGTGGCCCTGGGCCACAGAGGCCTGGTCACTCCGGAGCCAGACCCGCCTCTGTGCGGCTCCCTAAGGGCCAACGCTCACCTCATCTGCTCCCCCCAGCCAGCAGCCTCCCTCCCACGCTCCTGCTCAATCAGCTCCCCCTCAGGGAGAGGACCACCTCCTGTGGGCAGCAGTGCCACCAGGGCTCCAGGCTCATGGGGGACAACCCCTAGGGCATGCTGGAGGGGCCCATTTCCTCCACGTGTGCAGAGGGCGCTCATCCAATTCCCCTCCCCAGGGAGCGGGGGCGAAGGGTACAGGTGCACGACTTTCAGATGGTAGTCAGGGTGGTGAGGACCCCTGGCCAGCAACAGGGGCCTGCGTGCAAGGTTCAGAGGCTGAAGGGCCACCGAAAGGAAGGTTGGGTCTCCCTGGACACAGCCTGTCTCCACAGCCCTGTCACTTGGCTCGTGGGAGTGGCTCTGGCAGAGGAGGTAGGGGTGATCAGAGGCGCCACGCCCTCTGCCTTGTCCACTCTCCTAGCTGAAAATCCAAGCAATAAGAAAACATGAACTGGGCTCCAGGCCATGTCAGCTGGAGAAGACCAAGAGAACAGAAGTCACCAGCCCGGGGCCAGCGCTGTGGTGTAGTGGGTAGAGATGCCCCCTGCAGTGCCGGCATCCCATATGAGTGCCGGTTCGAGTCCTGGCTGCTTCTCTTCCGATCCAGCTCTCTGCTATGGTCTGGGAAAGCAGTAGAGGACGGCCAAAGTTCTTGGGCCCTTGCACCTGCCTGGGAGACCTGGAGGAAGCTCCTGGCTCCTGGCTTTGGATCGGTGCAGCTCCAGCCATTGTGACCATTTGGGGAGTGAAGCAGTGGGTGGAAGACCTCTCTCTCTCTGCCTCTCTTGTTACTCTGCCTTTCAAATAAATAAATCTTTAAATAAATAAATAAAAAGTCACCAGCCCATGAGGCTATGATACTCGTACACACACATTCTGTCATGTGTACACACGCACACGCACACGCACACACACAGACCCCAAAGCTGAAAATGTCCTGATTTGACAAATGCGCTCTAGGACGTCAATCACTAAACAGTGTGGAAGAGAGAGTGACCTTGCAGAAGCAGCTGGCTGCAATCCAAAAGACATGTGGGGACTTTGTTGTCCCTCTCTCCCCATCTAATTCCAGCTCCCTCTGCAAAACAAAACAAAATAACCCTCCCACCACCAACGGGCGTATCAACCAGAAACAGATAAAGTTAGGGCAGTGTTGCAGAGCAAATCCCACAGACCGGTCTAGTTCTTCCCATCTCCTGTGATAGCTGAGTATCTCCCCCGTTCCAGTGCGGCTGAGAAAGTATAGGGACAACAACCCCACGGGGACGCGAGCCTGGAGATGCTGCCGACTCTCTTTTGCCGCCTCAGGAGAGGTCAAAGGCCTAACTGACAGCCCCGGTTAGCTGATAAAGACTTGCTGGAAAAAATCAGGTCTTGGGACAGAAATCAGCCTTGGCAGCACCTTGAGGTCAAGAGCAGAGCAGGCCTCATTTCTAACCCTGTCAAGCTGACTGCCATCAGCGCCCCAGCCCCTGTGGGAGGACCCGGGGGACACGGTGGGCAGTCGTGGACAGCTGGGAGTGGGCTGAGAGCAAGACACCAGCTACCAGCCCATCAGCGCTCCAGAGAACCGGGGCTTCTCTTCCCAGTATGAACTCAAGCTAAACGGCCACTCGTGACTTGGGAATACGTAAGACGACAAAGACACACAGGCGTGTTTCGGAAGGCCGAGGTAGCGCAAGCTTCCAGGAACCACGAGCTATATATAAAGAGCACCTATTTAGATAGGCTTGGATTCTTGGTGGCGGCCGCAGGCCCATTGTGGAGGCAGAAAAAGGGCAGGTGAGGGCTGACTCAGCCCAGCTGGCCACTGTTGACAGAGCCTTTCAGGGGAGGGCACTATGGATTTGTCTTCCGAGTGAGCAGAAAGGTGGGATCTCCTCTCTGTCCTAGCCCCAGCCCCAGCACCTGCCCAACATGTGGAATCTGTGACGGTGCCTCCCTTCTCTGCTCCCGTCTCCAAAGGGAGGAAGAGTACGGAAGTCCCAGGCAGGGCTCCAGCTGCCAGGTGCACCGGTTAGGAGTGGCACCATTCCTCCGGCACTCGCTCCATCCCCAGCCCCTGCCATTCTGTGAGCCCTGACATTGGTGGACTGAAAGGGCTGGGGGTGCAGTGGGGCTGGCCGAGGAGCAGAGAGGAAGAGGCAAGGGAACCTCCCTCCATTCTAACCACCACCCCTCCTAGCATCGCACCATTACTGCGACGCCTTGGAGGAGACACCTGGGAGAGCCGCGGCGTGGCGGCCGTGGTGGCGAGGAGGGCTGCAGAAGTGGCAGGAAAGGACTTTTTCCGTATTATTTTATTTCTGAAGCACGAAACTGCTTCCTCTCGTTTCTCTCCACACCTCATTCCCAAGCCCCCGGCTTTAATCTTTGGGGTCCGTCTACATCCCTACCCCACACTCTAACCTGTCTCTCATGCTCTTTTACCAGCCCTCCGGGGACGGCGTAATTGGATGGGATTTAGTTCTCCTTACCTGCGATTCTATTTCTACAAGCAATCAGCTCTGCCCCAGGCCCACTGGCTCTAATAGCAGAAAGAGCAGGATGTGCAAGCCGGGCTGTGTGGGGCCACCCGGCTGGTAGCAGCACAGAGCCCTTCTGTGTCCCTGGGGTCCTGGATGATAAGCCTGAGGCACACAGAGTCAATTTACCTTCTCCCAAGGCCATCTGGAGCTCGCCTGGCTAACCCATGGATTTATGCAGCATCTAACTCGGCTTGAAGCAGAGGCAAATTTCTCACGGTGTGGACCCAGAGGTGAGGAGCCGTAACAGAGAAGGGGAGGCGTAGGAGAAGATTCCTGAGGATGGAAAACAAAAGGCAGGATCTGGGACGCTCAGCCAAGCTCCCAGTACAGCATGAATAGGGGAGTGGCCTGAAGGAGGAGGAAGGGGCTGGGAGACCAGACAGGTGGCGCAGACACCCCAGGCTACCGTCTGACCCTGGCTCCCAAGGAGGCCGACCGAGCAAGAGCGGGGACCTGAAAAGCCAGACATATCCAACCACGCGCTGCAAGATGGCGCCGACGTCCCACCTCGGCCCCGTGCTGAGCCTACGGAACTTGGGTAGGGCATAGGTGTACCAAGGCTAAAATCCAACTCCCTGGGTGCAGCCTCCTAACTCCTCCCACCACAATACCCAGGGACTCAGAGGGAGCCGAGGAGGGGCTCAAGGGGCATCCTCACCCAGCTGAGCCAAGCCACCGCGGGTCTCACATGCTATTTCTCCTACGTTTGCTTCTGCAGAAGTTGGCCAGGGTGAGCCCCCTCCCAGTTGCTCCACCCCACCCCCACCAGCTGTTCCAAATTAGCAAGATGCCTCTCACCAGAGGGCAATCCTTTTCAAGTGGGAGCGGGTGGGGGAGTGGGGGGTGGTCGGAGCCAAGGAGAAGCTGAGGACAGGCCGGCCTGCTCCCTCTCCTCCCTCCTCCAGGGCCAGCCCGAGAGACAGAGGCCTCTCCTTCATGGGGGAGGCAGCCCCGGGCAGGGAAGCCATGGGAACTTCACCATCTAAGGCTGTGGGATTCTTCCCCTGGGCTCCTGCAGTTAATCACTGTAGCTCCCTGGACTCCCAACTCGGGGCTTTAAAAGGTAGCGCCAGAGCAAGGAGGACAAACATGTCAAGGCAAAGAGAAGGAAAAAAAGCTGGCGCACGCCGAAAGATACCACCTCCGCCAGCAGCCGTCGGAGTGACAGTGAGATGGGGGAGAGGCAGGGAGCAGAAGGAAGCCGGGTATAGACCACAGCCCGGACTCCCAGCAGACACCACTGCTACCCGGCTCGGGAGAGGATCCCCTAGGGGCTGGGTCTCTGAACCTTCTCCTTGTAGCAGCTCTGAGCAGGCGGAGACTGCTGTCCTGCTTCTGGGGACACGTGCTGGAGAGCGTGCAGGTGTGAGTGCACAGCTCTGGCATAGGAGCTTCCAAGACGGTAGCCATGGTTTCCAAGAGACCAAGCACGAGGCTTGGCCCTAAGAAGGGGTGGGATGGGCTGGGCTGGACTCCACAGAAGGAGGAACAAGGTACGCAGCGCGGGAAGGAATCGGACAGTCTGAACAGTTCCCGCTCCCCCTGGGGAGCACGGGGTGGAAGGCCCCATCGGCAGGATGATCAGGTCCTATTTAATCCAAAACCCACCAACCAAACCTGGAGGCCCAAGCCGAGCCGCTCTGGGAAAAGCCACGGGCCTCCAAAGGCTCTGAGGTTTGCCTGCAAGAAGGCGGGTGAGTCAGGAACCCCAGAAGTGATGTGTGGAGGTGCCGTTCTCCCCAGGACGGAGGCTGTCCCGCTGCCCATTCCCCCCAGCGGCATCCCCTTGTCAGGTCCCTTTCAGCTCTTGTTCCAAATGGGCGAGTGGCACAGCGGGAAGTGCCAACGTGCTACCAGGTCCTCCCAGCAGGCGCTGTCGCCAAGGAATTCCCTTTCCGACTCAAGGACAGCTCTCGGCAGAGCCCCCCTGGAGGCTCCCTGCTGAGCTGGTGCCAGCGTGGCTCCTCCTGGAGATGGCAGGGAGACCGAGCCGCTCAGGACTCTGCTATGCCCAGAAGCAGCAACTTGGGCACCACTGCAGGTTACGTTCCATTTATGGCCTGCCACCTTCTCAGGGCAGAGCGGGGTCAGCCTTGGACGGCCACAGGCTAGGAGGCAGTCAAACCTAACGCATCAGAGTTTCGTTACTAATAAACGCACTAGCTATTAAGTTCCTGGCCTTTTTAGGAAGCAGACCCCTTGCTTTTCCTACTGATTATATCAAACAACTCATCAAAGCCCAAGAATCAGCCTTGTAGAGGGCTTTGGGCAAAGTCTAATACAACCGCCCTGAACTTATACTTAAGTACGTGTCAGTCACACACTGTGCTGGGCACCGCACAGAGACGCTGTGCAGTCCAGACAGGCAGGACAGAGCAGAAGCAAAGCACGCAGGGAGTCTGAGTGCAGCGTGAGCAGAGGGCCAGAGACCTCCCTGACTCGCTCACCTGCGTGTGTTCAATGGCTCTGGAAAGAACCCTGCAGCCCAGCGACCTCAGCTGCTGCAGGAGGCCACCCACTCGCACCCTGCAGTGGGCTCAGCCCTGTACCCTGAGCCAACGGGAGCTTCCTTAGGTTTTTCCAGAGTTGCTATACCATTGTGTGTGTGTGTGTGCGCGCGCGCACGACGGGGAGTGTGGCCTGTAAGGAGGTGGCTGGGAGACAAAATCCTCTCTACATTTTGCTGGATGAGTGTGGCAGCCCCGGGCTATATTCATCCTTCCAAAACCCAGGAAAAGGTGCCTATGGGCTCGCAGCCGCACTTGGCTGTCAGCTTGGCACAGCCGCCTCAGTCACTACGGCCTAAGAAATAGCTAAGGAAGAAAACCGGAAGCCCATCCAGTGTGGCCAGGGGTGCCGGGAAAGCAGGGCTAAGTCTGCCAAATCAGCGTCGCCATGAGCCCCCACCCCAGGCCCACCTGAGCTCTGCCCATGGGGCCAGGGCTGCCCATTGCTGGCCAAGCTCCTGCACCTCACAAGGTCTCCCCAAGTCCTTCCCAATCCATCTTCCTGAGGATGCAGATTGGGGGCCAGGGTCATGGCGCAGCAAGTAAAGCCACCACCTACAATGCCCACATCCCAAACGGGTGCTGGATCTTGTCCCAGCTGCTCCACTTCTGCTCCAGCTCCCCAGCCCGGGAAAAGCAGCGGAAGACGGCCCAAGTGCCTGAGCCCAGGCCAACGAAGTGTGAAATCCAGATGAAGCTCCAGGTTTTAGCCTGGCTCAGCGCTGGCTGTTGCAGCCACATAAGGAGTGAGCCAGCAGATGGGAGATCTCTCTCTCTCTCTCTCTCTCTGAGCTTTAGCCCGGGCATTTGCCATTCACAGACTTCCAAGGACCTGGGGAATCCGTCTGCCTGAGGCCCCCAGTTAAGGGGCCATCAGCAAGACCAAGCAGAAGGCAGAGTTCATGAAAGGAGGCGGAGGCTGTGTTAAGAACTCACAGTTTCTGGGGCTCTGCTGTTTGATCTTCGTGACGCCCCTGTGAGAGCTCTGACGCTATCATTCCTTCGACAGATTTTATAACACATAAAGGTGGAATGACTCACTCGGCGAAGGCCCTGCCACCACAGGAGGAGCCGGGCGAAGCTGAGACAGGCTCCCTGTGCGGAGGTCCCACGAGCAGGCGGAGTTAAGCGGCACTGAGAGAACAAAGGAGCAGCCTGTGTGAAGCAGATCCCTGCAGGCCCACCCAGGCCACTGCTACGGGGGAATTCCTGTCCCGATGAGCTCAGAGGATTCATCCGGCTTCTCCTACTTCCTCCCAGCGGCGACGATGAGACACGCTGAGTGTGTGTATGTGTGTGTGTGTGTGTCTGTGTCTGTGTCATCGTCTTCAGCTGGGACGCCTTGGAGGTACAGATTATGGTGTAGACAGAGGCGGCTGCGATGCAGCTCCTGGTGGACTGAGGGGCGGGCGGAGAAGGAGAGGAACAAAGGAGACCAAACAGAAGGGGAGGGCGAAGGCCTTTTCCCAGGGGAAGTCCCAGGCCACCCCAGTCTAATTAAAGAAGGCGGACACACCCGCGTGAAGAAGGCCTTAGGTTATAGCCCAGTGCCTACAGAAGCACTGAAGTGCATCCAAGCCAAGCAGCCAGGGCAACAATACAGAAACCAAAACAAACAAAGCCCCCCGAAGTATAAACACAGGGAAGGCGGCTGCTCTGTCTCCAGATCCTACAGCGGGGAGAGCGGGGGATCCCCGGGGAAGGCAGGCGGAGGCAAGGCTGAGGTCCCAGTGGCCACCTTTGCCCAGCACAGAGACCTCTGTGAGGGAGGAGCCCCGGGAGCAGAGGCAGCCTCAGGCGGCTTCACAAACAGCACAGGCGCCTACATCCCCCTGCCCCGCTACGCCCTGCAACCCATGCCGCCCCCCAGTGATCTTTTCAGCACCTGCCTCAGGCAAGGAGGCGCTTTTCTCCCTATTACTGCACATTATGATATGCCCAAACACAGTTGATCAAGTCTATTCCTTTATTTATTTTGAAAGAGAGGGAGAGGGGGAGTGAGAGTGAGAGAGTGTGAGAGAGAGAAACTTCCATCTGCTGGTTCATTCCCCAAATGCCTTCAGTTCCCCCAATGCTGGGCCAGGCCGAAGCCTGGTCCATGCCTCCCACCTAGGCAGCAGGGGCTCAGTGAGCCGTCCCCTGCTACCTCCCAGGGGGTGCATCAGCAGGAAGTGGAGCTGGACACAGGCGCTCTGATATGGGACACAGGTGTTCCAAGTGGTGTCTAATTGCTGGGCCAAACGCCCACCCTGGAAGTTTGATTCAAGAGAGAAGAGCTGGGCAGGCATCGTGGTTAGCGGGGTGAGCCGCTGACTGGGATATCCACATCCTACCTCAGGGTGCCTGGGACAAGTCCCACCTCCGCTTCCAACCCAGCTCCTTGCTGTCGTGCACCCTGGCAGGCAGCAGGTGACGGCCCAAGTAGTGGGGTCCCTGCCACCCACAGGGGAGACCCAGATGGGAGTTCCTGGCTCCTGACTTGGGCCTGGCCCAGCCCAGGCAGTTGGGAGTATTTGGGGAGTGAACTAGCAGATGTTAGGTCTATTTCTCTCTCTCTGCTTTCAAATAAAGTGAATGAGTGAGTGAGTGAGTGAATAGGAGAAAGGAGAGCTCCACGGGCAGATGAACAGACAAAGGAAATTCCGGCATCTGCTACGACACAGATGGACTTTGAAAACATGAAATGCGCTGGACACAAAAGGACAAACACCATTAATCCCATGTATATGAATGACCTGGGATAGGGTAACTCAGAGGGTACAGGGCTGGCGGGAGGGGGAACGGGGGCTGCCGTTTAATGGGCACAGAGTCTCTGTTTGGGAAGATGATGCACAACAGTGAATGTACTTAGCATGCCTGATGGGGTCAAGTTCATTCCTGGGGTCAAGTTCATTCCTGGTAGACTTCATCACAATAAGAGGAGGAGGAAGGAGAGCAATTGGATGTGCAGTACTGCGACAGGCAGGGACGGGGTGGGGGAGGAAAGGGGCTCAGCCCGTCGTGGTCACGGAGCAGCGGCCAGCAGCACGGAGGTGAGGTCAGGGCTGCGAGTCCACAGCAAACAGCTCAACAGGTGACCCGGCCAGGCGCAGCAGGCGGGGGAAGGGAGGCAGCCCGGGCTTTCTGAACACAGTGCAGTGAGCCTGGGTGGCAGGGAGTGGGCAGAGGGCAGACAGGGAGCGGGTGCAGGAGGTCAGCTTTCATCTGCCCACTCTCCCACGGTTGCCGCGTCGTCCGCACAGAGCGCACAGGCGCCTGGCCAGAGCAGGGACAGCTGAGGCCTTCTGAGCCCCAGATCTGCAGGTTTTTCGAGCCCCTCACCTGTGATTCCACTTGACCTTCCCAACCACCTTGGGGAAATGGGTCAGACCACTCCCATTTAACAGAAGGCAAAGCTGGTTGTGTGTCTCCTCTACAGCCACACAGTGGGAAGCAGAGCCAGAATCCAAACCCTAACTGGGCACAGGCCACCCTTTCCCCATAGCACTGCCTTTGAGGTGCCCTTGCCCAGGGACCAGTCACCATATATGGCACACCTGTGTGGCACTGGGGAAGATAGCGCCTCCACTCCTCAACCCTGGCACTGATAAAGGGGGGACAGTAACAGCCCCGATTCCACGAGATCCTGAGATACTTGCTAACCCACGTGCCTCAGCCAGCAAGCTCCCATTAGAACACCTGTTATTCCTGGATGCTCCCAGTCAGCCCATTTCACAGGTTCAGTCCAGGTGAGGGATGGGCTCGCGGGTCAGAAGGTTCGCGGCAGAGGGCAGAGGCTGCAGTTGCATTATGGATACCTGGATACGGTCCAAGCTCTGTGACTGGGCCCATGTCCTGACAGTACCACCTACCCCTGCGGTCACCCAGCATTTAAGGGGCACTATTCTGTGTCATCATCCGCCTTATTTTTAGAGATGAGAAAGCTGAGTGGGCAAAATACACAGGGGGACTTCAAAAGGTCATGGGAAAATGGAATGATAGCTTTTTTTTCAATTTGTTTATTATGAAGAGTTACAGAGAGAGATATCTTCATCTGCTGGTTCACTCCCCAAATGGCTGCAACAGGCCAAAGCCAGGAGCCTCTTCTGGGTCTCCCACGTGAATGGAGGGGCCCAAGCACTTGGGTCATCTGCTTCCCAGGCCATTAGCAGGGAGAAGGATCAGAAGTGAAGTGGCTGGGGTTCGAACCAGCACCCACATGCGATGTCAGCATTGCGGGCAGCAGCTTAACCCGCTGTGCCATAGTGTTGCCCCCAGAAAGACAGATTTATTTTGGTGCAACATTTTTTTTAAAAATCCATGCAATTTTTTCATATTATGTCTTTTCATGTTCTTCTTTAAGACCCCTGAATGAACGGATTTCAAGTCAGGTTTTTTGGGCACTAAAATACTGTAATCTTTTAATTCCAGTTTCCACAAACTTTTAAAAGTGCTGTGGAATTCTGCTCAGAACCACAAAGTCCCCAAATACAGCAGGTAAGCCTCAGCTGCGTCCTGACACGCTCTTTTCTTCTTTAGCAGAACCTCGGCCCGATCATCTTTATATTGGAATCAATACTTTCACCCATTTAATTTATTCTTCAACAAATATGAATGGCGGGGCTGGCGGTGTGGTGTGGCAGGTTAAACCACCACTTGCAATGCTGGCATCCCATATTAGAGTCCCGGTTGCTCGGCTTCTGATCCAACTCCCTGCTAATGCACCTTGGAAAACAGCAGAAGATGGCCCCAGTGCTCGGCCCCTGCCACTCATGTGGGAGACCTGCATAACGTTCCCGGCTCCTGGCTTCAGCCTGGCCCAGCTCCAGCTGTTGCAGTCATCTGGGGACTGAACCAGTGGGTGGAGGATCACTCTTTTCTCTGTCTCTCTGCCTTTCAAATATGTAAATCTTCAAAAATAAACAAATGAGTGTGAGTAGCCTGTATAAGCTCCAGTCTTGTTTTAGGTACAGTTAGAGTAGTAATAGAACCTACAGGTTTTACTGCCTGCTTTGTGTCTGCCTCTCTCACCTATTTTACATGAAATTATGAAGATTATTGATGCAAAGTGACAAGGTAGCTCAAGAATGGTTATAGCAATTCTTGTTTCCTCTATCATATTCTTAAAATTTATTATTAAAGCTCCCCATTTCCTATTCATTTGTGTTTTCTTTTTCCTCCCTTTCTATGAGTTTGGAAATGACATAGTGGCTAAATTGTTAGTGTCTGCCTAGAAATCTTAACGTGTATATGTAACTTAAAGACTCCTGATGATCAATATCTCTTTAGAAAAGATTTATTTCTTTATTTATTTGAAAGTCAGGGACAGATCGGTCTTCCATCCACTAACCGGTTAGTCCCCACATGGCTGCCATGACTGGGGCTGGGCCAGGCTGAAGCTAGGAGTCAGGAGCTCCCTCTGGGTCTCCCACGTGGGTGACAGGGGCTCAGGGACTTGGGCCACCTTCCGCTGCTTTCCCAGGCGCATTAGCAGGGAGCTGGATCAGAAGTGGAGCAGCCAGGACTCAGCCAGAGCCCTTAAGGGATGACGGTGCTGCAGGTGGTGGCTTATGATGGAACAAGGACATTTTTGCTCATTGCCCAAAACATAGATAAGCAGTGGAATGTATTCCTTGCCCTTGAATCTCAATTGGGTCTCACACCCTATTGCCTTCATACCCCACCCTGCATTCTTTCCCTGGTTCCCAAGGCCCCACCCAGTTCCAGGAATTCCCCTCCACCTGCTGCCCCCCACCCCCAGCCCCAGCCCCAGCCCCAGCCCCAGCCCTCCTTAAAAAGGCCCGCCCCCCCCCCCCAGGGGTCAGAGCCTTCCGCCACGTGCTCCATCAGTGTGCAGGCAGGCAGCTGATCACCCACTCTACGGATTTATTTTCTCTGAATAAATTTGGTCTGGCTGTAGATTCGTACACTGCCTCCTCTCTATTCTGCACCTCTTTTCCTAATATTTTGGTGCCGTGTATGAGGAGACAAGGGCTCCCTTTTCCTTTTTTTTTTTTTTTTTTTTTTTTGACAGGCAGAGTGGACAGTGAGAGACAGAGAGAAAGGTCTTCCTTTGCCGCAGGTTCACCCTCCAATGGCCGCCACGGCTGGCGCGCTGCGGCCAGCGCACCGCGCTGATCCGATGGCAGGAGCCAGGTGCTTTTCCTGGTCTCCCATGGGGTTGCAGGGCCCAAGGACTTGGGCCATCCTCCACTGCACTCCCTGGCCACAGCAGAGAGCTGGCCTGGAAGAGGGGCAACTGGGACAGAATCCGGCACCCCGACCGGGACTAGAACCCGGTGTGCCGGCGCCGCTAGGTGGAGGATTAGCCTAGTGAGCCACGGCGCTGGCTTGGGCTCCCTTTTCCTAACAGCTTACCCTGCTGTGCCACAGCACCGGCCGACCCAGATAATCAGTATCTTTAACCTCTTCCCAAACAATAACGATCTCAATATACTTAAACTCTGATTATCTGCCTTCCAACGTAGATACTGTAGTTACCAAAGATTTTAATTGCAGCTTCATATTTATCCCCACACAAATTAGACACTGTCATTTGCATTTTCTCCACTCTCAGCACTCAGATTCGTTCTACACTTACTGTTGGAGTCGCTCACCATTCCTACTTGAATCTGTGCCCTTCCTTTTATTTTTATTCTTCTTGAGCTCTCTCTCAGAAGTTTCTTCTGCGCGGATTCTTTTGATAGAAACCTCTGCTTTTGTTTGCCTGCAGACGGCTTTATTCGGCCTACATTCTTGAAGAGGTGTTTCCTGATGGCAGAATTTTGTATTTAGCAGTGATGTTTCTCAGCACTCTGAAGATATGATTTCACTGTTTCAGTCTTTAATTGTTAATGTTGCAAAAGCAACCATCAGTTAGCTGCCCTGAAGGAAACCTACCTTTTGGGTTTACTTTAAAATTATCTATCTTTTGTGTTTTATAGTCTCATGATGATAGATCAACGGGTGAAATTTTACTTGTCAATTGGGATAAGTCATCTCATAAATATGATCGTATTCAATCGATGCTTGATCATTGCTTCTTCAAATATTGTAATCCTACACTATTATCACCTAGAACGCTCATTAAAATATGCCGGGGCCTTTTTATTCCATCCCAGGAGTCAGCAAAAATTATCGTGTGTGGGCCAAATCCGGCCCACTGCCTGTTTTTGTAAATAAAGTTTTATCAGCACAGAGCCACACCCGTTCATTTACATGTGAGCCTAGGAAAGCTGAGTTATAACAGAGAACGAGAAGGCGATGAAGCCTAACAAACAGGGACATGGCGGCCCTCAACCAAATGCTGCCACGCCCTGCTCATTCTCCCCACCTCTACTGCTCCACCACACCGTCCTCTCTTCCAGCTTCTACACCATCTCTTTAGAAACACCTTCCATGTTACCACTTTTAATTTCCTCATCCGACCTTTTCATTCAGCGTCTCTGGCTGTCACACGCGTGCCCTGGTCAGCTGAATTCCCAGTCCTCCATTCTTCAGTGCCCTCCTATTTAACCTATTAAACAGCTGCTTTATTGTCTACATCTGGATCTCCAGTATCTGCGAAGAGCTACTCCTGCTGCTCGGCTTCCGTGGTGACCAGAGCATGGGATGCCAGTATTTGCCACTCGGATGGCAAAAATGGGAAAGTCCAGCCACACCCAGAAGGTGAGAAGATGCAGTCACAGCATCATCTACACATCGCTGGCGGGAACAGAAACTACTACAAACGTGGGAAGTCGAAGATTCACATGCCAAGACCCAGCAACCCCCTCCCAAGACTCGAACCCGGGAAACACACATGCACGCTAGGAGGCAGGAGCAGGAATGTTTGTGGCTGTGCTGTTCTATCTCGGTGGAAAGCCTGCAGCCGTGGGCCAGCACTGCGGCTTAGCGGGTAAAGCAGCCTCCCTTGTGGGCACCAGTTCAAGTCCCGGCTGCTCCACTTCCAATCCAGCTCTCTGCTCTGGCCTTGGGTGAGCTGTAGAAGATGGCCCAAGTCCTTAGGTCTCTGCACCCCGTGGGATACCCAGAAGCAGCTCCTGGCTCCTGGGTTCAGATCAGCCCAGCTCTGGCGTCATTTGGGGAGTGAACCAGCAGATGGAAGACCTCTCTTTCTCTCTCTGCTTTTCAAATAATTAATTAATCAATTAAGAAAAAAAAAAAAAGGCTGCAGTGCTGCCCAGGGCACCATCACCCAATAGGCCCCACTGGACGTGCGACAGCTGCTGTCAACAGGCCTGGGTCTCAGCACTGCAACCCCCAACCCAGTAACCAAGACCCAGGAGACTGTATGTGGTATATTTGTAAGAACGCACGTGGAGCAGGACTGAACACCTCTTTCGGTATATGCATATTTACCAAGGGCATGGGGAACACAGACTCCAGACAGAAGGGACTGGGATGGAGGCTGAGGAAGGACACCAGGTGGTGACCTCAGGCTGTGGTTTTTGGTGGTGGGTTCAAGTGTATAAGTATTTGATTCGTTCAATGATGTGCACCTGAAAAATAAAGCAAACGGGAAAAAGAGCTAGAAATGAGAGAGGGAAGGAGACAGAAGAATAAAAAAAACAAACAGGTTCACTATTTCCACTTGCGACATCTGTGACCCTATGTGAGCTGCAGGAAGGCCCCAAGACTTCTGTCTGAGTTTCATGGGCCACGGACGGTTCCTCAAAGATGGTGGGAATGGAATTAAAAGGTAAGTTTATTTTCGTGCAATTTTTATTTTTTTGCAAATCCATGCATAGCTTTTTCACAGCACACATTTCCCATGAACTTTTTGAAGACTCCTTGTATATATGATTTTAAGAGTTTTTTCAAAAAATAATCTTGTTAAAAAAGATTTATTTTATTTATTTGAAAGACAGAGTTACAGAGAGAGGTAGAGACAGAGAGAGAGAGGTCTTCCATCTGCTGGTTCACTCCCCAGTTGGCCACAACGGCGTGAAGCCAGGAGCCAGGAGCTTCTTCCAGGGCTCCCACGTGGGTGCAGGGTCCCAAGGAGTTGGGCCATCTTCCACTGTTTTCCCAGGCCACAGCAGCTGCCTGGGGCAGGAGCCTGACCTGAGGGGAAGGGACCGCCTGGGCACCTCTGGCAGGCCTCCAGGCCCCGAGGGAGGCGGCCGGCCCCACCCCGGCACCAGCGCTCCCTGGGATCCCTTCCAGGGCCCGCCCTGCCCCTCGCCCTGTCCCTCACCCGGCCTCCCTTAAACAAAACCCTATGGTTTCCGTGGCTCAGCGACTTCTCAGCACTGCTTCCTCTGGACGGCCTCGGTCCCTAAGCTGCCCAGTGGCGCTGAGCCAGGCATCAGGGGATGCGGGCTGTAAGAGCCCAGTATGGCCCAGGACAGCGAGGGGAGAAGGAGCCCTGGTGGGTCAGAGACGCCCCACAGCAGATGGACATCGCGGCGTCCACGGACCAGGTGGCCTTGTGACCCCTGCCCAGCTCGGGGAGGAGGGGGCTGAGGCCTGGAGAGCTTGGGTGGGGGACCTATGCCCTAGGGCTAGGCTCAGAGGTGCCCTGCATGGTCAGGGAGGCACAGGCACCTCCGGGCATTTCCATGTGGATTCCACGCGCTGCCCTTAGAGACGGCCCTAACAGTTCTTGGTGGTTAGAAATAAAGGAAGCCGGTGCCGCGGCTCACTAGGCTAATCCTCCACCTAGCGGTGCCAGCACACTGGGTTCTAGTCCCGGTCGGGGTGCCGGATTCTGTCCCGGTTGCCCCTCTTCCAGGCCAGCTCTCTGCTGTGGCCAGGGAGTGCAGTGGAGGATGGCCCAAGTGCTTGGGCCCTGCACCCCATGGGAGACCAGGAGAAGCACCTGGCTCCTGCCATTGGATCAGCACGGTGTGTGCCGGCCGTGGTGGCCCTTGGAGGGTGAACCAACGGCAAAGGAAGACCTTTCTCTCACTGTCCACTCTGCTTGTCAAAAAAAAAAAAAAAAAAAAAAAAAAAAAAAAAAAAAGAAAGAAAGTAAAAAAGAAAAGAAATAAAGGACTAACCACAAAACTGGGGGGGGGGGGGGCCAGCGGCTCTGACTTGCTTAAGGTCTTCGGCTGCAGGGGAGCTGCGGAACAGCCTCCCCCATCCCAGGGCGAAGGAGAGCCAGGGAGGCTTGCCATTCAAGAACCCGCCAAATAGCAACCCACCAATCGGTAGGCAAGCCCCTGTGCACACAGCACTTCCGCACCCCTCATCTCAGGTGATCTGTAACAACCTGTAAGGTGTTCAAGGTCGCAGCATCTGATGGTTCAAGTTCACAGCTAAAGGTAGCACTGTTCCCTTCCTGTGCTGCTACAGGAGTTCTGGGTTAGCCGTGGCAGTAAGAATCCTGTACGTCTCCCCCTCCTCCCCGCCAAGAAACCTTTTGTTTAAGGAGTACAAATTTCACAAGTACAACTTTAGGAATACAGTGATTCTTCCCACCATACCCGCCCTCCCTTTACGTCCTTAAGGGAAGCCCAAAGCACCTCTACCCCCACCCCTATTTCCTCCTCCAAGTCCCCAGATGCCCAGGAAGGAGGAAGGTGGAGGAGTGAAACCTCCCCATGGGCCAGGGGGCAGACCATGGGCACCGCATGGCCCACGGCTTCCCCAGAGTCACACAGCAAGGTGGCACCAGCTCACCCATGGTCCCTGGATTCTGCACTAAGCAGGTGCCAACATTCCCTGCGCAAGCCTGGATCTGCCACGCAGGCCACCAGGCCTCTGCCACTCTGGAACTCACAGCAGCCATTGGCACAACCTCCAAGCGGCTGGTGCCCTACAGCCACTCCGGGGCACCCTCCGTGCTGAGTGCACGCAGGGGCCTGGGCAAGCTCTGGGCCTCTGTCCCCATCACACTGGCTAGCTGCCCTGTAGCCTCCGGGCTCCTACCTGCTGCATTCTCAGATGAACTTTTTCTCAAGGACCTTTCTTCTTTACAACTGCGCTCAGCTTCTCTTCCACTCACAGACATCTGAGAGGAGGAAGCAGGAAAGCCCCAGGTTCTCTCCAGCCCGAGGCGTGGGTCAGAGCCACACCGGGCAGGAGGACACCCCCAGTGAGTAATCCCACTGGCTGGTTTACAGGGACCGGGTTCAGGGCGTCGCACTTCTTCTTCCGGAAAGCCCAGCCTCAGCTGAGCCTGTATAAAAGCCATTTTGTGACTTCAGCTCCCACTTCAAGCACAGGCTGTGCTGCTCACTCCTCACATCCTACGTGGGATCACACACAAAGGGGCAGGAGGGGACTTTCCCGAGGCAAACCACGAGCTCCAAGCTTTCTCACCTGTGATCTCTTAAGCCAGGCTCAGAGCCCCACACCCCACCCAGGCTCCTGCCCGACAGTCAGCTTTCAAGGCACGGGCTGCTGGCATCACTGTCTAGTCCCTTTCTTCTTCTTTTCAGAAATATTTATGGGGGAGCTGGTGCCGTGGCACAGTAGGTTAATCTTCTGCCTACAGTGCCGGCATCCCATATGGGCGCCGGTTCAAGTCCCAGCTGCCCCTCTTCCAACCAGCTCTCTGCTATGGCCTGGGAAAGCAGTAGAAGATGGCCCAAGTGCTTGGACCCCTGCACCCGCATGGGAGACCCAAAAAAAGGTCCTGCCTCTCTGTAACTCTGCCTTTCAAATAAACAAACAAATAAATCTTCGGCGCTGCGGCTCACTAGGCTAATCCTCCGCCTAGCGGCGCCAGCACACCAGGTTCTAGTCCCGGTTGGGGCGCCAGATTCTGTCCCAGTTGTCCCTCTTCCAGGCCAGCTCTCTGCTATGGCCAGGGAGTGCAGTGGAGGATGGCCCAGGTGCTTGGGCCCTGCACCCCATGGGAGACCAGGAAAAGCCCCTGGCTCCTGGCTCCTGCCATTGGATCAGCGCGGTGTGCGCCGGTCACGTAGCCATTGGAGGGTGAACCAATGGCAAAGGAAGACCTTTCTCTCTGTCTCTCTCTCTCACTGTCCACTCTGCCTGTCAAAAAATAAAAAAAAATAAAAAAATAAATAAATAAATATTAAAAAAAATTTCACCAGTTGCATTAAAGGGCACTCAGAAAACAGCAAAAGCTCCCCCTGAAAATAGAGTAGCTCTAAAGTGAATGGAACGAGAGCCATCATGATGTGACGGGGCGGGTAGGTGTGGTACAGCTGGTGAAGCCGCTTCTTGGGACACCTGCATCCCATAACAGAGGGTCTGGTTCAGGTCCTGCCTCAGCTTCCGATCCAGTGCTCCCCACTAATGCACTGGGAGGCAGCAAGTGATGGCCCAAGTCCTTGGGTCCCTGCCACCCCGTGGGAGACCTGGATGAAGCTCCTGGCTCCTGGCTTCAGCCTGGCCCAGCCCTGGCCATTGCAACCATTTGGAAAGTGAACCAGGGAATGGAAGATCTCTCTTTCTCCTCTCTGTGTGTGTGCGTGTGTGTGTGTGTGTGTAACTCTGCCTTTCAAATAAATCAAAAGTATCTTTCTTTTTAAAAATTTTGTTCATTTTCATTCTATTTGAAAGGCAGAGACAGACAGGGGGAACTCTTCCATCCGCTCACTCACTCACGCCCCAGATGACTGCTTTCCCCACATGCACTAGCAGAGCACTGGATTGGAAGCTTAGCCTGCTGTGCCACAGCGCCAGCCCCATAGACAGTGTGAAAGGCAAACCCTCCACAGAACTAGCAGATCAGACTCCAGACTCCAGCTTCATATCAAGCACAAGGGTAAGAAAAGCGCAGAAACAGAGTGCAGCAGGGGAGGTGTTAGGACCTTACAGGGGCAGTGCTGGTGAGGGCTCGGCCTGAGTGACAAACAGCCCCCGCTTCCACTGGACAGAAGTTAGCCCAAGCTGGATAAGGGACTTCGGGGGTCAAGGTTACGGATTCTGTCAGCCCCAGGGAGCTCCGAAATGCATCTGTCTATGGCAACAGGTGCATGAGACAACCGGGGCACCTTCACGGAAAAGGTGCACTTCAGCAGTCTCAAGAGAGCTGGGCCTGCTCTGTGCCCCGATACAAGAGAAGGTCGGACAGCAGAGGAAGGGGAGTTACCACCACTGCCAAGGTCCTCGGAGGGGAGCCCAGGCCCTCCTCTCCATCCTGGGGCAGTGGCCACAGAGGTATTCCAAAGCGGGACTGTGGGAGCCTCGTGAGCTCTTGCCCAGACCAGGATTCCACAGCCGAGTCCCTCAGGTCCCTCAGCACGGTCTCACGGGGCACTGGCCACAGCCCCATTCCCCAGGCTCTGCTGCTGACACTCAGCTGGTCCCCAGGCTGTCCCCACGCCCTGGGTATCCCCTCTTCTGCCCTTACAAGTCTTCTTTTCCCCCTTCTAGGTGTGCACACATTCAGATGCCTACAGAGACCAGGCAGGTGTCAAACAGGAGTGACGCCGCCTGGGCGGTAGGCGACAGGGGAGGAGGAGGACTGAGACGAACGAGGAAGTGCACGCTCCTCGGAGCCGGGCAGCAGCTCCGCGGCTCCTGCTGGCTGTTGCCATGGAAAACAAGGTAGGCCAATATTGTCAGAGCTTCTGATTTGGGGGAAGAAGCAAGAAATTTGGATTTCTATGTGAAATCTTACTTTTAAATTTTGGTAACCAACTATAATTAACCTGCAGGGTTGTTTGGGTGGGAGGAAGCAGAGAATTTTGGAGTTGAAATGTCCTTGAAGTAGATTTAGCCCAAACTATTCATTTCCTGCACGAACCCTTGCAAGCCCAGGAAGGCTCAGCGATTTCCCAAAAGCAACAGAGCGGCTTCAATGGCTCAAACCCCAGGTCTTTCAAGCGCTGAGTGTAGAACTCACCCCTCCAGACTGCTGTGCCTGTCATCAGGAGACCTTAGCAACTGTTCAGGCCGGAGAGGTGGAAATGTCGAACTGCGATGGCAGCCCCAGGAACGAAGCGGGTAAACTTTACTGTGATCTTTGAATATTAAGGAAACATTTCCATTTGTTCATCCATCCACCCACCCACCCATGTATCCATCCCTTACAGATCACTCTGTAAGTCAGTGCTAAACACTGGGTACACAGCCGTGACTAAGGCACCACTCCCTCCTTTCAAGTAGCTCCTGGCTGGGTGAGTGGGCCCGGTGAAAATGCTGCAGCCAGAGCGCCAGGGCACCGCGTCCCAGCTATCGCGCTGCCCATGCCTATTCCTGTGAACTCTAGGCAAGCAGTCACGCCCTCGTCCGTAAGTCACGGCCTCTGCAAGCATTTCCCATCGTGGGGCGCTACCCCTGAGAAACTGGGAGAAGACTGGAGAATTTCCCTCACTCCACGAGACCCCTGGGCACCTAAGTGATCCCCGGGTAGCAGGAACATAAACTATGCTCACCGCCATGCCCTCTCTAGCACACGGAAGCCACATTCTGGTTCATGTGTTATCTTGGCCAAGCTGCCGCTGCATTCCAGCTATCACGCCTCCGTGTGGGTGTGCACTGGGGCAACCAGGGGAGATCCCAGCCTGGGACTCTCCTGCCTGTTTTATCTCGTGGCCTGCTCCGTCCCAGTGGCAACTCTGGCAGCTGATCTTGGTGACCAAACAGTGATGACTCCCTCGAGCCACAGCTTCTACGAAAGCCGGGTGGAGCGTTCCCCTCCCTGTCTGAGTCTCTTCGTCAACAAGAGGTTTCCCAGCACTGCTGTTACAGCGTCTGCTCCCTGGGGAGGAAAGCAGGGAGCGAGCAAACAAGGCGGGCTACTTGCAGTTCCCCACCCTCCACTCTGCCTTCCGTTTTGTCAGGACTCAAGCAAATATCAAGCTCAAATGTCAAGCCAAACCCTAGAGCTGGCGCCAACAGGGTCACCTGTCACTTGGAAATGATGGCACTCCTGGCGGGCCCTACAGGTCCTTTGCTGGAGAATAGCAAGAGCCGGGGCGGCCTGTGCGCCTTTTAGTTACTGAGAGATAATGAGCCATGAGCCTTTTATGAATGCCCTGAGCCCAGAGGTTGGCAGGGGGTGGGGAGGCACACTGATGCGAGCATCTATGGAGAAGGAAAGAGGATGAAGAGGGACAGAAGAGGAAGTGAGAATCTGATGAGCACCCACTCTGGGCCAGCCCCTCAGAACATGTGCCACTCTTGATGGACTCATATACTCCCATTTTCCAGAGAAAAGTGAGTCTGGAGGGCGCTAAAACCTTTGTCCATGGTCACACAGCTGGTCAGGCACACTTGAACCCAGTTCCATCCCATTTCCTGGAACCAGGGATCCAGGATCTGGCAAACTCTGACCCCAGGGGTTGAAAAGCCAGTGGAAACCAGCATTCTTTTCTCTATCACTCAGGAGCTCTGCATCCTATTTCCAATTCTAGTAAATGGATTTTCCAGCATTAGGGAAACCCCGCTGCACCTGCTCCCCTCCCAGGGCTCTGTCTTAGGTCAGATTACAGAACAGGAAACACAGGGGGTCTAGGGTCGTACCTTCCTTCAGACATTTCCACATGAAGAAACTGCTCCTGGTGTCCTCCATCAATGTAGACCACTGGGTTTTACGGCCAAGGGTTACCCCCTGATTTCAGTGGCTCATACTCTGGGTGTCTAGAATACCACCGTTTCCTTCTGACCTTGGGATGCCCGGGAGTGCAGACGTTACAGAAGCAAAATGCACTCAGCAGCCTCTCACTGAGCTCTCAGTATGTGCCAGGTACTGTCCTGGGTACCAGGAATGTCTCAGTGCACAACACACTCCAGACAAGTCAAAGGAAAAGAAACCTGATTAGAAGGTAATGCCGCACTGTAAGGGAAGGGCCTTGGGGGCGACAGGCGGGGTCAAACATCAGCCCCGACCCCTACCAGAAAGATGACCCCACCCAGAGCGTTAGCTTTTGTACCTGTGAAATGGGGACAAAAACAGGAGTGTTGGAAGGATTAAAGATGATGTATATAAAATGCCTGGCTTACAGCAGGGTTCAAAAGTTGCAATATTATGTTCCCAGTCCCCCCCCCCCCACCGAACCCACAGATTCTGGGACAAGGCGCCCACGGGGCGTTATCTGCACAGCATCCTAGGGTCAGGCTGGTGAGAGGAGCAAGTCGGATCCAAATCCACCTGCAGCCAAGGACTTTCTCCTCTGGAAACATCGGCTCCCACCCAGGGACCCTGTGGAAGACACAGGCTGGGGGCTGGGGGCAGGTTTGATGGCCCCCCTAGGGGGCCACAGACCACTGGAGCAGGGCGGACAGGAGAGCTGAGCCAGAACCAGCAGCTCTGGGCACTGGGAGTGTGAGACCCTCGGGAGAGCTAAGCGGCAAGGCCACAGAGACTTCGAGAGGAAGCCTGCTGCCTGGTTAAGCATGACAGGTCCTGTGGGAGCACAGGAGCCCTTCTGTGGGGTGAGGACGCTCATAGCCCCAGGGAGAAGGTGTGGCCCCCACACCCAAGCTCAGTGCTAGTTCCCTGTAACCGCTGTGAAAGTCCCCGTTGACTCTGGCTTCTGTGCAGGGAACTTCTGTTCCCACACCCAGACGATCTCTAACGCACATCCTGCACCTGTCCCAGAAGGTGGCTGTTATGACATAATTTGCAAGCAGCTGCCATTTAGCCTACATCCAATGACGGCTGTTGAATTCCTGACGTTCTTGTCAACCAGTCAGTCACCCAGCAACGGAGAGAGGAGATCCAGCATTGGACTGGATGGGGTTGCCTCTCAGCCTCACATTCCATGAACACATCTCTATTCAGCTGTGGAGTGAACACAACGCTAATGTTGACGGCACTGTTTGCAGGGAGTTTTAAACAGGATGATCCAAATTTAACTCCGAGCCTGGATTATTACTTCTACCATGGACATTGTTGGTTAAGACATAGCAAGTGCTGTTTAAAGTGTTGAGCTAGGAGGGGCCGGCGCTGTGGTGTAGCTGGCCAAGCCGCCACCTGCAGTGCTGGCATTCCCACATGGGTGCCGGTTCGAGTCCCGGCTGCTCTACTTCTGATCCAGCTCTCTGCTATGGCCTGGGAAAGCAGTAGAAGATGGCCCAAGTCCTTGGGCCCCTGCACCCATCCAGGAGACCCGGAAGAAGCTCCTGGCTCCTGGCTTCAGATCGGCCAACTCGAAACATTGCGGCCATTTGGGGAGTGAACCAGAGGATGAAAGACCTTTCTCTCTGCCTCTCCCTCTGTCTGTAACTCTACCTCTCAAATTAAAATAATAATAAAAATTTTTTAAAAAGTCTCGAGTTGGGCCAGGACGGAGGACACAGTGGGAGCAGGATCTGGAGCAGGCAGGGAGACGACAGGGAAGGGACAGAGAGGGAGAGTGGGGAACAGGACAGGGGGCAGTTGGGCAGAAACCGTGGCCCGGCAGGTTAAGCCACGAGGCCAGCATCCCCTCAGAGTGCTGGTTTTAGTCCCGGCCACTCTGCTTCTGATCCAGCTCCCTGTTAATGTGCCTAGGACGCACTGGATGATGGCTCAGGTACTTGAGTCTCTGCCTGAATGGAGTTCCTGGCTCCTGGCTTCAGCTCACTCTGCCTTCCAACTAAACAAACAGACCTTAACAGGGAGGGTCAGTGGAATAATAAGTCACAGGTGTATGCCACACTTTGATGTCGATGCAGTGCTGTCACCTACAGTAACTCATCTGTCTCTCACAGCATCCCACAGGTGGCCAAGGAAAGGTGACATTCCACGCCCTCTGTAGATGGAAGAACTCAGGCTCAGTGCAGGTGCTGAGTACTGCGTACTCAGGTACGTGCAGGACGCACGCCCGAAGTTAAGGCCACTCCTTCACCCTTTATGCCACACCAGCCCCGAATGCAGGGTGGAGGGCCTGAAGTGAGAAAGACAGGAACGGAAACTGGGGGGCTTCTCTCTAACTTTACCTTTTCGTTTCAAGTTTACCTTTTCATTTCAAGGCTTTACCATTCAGGCCAGGCTAGCGGCAGGGCAGCCCTGCAATGGTGTCTAATGCCCACTCCCAGCTCAGACGGGTGCTGCCCAGGTCTGAAGGCAGGGGGGAAGGTGCTGCCCAGGTCTGAAGGCAGGGGGGAAGGTGCTGCCCAGGTCTGAAGGCAGGGGGGAAGGTGCTGCCCAGGTCTGAAGGCAGGGGGGAAGGTGCTGCCCAGGTCTGAAGGCAGGGGGGAAGGTGCTCTCCAGGGAGACAAATGCAAACTCCCGGAGTATCGCCAGCCCCCAGGCTCGGGGAGCGCACCCGGGAGCTGGCGGTGAGCAATTCTCGCCCCCTCTCTACCCCTTGATTACTGCGCCTCCCCAAGCCCTGCCGTAACACTTGGCATATGGTCTGCGTTCACTTCAGACTCGCTGATTGAATAAATGAATAAGCGAACAAGCAAACACACAAATGAATGACAGATTGGCGCTGGCGATAAAAATCAGCCTGGGCTGTCACATCACGGCGGCTCCGCCCTGCTGACTCTCAGACCCCAAATCGTAGCTCAGCACCAGCCAGGCTCGTTAGCTTCCCCCTTTCTGAGGAGCCACGCCCTCAGGAAGGGGCAGGGCCAGGGATACCCAGGCGGGAGGAAGACCCTGCCGATCCCTTTCCTGGACCCCTGTTTTCCCCATGCAACGCCCTGCGTCTCCCAGCTCCAGATCCACTAGGCAGATAAACTTCTCCGCGGAGATAAGGGTGGTGCCAACGGTGCTTCCCCTTTGCGTTTTCACTACGTCATTCATCGGTTTCAACTAAAGACCTTGATTGCCAGTAACCTCAGCAACAGCAAAAACACATCCGTCTTTCCAAGTGCTCCTGGGGCGAGAGCCCACTGTGCCGCCCACCATCCCCGTGTGCCAGGAATGGTCTCCCTGTGGGCGTGGGGAGAGACACGGCCCCCGGCCCCCGCGGAGGTCAGCCTGCTGCAGTGATGGGATCAAGCACCCAATCACAGTCCTTGGAGTGGGGAGAATGGGGCTGCAGCCCTGGCTCTGCCTCTAACCCATGTCCCTGGGCAAGTGTCTCGGGAGAGACAAGGGACCAGGTGTCCAGTGTTACCCATCTCAAATGCTCGGCGCCCTGCTCCAGGTCAGAAAGCCCCTGCAAATTTGCATGCCAGCCGTGCCTGTCCTCGGGCCCTAACAGATGTCCTAGGAGCGCTCCCCATAGGAGGGCTGCAGCACAGACGGCAGGGAGGAGACGTCTAAAGAACCATCCTAATGGCCCACGGGCAGCAGAGGAGCAGGCGGGCAGCAGGCGCCGTGCAGGCCAGATGCCACCCTGCGGGTGACATGGGCGCTGGCTCAGCTGAGGCTGGAGGCGCTCCAGCGGGGGAGGGGGCACATACAGCCTCCCCCCAACCTGCCAGTGCATCTGAAGCTCATCAGCCAGAGGGGCAGTCCAGCCCCTCCTCCCCAGCCCCGCTGCCTCCCTCCAGCCTCTTCTCCATCCCAGCCTCTAGCCTTTCTCCTCCTTCAAATCCTGTTTGGCAATCGCCTCCTCCAAGAATAATTTCCAGTTGGGTCCTGCCAAATTCTGGTCTTCCCATTCCCACTAACACCTCTTCAGCTCCCAGCGATTCCATCAGCAGCTCCCCACCGCCACTTGGTCATGCGTCCCTGTGCCAGACGAGGCTTCACGTGTGTGTTCCTGCTCTCGGCTGCCCCCAGAAAGAGGGTGGGCATTTCCCACTTCCTCCTTTCTTCATCGTCAGCTTCCAAGGCAAGAAAACAGGGCATGTAGGATGCAGGAACAGTGGTCTATAGACGGACCATACTTCTCTCCCTACCCGTGGACAGCTGCCCTGGCCAGTCCCCAGGAAGGCCAGTGCTGGAATCTCAGCCAGTCTGGACAAGGGCTCGGCCAACATGTCTACCTCCGGGGCCAAAGTCTGGATTGAGAGGGAGGGCAAGCTGTCCCAGCAGCTGGTGGCTATACGCACATGTTTCCTAATCCAACCCACAATTCCAATGAAAACCTCATCTCCCCAGCCCATAGCACTGCCCACAATCCTAATGTCTAATAATATTAATTCTGGGACGAGCCACATGAAATGGCCTTTTATAGGTCAGAAGTGGCCACGTTATGACGATTTCATTTGGTTCAATCCAGCAGCCCCTTCGTGGGGATCATACGCCCCAGGAGGCAGTAAACCCCCTGAAGGCCTAGACTTCTCCACCAGTGGCCAATACTTCCTGCTTTCCAGCTCGGCACGTGATGGAGTCACGGAAGGACTGGGGAAATGCTTCCCAACTGAACCAGGCAGGCAGAGGGGCACATCCTATCGCTAAGCCTCAAGGGAGGAAGTCCGAAGGCAGGCGGGACCTTGCTGGCCTCCTGGTCATTGTAGACAGCAGCACGGAACGTGGCTGCAGGCTGAGGCGCTCAGCGTCTCGCCGCCCTTTGTCTTCCCTACAAGAGGAGGGTCTTAGGTCGGAAATGTCTTGCGTCCAATGTCCAAACTTGGTTTCACGTTGCAGCGGGGGAGGCAAAGGCCCAGAGGTGTCACCTGCCCCACTCAAGGTCACACAGCAGGTAGAGTCCAGATCCCAAGTTTTCTGCCTGTCGGTCCCTGGGCTCTTCTGGCACAGGACAACACACTCCTCTCCACCTGCCCCCTCGCCAACTTCCTGGCACTCGCTCTTTCAGGCTCCCTAGGAGCACGGAAGGGGAACTGACGGAAGCGCTGTCCTCCAGGAAAGAGCCCTGGGTCACGTCGGACCTCGCCTGCAGTTCCCAGGGAGCAGAGAGGAGGAGGAATCCCGGAAACTCACCCTCTCCCGGGGCAGGACCAGGCTGGGAAGGGGGGGTGGGCAGCCAGGTGTGCTGTCCCTGCCAAGGGCCCCCTAGCAGGCTTTGCTCAGCTCAGGCATGAAGGCCCACACAGGCAACAGCCAGGTTTTCTCTGAATCACCTGGTTATGGAATTCAAAGCGGACCAGAAAGGCTGACCCACAACGACCTCTGGCTGAATCCGTCCATCCTCTGTCCACCAGGGCCCCTCTTTGAAAGGGAGGAGTTCTAGAAGCCCCCAGTCCCCAGGCTGTCTCTGTGCACCTGCTGCAGAGCCGGACAGGAAAGGCTGGTGCCAGCGGCACTGAGGATGGAGAGGGAGAGTCCCCGAGGGCAGCCCCTCTGCGTGCTCTGTGGGGAGTTAGGGAAGACAATGGCGTTGCTCAGGGGTCTGGGAGACAGCAGAGTCCTTCCTGGCACTGACTGCTTCCCTATCTTAGGATGTAAAACTGCAAACCTGAAACACAGGAAACAGCACAACCAACAACTCGGGATCCTTCACTTGGGCTCAGTAGTTGTCAGCATCCTGTATGCCCTCCCACTTGGCATATGAGAATACTTCATAAAGACCACAGGAAAACAGTATTAAAGGGGAAGTTTATTTTGGTGCAAAAAAGAAAAAAAAGCTTGAAATCTATGCTTTTAAGGGTCTTCAAAAAATTAATGGAAAATGTCGCCGTATGGAAAGACTGCATGGATTTCAATTTTTTTTTTTTTTGCACCAAAAATAAATTCATCTTTTAATTCTATGTTCCAAGAACTTAAAAAAAAGTTTAGTGGGGCCAGTGCTGTGGCCAAGCAGGTGAAGCCATCACCAGCAGAGCCAACATCCCATATGGGCACCAGTTGGAGTCCTAGCTACTCCACTTCCAATTCAGCTCCCTGCTGGTGCACCTGAGAAAGCAGCAAAGAATGGCCCATGTCCTTGGGCCCCTGCACCCACGTGGGAGACCTGGAGGAAGCTCCTGGCTCCTGGCTTCAGATCAGCGCAGCTCTGGCCCTTGCAGCCATCTGGGGGGGTGAACCAGTGGATGGAAGACCTCTCTCTACCTTTTTCTGTAACTCTTTCAAATAAATAAAATAAATCTTAAAAAAAATAGTTCAGCTAGTTCTTTAAATTTTGTTTTATTTATTTAAGAGGCAGAGAGAGAGAACGAAAGTGGGTGAGCTCCTGTCTACTGGCTCACCCCCCAAATGCCCTCCACGGCTGGGGCTGGGCCAGGCCAAAGCAGGGCGCTGGGAACTCCATCCAGGTGTCCCATGGTGGGGGCAGGCGCCATCACCACTGGCTCCGAGGGTCTGCTGGGGCAGGAAGCTGGAGCCAGGGATTGATCCCAGGCACGCAGATGTGGGACGTGGGCTCTTAACCAGCCTCTGGGCTATACTCACTCTCACTTCCCGAGACATTTTGAAGTACCTTCACATATATGCACGCACACACACACCTTTCCCTGAGTCATCTGGAAATAACTTACACTTTGGCCTTAAATAAAATTTGCATAATCTCTAAGAATATTCTCCTATGAAACCACATTACCATTCTCATACCTAAAAAACTTAATAATTTAAATAATTTCATATTTATTTTGAAAATTTCCCAGAATATCTTTCATTATTAATTTTTGACTCAGATCCTGAAGTGCCAGCATCCCATACAGGCGCTGGTTCGAGTCCTGGCTGCTCCATTTTAATCCAGCTCTCTGCTGTGGCCTGGGAAAGCAGTGGAGGATGGCCCCAGTCCTTGGGCCCCTGCACCTGCGTGGGAGACCTGGAAGAAGCTCCTGGCTCCTAGCTTTGGATCAGTCCAGCTCCAACTGTTGCTGCCATTTGGGAGTGAATCAGCGGATGGAAGACCTGTCTCTCTGCCTCTCTCTAATTCTGCATTTCAAATAAATAAATAAAAATCTTAAAACAAAACAAAAAAAGTTTACCCACAGCATGTGGCTGTCACATCTATTTAGCTTCCTTTATTCCAGACTGGTTTCCACCTCCACACCTTTCCCCTTTGACCCATCAGTGCTCAACTTTAACATTTTTTAAAATTACATTCACTTTTCTTTCTTATTTTGCATGTATAATGAAAGTTGTTTGCATGTCTTTGTAAAATTTTTTCATATAAGTTAATGCACCATTCCTGAAAAAAATCATCCGAAGCAATGCTCCATTTAGAAACATGGCCTCGCTACAGCAGCACCACCGCGGCGTCCAGGCCGGCAGCACTTGCGTGGGCTGCTCCCAGCCTGCCACCCCAAGCCTCTGATGACACTGATGTTTAAATTTACAGCACGGGCCGGCAGTGGCTTTCAAGCTGTCTGTGCTTTGCTGGTTGACGAGACAGATCCAGGCACACCTTAAACCTGGAATAACGTTATCCTCATTTAGAGCAAAAATAGTTACTACTCTAAAATTTGCCCTGGCTATGACATTTGCTGGGTCTTAGTCCACCCGAACGAGGATGGACGGGGTCCGAAGAAAGGTAAGTGCGTCGCTCGCCCGTTCCCCAGCCTCCCGATCCTGGAGACAGTCAGACGCAGCGGGGAGTCAAGTCAAGCAAGCAAGAACTCCGTTTATTGGCACATGGCAAAGCCTTTTAAAGCACAAGACCACATGATTACTGGGGCAGGGCTTAAGGACCGACCAGTTACTTAAAAGGTCATTTTACAGGGCGACTTTTTACAGGACCAGCCATATGTCTGTACACTCATCATCAGTTGTCACCTCCCTGATGCTGCACGGCCAATCAGCTTTGGTGGTAAACGACTTCGGGTACCGCCCACCTTACTTCCTTTGGGCGCCATCTTTGAATTGCCACGTGTGCCTAATTTCCCCACAGATCCCCCTTTTTTGTTTTATATTAAAGAGAGGAAGAGGAACTGAGCGGAGAGTGTGCCTGTCTTAGGCTGTCCCCTCTGACTGGGATCAGCCCTTTAGGGAGCATGTCTGTCTTGGGTTGTCCCCCTCTGGGGATCTTACCCGTCCTTGACTACTACTCCAGCTGTTAAGGGCTGCGCCAGGGGATCTTACCCGTCATTGGCTACCACCTCAGCAACTCAGTGTATGATGTATTACATCTCTGCATCTTGGCAGTGGCCGTGGGCGGATGTAGAATTCCCAATCTGGTGCTTAAACAGCGGCATAACCCAGTTCTTAAAGAGTGGCATATAGTTGTCGGACCACCATTAACTGGACCGCAGCAATGCAATCTTAGACAAATTTACAAGGACAATGGAGACCAAGGGTCCACAAGGGGGAGGAGATAAGGAAGCCATCCCCCAAGGCCTGACCACAGGTAACTAGGGCTGCAAGGTCTTGGAGGGTCTTGACCCTGTCCTTGATGATGCTGGAGGGATTAGCACAGAAGCAGCACTCCTGATGTACCATGATGATCCAGTCACAATGAGGCAGGGAGTTCAATATGGTCCTTTTATCCCCGTAAGAGAGGAGTGCTGAGGACGGCTTACATTTTAGATTTCTCTTTTATCTCTTTATAATGAAGACTGAGAACAAGGGGCTGGCATTGTGGTATGGTGGGTAAAGCCGCCACCTGTGACGCCGGCATACCACATGGGCACTGATTCAAGTGCCGGCTGCTCCACTTCTGGTCCAGCTCCCTGCTAATGCACCTGGGAAAGCAGCAGAAGATGGTCCCAGTGCTTGGGCCCTGCACCCACGTGGGAGACCCGGGTGAAGCTCCTGGCTCTGCACCAGCCCAGATCCAGTTGTTGCATCCATCTGGGGAGCGAATCAGAGGATGGAAGATCTCTCCCTTGTCTCCCTCTCTCTAACCCTGCCTTTCAAATAAATAAATCTAAAAAGAAAAAGAGGTCCAGGACAAACGTTGTTGGCAGCTACACAGGGGTGTGGTTAACACCCTTACTGCAACACTGCAGGCTAAGGTGAGCCGGCCGGGGAGTGCTGGAGTCCGATGACCGGCTGAGGTGGCAGTGCAGGATGTCCCCATCCACGGCTCCCGGAAGGACTAAGTCCCCTGGGAGGGGATGTGCTGTGCTGTGGGCTGAACGTCCCCAGGCGATGGTGCGGGGAGGCAGGGCTCTGAGATCACCAGAGTGCAGCCCTTGTGAACAGGAGAGATGGCGTCTCTCTCCCTCTCTCTGCCACATGAGGACATGGCCTTGTGCAAACCAGGAAGCGGGCCCTCTCCAGACACCACGTGTCCCAGACCTCCCACCTCCAGAGCAGTGAGCAACAGACGCCTGTCGTCCAAGGCCCCTACTCTGCGGTGTTCCTGCAACAGCGGCCTGAGCTGAGACACATTAACACCACCCTCTTTCAGCATCCATTAGTGAGCCAGCCTGAACCTGGTATTACTGTGGGGGCTGCAAATCTGTGGATTTAAAGTTCAGAAGCAGGGAGGGGGGTCAGCAGATGCTGGCCCCAGGGTGCAATGTTTCACATAGGCAAAAAGGACACGTTTTTGAGATCTACTGCAGGTGGTAATAACATAATGTGCGGCCAGTGCTCTGGTATAGCGGGTTAAAGCCACTACCCGTGGTGACTACATCCCGTATAGGTGCCGGTTCGAGTCCTGACTGCTCCACTTCAGATCCAGATCCCTGCTAATGCACCTGCGAAAGTAATGGAAGATGGCCCAAAGGCTTGGGCCCCTGCCACCCATGTGGGAGACCTGGAAGAAGCTCCTGGCTCCCGGCTTCAGTCTGGCTCCACTCCAGCCAATGTGGCCATTTGGGGAGTGAACCAAATGGAAGATGAAAGATCACTCTCTCTGTGTCTCTTGCTCTCTCTCTCTATTCTGCCTTTCAAACAAATAAATATTTTTAAAAATGTAATGTATATTCCAAAATTGCCAAGAGAGATTTAAATGTACACACACACACACAAATATGTGATTGAGATGCTAGCTTGAGTTAATCATTACATAATATACATGTATCAAAACATCACATTACACCCCAATAAATAAAATTAGTATTTGTCAATTAAATTAAAATTGTTTTTAAGTTCTCTGATTACTCTGACTTCCTGCTCCTCCCTGCCCTGTCACCTGTCAGAACTGCCTCACGGCACCTTTTTTACTTTGTAAGGATTTATTTTATTTATTTGAAAGAGAGTTGGCCGGCGCTGTGGCTCACTAGGCTAATCCTCTGCCTTGCAGCGCTGGCACACCGGGTTCTAGTCCCGGTCAGGGCGCCGGATTCTGTCCCTGTTGCCCTCTTCCAGGCCAGCTCTCTGCTGTGGCCCGGGAGTGCAGTGGAGGATGGCTCAAGTGCCTGGGCCCTGCACCCCATGGGAGACCAGGAGAAGTACCTGGCTCCTGCCATCGGATCAGCGCGATGTGCCAGCCACAGCGTGCCAGCCGCGGCGGCCATTGGAGGGTAAACCAACGGCAAAAGGAAGACCTTTCTCTCTCTCTCACTGTCCACTCTGCCTGTCAAAAAAAAAAAAAAAAAAAAAAAGAAAGAAAGAGAGTTACAGAGAAAGAGGGAGATGGAGACAGAAAGAAAGGTCTTCCATTTGCTGGTTCACTCCCCAGTGACCACAACAGCTGGGGCTGGGCCGGGCCAAAGCCAGGAGCCAGGAGCTTCACCCGGGTCTCCTACATGAGTGCAGGGGCCCAAGCACCAGGGGCATCCTCTGCTGCTTTCCCAGGCGCATCAGCAGGGAGCTGGATCAGAAGTGGAGCAGCTGGGACTCAAACCAGCACCACATGGGATGCAGTGTCACAGGCTGTAGCTTCACCCACCAGGCTGCAACACCAGCCTCCATCCGGAATCGTTGTGCTCCGTGTGTCGGGCTTTTTGATGCTCAGTGCACCCCACTCACCCCATGGAAGCCCCATTAAGACAGTTCCTGTGCCCTCTGAAGTGCCGTATGCTTTCACTTTCTGGCACAGCATGGTTCACCTGGACTTCCCCAGGCCCAGGCTTGGAATCAGCCACTTCTCCAAACAGCACTGGTTTCTTGTAGCGGTAAATGGTCCTCAGAAATTAAACCCCAGGGGCCAGCGCTGTGGTATGGTGGGTAAAGCCACTGCCCTTGACACCAGCATCCCATATGGCCACCGGTTCGAGTCCCGGCTGTTCCACTTCCAATCCAGCTCCCTGCTAATGGCCTGGGAAAGCAGTGGAGGATGGCCCAGGTGCTTGGGCCCCTGAACCCAAGTGGGAGACCCGGCTGAAGCTCCTGGCTTGTTGCAGCCATCTGGAGAGTGAACCAGTAGATGGAAGATCTCTTTCTCTCACCGTCTATCTATCTATATAACTCTTTCAAATAAATCCATCTTTAAAAAAGAGAAATTAAACTCCAGGTGCTAGATGCGTTGAATGCTACCTGGGGCAGCACTGCCTCCAGACCCTTTCGCTGGGCAGACCTAGGAGCACACAAACACCACGGGTCCCCCTCCCCAGCCCACCTCATCCTTGTTTCTCTCTTGTTCCCTGGGGAGGCCTTGCTTTACAGCAGTAGCAACACGGTTACTCCTCTGCTCTAACCCCCAGCAAACACAGCAAAGTTTCCGATTTCTGATGCCAAGACTACCACCAAAAACAGGCCTGCAGGCTTCAAGGTTTCTGGGCAGCTCTTTTTGTCCACAGATAGCACCAAGCTTTAAAAATTCCTCGAATCCCCGCTTCCCTTGTCGTGAAGTTGATGTTAGTCACTGTTTCTGTTGTGGCTGACATTAGGGTCGCTTTCTCCTTCTTTTGGATCAAAACTGTCTGAGAAGGCGAAACGAGAAAAGCCTCTCCCGTGTGTCTCTCTTCCACCCTGGACCCATCCGCTCCCTATCAGCAACCACTTTAATCAGCTACGGCTTATCCTTTCTGTGTATGTGTTTGCAAAACAGACTTATTCCTCCTACTTTCTCACCCCAAAGGTGCCATACTCTCCATACTTTCCTGTATCTTCCTTTTTTTTTTTCTTTTTTCTTTAGCAATGCACTCTATACATCGCAGCGTGAGTTCCTAGGACCCCTACTCACTCTCTCTCTTATTGGCTGTGTAATACTCCATTCTGTGCACGTACCACTGCTCATTCAACCGGTCCCTTAAGGATGGGAATCTGAGTAGTTTCCTATTACAAATACGCCTGCAAGAGTCACCAGGTGCATCCGTGGCTCCGGGCTCGGGAACGCGCACCTTCCGGGTGAGTTCCTCGGCACAGGCTGCTGGTAAACGTGGGTGTAGTTTTGCTGACTTCCCCTCCACAGAGGGCACACTAGTGTGTACCCCGGCACTGATTTTGCAGCCAAGGCAGACCTCACTGTGAAGTGTCCTGAGCTGTTTTCCTTGAACCCGGCCTCGACGAAACACCACCCCAGGCTCCCTCTCTGTGCCCCAGCTGACGTGGCAGGGCATTAAGTGCCCCCTCCTGAAACTTCCAGGGATTTGTGCGTGAAACGTAGGGACGCAGAGCCAAGGGAAAGGATGAGGCTGACCTCAGCCAGAGAGGAACCAGGCAGGAGAGCGCGGGACCCCACCCCTGATGCCTCCGGCTCCTGACCTTTCCACCAGCGCCCCTGCCCTGCCCCCCACCAGCTTCCAGCTTCCCTGACCGGGAGCCCTGGCTCTGCTTCTAACCAGATCCTGCCTGGTTTCTCGTGGGCCGAGGTGGAGGCAGAGCAGAAAGTGCCCGTCATTTCTGTTTTAACATGCACAGAGGAAATCAGTCAGTGGAACAAGAATGGCTCACACGAGGGAAAAAGGAAAGAGGAGACAAAGAGAGACGCTGGGAGAGGAAGCGGAGCACAAAACCTTCCACACCGGCCTCTGGACTCCAGCCCCAGGTCTGCTCGGCTCCTGCGACCCACGGAACATGGGAAATGAGTGGAGAAAGCTCCATCACATCACGACTGGGTCCAGGGGCCTGCCTCTCATCCCTCCTTCCAAAGGCAGAATCCATGCCTGGGAGCCCGGAATAGGGGTCAGATGGTCTGAGAAGGCCCCCAGGGAAGGCCAGTGGGGCCCAGGCTGGACCACTCCCCTGCAAGCTCAAGCCCATCAGGCTTCTTAGAGTCCTGGGGACCAGGAATGCACACCTTCCTTTCCTCCCGCCAAAGCCTGGTGGCTCTGGAATGTTCTACCTTACATGGGCATGGCCCAGACGTGGGGCTGGGCTGTGTGTGGGTGCTGGGTCTCCAGGCCAGGAGCTTTGAAAGAAAAGGACCCATGGGGTGTGGGGGTGGGGGCGGTGTTCCTGAGAGAAGAGAACTTGAATGAGAGGCACTTCCCCGTGGAAGGCTTCGCTTGCTGACAGGTAGCAGCTGGGGCAGTGCTGGGCCGAGCAGCCCCGGCCCCCTTCCTCCCTGGACCCAGGTCAGTGAGGGCAGGAAGGGCAAAGCTCCCAACATCCTTGCCCACTGAGCCCCTCCCCACCTTACTTCCCCCAGCATTCAACACCCTGGGCAATGCTAACTGCTCTGCTCAGGCCCAGCCCCGGCCTCCCGTTTGGATTTGAATCCACAGCAGTCTGGCAAATCTGACCCGGGCAGCCCCCGCCCACCACGGGCTGTGCAGAGGGAGCAACCTGCCAGGCTGAGGTTCACTGCCAGACGCGCCCAAGCCGCCCCTTCCTTCTCCCAGTAAAGGGCCTCCCAGGTCTCAGGCACTGTGCTGGGCGCTAGGAACGTGACTTGACCTTGAATCCAAGAACCGGGAGGTGGGAAGGGCAAGGGGGCTAGGGCTCGGCGCGGTAGGGGGCAGGAAGTCGCGCGCTCGGAGCTCTCGGGCAGAGGCCGGGCCCGGGAGGGTGGAGCCGAGCTGCGGGAGAGGCAGACAACCGGGCGCGGCCACAGAGGCAGCCGAGAGCGCAGGGGGCCGCCGCTCTGCTGCAGTCCCGGTCCCGCCCGGAGCCGCGAGCCCCGAGCCCGAGCCCTGAGCCCCGGAGGGGAAGGGCCCGGCTGCGGGGACACGTTCCCCCCACCCCGCCCAGACTCTGGGCCATCGGAGCGGGCGCCCGGTGCACGCTCACCAGGAACCTGCTTCTCAGCCAGCAGCCCTGCCAGACTGCCGTAATCGTCCCCTGTCAGAGCTCCGAAAACGGACAGGCCGGCCGCAGGGGCGGTGGGACCAGGGGCCGGCTGGACGAGAAGCAGGGAGCTGGGGTGGGGGCCGGCGTGGTTTGGGGCTTGCACCTCAGCAAGATGGTGGCAGGCACGACTGCTCGCCCAAGGAGGGGCGTAGACATGGATTCTCCTCCCCTCCCTGCTGAACAAGGGCACGGATTCTGTCCTGGGGCCCCTGTCCATGGCCAAGCCCACAGGTAGGGACCTGCGTCAGCCTTGGGGTGCAGATCCATCACCTGGGGCCCCAAATGGACACTGGTTCCTGTTGCTACCCGGCACCCCTAGGCTCTCCCGGCCAAGTCTTGCTTCCTCCTTCCCCAGCCAAACTCTCCACCAGGGCTGGAGGCAGAAGCGCGGGCTCCCCCGCCTGACTCTCACAGCCTCGTCTCTCTCCCTGGGCACAGGGAGGTTGCCAGGCTCACCAACAGCCCGGGCCCTGGCCGTGCTCACCCCGAGGCCCCTCGCCATCACCTGGCCCCGACAGGGATGACCCCGGTTCCTCCCCTCTTTCCAAGTAAAGAGAGCCCGAGCAGAGGGGGGCGCAGCGAGGCCTCCCAAAGCGGGGGTGGGGGGTAGCTCTGGGGAGGGGCCGAGTCTCCCACACCAGGCGCCCCACCCAGAGGAGGAGGAGGTGGCGCTGCAGAACGGGATGTGGTGTTGGCTCTCCCCCTCCACCGCCCTCAGCAGGGTGCCCGCCGATTTCTCCTCCGACGGTTTCCCCCCCCCAGACCAGCGCCTGCAGCGTTCGGCGAGTCCCTTCCAGGATGCGGCGGCCACCGCCGGGCCCTCCACTCACGCACGCACGCACACCGCCGCAGCAGGCGAGGGGCACCCCCGTGGGCAGCGGACCGCGGGCCCCCTGCAGCAGGCGCGCGCCAGGCGTGTGCGTGAGCGTGTGAGGGTCGCGAGGGGACAGCGCGGAACAGCCCCGGCCTGCATCGCAGCCTGGAAACCGCGAACTTTTCGGCCTCGCCCCTTGCCCGCCCTCCCCGGTGGGCCCCGAGAGGCGCGGCGCCCTCCTCGCACTCCTACAGTTGGTTCTGGACGCACACTCAGACAACAGCCGAGCGAGGGAACTCCCAGCTTTTTCCACAGCTAATTATAGACGTGAGCGTCTGAAGATGTTTTTGCAAGCGGCAGAGAGAAACTGCTGAGGCTTCTCCGCAAAGCAAAGCCGTCTGGCGCGCACTCCGCCCTCCCCACCCCCCGGAGCCCCTCTCCCAGGTCCCCACGCAGCCCCTCCTTCCTGCTTCTTTTCTTCTTCTTCTTCTTCTTCTTTTTTTTTTTTTTCCAATCTCTCTTTGGGGCTTTCGAGAAAGGGAACAGACGCGGAAAATATTTTTGCAACAGTTTTCCATTCTGCGTCTCGTTCCCAAGCCAAGGGGGAGGGGAGAGGCAGGCGCGGAGCGGGGGGCGGGGTGGGTAACTGCGCTCTCCGAGAGCTCCACCCGGGCGTGGAGAAGGCCCCTCCGCACCCCCTGCCCGCGCGGTCCCGCGACGCCGAGAGCCGGGGAAGGGAAGCCCTCGTTCGGCTGCGCGGCTCCTCCGGACCGACAGCGAGGAGGCAGCGCCCCGCACACCTGCGCGCGCACGCCCGCCGCCGAAAACGCTGCAGGCGACGCGGCGCGAAACGGGCTCGGGAGCCCGAGGGCCGGCGAGGCGAAGCGGGAAAGAAAGTTTGCTCGGAGTCCCGCATCCCCGGCGAGCCTACCTCGCTCCAGCCGCGATCCGGGTTCGTGCACGCGGGACGCTGTCTCCGCGCGCCTCTGCAAGGGGCCGCCGGGCGCCCCCCGCGCTGCTCCCGGAGCCGAGCCGCCGGCCGCGGCCGCGCCTCTCCAAGCGCAGCCGGGGACCGGGCTGGGTCTCCTCCCCGCGCCCCTGGAGGAACGCGGCGCAGGGGAGCCGGGCGGCTGCTCGGGCGTCGCCGCGGCGGGGGGATGCGGCCCCCGGGGGAGTTCGTGGCCGCCTCGCGACCCCCGGCTCCGGACGGCGTCAGCAGCGGAGCTCCGAGCCGAAAACGCTTGTGCCGCGCGCGAGGAGAGGGGCGGAGCGCGGCGGGGCGGGGCGGGGGCGGGGCTTGGCGCGCGGCCACACCGCGACTCCGCCGTTAAGGTGGCCCCGTAAGGGCGGCCGCCGCTTCCTGGGTCGTCTTAAGGGGGAATACGCGCCGAGTCCTCTTCCGCGCGCTCCGAATCGCCCACCCCAGGCTCGCGCCGGTCGGGCCGGGGGCGGGTGCGGAGGTAGGGCGTGGGCGCGGGTGGCGGCGTTCAACCGTTGTTGGGCGGAGGGGAGAAAAGGAAGTCTTAGGCCGGCGCCGCGGCTCACTAGGCTAATCCTCCGCCTTGCGGCGCCGGCACACCGGGTTCTAGTCCCGGTCGGGGCGCCGGATTCTGAGCCCGGTTGCACACTTTCAAGTGCTTGGGCCCTGCACCCCATGCAGAAGCACCTGGCTCCTGCCTGCGGATCAGCACGGTACGCTGGCCGCGGCGGCCATTGGAGGGTGAAGGAAGACCTTTCTCTCTGTCTCTCTCTCTCCCTGTCCACTCTGCCTGTTTAAAAAAAAAAAAAAAAAAAAGGAAGTCTTTGCGGCTGCGGGGCCTCTCAGCCTCCTGCTGGGACCCGGGCGCCCTGCGGGGTGTGTGTGGACTGGCACCGGGCGGCTCCTTGGAGCGGGAGAGGAGAAGGCTTTGCTTTGGTCGTGCACACACGCACATTTCATGCACAGAACAGAGCCCTAGCCGTGTGAGCTACAGAATCTGTTAAAAGTTGTTTTATTCACTACCCAAATGCCCACAGCAGCCAGGACTGAACCAGGCCAAAGCCAGGAGTGGCAGGGACCCATGCACCTGGGAAGGTGCACTAGCGGGGAGGGGAGTATCCAGGGCTCCACCCAGGCACTCCCTGTAGGATTCGGGAGGCAGCCGCAGCTGTTGCAGCCAGTGCCGGCCCCTGCAGTCATTTCTGGTCTTCGTGGCAACCTTCAAAGGTGCTCCTCGCCATCCTCGCTTTATGGCTGAGGAAATTGAAGATTGAGTGGCTCTCCCAAGGTTACGCATCTGCTTAATGACAGAGCTGGGAGTCAGGGCCACGTCAGACTGACTCCAAAACCCATTACTCTCTCCCCTACTCTGCACTCATTTCGGTCTTCATTTGTACACACTCGGACCTCCGTGCCCAGTTGTCCACAGCCTGTGAACTACTCCTCACACCCCCGCAGCCACACCCCCACCTGCGTTGTGCAACAGTGCCACCCCTAGATTTTGCATAGAACCTTACAGCTGTCAAGTACAAACACGCACCACCAGCTGCTTCACTGGCTGATGGATTCCCACACCCACCTCAGCAAACACACTCCTGTTCATGTACTGAGGGAAGGCAGGCCGGTGTTCACCCCCAGGTTGCCCCGTCGGCTCTGCTGGGCAGCTTCCCAACTAACAGGGTTTTGTCAAAAAGGCCCGTTTGGTGTGACCACCCCAGCCGACACCCACAGTGCACCTGCCCCAGATGCCGAGTTGTGTGTGCGTGGACAGTCAGCAATAAGAGCCCGGGATTCGGCTTCCCTCTATTCATCAGCGCCCCCCCCCCTCAAATTTCCTAACATTTGGGCCCTTTCTATTTTTTTATTTTCCTCTCCTACTGTTGCTCCGCAATTCATCCACACCCTATTTGTGAGCTCAGGAAAGTCAAACAGATGAAAGTAAAGCAACTATCTTAGAACAGTGGGCCGGGCTCAGGACTCACGGCTCCTTGGGGTGGCGCTTGCCGGGTTCCCCCGCCTCCATCTGCCCTAGGAACCCAGTCCAAAGCAAGGCCCTGCCTGTGCTGGTGTCCCTCTTGTCCCCACCAGCCCAACCCAGCCCAGCTAAGGGAGGTTGCAGGGCTGGGAGAGGCTTTGGGGTCACCTCTATGGAACCCACCTAGCAGCTGTTTCCCCAGCAGCTCCTTCTTCTTGGGGATTGAGGGCGCCCATGGATACCAAAGGTGCCTTTTGTTCTCCGTTGTTCCTCCCAGCCCCCCACTCCCAGCTCCCCCTGTCTCCCTCAGCTCCCTAGGGCACCTCACTGGAAGAAGAGACGGTGCCTAGTAAGATTTGTGCAGGTCCTTCCAAGACGCCCGTTTTGGGAGCCCAAGTCCGTTGTTGGGGAAGGGCAGAGCAGAGCTTCAGATCTGATGGCTGTGAGGCTCCCTGCTGGATAGCAACAACTTGACATTTTAGTGCCCAATGAGTGTCAGTTGTATCTTTATCATGAGAAAGCCTGTCTCTGAAATGGCTCTTTAAATGTATTAAAGTATATTTTAAGCTTTTCTGCCGAGGCTGTGCGTGGAGGCATCGCCTAACCGTTCAGTAAACTTGTCTTGCGGGAATAACAATTTAGGCCAGATGTGTGGTCCCAGTCAAGGAGATGTCTGCTCCTGCTGCCTGGCCGCTGGGCAGCTGGGAAACCGCGCCGTTCAGTGGCTGGTTGTTATTGGAGAGACAAGATCTGTTCTTCAAACTCCCTGGATGGGGGGGGGGGGGGAACGGGCTGTGCAGGGGAGGGCTGGTGGAGGAGGCCCAGAGGCTGTCCCACTGATCCATGGGCTGGCCCAGGGTCATGACCTCTGTGGTGGTCACAGGGCACCCCCTTCTCTGAGAGACGAGAACCCCTCTGCTCATCCCGTCCCACCCCGCTCCACCTGCAGACAGGAGAGAGGGATGCGACAGGCGGTGGCCGAGGTGTCTCCAGGGAGGGCCGCACCCTGATCTGTGTCGCTGAGCCCCCCACAGCCCCATTTGTCTGGAAGCCCAGAACCGTGGCTGGCTGATTTCTTCCAGCAGCAGGTTTAAGGTCTACAAGGGGTAAAACTAAATCTGGCCTTAAAAATAAGCACTAGATGTGGGAATGTTTTGCCTCATGGGACCAGAGAGAGGGCACTGCCCCTGGTGTCAGGAGTTCATGGTTGGACTGTTCTCCTCTCTCACTTGAAGAAAATGCAGTCAGCGGGCTCCGGCATCGTGGAGAGCGGGTTCAGCCTTGAGCGCCGGCATCCTGTCCGGGGAGGCTGGTTGGGGTCTCCGCTGCTCTGCCTCTGCCCCAGCTCTTTGCTAAAGCAGCAGATCATGGTCTGAGTGCTTGCATCCCCGCCACCCACATGGGAGACCCGGATGGAGCTCCTGCCTCCTGGCTTCAGCCTGGCCCAGCCCTGGCCGTTGCAGCCATTTGGGGAATGAACCAGCAGATGGAAGATCTCTTTGTTACTCTCTCTCTCACTCTACCTTTCAAATAAATAAATAGATCTTTTATTAAAAATGCAATCAGCACTGTTGCTTCCTTACGTCCTTCATAGAACACATTCCCCACCCAAGTCCCCCAAATCTCCCTTGCAGTCTCGCCACGCCTCCCTTGTTGCAAACTGCAGGGCTCCCCATCCTGTGGCTGTGGAGAGAGCAGCAGCCATCCTCCCTAGGCCCAAAGCCCGCTCTTGAAAGTTCTCTGTCTTCTCGCCATGCAGAAGGAGACTGTCATTTGACTTGAGGGCCCGCCCCGACCTGTCCCAGGCTGAGCCATTGCATCCTTTCTTGGGATTTTTGAACTTTAGACCAAGAGAGAGCAAACCTTGATTCCAGCAGTGAACAGCAGGAAGAGTGGGAATCTGAAAGGGTCCGAGGCCAAGTTCCCAGCCACATGGAGGGAGCTGGCCAATGGCAAGGAGTAGTGTCAGCCAGAGAGGCAGGGAGAGAGCCCAGAGCAGTGGGCCACTTGCACCGCTGTAGGACTGCACCCTTGCCTTTCCTGCGATGAGCTAGGTGACTTGTTACGCATGCACGTGCTAGAGGAAGCTGGGTTTTCTGGTCATTTGTACTAAGTAATATAGAAGCCTTTGAGCGGATGGCTGCCACTTAGACGCACTCATCTCCCTGCACCATATTCATTCAAGAAGTATTGTTGAGCACCTGCTATTTAATTCCGAACACACTTATTGAATGGCTACTGTTTCAGCATCGCTGAGTGCAGAGGAGGAGTGGGGAGATGATGCATCTGCAGTTTGGTGTTTGCATCTGTGGGGGTGGGGGGTGTTCACACATAGGTAGCCACAGTAGAAGGCACCCTTGCTTACTGTGGGCGAGGTAGTATCTGTTAAAAGAGGAGATATGGGGCCGGCGCCGCGGCTCACTAGGCTAATCCTCCGCCTTGTGGCGCCGGCACACCGGGTTCTAGTCCCGGTTGGGGCGCCGGATTCTGTCCCGGTTGCCCCTCTTCCAGGCCAGCTCTCTGCTGTGGCCAGGGAGTGCAGTGGAGGATGGCCCAAGTGCTTGGGCCCTGCACCCCATGGGAGACCAGGAAAAGTACCTGGATCCTGGCTCCTGCCAATGATCAGTGCGGTGCGCCGGCCGCAGCACGCTGGCCGCGGCGGCCATTGGAGGGTGAAGCAACGGCAAAGGAAGACCTTTCTCTCTGTCTCTCTCTCTCTCACTGTCCACTCTGCCTGTCAAAAAAATAAAAATAAAAAAAAAAAGAGGAGATATGCAAACTCTTCTGCAGAAATTCTAGGGGTGATGACTTCTGACAGTAAGGAGACAGTTTTTGGAAGTACCTGAAAAATCTTGAAGAGGGAGCTTTACCCTGGTTTGGAGTGGAGTGGGAGGAGGGGGCGGGGAGGTGGGGAGTGATGTGAGCAAAGGTCCAGGGAGAGAAAGAGCAGAGGGGGAGCCTGGGAGGTGGGGTCTGGCCTGGGGCAGCCTCATCAGGCCCGGATTTGGTGCACTGGTTAGCAGCGTGGGGGGTGGATGGGAGACCTGGCAGGAGATACTTTTATAGGACCCAGTGATGCATGTCACATAAAAATTGCAGGAGCCCATTGTTTTGGACTGAGCTTCTGCCCAGGACTCCCACAGACCAGACTGAAAATCAAAATGGAGTCACCCATGCTAAAATTCCACATCACCAAACTGAAACCAAGTGGTCATCGGACCTTCCGAGGAATTGGGAGAGGAAAATAATCATCAATATGCCCCAATCAGGCTCGGCTCCGCTAGTGGGGTTGTGGAAGTCCTTCTATTTTTATCCTGTACAAAAAAAAAAAAAAAATGGGGCTGGCACTGTGGTATAGCAGGTAAAGCTATCGCCTGCAGTGCTGGCATCCATATGGGCACTGGTTCAAGTCCTGGCTGCTCCACTTCTGATCCAGCTCTGTACTATGGCCTGGGAAAGCAGTGGAAGATGGCCCAAATGCTCGGGCCCCTGTGCCTGCATGGGAGACCGGGAAGAAGTTCCTGGCTCCTGGCTTCAGCTCCAGCCATTGTGGCCATCTGGGGAGTGAACCAGCAGATCAAAGACATCTCTCTCTCTCTCTCTCTCTGCTTCTCTGTAACTCTGCCTTTCAAATAAATAAATAAACCTTTAAAAAACAAAAAATAACCTAAAGCACCCTGATGCTAACCAATCAGTTATTTTCCTCTTATTCTCTCTCCCCATTCCTCGCCTTACACAGGACAGTAATGTAATGACCGATCTGAGTTCTGTTCTTTGTTTCTGCTCGTTTTAGCTCGTCTCTGTCTTAAAACCAGGCTCCTCTGCCTGACTCACTGTGACACTCACTCTATGTTATGGAATGAAATGTTTCTTGATTCTAGGATGGCAAATAGTGTCATTCAAGACACTGAGCTTGTTGAACTTTGTTTTTCAACAAGTATGACGTGGTTCTTGCCTTCAGAGACATTTTGTGAAGCTATAAAAAAAACAGCCAGCGGCGAAGGCAGTGCAGGATGAACCCTAAAACCAGGGCCCAGGCGCAAACTCCATTGGAAGTTTAGTGAAAGGGAGGCCGAGGAAGGGCTGGAGCGAGAACGGCTTCTTAGAGTCCGGGGGCCTCCAGCGGGACGTTGATTTTTTAAAAATGTTTATTTATTCATTTGACAGGCAGAGTAACAGAGAGTGAGAAAGAGAGAGAGAAATCTTCCATCCCTGATTCACTCCCCAAATGGCAGCAATAGCTGGATCTGGGCTGGACCAAAACCAGGAGCCAACGAGCTTCTTCCAGGTCTCCCAGTTGGGTGCAGGGGCCCAAGCACTTGGTCCATTTTCTTCTGCTTTCTCAGGTGCACCCGCAGGGAGCTGGATCGGAAGTGGAGCCGCTGAGACTTAAGCCAGCGCCCGTATTGCATTGCAGGTGGCAGCTGTACCTACCAGGCCTCTGTGCTGGCCCAGCCAGCGAGAATTTGAAACTCTCTGCCCAGGGTTTTTCTTTGCATGTCAACCTTGCCAGTAGTGTAGGCAGGATAGACAGAAGCATTTGATCAAGTAACACCTGCCCCCGTGACCTCTGTCTGTCTTTAGAGCACAAAGCCCAAGACAAGGATTCTGATAGGGAAGACAGTTCATATGGGAAGACAGGGCTTGGGAAACTATGGTAGCTGCAGGCTGGCCCCAAAGGCTGCTGCACAGCAGGGAGCTCCCGCAAAGGACCTGGGGGCAGAATGCTAGGCAGAGGCAGCAAGGCAGACGTCCATGGACTTGACCTGGGCTGAGAGAGGGAGGAGACAAAGGAAAACTGCAACCAGGTGGGAACGCAGCTGGGATCCCCCCAGCCCAAGGCAGCCTCATCCACCATCAAAACAATTAAGTGGCAAGTCCACGGTCAGGACTGCATCAGGAACCAAGAAGAGAAGACTCCAGGGAAGACAAGGATGTGTCCTTGCGGCCTTCTAAGCAAGTAGCAGCCGCTCACTGGGGCCACTTCTCCACAGCAGGGACCCTGCTGGGCCCTTGGTGGGGTGGCAGGGTGGGGATGGGCGGGGACTGGCTCCCAGCTCACCCCTTGCTGAGTGTGGGTGGCTATCCTTGACAAGCACCAATTTCATTTCTCCCACTTGCAGGGGCTCTGGTGGAGAGGCCTGGAAGGGCTGAGCTTTGCTGGGATCATTAGGCAGCGTGTCTGAATCTGGAAGGGTGGATGTAGGGAGTACTTCAACGGACACGTTGTCTGCTGGGTGGGGGAGCTGGTCTCGGAGGACCACCTAGTCACTGTCCCCCAGAGGCCTTTGTGGCTCCACTTCTCTTTGGTTTTTTTTTTTTGTTTTTGTTTTTTTTTTTTTTTTTTTTTTTGGTTCTTTGTTGTGTCGCTGGTTTCATGCTCTGATTCTGGCAATAATGAGGCTTAGTGAGGACGCCAAGAGTTCCATTTTACTCTGCCATCTCCAGTTAGAGGAGGGTGGGGCTGGGCACTGGGAGTTGTTTTTGTACGAAAAACCTGTGAGCTCCTAAAGGGACGGTCTCTTCTTCGTCTTGCTCTCTCGCCTTTGCACCCCCGTGGACAGCACACTGTTAAATCGGCGAGTGCACAGTCTGATGTGGGAACGTTCGGAGCAGAGGAGGTAGGGCAGGCAAGGCGGCACAGCACACAAGGCTGCAACGTGGGGTGCCTGCAGCCCATACAGGGGGCTGCTCCACTTCTGATCCAGCTCCCCGCTAATGCACCCGGAAAAGGCAGCAGAAGGTGACCCAAGCGCCTGGGCTTCTGCCACCCATGTGGGAGACCCAAATGGAGTTCCTGGTTCCTGGCTTCAACCTGGCCCGCTCTAGCTGTTGTGGCCATCTGGGGAAAGAGGCTGCAGATGGAAGATCTCTTTCTCTGTGTCTCTCCCTCTCTCTCTCTCTGTCATTCTGTCTTTCAAATAAATATTTTTAGTAAATATTTATTTATTTATCTGCAAGTCAGAGTTACAAAGAGAGAGGAGAGGCACAGAGAGAGAGAGAGAGAGAGAGAGAGAGGTCTTCCATCCACTGCTTCACTCCCCAGTTGGCCGCAACGGCTGGAGCTGGGCCGATCCAAAGCCAGGAGCCTGGAGCTTCCTCCGGGTCTTCCCATGTGAGTGCAGGGGCCCAAGCACTTGGACCATCTTCCACTGCTTTCGCAGGCCACAGCAGAGAGCTGGATAAGAAAATGGAGCAGCCAGGACTCAAACTGGTGCCCATATGGGGTGCTGGTGCTTCAGGCCAGGGAGTTAAACCGCTGTGCCGCAGTGCCGGCCCCATAAATAAATAAATCTTCAGAACCAAACCAAACCAAACCAAACCAACCAAACAAACAAAAACAGAGGCGGCGAGGCTAGAAGCATCCTTTGGTGACATGGAGAATCAGTTTGATTTACTTCGGTGTCCATTTGCTGCTCCAATTTCATCCTGGTTCATTTGTTTTGGAAGCTGCACTAGTTTGGTTTTCATTTCACTTTGAACTCGTTAACTAATTTTTTTTTTTTTTAAGAATCCAAGCTTGGTTTGTGATTTTTCTCGCAAAATATTTGTCCATCATTTGTTTCAGGGTAGAGCAAATTAGTGCCACTTAAAAATAGTTTTTGGTTGATGGCTGCTCTCAGTAGAGATGAGGAAGTGAGTGTGGAGTGAAGGGAACGGGTGATGATTTTTAAATTTAATTTTTAATCCTAATTAGAGAGTCAGTATGGCCCTAAGTACTCATTACGTTTCAAATGAAGATCAAAGGGAACCCGATTGGAAGGCTCCTTCCTGGCCGCCATGCTCAACAGGAAGCATTTACGACTCTCCCGTCGCCCTCGCCGCGTTCCAGAGTTTGAATTGCTCCCCAAGTCTTGCACAGCACTCTGCTGTTGACAAGTGTTTGTTCTACGTGGGCTGTTCAGCTGCATCGTTGCAGTGGTCCCGGATGGTAGAAAGAACAGGCCGCCGGTTCCTATTCCCATTTTACAGTTGGGGAGACTGAGGCTCAGAACGGTCATGGCATGGCTCCGTGGGACACAGTTCCCAGGAGGGCTGTGACAGGAGGCCTTGGATTGCAGGTGCAAGGCTCTTCTTCCTCCCAGCTTGGGATGAAGGCTCCCTGGCTCCCCCACACTCTCGGCTCCCAGATCCGTAGACTTGCGGAGTGCTAGGGAGACCACAGCAATGCTGGGGATGGCAGCCCTGGCTGAGAGGGGTGGCAGGCAGGAAGTGGGTGCGGAGTGGAACTGAACTGCAGCCCTTCTGGGTCTCACCCTGATGGGGAGCCTGGAGTCCAGAAACTCCCCTCCCGGGGCTCAGCGGGAGGAGGCCACAGCCCAGGGTGGAGTTTGCACTGGGAATGGGGCAGACCCAGGCCGGGTACTCCCAGATCCAGACACCTCGTATCTCTCCTGTTTGCTGACTTGAACACCATCTGCCTGACCCCTTCCAAACACGCCGGCGGTGAGCTCGGGATTCTAACGCTCCGAGGCCACAGACAACGCTGCACCAGCTCCCACTTACCGAGCTGCACTGCGTTCTCCCCTCTCACTTTGGGAAGCCTAGGAAGCAGGTGTCATGCTGGTTCCTTGGGAAATGAAATTCAGAGAAGCCGGTTAGTTAGAGGGCTGTGTAGCTGGGCGGGCTCTGGTTGGTCCTCTCTGCTTCCGGCAAGAAAGGACAGGAGAGAGGGTGGTATCCAGACCCATCCCAGAGAACAGAGGGGCTGCCAGGGTGTGTCTAGACGCGTGAGCCAGCCCCCAGAGGCAGGACCCCAGGACAGTGAAAATGCAGCGCCCCCACAGAGTCAAGAGAGGAGGCAGCCTGAGGGAGCTACTTGCCGACAGTTTTTAAAGATTCATTTTATTTATTTCTTTGAAAGCAAAGTGATGGAGGGGGCTCTGGGGAAGAGGATGGAGGGAGAGATCCTCTCTCTGCTGGTTTACTCCCCAAAATGGCCACAACAGTCCCAGCTGGGCCAGACCAAAGCCAGGACGCAGGAGCTCCACCCAGAAGCGGGGGCTCAGAGCTGTGCTGTGACATGGGATGATAGGGGATGCCGGCCTTGCCAGCGGTGGCTACACTTGCCCACAGCAAAATGCCTTAGCCTGGGATTTTGTTTGTTTGTTTAGATAAAAACGAGGTTAGGCCACTGCTTGCGATGCCTGCGTCTCATATCAGAGTGCCAGTTTGAGTTCTGGCTCCTCTACTTCTGATCCAGCTTCCTGCTAATGTGCTTGGGAAGCAGTAGATGATGGTTCCAGTATTTGATCCCTTGCTGCCCACATGGGAGACCTGGATGAGCTTCCGGCTCCTGGCTTCAACCTGGCCTAGCCCCTGGTGTTGTGACCATTTAAGGTGAACCAGCAGATGGAAGACCTCTCTCTCTCTCTCTCTCTCTCTCTCTCTCTCTCTCCATGTCTCTCCCCCTCTCTCTGTCACTCTGCTATATAAATATTTTAAAAAAAACACTCAGGCAGAATTGTGTGAGTCATGTGAATAGTTCTTTTTAAAATTCTTTAAACCTTTTATTTTCATTGGAAGGCAGAGACAGACACAGATTTTTGATTTGCTGGTTCACTGCCCAGATACCTGCAACAGCTAGGGCTGGGCCGGCTGAAACCAGGAGCCTGCAACTCAGCTCAGGTCTCCCACGTGACTGGTGTGGACCAGCGTGCTTGAGCGCTCACCTGCTGCCTCCCGGCTGCACATCAACAGGAAGCTGGGTTGAAAGCAGGGGCGGGACTAGAACCCCAGCACTCTGAGACGGAAGTGGAAGTGCTCTGCTCACGGTTTGGAGCTGGGGAGTCCAAGGTGCGGCCGTCGGCAGCTCCAGCGTCTGGTGAGGGCTCGGTGGCCGCTGCCTACCGGGAAGCTTCTCCCTGAGTGCTCATTTGGCAGAAGGAGGGGACAAACTTCTCCCCCGTAAGGGCTCACTCACCACGCCACCTCCCACACGCTCTTCCTCGTTTTGCTTTTAAAAGTATTTATTTAGGGGCTGGCGCTGCGGTGTAGCGGGTAAAGCCGCCGCCTGTAGTGTCGGCATCCCAACGTGGATGTCGGTTCAAGTCCCGGCTGCTCCACTTCCGATCCAGCTCTCTGCTATGGCCTGGGAAAGCAGTGGAAGATGGCCCACGTCCTTGGGCCCCTGCACCCACGTGGGAGACCTGGAAGAAGCTCCTGGCTCCTGGCCGTTGAGGCCAATTGGGGAGTGAACCAGCGGATGGAAGACATCTCTCTCTCTCTCTGCCTCTCCTCTCTCTGTGTAACTCTGACTGTCAAATAAACAAATAAATATTTTAAAAAGCATTTATTTATTTTAAGGCAGTTACTGAAAGAGAGGGAGAGAAAGATCTATCCACTGGTTCATTCCCCACACGGCCACAGGGACTGGGGCTGGATCAGGCCAAAGCCAGGAGCTTTTGTCCAGGTCTTGCATGTGGGTGACAGAAGTCCAAGTATTCGGGCCATCTTCCACTGCTTTCCCAGGCATATTAGCAGGGGGTGGGATCAGAAGTGGAGCAGCCAAGATGGGATGCTGGCGTGGACCATGTCCTGGGACCCCTGCACTCATGTGAGAGAACTAGATGAAGTGCCTGGTTCCTGTCCTTGGCCAGGCCCAGCCCTGGCTATTGTGGCAATTAAAATATATATATATATATTATATATATTTATTTACTTTGAAAGTCAGAGTTACACAGAGAGAAGGAGAGGCACACACACACACCCAGAGAGAGAGAGAGAGAGAGAGGTCTTTCATCCATTGGTTCGCTCCCCAATTGGCCACAACGGCTGGAGCTGTGCCGATCCAAAGCCAGGAGCCAGGAGCTTCCTCTGGGTCTCCCACGCAGCTGCAGGGGCCCAAGGACTTGGGCCATCTTCTACTGCTTTCCTAGGCCATAGCAGAGAGCTGGATTGGAAGGGGAGCAGCCAGGTCTCCAACCCACACCCATAAGGGATGCCAGCACTTCAGGTGGTGGTTTCACCCACTATGCCACAACACTGGCCCCTATTTTGGTAATTTGAAGAGTGAACCAGTGGGTGGAAGAATTCTCTCCCTCTCTCTCTCTCTCTCTCTCTCCCCCTCTCCCTCTTCTTCTCCCTCTCTCTCTCTCTGAAACTCTGCCTTGCAAAATGCAAACACAAAAACAAAAACAAACCCAGAGAGGCCAAAAGCCAGACCACTCTCATCAACTAAGTTCACTAAGTTCTGAAGGCAAAAGGCAAGTTCTTGAAGGAAATTAAAAGTGCTGCTCCAGTGAACACATGGATGATAAGAAAGGGAACAGCCTACTGCTGGTGTGGAGAAAGTGTCAGTGGTGTGGACAGATCAAACCAGCCACAACATTCCTTTAAATCTCCAAGCCCAATCCGGAGCAGGACCCTAGCTCTGCGATCCCATGAGAGCTGAGAGTGGAGGAAGCGGCACACGAAGTCTGAAGCTGACAGAGGTTGGTTCGTGAGGTTTAAGGACAGAAGCTGATGCCACAACACAGGAGTGCAAGGTGAGGCAGCAGCTGCGGGTGTAGACGCTGCAGCCAGTGATCCAGAATCTCCAATGAAGGCAGCAGATTTGCAGTGTGCGTGCAACAGCACCTCCTGCTGGAGGATGCGGGTAGCGCGGCCATAGCTGCAGAGGAGAAGTCAGGGCCTGGCTTCAAGGCTTCCACACTCAGGCCGCCTCTCGTTAGGGGCTGGTGTGGCGGGCGACGCTCATTCACCATTCAGAAATCCTAGGGCCCCCAAGAGTTACACTAAACCTACTCTGTCTGTGCTCTATAAATGGAACAACAAAGCCTGGATAACTGTGCATCTGTTTACAACACGGTTTGCTGAATATTTTAAGCCCACTGTTGAGACCAACTGCTCAGACGAAAAAAAAAAAGATTCCTTTCACAATAGGACTGTGCCTTGCATCTGGTCACGCAGGAGCCGGGATGGAGATGGGCGAGGAGACCAAGGCCGCGTGCCCCCTGCTGACGCCCCAGCCGCACAGCAGCCCAGGGCTCAGGACAATGGTGCCCCCCACCCCACCCCGAGTCTTGCTAGAGACGCATCTCCTGGGGCGACCGCTGCTGAAGGGTCTGGGCCAAGTGAGCTGAGCCCTCTGGGAGGGCGCCACCACTCGGGACTGGAGATGCCGGGAGGAGGTCCACACAGGACCCTGGCCAGCGTTTGGAGGAGTTGATTCCAGCCCCCACAGCTGACTCTCAGACCGCAGTGGAGGCGGGGGCTGCGGGGGAGGGGGGCTGAGAAGCGGAGCCCGCAGAGGGGCCCGCCCTGCCCTGCTGCAACCCCGTGGTGCACCTGTAACACCAGGGGCTGCCTCTCAGGGATGAGCAGAGTGGTGTCCCGGGGGCCGCCCGCCCTGAGCGTCGCTGCAGTGCCAGCGAGGGATTTAGAACTTTCTCCCACCTTCGCCGACAGCGCAGTGGCCGGGGTGTCGGGGGGGGGGGGGCGGACAGACCCCTGTTTTGAAAGAAGCTCCTCTGTGGGCCCCGTGAGTGCCACCGAGCTGCACGGCACGGGGCAGGGAGCCCTCTGGGGAGAGGCAGAGCCTGCCGATGCGGCCCGCCGCCCTGTGGTCTGCTTTCAGAAATTGCCACCCCAGCCGCGCCCTGGTCACTCAGCCGCCGACAGCGCCGGGGCCGGATGCAGGACCCTCCACCAGCACAAAGGTTACAGCTCACTAGGGCTCAGAGGAAGGCTGGTGCTTTTAGCAACAAAGTATTTCTTAAATAAGGGTTGTAGGCTTTTTAGATGCAATGCTATTTTGTACTTCATAGATGACTACACAGATTAAGCATATGCATTTGGAACCAAAAATGTCATCTGCCTCACCCTTTATGGCCATATTTTCCTTGTTGCAATTCTCACTGAACTTGCAGGACCTGCGAGGTGGGTTTAGGGCACAGCCTCAGAGGTAGACAGCCCAAGAAACCTGGTCTCGGGGGCCCTCAGGAAGGAGCACCGATGCTATCTGTCTGCCTTGGGCTGACCTTGGCTTCTGCCAGGCCTGCGCAGGGCCGTGGGGCTCTGACTCACTGGATGCCATGGACACCAAGCAAAGGAGCAAGGAGTGAGACCCAGGATTGCTTTGCAGGCACCCTCCCTCCTGGGGCAGCAGGAGTGTGAGAAAACTCAGAGACCTTTGAGAGGGCAAGTCTGGGGTGGAGTACCCCACCATGAAGCATTACGCATTATATATATATATATATAAAATATATATACACATATAATGTATATATAAATATATAATGTATATATATGTATATATACTGTATATATATATATATAAATATGCTAAACCTTCTTCATTTTTATTGAGACCCCCATTTTCCTGAATGCTGGGTGGGTAGTTAGATCAAATGGACTGATCTCATTCAGGACGCAGTGTAAGACTCGGGGTACAGAGGAGGATGAGACTGCTTGGCTCTGTGGAGGAAGTCTCTCCTGTCCGCACTGATTGAAATGCTTCCCCCCCCGTGGGGTTGCGTGGATGCCAGGGACTCACGGTGGCATCCATAGAGGTCATTTCGGGTAATCCCCGGGGTGCTGGTGCCACCACCAGTGCCCACCTGCGAGTGGATCAGAAGTAAATGCATGTCCACCTCTGACCTCTGAGCTGGAGAGAAACTGATCTTTCCTTTTTAGAAAATACTATTTTTTGTTTATTTGAAAGCAGAGAGAGGGAGAGAGAGAGAAAGAGAGAGAGAAGAGAGAGAGAAAGACAGAGAGAGAGAGGAGGGAAGGAGGGAGAAAGAGAGAGAGAAAGAGAGAGAGAATATCTTCTATTCAGTGGTTCATTCCCCAAATGGCCACGACAGCTGGCCAGGGCTGGGCCGGGCTGGAGCCAGGAGTCAGGAGCTCCACCCTGGTCTCCCACGTGGGTGCAGCCCTTGTAGACTGTGGACGACCTGCTGCCCCATGGGCTGCCCACTGCTCTGCCCTGTTAGGCTGATTCCATGTCCAGCACCGGGACCGGCGTTGTGGCTCAGTGGATTCAGCTGTCGCCTGTGCTGCCAGCATCCATACGAGCACTGATTCGAGTCCTGGCTGCTCTGTGTCTGACCCAACTTCCTGCCAATGTGCATGGGAAAGCAACAGAGGATGGCTCAACTCCTTGGGTCCCTACGCCTGCGAACCAGATGGAGTGCCTGGTGCCTGGCTTTCACCTGGCCCAGCTCAGCCACTGTGGCCATTTGAGGGAGTGAACCAGCCTTTCACATCAATAAATATGTAAAATATACGCATCCTGCATCACGTGTTTCCACATCAGCACTTGTGTCCCCCTGGACTCTATCCCTGTTGCTCTTAGGTCTGCCCCAGCCTCTGCACCTGCATCTGTGTTGCTGTCCCAGTCTGGTTCCACCTGGTTATTCCTTGTCCTAAAGGCCCGGCCACCTTGACCTGGATCGGTATCGTGGGAAGCAGTCGGGGAAGGAACGAAAGGTTGCTGAGCCACCTGCAGGATGTGCAGGGCGTGTGCCTCAGTTCTGGCTGTGCTGCTGGCGGGGGGGGGGGGGGGGGGGGGCTGCTTACTCACACCTGCTTGTCTCGTGCCTGATTGACCTAAGTGTTAACCTAATGTTCTTCTTTTAAAAATTTATTTATGTATAAATAAATAAGGCAGAAGGAGAGAGAGAGAGAGAGAGATCTTCCATTGGCTGGTTCACTTCTCAAATGCCTGCAACAACTGGGGCTGGGCCAGGCCAAAGCCAGTGGCCAGGAGCTCCGTTCAGGTCTCCCACAGAGGTGGCAGGGACCCAAGTACTTGGGCCCTCACCTGCTGCCTGCCAGGGTGCAATTAGCAGGAAGCTGGGTCAGAAACAGAGCTGGGGCTCCACTGCAGGCACTCTGATATGGGACGCAGGTTTACCCCGCTGCACTGCGACACCCGCTCCACAATGTTGTTGTTGTTGTTGTTGTTCTTCTTCTTCTTCTTCTTCTTCTTTTTCTTCTTTTTTTGACAGGCAGAGTGGACAGTGAGAGAGAGAGAGACAGAGAGAAAGGTCTTCCTTTTCCATTGGTTTACCCCCCAGTGGCTACTCCGGCGGTGCGCTGCAGCTGGCGCACTGTGCTGATCCGAAGCCAGGAGCCAGGTGCTTCTCCTGGTCTCCCAGGCGGCTGCAGGGCCCAAGGACTTGGGCCATCCTCCACTGCACTCCTGGGCCATAGCAGAGAGCTGGACAGGAAGAGGAGTGACTGGGACAGAATCCGGCGCCCCGACCGGCACTAGAACCTGGTGTGCTGGCGCCACAGGCGGAGGGTTAGTCTATTGAGCCATGGCACCGGCCCACAATGTTCTAATAAGCGAAGCTCATTTAAAATAAGAGCGGTTTTCACAGTAGGTATGTGCCAGGCTTTGTACTACTTACAAGAAGAGTTATGAAAAGGCTATGGGGTGGTCAAGTGTAAAAATGCACACTCAAGAAGAACTAACCATGACTCAACAACATGGCTGTTGAATTAACAACGTGATAAAGCAAGGTGTGAATGATGGCAGAATGCTCCAGAATGGTCTGTGATTTGTAGTGGCGTGGAGGGGAGGTGCCGTGGGTGTGCAGAGAGGCACCGGGGCTGTAGGCAAGCCCACCAAGCACTGGGGTGGGGTCTTGAAGGCTGTGAGGATCCAGACCAGGCCTGGCCTCCCAGGGAACAGCTGAGCCTTAGAGGATTAATTCCCCAAGAATGCCAAAGTGGAAGCCAAGGGCTCCCGCCAGGGGCGGGGGAAGTGGAGGCAAGCGGGTGACGCTTCTTTCTCCAGCGCTGGGGAAAACCAAGGACGTGGCCACCGAAAGAAATAAGAATGAACGAGTGCTTCTTCTGGGCACGCTTGCTCTCCCAGTCCTTAAACAAGCCCACCAAGTGCCCCACGCTCAAGGATAGGGAGGCCAAGACTCGGAGAGCCAAGGGCCCCAGAGCCACGGTGTGGCCAAGCGCCAGCTGTTCCCACCACGCGCCCCCCCACCCCCGGCCGTCCCTGTGAATCCTGCTGACTCATCCCCTTCCTCGCGGCGCTGCAGCGGTGATAACTCAGTAAATGAAGTCATCCTGCGGTTGTTGCTGGTTCTTCTGCTGCACCTGTGGCCCTGTGCCTGTGCTACCTCAAGGCTCCCGGTTGCTGGAGTGGCAGCTCTCTGGCTGAGAGTTGGGTTTCACAATGTCTTTGGAGAATGTGGGTTCCCCAGCGGCTTGGCCAAGGCTGTTTAAGTGATGCGCTCAATGTTATCTCAAGAAGGCCTCTCTTGTATATAGAAAACAGCAGTGTTGTAATCTCAGGCTGAGTGTACCACCTTCCCAGGACTCCCCATGCACGCAGGGCTTGGGGCAGGTTGCCCTGTTTGCTTGAAGTCTTATGCCTGGACGTGTCAGGAGCCTGATCCTCAGTCCAAAAGCCCTTTACCTGTTCCCCAGGGCCCTCCTAGCCCTTATCTACGGGATGGACTTGTTGCCGGCACTGGTTTCCCAGAATTCCGCAGTGGGCCAGCGGTGGGCTCACACTATGCAAGGAAAGGAGGCGGGGGAAGCAGAAGGATGCAGGTGCCCTGAGCGGCCTCCAGCAGCCAGGCCCAGGGCTTCACTCCGTACACAGTAAGCTGATAGCTGTACCCTCAGCCTCATTTTGCAGCTGAGAAAACCGTTGCCCCCAGAGGCTGAAGTAACCTGGCCATCAAGGGCAAAGCCAGGATTTGCACCAGGTCAGGCTGATCTTGAAGTGGCTGTTTTTGAACTTGGTGCTTGGGCAATCACTGAAGACGGCCAGCAGGAACCCGAGAGGCTGAAGCAGCATTTTAGGAAGATCAGTCCGACAGCAGGGAGAGAAATAGATGGGAGCAAAGTGAGACCTAAGGTGTGTGTGTGGGGGGGAGCTGGTGGGAGGCCAGCGCGACAAGGCCCACTTGGGACCCCTCTGGGAGGACCGCACAAGCAGGGAAGAGTGACGGATGCAAAAGAAGCAGAGATCAGTGGCTCCCGGCCACTCAGAAGGAAACCGTTCCTTTAGTGATCATCCAGGGCCCCGCTGGGGGTGGCGGCCTCTGCCGGGGACGAGGCCCAGCAGTCTTGTCCGCTCGAGTCGTCATCCAGAGGCAGAGGAGGCAGGGAATGCATGTTTGGGGCCGCCGTGCTCTGCTCCTTGGCAGGGCTGGGTTGGGGCATGTGCACTTGCTGGGAGGTCTGTTTACCCGCCCGGGAGCCCGCAGAAAGTGTAATTGGGGGTGGTGAGCTCAGGGCGTCTCTGACATGGAGAGTGAGCAATCACGGTTTATGAGCCACTTTTCTCTGTGGCTGGTGGGGCAGGTGGGTCCGGCGGCTCCTCCCTTCCTCGTGAGGAAACCAAGGCCCAGAGCCACAGTCGCCTGCAGAGCCAGGGGGCAGTCGGGATCCAGGGGCCTCGGCCCGGGCTTGGACCTGGGGTCCTGCTGCTCTCCCCGGCTCCGCCCTCTTTGGTGTCAGAGAAATGGGGAGGGGGGTTCACAGCCAGCTTTCGCGTGAGTTGGGCCCTTCACAGTTGTCAAAATTGCTTCCCACCCAGGAGCTCATTCGATCCTCACAGCACCTGGGGGTGGCTGTGCTCCCTGACAGATGAGGAAGCTGACCCCCCCCCCCGCCCACCCAACCCACCAGGCTGTGCTCTCTCACCTGTAAAGGACAGTGCTGGGATTCCCAGTGAGGTCCTCCCACTCCGAGTCCACAGCTTTTCTGCAAGGCCACGAGAATATGGAAGCAAATAAAACACAGCACAGCACGGGGGGTGAGCAGAAGGATCGGGGAGCCTGGACGGTGCTGAAGGGCTTCAGGTTCAATGTGGTAAAGGCTTCGCGGCAGCAGTGACCGTCCACTCCGGGCATAGCTGCTGGGAGGGCAGGGGACTTGCTTCGTCTGCTTGGAAGTTAGCATGGTTCTCCCTAGAGGCAGTGGGTAGGACAAATGATCTCTTAAAAAATCAGTTCTCCTCCTTGCCTGTGGATCTTGTGAAGAAAAAGAAGCAAGAGAAAGAGAGAGATGTCAGCATTTGTTTTAGGTACCCCAAATTAGATGGACTGGATGGAGGGGTGGGCGGTGGATGGTTAGATGGATGGATGGATGGATGGGCGAATGGGCTGGATGATGGATGTATGGATGATGAGTGGGTAGGTGGAGGGGTAGATGTGTGGGTGGGTGGGTAGATGGGTGGATAGGGTGAGTGGGTGGGTGGGTGATTGGGTGCATAGACTGGGGGGTGAATGGATAGGTGGTCAATGGGTTGGGGTGGGTAGGTAAGTAGGTACATGGATGTTTGGATGAATGAGTGGGTAGATGAGTGGGATGGGTGGATGGGTGGATGGATGGATGAATGGGTGGATGGATTGATAGATAAGTGTGTGGACAGATGGATGGATGGTTAAGTGAGTAGATGGATGGATGCTTGGGTAGGTGTATGGATGGAAGGGGGGTGTATGGATAGTTTGGTGGGTGTATGAATAAGTACGTGGGTGGGTGGATGGGTGGATGGATGAGTGGATAGATGGGTGGATGAATGGATGGGTGGGTAGATGGGTGGAACTATAGATAAGATTTAGGAAAATGGCACATCCACTCAGCTAGCACCTTTTTCACACATGGCCCAGTTTACAGCTCCTGAAGCCCCTCCCTGTGTTTCACCCACGCTGCCTCATGGTGTGAAGGATGCTCCTGCCTCATGGCAGAAGAAATTGGAAGAGCAGTGAGGGAGAAGCCAGGAGATCACTCCGTCATCCCAGGAAGGCGGATGGGGTGCAGTGGCCCTACCCCTCTAGTGGGAAGGCGGATGGGGTGCAGCGGCCATACCCCTCTAGTAGGAAGGCGGATGGGGTGCAGCGGCCATACCCCTCTAGTAGGAGGGCGGATGGGGTACAGCGGCCACACCCCTCTAGTAGGAAGGCGGATGGGGCACAGTGGCCACACCCCTCTAGTAGGAAGGCGGGTGGGGCGCAGCGGCCACACCCCTCTAGTCCTGTAGTGCACTCCAAGTCTCTGGAGCCCTGCTGTGGACTGAGCGTCAGGAGTCCCGGCTCCTGGGCCGGGAGGAAGCTCCTGCTGCTATTGTTGGGGGAGAACAGCCGTCTTCCTCTGGGTGGCAGCTGTGGCTTTTGTGGTTGGGCTCTGGAAAGATGTACCCAAGGGGCCGAGCGGAGGCTGGCTCAGGGCCTCTGTACTTTGCTTTTTCTTTGCCCACCTTTTGGAGAAGCATCGCCATTGTGCCCCTCTCAGTCGTGTTGGGGAACGAGACTGACAGGTTGGAGATGATCCTTACAGGGTGGTGTCTTTCCCCAGACACGGTTTAATCCCTGCTTATCACCTGCAGCACCTGGGAGGTTTCACAGCGGTCTTACAATGGGGGCTCCTGTGACTGGCCCTGGGTTCTGGTTCAGCTCTGTCACTGGGTATGCCTCGTTTATAACAGCATCTGCATGTAGCGGGCGCTCCCCAGGTATCTGATGAGGGGGTAATGGAAAGAAGGAGCTGAGACTTTGGGCAGATTACTCTCTCGGTGGAATCTTGGTTTCCACACCTGTAAAACGGGGACTCTGGTGTTGGCCGTACTCCCTCCTCCCGGCTGTCCTCTAATCCTTGGCAGTCAATGAGCAGGTAAACGTGGTGTTAATAGACAATAGGGTTCTGGGCCCCTTCCAAGGCCTGCACAGTGCTAGACATTTTTTTTTTTTTTGACAGGCAGAGTTAGAGAGAGAGAGAGAGAGAGAGAAAGGTCTTCCTTCTGTTGGTTCACCCCCCAAATGGCTGCTACAGCTGGTGCACTGCGCTGATCCGAAGCCAGGATCCAGGTGCTTCCTCCTGGTCTCCCATGTGGGTGCAGGGCCCAAGGACTTGGGCCATCCTCCACTTCCTTCCTGGGTCACAGCAGAGAGCTGGACTGGGAGAGGAGCAAACGGGACAGAATGCGGCGCCCCAACCGGGACTAGAACCCAGAGTACCGGCGCCGCAGGCGGAGGATTAGCCTAGTGAGCCGTGGCGCCGGCCACAGTGCTAGACTTTTAAGATGCCTTCTGCACCACTGCCCCACGCACCTGCTCTGTGCTGGCCAGCTCTGCTGCTCGCCCCGCCAAGCTCAACTCTTTGTGAACATAGCAGAGGTACCATTTACCTTTGAGTGAACACCTTGTGTTGAGAATTTAGACCCTCATGTCCTTTAATTTCTCTGGGGGCCAGAGAAGTGAGGCGACCTGCCCAGGCTGCGGCAGCACCGGGTTGTGGAACCACAGGTCTCCGATCCCATGGCCGCGGCTCCTGACTTTTCAGCTGTGGATCCCCAGGACTTGGGCTGCCCACGGGGAGCAGTTTGGTTCCATGCAGTAGCAACAGCACAGCAGTTCCAGTGCAAACTTGACTGCTGATTTTGATCGGTCTGTTCCTCATAACGGTGAGGATCAATGTTCCTGGCAGTTTCCAACTTCTTAGTGATCGGTGAAGTGTCCTTCAAATCCTGGCTGTGATTTGTAGAGGAGGCATTGCTTTAAAGTAAGGACATGGCTATCATGGTGGGCGCTGCCGGATCGCAGCAGGCAGGTGAGAGACGCTCTGGGGGGAGAGCGTCCCAGTTTCTCCCATTGCATCATGGATTGGAAGATTCATGCTGCTGGCCCCACCTCCAGTTAGGGCCACTCTGCCCAGGGCTCCGGCACGGTCCTAGCTTGCTATCACCTGGGTCCCAGATGCGCCCCGAGGATGAAGCTCAGATCCGCTTCTCTGGGACAGGCTGCCCAGCTCGGGGAGGCACCTTCTCTGCTGCACTCAGACCAGCGCCTGGTGCCGGTGAGGAAGGAAAACAGCTCAGTTATAAACTCATCCTGGCTGAGCCTCTCTGGAAACGCTGACAGCCCCTTCAAGAGCAGGCGCCAGCTCCAGCGGTGGCCGGCGCCTCCGAAACCCCCAGCTCGGAGCTAAATATAGTGGTGGGGGGGAGGAGGGCTGGGGGAGGGAAGGAGGAGGCCTGGAGGAGACTGGGGTGGGGGGGAGACGTGAAGGAGGCCGGGATGATGCGAGGGAGAGAGCAATAAAGGAAGGGAGAGGTAGAAAAGAAGCTGGAAGACACGGAGAAACTAAGAGGCCCAGACAGGGCTGCAGGGAAAGGGAGATGGAGAAGAAGGCAAAGGGGGGCAGAGGGAACCGTGGGCGGCCTTGGGTGGGCTGAGGTCCCTGGTGAGGCGCCGGGTTCCAGCTTGCTGGAGATCTGGGACCGTGGCGGCAGGAGGACCTGGTCAGGCCCCCTCTGGCCAGCGAGCTGATATCCCTGCGTTGTTTAACTGCAGCAGCAAGCAAGCAACAGAGCAGAGGCCACAGGAGTCCACAGACCCTGGCCTGCCAGCCTCCGAGTGGGGGATGGGCGGGGACTTTGCCACCACGGCTGCAGCAATGGTGGCAGGAGTGGGCTCTGCGGAGGCCCTGGGGATGGGACTGTGGGTGGGCGTGGTGAGAGGTTGCCATCTGGGAAGTTCTGTTCCCCAAATCTGCTCATTCCCCTTCAACCTGCTGCCCAGCCAAGACCCTGGAGGAGCCAGCAGGGTGGAACCAAGCCTGAGGTTCAGACCTGGCCGAGCTGAACCGGACTCAGCAGGCCCTGGGAGCAGAGGTGGGGGAGCTCCAGGAGAGGAGGCGGGGCAGAAGCCCCTGCAGAGCGGGGGGGGGGGGGGGGCGACTAGCAGGACTTGGGGACAGCCAGAGGTGTTCAGGGGAAATTCACTGCATTTTTGCTTGTTTTTTTTTTTTTTTTAATTTTTTACTTATTTGAGAGGCAGAGAGAAAGACAGATGGACAGGAAGAAGGCTCCCCTCCACTGGTTCACTCCCCAAATGCCCACCACAGCTGGGGCTGGGTGGGGCTGAAGCCAGGAACTCAATCAGTGTCTCCCAGTGGGTGGCAGGAACCCAATTACTAGAACCATCACTGGTGCCACACAGTGTCAGTTTTTTTTTTTTTTTAAATAATTACAAAATATTTATTTGAGAGAGAGGGAGAGAGAGAGGGAATCTTTTGGTCTAAAATCTAATACCACGCAAACATCACATACAACTAGATTTGCTTTCACAGTCATGACTTTGGGGCTACAGCTCCGGCTTGGGGGGCAGCAGGGAGGCTGGGCTCAAGGCCCCTGGTTTTGTGGGGTGCAGGAGGAGTTTGGGGTCCCTGCTCTGTGAGTGGCAGTGGAGGGCCAGCCCACTGAGAGCCTGGGGAAGGAAGGTGAGCAGCGGACCAAGGGTCTCTCCTCTTTCTCCTCCACTGCCCCTCCTCGCAGCATCTGAGCTGGAAACCGGGCCAGGAGAGAGGGGAAGGAAGCCACCAGGGAGAGAACTGGAGACAAATGAGCCCTGTCGCCCTGCTCCGAGGCTCCCCGGAGCGGAACCGCCCAGTATTTATGGGCTCATCTGGAGGGGGCTCTGCTGGGACACCAAGCTCCACGCCCCTCCCCCAGCCAGGGAAGGGGTGGGAGGAGTTGGGGGGCCTGGAGCTTGTGTTGTCTTAAAGGCACAGGAGACCCTGCCGGGGTGGGGATCAGTGGCTGCTGGTGTCAAGGAAAGGGGTGGAATGGAGACACTGGAGATAGGCAGGGATGGCTCAGGATCGGGAGACCAGGATGAGCGAAGGAAGGAGCCTGGGGTGGTCACTGCGCTCGGGGTCCTCAGGGACAGCTTAGCTGGGCTCTGCCAGCGCTGGCCCCATACAGAGCCAGCAGGTAGGTGGCTGAGGCTCACTCGCCCAACCGGCAAACACACTGGATTAAAGTCTGGGAGTCTGGAGCAGCGGGGCCGGGCAGGAGAGGAGGAGGGAATGAAGTGAGCCCGTGCCCAGGTCTGGGGCAGCACCGCACGGACAGCTCACCCGACCTCTGAGCAGGCTGGGGAGCGCAGAGCCAGGGGTCCGAGCCCCCGAGACCAGGGCCCAGGCACAGAAGTAGCAGTGAGAGGATTTGAATGTGGCACCGGAATGGGAAAGAAAGGAGAACAGGGGGGAAAAGCAAAGGCCAGACGGTGGCCATGTCTGGTAAGGCAGGGCCCAAGAGGCGAGGTTGGAGGGATGAGGGGTGCATAGTGGGAGAGACGGGGCCGGGGACTTGGTCTTCCAAGTGAGGGGCCAGACTGAAGGCTGGGATGCGGACAGAGATTCAGGCAGGTGGGCAAGGAGGGTGGGAGGCAGAGGGGGAGCCGCAGAGACCCAGAGCCTGACCAGGTTGGGTCCCAGACCTGGCCTGTAGGAGGGGAAGGAGAGTGTGGGTGGGAGTGGGGTGGGCAGAGAGGGCAGTGGTGCCAGCCAAGGCGAGATGGCTGCGTTTTCCCTCCCTTTCATTTCAATCGCTATCAATAATGCATTCCCGAGGAGCCGCCTTTGACAGCAATTAAAAAAGCATTTATGCTCCCAGAGAGAAATCGAAATGATTCCCTCCCACCTAGCCCTGATCTCGCGGGGCGCTGCGTGGTCCAAGGCCGGCACGCGCGAGGGAGGGGGATGGAGAAGGGCCAGGGAATATTCTCCACCCCCTCCCCGGAGGTAGAATGCGAATGTTTTATACCAGGCCCTGGGCGTGTGGGTGGCTGTGGGGAGACAGGGGTGGGGTGGGGGTAGGTATGCAGAAGCCAGGGATTTTAAATACGGCACAGTCGAAACCCATGGCGATTTCCAAACCTGGGGGAGGAGGAGAGGGAGGCTGGCTCCCCTGGAGCCTGCGGGTGGGGGTGACCCTCCTCTTCTCTCGCTGGGCGGCTGAGCTGGGGGTGGGGCGGACTTTCTCCTTTTGGTTCTGCAGACCTTCCCCGGGCAAATACTCCGTGCCAAGACCCACGATGGGGGGTGAGTGTTCCAGGGAGGAGTGAGACAGGCGCTGTCTTCCAGGAGCTTATTGTCTGGTGGGGAAGAGACACACAGAACCAGCAGATGGTGCAGGAGGCACTGGGCGGGGAATCGGGCAGCCGAGGAGGGGACGCGGGGGAGGGGGCAAGGCCGGTGCGAGAAGCTCCCGCCCAGGCCTGGGAACAGGACGTAGAAAGAATTGCTGCTCGATGCATTTGGTGTCTCCCCGAGCTGGGCTCTGCGCCGAGGCACATACTGTAACAGCCAGGCCGGGGGGAGTCCAGGGCTTAGCAGAGACATCAGCCGGCTCTTCTCCTTGCTGCCTTCTGCCTCCGGCTGGGACCACTCGTCTCAGAGCCTCTGCACTGAGCGAGTTCCCACCGAGGAGTGCATCCTGCAGTGGGCAAGGTGACGTCTGAGACAGCCATTCTCCTGGTCACCTCGGAAACCAGCCAAGTGGCATCACAGGGCACCGGCTGAGGGGACTTGAGACGCTGGGGATTATTTTTTGTCCTGGTGTGGCAGGACCCCCAGGATGCGCTGTTGAATAAAAGCTGCAAGCACAGAGCGAGGTGTGCGTGATATTCTGCGCTTTGTGTAACGGAGGCGGGGGAAAGAGTATTTGTACGGTTACTTACCTTCCACAGCATGTGAGCAGGAAGGGCACACGGGAAGCAGACAGCGCTGGCTGCTTCTGGCGAGGTGGGGACACACCGGGTGTCGTGGTGCAGCGGGTTAAGCCCATATCCCACGCTGGTGAGTCTGCTTTGAGTCCTGGCTCCTCCGCTTCCAACCCAGCTCTCTGCTGGTGCCCCTGGGAAGCAGCAGGTGATTGCCCAAGTGCTGTCGTGCCTGCTACCCACGTGGGAGAGAGCTGGCTGGAGTTCCGAGCTCCTGGCTTCGGCTTGGCCAAGCCTTGGCTGTTGCAGCCATTAAGGAATGAACTAGGGGATAGAAGATCTCCCTCTGTCTCTGTGTCTCTGTATCTGTCTCTCTCTCTGTCACTCTTTCAAATAAATAAAGTAACTCTTCAATAAAAAGAGTAGGGGTAAGATTTCTACAAGATCCTCTTTTGTAACTCAGGAGTTTGAACTATTTGAATATATGTTCAAATTCATTTGAATTTATAAAATATTTCAATTTATGCTAAAAATAAAGAAATAGGGGCCGGTGCTGTGGTGTAGCAGGTTAAGCATCCGCCTGTGATACTGGCATCCCATATGGGCGTTGGAGTCCTGGCTGCTCCACTTCCGATCCAGCTCCTTCCTAATGTGCCTGGGAAAGCAGCAGAGGACGGCCCAAGTTCTTTTGCCCCTGCACCGGCGTGGGACACCGGAAGAAGCAGCTGTTGCTTCCTGGTTACCAGTCGCTGGACAAGTTGTTTCTCCTTGTGGAGTCCCACTGGCTCATCTGTAAACAGGGAGCATTAGTCAGCTTTTCGTTACTGTAACGAACACCAGAGAGGAGCTAGGAGATCTATTTTTGCTCATGGTTTTGGAAGTTCACAGTCCAAGATCCACAATCTCATGGGTCTGGTGTCTGAAGAGGGCGGAGGCTGGCAGTGGGGACACTCACGTGAGAGCCAGGACGCAGAGACCCAGGGGGCTTGCTTGTCACCTGCCACTCAGTGCCACCATGATTCCACCACAGGGGCTCTGACCTAGCAATAGACACCCTGAGTGCCTCCCAAGCCCTACCTCCCAACGCCATAATTAGATTAGGTTCCATGCCTGATCCATTAATGTAAGACGCTGGGGACCAAGAATCCCCAGAGTGGATGTGGATCTTTGTTCGGGGGGGGGCATCTTTGTTGGGGGGCATCCAACTATTATCCGACCCCTGACACAGAAGTTCACCTTTCTCAGGGAACTGTTAGTGAGGCAGAGGCCTGGTGACTTAGGTATGTGTTTAGCAGACGGTCTCAGAACGTGGGGGCTCCATCAGGAGCTGCCGTGCCACCAGAAGTCCCCCATGGGCAAGGACCCCCCAAGGCAGCCTCAGCTTAGCTCCTACTTTCTTGTGGGGTGCTCTCAAGTGTCCTCCAAGACCTTTGCATGCAACCCCAGGGCAAGGCTTGTGACTTGTGACAGCCACATCAGAGTGAGGGAGGCTGAGCAGGGCTGGGGAGACGTGGAGACGGACCAGGCAACCTGTTTCCAAGCTGGGAGCCCAGATCTCTCACTGCCTCTCCCCAGGCACCGGTTTCCACTTCGGCTGAGTGCAGCTCCGCCCAGGAAGACGCAGTAGTTGGTAAAAGCGCTGTGTTCCTATGGAAGCAGCAAGGCGGCATGAAGCTCGCTCTTGTCACCCTTGGCTGGTTTTGATGAGAACATTGAGGAGGCTGCTAACTGAACAGACAAGGCCTTCAGCCAGGCCCCTGCAGCCCAGCACGGCCAGCCAGGGGGTCCAAGGAGCATGGTGAGGCCGACGGGGGCTGCCCCTGCTGCTCAGGGACCCAGGGCTGGGCCGTGAACCATGATGGGGAAGGAAGGGTGAGGGGCAGCTCTGTTATCAGAGATGGGTGTCCCTCTATTGGTTCTCCTGGGAAAGTCCGAGAAAACAGAAGGCCTGGGTGGCTCCACCCTCCAGAAACGCTCAGGCAAGTGCAGAGGGCAGAGGTCATGCCCTCATGCAGGAAGCACTTGGGGAGGCACTCCTGAGAGTGGTTGTGACAGATGCCCAGGGTGGATCAGCCAGTCTCTGCCCGCCGGAAGCCTGCAGCCTGTCAGGGAAGGAAATCCACAGCACACGAGGCCGGATTTTCACGGAAGGAAATTATCCTTGTGTCAGGTGAGATGGGAGGAATGTGGCGGGGTTAGGGGTGAGTAGTCAGGGCCAGGGCGCTTCTCTGGGAAAGGCTTCCTGAGGAGGATGGAGCCTGGGACGAGTGGCTGTTCTCCATACCCCCTCTGCAGGCAGCTGTGGGGCTGCCTTGCACCCTGGGGGGGCGGGGGGGGGGAGAGAGAGAGAGAGAGAGAGAGATCTTCCATTTGCTGGTTCACTCCCCAAATGCTTGCAATAGGCAGGGTTGGGCCAAACTGGAACTTGGAACTCCCCTGGGGTCTTCCACGTGTGTGGCCGAGCATTGAGCCATCATCTGCTGCCTCCCAGGTGTACTAGTGAGAAGCTGGCAGTGGGAACAGAGCTGAGACTGGCATTTAGACCCTATAATGACAGAGTCCAGGTGATCCAAAACGCCCACCTCCAGGATTTATTTATATTTATATATTTATTTTAAAGGCAAAGAAAGAGAACTCCAGTTGGTGGTTCATTCCCCAAACACCTATGACAACCAAGGCTGGGCCAGGCCAAAGCTGGGGACTGGAGCTGGGAACTCAATCCAAGTCTTCCACGTGGGTGTCAGGGATCCACATTAGCAGGGAGCTGGAATCGGGGGCAGAGCCAGGTCTCAAACACAGACGCTGTGATATAAGATGCAGGCGTCCCTAGGCTGTGTCTTAACCTCTAGGCCGAATGCCTGGCCCTCATGCAGGGATTTTGACTGACCACCCAGCGAAGCACAGCAGAGCTGTAAGCCCCGGACAGGTGCCACAGTGAGATGGGGTGCCCAGCAGGGGAGGCCCCACCGCTGCTGAGGTCTCACAGCCTGGCCAGCTCTTGGCTCAGGATAACCTCAGCCCTGTCTGGGACGCGGGGCACCTGGGCCTAGCACACTGGGGCTGGCTGTGTTCAGTCTGTCTGCCAGGTCTCCCTGTGGATTCCTGTCGCTGCTGATCATCTGCTCAGCCGTAGGGGCAGGGGCAGGGGGCCAGCCCTGGATGAGCAGGTGCAGGGGCTGGCAGGAGGAGAGGCAGGATCCTAGGGTAGAGAGCGCCCAGGGGCTGGTCAAGCCAAGTGCAGAGCTGGGCCAGCTGCAGGAGTAGGAGCAGGAGGCAGGGAGAGCGGGCAGGATCTGCAGCGGGGCTAACGTGGGCCATTTACCCCAGCAAGGGTGTCACGCGTGCTCTCTGCTTCATTCTTGGTGTCTCACTAGTTCATCACACATTTTGGTTACATGGCCTTGAAAGGTCATTGGCTCTCTCCCCAGGTTCCAGATAAGACTTCAAGACCCCACCAGAAGCCGGTGCAGGTCTGAAGCTCTGAAGAAGGGGTGCCTGAGACCCCAACACCAGGCGGGCACCGCTCTACTATCTGCAGCTCCCTGAAAAGGCCTGACTGTGCGAGGTGAGGGGGCAAAGTGTGGTGTGCTGGCCCCATGCCCCGAGGAAGCCAAAGCCAGCCCCTGCCACGCGGGAGAAGGGCCGGGAAGCCCTTGGAGGAGGTAAGTATGGAGCAGTGATTGGAAAGAGGTGTGGGTGGGCACCCGATAGAGAACAGCTGCCTGGTGTAGGGGTGGGAGCGCCTGGTGAGGGGTTGGGTCCAGGGACCAAGGATCTAGTCTGACAGGTTGGAGCCGAGAGGCGTGAGAATGGAGACTGGCTGGGTAGGGGCTGAGGGAGGAGGATGTCTCCCGGGCTGCTGGGTGGCATGTGCAGGGCCTTGGGCTGTCGGTGCCATGCCCTTCCTGGGAAAACCACAAAGGGCGCCAGCTCCTCCCCCCGGCCCTGGACCCAGGCTGGAGAGCCTTCTGGGAAAAGCCCACCCTGTGGGAGGTGTGGCGAGCTCAGGGGCTGCCAGGTGGCACGCCCCCGGGGTCAGCAAATGGAAAAGATCTGGAACAAAACAAAAACAACCTGGTCGGCACCAGGCATGTACTGACTTCTCCAGAGTGCTCCTCCCTAGGCGGTACAGTGTAACCAGTCTTTACACAGCGTTCACACGGCATGGGTGTCAAAGTTGGCCGGAGACGATTTGACGCATACGGGAGAGGTGCATGGGTTGGATGCCATATGGCTCCAGGGACTGGAGCAGCTGTGGGTTTTGGCATTCACACTCCCCTGTGGATGAATTTGGGGGTGGTTGGGGGGCACTGAGGGGATCCATTAGGATCTGGAAGTCTGTGTCTTTCGAAAAAGAACCTGTGTTTGTGAATCTGGGGAAAGTGGAGTGTGTGCATGCATGTGTGTGTATGTGATGTGTGTATGCATGCATATGTGTGTACAGGTACACGTGTGCTGGTGTGCACACATGTGCATGTGTAGTGTGCGCTCGTGTGCATACGTGTGTGTATGCGTGTGACTGCATGTATGCATGCATATGTGCGTGCGTATGGGTACACGCATGTGTGTGTGTGCATGTGTGTACACAAGCCTATGCCCCTGCTGTTTTTACTCATCGTCCCATTTGGCTGTTCTCAGACTCTCTCTTCCCCAGCCAGAGCTGCCTCCTCTGAGCAGGGCTGGATCTGCCCAGAGCACCTCGCGCTGTCCTGCTCCACAACGCCTCGGATCTGGTGGGGAGAAAGCCCCCTCTTCTCTCCGGGCTGCTGGAGAGGAGGGGAGCCGCGTGGGCGGCTGTTCAGGGATTAACTCGCCGAGGCTCACGCAGCACACATTTTGGAAAAGCCTCCCCGCTGGCTGCGGTGGGTGCGGCTCTGACGGCAGGAGCGCCTCACGTCCCAGGTGTCTCTGGCTTCTCCTGACGTTTCCTTTCCCAGAGACGCACGCTCGGGGGCTAAAGCTGGAATCACCAGGCTTGCACCTCGCCAGCTCCCCCACCACCCTTCTCTTGATCCCCCTGCCTTCAGGTGCAGCACTCAGGCTGGGCCAGGAGGGACAGCATGGACCCTGAGGGCCCTTTAGGTGCCTGGGGAAGGGGGTGAGATTTGAGCCAGTTGGAAAAGCAGCTCAATGCCTCACCAACAGACACTGACATGGCTCAGCCAGCCCTCGCTGGTGGTTTGTGCAGTTTGCTGGCCCCCTGCTAATCAATAATTCAGTTTGCTGTGCAGTGAGGTGGGCCAGCCAAGGAGCCACAGGTGCAGGAAGCAGGTTCCTCTAACAGGAAGCTGGGTTCCCAGCGCTGCAGGGAGCCAGAGTGGCCGACTGCAGGGAGAAGCGAGTGATGGCGAGTGGCAGGCAGGAAGGCTGGGGAAGGGTCTGCCCAGCTGCTGAGCCCAAGGAGGGACCGTGAGCGGGCGTGGGACCTGACAGCAAGGCAGGCAGCTGGGGCCGCAGACAGGCCGAGGTCACAGACAGGAAGCCCTGACTGGGGAAGGGGGCGGGGCTCTCCGGAGCAGGGAGAAAGGAAGCTGCCCATGTGAGCAGGGCAAGGAGTGCTGGCTGGGAAGTGTCCTTGGCACCCAATCTTCAGCTTTGAAGGGTGACACAGGGGCAGGTAAGCAGGTGCTGCAGGAGTTGGGCTGGGGTGGAGACAGGCAGGCGGGCGACCCCAGGGACATGGGGGGGTGTGTGTGTGCAGGTGCAGCAGGCAGGGCTGGGGAGGCTGAACCTGTCTTCTCATCCCTGAGTCAACCTGATGTGAGGAACCAGGCAGGCAGCCAGTAGGAAGGGGTGAGCTGGAACCTCTGCCAGCCCTGCTTTGTAACTCCACCCCCTTACCTGTCAATTTAATAGGCCCACCTTCCCAGGATGCACCGGTGTCTCCTCCGGGACCAGGAAGGGGGAGATGCCCAGGATGGCCTTGCGGACGTTGAACTCAATGTGCAGGGGCCACAGCGCTGACCCGGGAGGGGCCTTTATGCTCCTGACCATGCTTGGGGCTCCTCCTCCCGCTGTCTCTCCTCACAGGCAGCTTCTGCCCACTCGAGACGGGCAGCTCTCTGTGTGGGGAGGCCCATGCTCACGCGTGAACACAAGTTCTCTCGTTCTCTCTCTCAGGTCAGTGCTGGACTCGCTCGTGCACTGTGTTTATGCCTCTGCTCTGAATTCTTGTCCCGCCGGGACAAGAACCTGGAAAAAAGGTGAAAAAAAGGTGGGCCCATGAAGCCCTGGGGAGACCGAGCCCTGGCCAGGGAACTCTCTTTCTTACGTCTTACCCGCTGTCCAGCTTCGCTGCCCGCTCAGCTCTGGCCATGGTCAGGCTTTCTAGGACAGAAGAGGCGTGGGCCCCGCACGGCGTGCTGTGATTGGCGGAGCGCACACATGGAGGCTGTGCCGATGGCTCCAGGAGGCCCAGCGGGCAGTGGGCAGAGTCTGGGTTTGGGTGAGTGCACTCTGGACAGCGGTGCGCGCCATCCAGTGATGCCCACTGCCCTCCCTGACCCCTCAAGCACGCCCGCCGCCCTCCCCGTCATGCTCCTCCCACTTCAAAATCAAAGGCTAGCTTGGCCTTGTCTGTCTTTCCCTGGGGTTGGAGGCCAACTGTTGACCCCGAGAAGATCCTGGTCTATGCTGAGCATCCCCCCAGGGGATGGTCTGTGAGCTGGAGCCGTCGTCCTGCACACTGGCGTTTGTGGTGGCTGTGGTTGGTGTCTTCAAATGGATGGTGACACACAAAGGCTCCACCCCAATCCACGCCTGCCTGCGTCTGTGGAGCTAAGAAGGCACCAGGAGAGGCCCCTTAGGACAGGCACCCGGGCCAGGGCCCAAGGGCAGGAGGCAGGTCCTTGGCACCTTGTCTGGTGCCTGCCCAGCGGGGCCCTTGGAACTGCAATCAGAGGGAACAAAGGAGGGAGACCAGGCCTTATTTCTCCTCTCTCACGGAGCTCAACCTGGAGCCCAAGGCTGAGGTTGACTCCTTGCCTCTCCCGCCTGCCCTCTCTCTGGGCCTTGGCAGCTCAGCTCGGCATCCCTGTGAGGCCTGGGGATGTGTCAAAATCAAAGCACCAAGGGGAGAGGTGTCATGCTCTCCTGTCCCAGCACTGACTCAGGACACCCAGGAGAACAGCGGGGAGTTGGCTGGAGACTGGAACTGGCTCCCGGCATCCTCCCGGGGGAGGAGGGAGAAGGGGGCGTGGTGCCTCCCATTTTTTTCTGGTCACCTGGTGACCCTGCTTCCTGGCAGAACCTCTGGGAAGGCCACTGAGCTGCCCTCCCTTCCTGCCCCTGGGTGCTGCCGGGGAGGTGGGGATCCTGGGGCCTGGGCCTGGCTCAGCCACAACTTGGCACCTGCTGAGCTGTTTCTCAGACCCAAGCCAACAGCCACCTCGTCCATGGCGAGCTGCAGGGTGTGAGCCGTGCCTGGCTGTCGGCACGCGGGGAGTACTTGCTGACTGCGTCCTGGTGCTCTCCCCTGATGGCCTCTCCTAGGACACCTCGTCTCCACCCTTGTGCTTTCTCCCAGCGTCGCGAGGGTCCAGGGCAGAGGAGGGGGCCTGGCTTTTCTTGCACAGCTCTCTCGGGGTCTGGCTCTCCAGTCTGCCATGGAAATGCCAGCCTGTCTGCTCCCTGGTGTCACTCTTTTCAGACAAGGATGCTGGAGGCTGGGCCCCTGGTGGCACAAGTCGCAGGGAGGAGGGAGCCTGTGGGGAGGCAGAGAGGAGGAGGAGGAGAGAGAACAAAGGGAGGCTGCTGTCTTCAGTGGGGGCTTTGTATGATCGCATGCAGACCGCTGGGCTGGGGTGCTGTAGCCTTCTGTCCTCCCCCTGCCCCGGGCTCAGACACCCACTGGGGTGCAGCCATTGTTCCTCACCCTGTCTCCCGGGTCAGAGGCCAGGTGGCCCTGCTTTGAGCGCATCGATTGTCTCCTGGCTGGCAAGCTGGCCTGGGACGGAGGTGTGAGTGCACCCGGGACTGCTGGTGACCAGTGGAGTCTGGGCCCTGGCTGGGGCTGCCAGGACCATGGGCAGCGACTGGGCCAGAGTCCGGCCTGCCTGTCTGCCGGACTCTGGCCCACAGATCTGCAGGACCAGCCCTCTGGAGACTAGAAGGACATGCACCTGCCATCCTACAAGGACTCTGGGAATTATCCCTTCAGAAGGAAAATGAGTGCAGAGAGCAGAATTCAGGAGTTGCCAGTCCTACCGATTCCCGGCTCGTTCTTAGCTCTGCCTCTCGGGGCCTCCTGAAAACTGGGCAAGAGGAGTCGCAGGCCAGGAAGCTCTCCCCAGGGGCTCAGCGGGCTGACCGCTTTCATCTGTTTCTCTGGTCCCTGGAGCAAGCTCCCCGGGGCTGCTCTCTGCCCACTTGGGGTTTTGCCCAGGTCTGGTCCTCTCATTGTCATTAGCTTCGGCCCATGGCTGCCCTGCCCCCTGTTCCTCCTGGGGGCTCCTTCTCTTTCTTTCTCCTTGCACCTTCCTTCCTGGTAATTCACAGGGCCTGGAAGGGCATCCTGCCAACAGACGGCCAAGAGGCAGAGCCGGCAGCCGTGGCAATGACAGTGCCAGCAAAAGGACGGGCGATTAAAACAAAATGATTCATCTTGGGGATGAGTGCAAATCGCTTTCCGTTTACAGGAATCGGGGCTGGGCTCCAAGCAACCTCCACGGGCAGGGTGGGGAGACAGGAGTCTGGGCCCTTGACCGTTAAGTAATGAGCGACTCTGAGTGCTCCCTGCAGACTTCGTGGACAGTGGGGGCAGGAGAGCCAGGGTCTGGGGCAGGGAGGCCTGGGCCTGCACAGCCCATCAGGGCACAGGGAGACAGGGCAGGGCACCGGCAGGCAGTGAGCCCGGACACCTTCAGAGAAAAGACCCCGGCATCCACACAGTTACGGCAAGGCATTTGCTGCCTGGTCACCGGGCAGGCTCTGGGGCTGAGGAGGGGAACCAGGCAGGGTGTTGTCCTCAGGAGCTGATGGTGCAGGGACCAGGAGCTGACAGGTAGGCAGGAGAGAACGGGGCCATTGCTCTTTGATGGAGGCAGAAGTCACAGCAGTGCTCCCAGCGTGGGCAGAGGTTGGTCCTCCCTGGCAGGGGTGGGGCAGCCGGGAGAGGCCCCCAGGTGGTTCTTTTCCTGGGTCCTGAGGAGGGCTGAGTCTTCTCCAAGTGGACTGGTGGCAGAGCAGAGAGCAGAGACTCCATCCTGCTGCAGAGATGAGCCTCAGGAGAGGATGAGTGGGAGAGCCTGCTTGGAAAGTTCTGGAATCTGAGAGGCCACTCCTGGCTGAGTCGGGGTGGGGGCATGAGGGAGCCGGGCTGGGATTCAGGGGGCCCGGGATCTCACGCCAGGGAGCTTGGACTGGCCCTGGAGGGCAGCGGGAGTCCCTGAAAGGGCAGAAGCAGGGATGTGATGAAGTCCGGTTGCATTCTTAGGCAACTGCCGGCCAGCCTGGGGTTTTTCAATTACCCTGTCCACGGAAAGCCACTCTAGTTTAGAAAAGAAACTGAGAGGTGTGGGTCAAACTGTTAGCATTTGTTTTAGAAGGGTGGTTGGCCAGACCGGTGCTGGCACTGTGGCTTATAGGGTAAAGCCGCCACCTGCAGCGCCGGCATCCTATATGGGCGATGGTTCGAGTTCCGGCTCCAGCCCATCGTGGCCATCTGGGGAGTGAATCAGCAGATGGAAGACACCCCCCCCCCCCCCCGTAACTCTGCTTTTCAAATAAAATAAATCTTTAAAAATAAAAAGTGTAGTGGGCACAGGTGTGTGTTGTTGAATGCATGTCTTGAAGTTTTGCAATTGCACCAGTAACAGTGAATTAGGGTATATCCATGGGATGCAGTGGGCAGTGCTGAAGAATGAGGAGGGAACGTGTGTCTGTCTTGACAAGATGCAGGCGCTGCATTTGCAAGCGGCAGAGCGGAATGAATAGTATGACTCTATTTTTATGATAACAACACCAAATATATAAAGTGAAGCTGGAAGAAACTACCAAGCAGTAACAATGGTACTCCTGAATTCTCATTTTTTAGTCTATGACTTTTAGGATCGTTCGAATCTCTTTTTTTAAAAGGTTCATTTATTTGAAAGACAGAGTGACAGAAAGAGAGAGTGCTGGTTCACTTCCCAAGTGCCTGCAACAGCCAGAGTTAGGGCAGACCTAAGCCATGAACCAGGGACTCCAGCCAGGTCTCCCGCATGGGTAGCAGGGGCTCGGGCACCTGAGCAGTCATCTGCTACCTCCCAGGTTCATGAGCAGGAAGCTGGAGCAGAAGCCGGGGACTCAAACCAGACTTCGTTCCAACATGGATGCGGTGTCCCAAGCGGCAGCTTAACCCGCTGTGCCACAACACCAGCTCCTGACTGTTTGAATCTTTTTTTTTTTTTTCTAAAAGACTTATTTATTTATTTATTTGAAAGGCGGAGGTACAGCGGGAGAGAGACAGAGAGACAGAGAGAGAGAGAGAGAGATCTTCCATCTGCTGGTTCACTCCCCAAATGGCCAGAATGGCAGGAACTGGGCCCATCCAAGCCAGGAGCCAGGAGCTTCTTCCAGGTCTCCCACATGGGTGCAGGGGCCCAAGTGCTCAGGCCATCCCCCTCTGCTTTCCCAGGCCATGGCAGAGAGCTGGATCGGAAGTGGAGCAGCCAGGACTTGAACTGGCACTCACATGGGATGCCAGCACTGTAGGCGGCAACTTTACCCACTACACCATAGCACCAGCCCTGATTGTTTGAATCTTAATAACGAGGCTGTATTATTTTAAGTACAAAAACTCACTTTTGTGGAGGGGGGAATCTTTTTATTTTGTTGCAATTTCAAGTCCCAGAAAAGCAACAAGAACAGTAAACGCACTCTGTCCTCGCCCCACTGGGATCACCACTTGCTAATATCTTGTCCCCCACGACGTGCATTTTATTTCTTTATTCAGTAGCCAAGAACTTCCATCCGGATCTCCCAAGTGGGTAGCAGGGGCCCAAGCATTTGGGCCATCTCCCGCTGCTTTCCTGGGCGCATTAGCAGGGAGCTGGATCAGAAGCAGAGCAGACAGGACTCAATCGGCTGCTCCGACCAGGGATGCCTTGGAGGCCAGAGCAGCAAGCTGCAGCTTAACCCGCTGCGCCGCAGCGCCAGCGCCTGGCCAGTCCCTTCCTCCCTCCTGACCCATTCTGGCCTTTGACCTCTGGCCCCTGAGCTCCTCTGGTTCTCCACCTCCGTCTCTGACTTGCCTTTAACGCTCTCCTTCTTAGACGCCTCCATCTCAGCACCTCTTGAGCGCTGAGCATCGGAGTGCTGAGTTCCAGCCTGGGCCCCACCTGTCTTTGTAGACCTCCTGTAGCGGGAGCTCCTCCAATTCCGTTTCCTGCCACTGGGATGGAGCTGCTGAAGAAGCTCCCTGTAGTCTCACAGCCGCCATTCCGCACCTGCTAGGCACGGGCCCTCAGGTGGTCCTCAGACACCCGGCCCCGTCCCGAGCACATCCTCCCACAAGTTGGCAATGGCAGCCAGCTCCTAGCTGGTTTCCCTGAGTGCCAGCTTCTTCCCCGTAAACTCGCCTCTCACGCAATGGTCCGTGTGACCGTCTTACCCGAGAAGACCTGTCAGTGACGCCCCTCACCTGGAGCCTCCAGTGTCCTTGCGCCTGGCTCCTCCCCGCCTGCCCCTGTGTCCCAGCGCCCGCCGGCCCAGGCCTCTGCGAGCCGGCTCATGCAGCTGCCCTGCCTGCACCCCCCCTTTTTTTCTTTTTCTTCTTCTTCTTTTTTTTTAACAGGTAGAGTTATAGACAGAGAGAGAGACAGAGAGAAAGGTCTTCCTTCCGTTGGTTCACTCCCCAAATGGCTGCTACGGCCAGGGCAAGCCAGGAGCCAGATGCTTCCTCCTGGTCTCCCATGCAGGTGCAGGGGCCCAAGCACTTGGGCCATTCTCCACTGCCCTCCCAGGCTATAGCAGAGAGCTGGACTAGAAGAGGAGCAACCGGGACTAGAACCCAGTGCCCATATGGGATGCTGGCGCCGCAGGTGGAGGATTAATCAACTGAGCCACAGCACCGGCCCGCCCCCTTCCCCTTTCTTGCTGAGCTCAAGGCTCATCTGCAGGCCACGAGGAGGCCCCCTCGTTGCGCCCTGCGTTCTTCCTCTTACATCTGTCTACTCACGCACCCCTCGGCAGTCTCGGTCTGGGAGGCGTGTCTCCCTGGGGGCCCTGTGAGCCCTGGAAGGGAGAGGTGGCTTTTCTCGGAAGACAAGCCTATAGCTTCCTGTCCCTGTGCCCTCGTGGAGCAGGCTTAGCACAGGCTGGCATCCGCGCTGTCTGCCCGCCTCTGCCTCCCTCCCCCGGCAGCAGCGAGCTTGCTCCTTCGCCCTCTGTTTCCCCGCAGTGCTGGTGGTCCAGCCCTTGGCCATGGCCCCGGCCCTGCCGCACCTCCCCCTGCCCTGCCCCGGGCTGCGCCTGGCCCCTGTGTGTGCTTTCCTCCTCCTCTCCCCTTCTGCTGCTTCCCATCTATTTTTAGCAGCTCTCACTTACCCTCCTGTATCTTTCCAGATGCTGCTCGCCCACTCGTCTCCCCTGTGGGGGCCACTCAGGGCAGTGCCAGCCCACTTCTGGCCCAGGTGTCTGCCCCAGAACTTTCTGTAATCACCTTGGCGATGAGGCCTAATGACCGGAAAGCACTCTCAGCTCACCCACACGATCTGGGATTCAGCAGTGAAGGCCTCCCAGAGGCAGCTGGACGCACGCCCCAGCAGGCCCCTCCCCGGGGCGCCCTGGAGCTGCACATCACAGCCCTGTGGGGAGGTCGCTGGCTGGTGGCTTGTCTCCCTCGCGTGTGTGAACGTGGGAGCCTGGCTTCGCTCCTTGGCACCCAGCAGCCCAACTGCAGAGTGAGGACCCCACTCTCCACACTCAGCCAGGCACCTGACGTCTTAGAAGCTGATCCACCCCTGGCATTGACATTGACGAGTCTAGGGATAGACCAGACCGCCACGTCCTGAGCTATCCCTGGTGCTGCCCGTGGGGTGGGAACAGAGGATACCGACTAGGGGTCCCGGGTGAGTGTGCCCCACTCCGAGACCAGAAGGGACTCGAGCCCAGGGAGGCAGGTGAACCTGAGAACCACTGTGCAAAGTAAGGAGGCCTTGCAGAGGTAGCCACAGGTGCTTGTGCTGTGGGCACAAGGAGGAGCACTGAGCATGCCCAGGCTGGGGAAGGTTTAACAGGGCTGACGTCTGAGGGGCGGATGAGAGGCCACAGAGGTTTGTCAGGGCTTTGACTGCCAGCGTCTGAGCTCCCATCCAGCCTCAGAGGGACTTCCTCCCCAGGTGGGTCTCTGGAGGGAGGACGGCCCCTCTACTGGCACTGCTCGCATGAAAGGGAGCAGGTGTCTTGTCTCCTAGCCCCCGACTCCCATCACCCAACTTGGGCAGGGGGAGGAGCCTGAGCCGAGCCACTCTCACACCCGCTGGGCTCTTTGGGCCCAGAGAGGGCGGGGCAGTGTTTCCCGGGGCAGCCCCTGCCCTCCAGCATCCCTTGGTTCCTGATTGGCAGGAGCTGCTGCCCGTCACCCTTTGGTTCCAGCAGAACCGGGCGCTCCCAGCTGGACCCCTGCTCGGGCCTCCCCTCCCCTCCCAGCACCCTCCCTGCACTTTCCCTTAGGCACCTGCTGTTGCAACCCACAAGCCCCCCAGAAACAAGGATCGTCGGGGCGCTCGGCTTTCCAGTGGCAAATCAGCTTCAGGAACAAACGCCAGTGTCAGGGAGGAGGGGGTGGTGCCAGCCCTCAGCCCCCGGGCCATGCGCCACCCTACGAGGGCCTGCCGTGCACCAAGACTCTGCACTGGGGCTCGGGAATCTCCCTGCCAGCAGAGCCGCAGGGCCACTTGCTGGAAGCTCTGAGTCCGAGTGGACATCCCATGACAGGAAGGAGCCCACAGGTGTGGCTCCAGCACACGCTTAACTCGATACTGGCAGAGCAGTATCCCAGGTGACCTTCCCAAGGTCACATGTCGCTCTGCAGCTCCAGCCCCAGAGGGTGGGGTCCACCTCCCCATCCCTTCCTCTGCTTGCTGCCCTCTTCCTGCCTCCCAGCACTCGTTCTTGGGGTATGCTGATCTCCAGACCAGCCATGCGGAGGTGATGGGTGCTATTTGGGTGGGTGGGCTGCCTGGGGGCACCTGAACCTCACCAGCCCCACCGGGCACAGAACAGAGAGGAGGATGGAGGCAGTGTGGCTGGGGGTGGGCAGGTGGATTTTTTTTTTCCCTATTTGTTTTCCATTTTCTCTCCTCCCTTTCTGCTGGGCTGGGTGATTGGAGCTGCGGGAGTGTGTGGGTGGTTCAAGCTTGTGTGGGTGCGCTTGAGCATGTATGCGTGTGTGCTCACATGTGTGTGTGTGCATTGCATGTGTGTGCACGTGTGCACAGCTGCGCAGGAGGGCAGCACGCGCAGGCTCACGGCCTCTCCTCGCCCACCGCCCCGGGCCAGCAGTGCTTTGGCTGATTTGGCCTCTGAAAGTTTCTTGCTTTTGACAGGAACAAAACAGAAGCCCAAGGTAGGCTGTGTGGTTTCCCAGGCAACCTCCAAACACGAGTGGGGGAGGGGAGGGTGGGAACTGGCGAGCAGGGAGTGACTGGGCTCAGCTCTCAGCTCGGTCCCTCCCTCCTGCCCCCCAGAATAGCTCAGGATGTTTGTGGCACCAGTCCCAGCATGGTTCCCCGGCCAGCAGGGGAGGGAGGGAAGGCGCAGAGGTGGCCTCAGAAGAGAGAAGCCTTCTAGAATGTGACTTCCAGAAGAATCTGGAGCCCACGACCCCCCACCCCCTTTGTTTTTAAGATTTATGTATTTATTTGAAAAGCAGATTTACAGAGAGAGGGAGAGACAGAGAGACAGACAGGCAGATCTTCCATCACTGGTTCACTCTCCAAATGGCCGCAGTGGCTGGAGCTGGGCTGATCCGAAGCCAGGAGCCAGGAGCTTCTTCCAGGTCTCCCACATGGGCACAGGGGTCCAAGCACTTGGGCCATCCTCCACTGCTTTCCCAGGCGCATCAGCAGGGAGCTGGATCAGAAGTGGAGCAGCTGAGACTCAAACCGGCGCTGATGTGGAATGTTGGCGTCGTAGGTGGCGGCTTCACCCCCTGTGCCACAGCGCTGGCCCCCTTGTTCCTCTTTCTTACTGAGACAGCTCCTTTCCCCTCCCACTGACTTCTAACCCAGGCAACTGTGAGGGACCCACTCCTAAATTCCCAGGCTCTGGGCCTGGGAGGAACAGGCTGTGAGGAGCGGGTGTCTCCCCCCACCCCCAACACACACACACACACACACACACACACACAGAGATGCCCTGGGCCGCTCTGCTCCTAGAAAGCAGGAAACTGAACCGAGTCGGAGGCGGAAGACTGAGACTTTCATTAGGAGAAAGGCGTTTATTAGTAATTAGCAAGGCCGGCTCCCCTACTGCCAGAGCTCCTCCCAAGTCAATGTGTTCACGCACCTGCCCTGGCAGCCGCTCCCCCAGCGCCGGGGACACCCAGGCCTGGCACAGGACAGGGCCCTGTCCCTGTCCCGATCTGTGCTCTGGCCAGAATCGGTTTCATCCCTGGTCCCTCCTGTCTTTACTGGAGAGTCCTGAGCCATTTTCAAAGCCAGACAACCCTGATAGCACCCTAGTTCTACAACTACACTTTTGAATTTTATCTTGTTAATGTATTTATTTGAAAGGCAGAGTGAGAGTGAGAGCAAAAGAGAGAGAGAGAGAGAGAGAGAGAGAGAGAGAGAGAACCTCCCATCCATTGATTCACTCCCCAAATGCCTACAGCAGCCAGGGCTGGGCCAGACCAAGGCTGGGAGCCAGGAACTCCATCCGGGTCTCCCGGGTGGGTGGCAGGGACCCAAGTACTCGTTCCATCACCTGCTGCTTCCCGAGGTGCACGTGGGTGGGAAGCTGGATGGGACAGGGAGTCAGGAGTGAAACCCAGGCGAGGTGAAATGGGACCTGGGCAGCCCAAGCCGTGTCTCAGCCGCTGCGCCAGGAGCCCCCCCATTACACTTCCCTGGGGGCCACACAGCTGCCCCTACCTCACTGAGCCTCTGCGGCAGGAGGCCCTGGCTGGGCTCTCAGAGCAGCCTTTCCCTGCCAGGAGGTCGGGCGCATTTAGGGAGTAGGTGGAAGGCAGGGGAGGAGAGTGGAGGGGCGGCGGCATGGGGTGGGGGTGGGGTGGGCCATGTGTTCTTGCTTCCTGGATGAGTCAGCCAAGAGCTCCAGCAGAGAAAGGGGTGCGGAGCTGGGCGTGGAGAGGCCAGAGTTCTGGTCTGGCACAAGCTCTGACCGACCGTGGGCGGGAGGAAGACAGCTCCGCTGGTCACATTCCCTAACCACGCGTGGGGACACACAGGCTGACACGCACTGGGGCGTGGGGACAGACAGTGAAGCAGGGGTCGGATGACAGCGATGCCTTGTCCCCCTCTGTGCCTGCTCAGCCCACACCTCCTGGGATGTGTTTGTCAGCTCTGTGTGGTGCTCTGGCCCTATCAGCTCCCCGGTGCACTGTGGCTCAGGCGAGAGACAATCCATGCATCTCTTCTTCCTTTTCCAACCTTTTCTCCGACATTGTCACATTGTCGTCAGCCCTGCTCCCCCCTGTCCCCTGGACTCCCGTCACCCTCAGCTCCCCCAGTGGCAAGGCATCCGTGCACAGGCCCTTCAGACTCTGCCTCTCCCCACCCCAGCCCAAGTGTGGGGAGAGAGGACAGCTGCCCACCTCCTCCTGGTGGCTCCCAGCCCCCCGGGCAGGCAGCAGAGCCGGGAGCCTGCCCATGGGAGCAGAGACTAGAGTCTTGGGGCCGTTTGCGCCTCAGCTCTGAGAATGCCGGGAAGGCAGCTTTGAGAATCGAGAATTTAGGATGCTCCAGCAGGTGTTTACGAACTGGAGGGGGATGTAATGAGGAAGAGAGTGGAGGGAGAAGGGAAAATGGCTTAGGAGGCCGGGCTTATCCCTGGGGCGTGGTGTGATCCTGCGGGGGCTTTGGAGAAGCCCTGGGTTGGGTCCTGGGTCTGCTCTGCAATGGGCTTCCCAGACCTGCACACTGCCCGCTTAGAGGAAGGGGCTCGATGGGAGGAAACAGGGTGAAGGGTGCAGCTCAACACGCGTACTATATGTCAGGGGCCCTGGGAAGCCCCCATTGTTTTAAAGATTTATTTTATTTACTTGAAAGACATAGTTACACAAAGAGAGAGACAGAAATCTCCCATCTGCTGCTGGTTTGCTCCCCAAGTGGCTGCAAAGACCCAAGCTGGGCCAGGCCAAAGCCAAGAGCCAGGAGCCAGGAGCCAGGAGCCAGGAGCCAGGAGCCAGGAGCCAGGAGCGTTTTCTAGGTCTCCCACGTGGCTGCAGGGCCCCAAATGCTTGGGCCATCCTCCGCTGCTTTCCCAGGCATTAGTGGGGTGCTGGATCAGAAGTGGAGCAGCTGGGACTTGAACCAATGCCCATAGGGGATGCCGGTATCGCAGGCAGCTGCTTGACCCATTATGCAACAACGCCGGCCCTGGGACCCCATTGTGAGAGCTGGGATATCGGTTTCAATCTCTGTTAATCTTGCACCCAGCAGTCTCCACCTCTGCCTGGGCTAGAGGACCCCCTGGTGGAGCAGGGACCTGGGCTTCATCTCACAGACCAAGGCTGTCTGGGGAAGGGATTGAGGACACTGAGGATGGGTGTGAGCAGCCGCGGTGGCACGGAGAGGAGGTGGGCCTGGCCTGGTGTCCCTACTGCGTGGCTACAGAGGACAGAGCATGTCAGGGCTTGCGTGTGCCTGGGGTGGGCAGCAGGTCGGTGGGGCGGTCTCTTCTGAGGCCGCTCTCCTGGGAGGCGCTGCAGACAGCGGAGTCTGGGCCATCAACGTGTCCACGTCCCGCAGGTGTCGCAGGGCCATGGAGACCGAGGCTGAGGCGCCAGGGTCTCCTGCTCAGTGCCTCTGCAGCTTTTCCCCGGGAGGGCATCACAATCCACCCCAGACGCGGGGCTCACACAGCAGAACTGTGTTCTCTCGCTGTTCTGGCGAGCACCAGTCAGAAATCAACGGGCTGGTGGGGGCATCCCCTGTGCGGGCTTGGCGGGGGAGGGGGCGCTCCATGCCTTCTCCCAGCATCCCTGGCGTTCCGCCGTTTGCAGGTGCATCTGTCCCGTCTCTGCTGCCGTCTTCACACAGCATTCTCCTCTTTTTTATTTTTTATTTTATTTTTTTACAGGCAGAGTGGACAGTGAGAGAGAGAAAGGTCTTCCTTTTGCCGTTGGTTCACCCTCCAATGGCCGCTGCAGCCGGCACGCTGTGGCCGACGCACTGCGCTGATCCAAAGGCAGGAGCCAGGAGCCAGGTGCTTCTCCTGGTCTCCCATGGGGTGCAGGGCCCAAGGACTTGGGCCATCCTCCACTGCACTCCCTGGCCACAGCAGAGAGCTGGCCTGGAAGAAGGGCAACCAGGACAGAATCCGGTGCCCCGACCGGGACAAGAACCTGGTGTGCCGGTGCCACTAGGCGGAGGATTAGCCAAGTGAGCCGCGGCACCGGCTTCCTCTTCTTCTAAGTCATCGTCTTTGGGGCCCTAGGTCCAGGAAGGTTTCTTCTTGAGATCCCTAATTACGCCAGCAAAGATCTTTGTATTTCCAAACAAGACAGTAGTTAGCAGGAGACACCATCGGGCCCCTCCATACCTTGGTCCCACACTCACACTAGGCTCTGCAGGGGCGGGGGCAGATCCTGAGGGTCCAGGCCCCCTCCCACCTCCTTGTTACCCAGAGCATCCTCAGAAGTTGCAAAGCCAGGACTATTGGACCCCGGGCCCAGGGTTGTCAAGATCCGTCCTTCTATGCCTTAAAGAGAGGCTGATGTCCAGAATGTCCCCTCAGGAAATAAAGCCGCCCTGCACGGCTTTCAGCCAGTCTTCAGCCGACCTGAACGCATCCTGCAGCTGCTCCCTCCACATCGCTGGTCTGTCCTCGAGGTTCACGGGGAGCCAGCTCTCTCACCCCGAAATGCACAGATTTCCAGTTTTCTCTGCTGTTAGTGAGTGCGCCCCCCTCTGGCCCCTCTCCCCAGGGTCGGTACCAAGCTGAGCTCTGCTCTGTCCTGGCCTCAAGCACTCCCCTTGGCCACGCCACCTACTCTGCACTGTGGCTCTCCAGTGAAAGAGGAAGCCCAGGGTGTTACAAGCTCCAGGCAGCAAGGCCATCAGTCACCGCAGGGCTCCGGAGCCAGCGAGCATCTCTGTGACAAATTGCTCTCGCTCCTGCGGGAAATAGTGCCTGCAGAGGGAGGGAGAGGGCCGGTTTAGCTGGGAACCCCCGCTGGGCTCATCGCCTGCATTGTGAGGTTTCCCGCAGACCCTCAGTGGATGAAGCGCAGAGGGTTCTGTAATCTGGGGGTTGGGCAGATCTCATCACAGCCTGCTGTTTTTTATTTAAAGGTTTATTTATTTAAAGGGAGAGAGAGAGAGTGCTTCCATCCACTGGTTCACTTCCCAAATATCCACAACAACCAGGGATACACAGGACCCAAACCAGGAGCCTGGAACTCCACGGGTGGGGACCCAAGTGCTGAGTCACCATCTGCTGCCTCCCGGGGTGCACATGGGCAGGGAGCTGGGTCAGGAGCATGCAGCAGCCAGGACCGGAACCAGGCGCTTCCATGCGGGATGCACGCAGGAGCCCCAGCTGGTGAATCTCTAGGCTCACCAGGGTTGCAGAGCCTGCCCAGCACAGAGCAAGGACGGGTGAGAACAGAGCAGGCAGGCACGGGGCCTGGGGAGCAGGAAGTGGAGGGTGAGGGCCCGAGGGGTACACCCCAGACCAGAGCCTGAGCTGGGGAGAGGACCCGGACCCCGGCTGCTCTGTGCCCCTTCCGGAGACATTACTTTCTCCTCTGCGCAAACACACACGCTGCCACTATTCTGTGCCAGGCTCTGTGCTGTGTTACCCATCATCTGATTGCATCCTGACCACACCCCCGAGAGGGGAAGGAAATTGTTCCACTTCCAGACTGGGGAGCTGAAGCTCAGAGAAGCTGAGTCGTTTGCTCAGGATGCTGGAGGCTGGAATGGGGCTCTACCTCGTCCCTCCTCCAGGTCACAGTGAGTTCTCCCAAGCAGGTGCAGGGCGGCCCCGAACCCAGGAACTCTGGAGCTGGGAGGCACAGAGACCACAGGTAGGGGCAGGCGCCTCGGCCCTGGTGTGGGGCTGGGTTTGCTGCTGCAGAAGAGGGGGCTCCCAGTGGCTGGCACTTGGCACCCACATGTAGAGGGGGAGGGAGTCTAAGTCTCAGGGGTTAGAACCACACAGGCATGGGAAATGTGGTTCTGGCAGGGAGAGATGTGGTTGGAGCAACTGGGTCAGGGCCCCCTCTCCTCCTGGGGCTGCCTGCCTCGACCCTCTCCCAGAAGGGAAAGACCCCCTCTTTCTTTTTAAAAGACATTTTGTTTATAAAAGGTAGGGTGACAGAGAGAGAGGGAGAGATCTTCCATCCACTGGTTCACTCCCCAAATGACTCCAGCAGCTAGGTCTGGGCCTGGCTTAAGCCAGGAGCCAGGAGCTTCTTCCAGGTCTCCTACATGGGTGCAGGGGCCCAAGTACTTGGGCCATCTGCTGCTGCTTTCCCAGGAGCATAAGCAGGGAGCTGGATTGGAAGTGGAGCAGCCGGGACTCAAATCGGCACTCACATAGGATTCTGGCATTGCAGGTGGCAGCTTTAATCCCCTGTGCCACAACACAAGCCCCAAATAAATATACTTTTTTGACAGGAAGAGTTAGACAGAGAGAGACAGAGAGAAAGGTCTTCCTTCTGTTGGTTCACCCTCCAAATGGTCACTACGGCCGGCACTGCGCTGATCCGAAGCCAGGAGCCAGGTGCTTCTCCTGGTCTCCCATGGGGTGCAGGGCCCAAGCACTTGGGCCATCCTCCACTGCACTCCCGGGCCACAGCAGAGAGCTGGACTGGAAGAGGAGCAACCGGGACAGAACCGGCGCCCCAACTGGGACTAGAACCTGGTGTGCCGGCGCCGCAGGCGGAGGATTAGCCTAGTGAGCCGCGGCGCCGGCCCCAAATAAATATTTTTTCAATTTCACAGAAAAACAGTACTCAGAGACAATTTTATTTTGGTGCCCCTCCCCCCAAAAAAGAATCCACGCACAGATCCCCCTACACATTCTCTGTGCGCTTTTAGAAGACCCCCCCGCCCAGCTCCTCCACAGCTCGAGCCTCACAGAACAGTGTATAAACAGACCACGTGATGCGCTCCTGACCCACTCGAGTGCAAATTGTGGAGAGCAAGGTGGACCGTGGTTTAATCACCATGGTCAAGTTCAGAATCCGGCACTCTCCACCCGTGGGTCCAAAGTATGGCATCCCCGGCCTTCTCAGTACCGCAAAGCGTGAGCTGGGAGCTGCGGAACTCGCTGTAGGACCCTGGACAGGGCAAATTCCCCTCTGAGCCTCAGCTCCCGTCTGTACAACGGGAGAGCTTAGTGGCCACCTACTCCCAGCTCAGACTCAGCAAGATGATGAACAGGCACCATGCACCTGTCACCCACTCCTGGGGCCTGCAGGAGGGGGCGATGGGGTTGGGCTGGGCACTGGGAGAGGCACCGCTCGCCCCTCCCCCCGCTCCCTCCCTTATCCCCCATCACCTGTGCAGTTCGGATTTGCTCGTTTCTAAAATGTCCATCACCCAAGACAGAGTCCCACACAGGGGTTAGGGCTTTCTTGGGCAGGTTCGGGATATCAGTCAAGACGAGAGGGAGACCAAAGGAAGCAGTATCTGGGACAACAACTGGAACTCAAGAGATGCATTGCTCTGAGCAACCGGGTTGGAGGACAAAAGATACAGAGCGTGGGCTCCACCCTAGCCCCGCGTCGCCCACCCAGAGACACCTGTTCAGGAGGGGCTAAAGTGGTCAAGGGGAGAGAGTGGTGATGAAACTCAGATACCCCACACAAACCAGCGGGATCCAGAGGCTAGGGCAGGACAGGGTGGGCTTCCAATCAGGATGGAAGAAAATCATTGCCAGGAGGGGCCAGGGAGTAAAACCCACCCCAGACGAGGGCAGCACACTCTGGGAAATGGAGGGGGGGCTGCCTGAGCACACCAGGGCTGGCGTCTGAGAAACCTGTGGGTGCAGCCCTGAGAGATGGGGGGCTAATTAGGACTGCAGGCTGCAGGTGCACCTGCTCTGGCTCCTGGACCCAGGAGGAAGCCTCCAGCCCCTGGAGCTGCCTCACATCACCTCTGCCACGGTCAGTTGGCCAAAGCAGTCACTGACCAGCCCAGATCCGTGGGCAGTGGCCATAGTTTCTTTTTGATGGACAGATTGTCAAACAACTCCTTTTTTTTTTTTTTTTTTAAAGATTCACTTATTTCTTTGAAAGGCAGAGTTATACAGAGGACAATTTGGACCTTTCTCCTCTGTGAGCTTTTTTTGGAAAGTTCTTGAACAAATTTATTTTTTTTAAAAGGTTTTGTTTATTTATCTGAGAGGTAGAGTTACAGACAGTGAGAGGGAGAGGCAGAGAGAGGTCTTCCATCACTGGTTCACTCCCCAGATGACCGCAATGGCTGGAGCTGTGCCGATCCAAAGCCAGGAGCCAGGAGCTTCTTCTAGGTCTCCCACACAGCTGCAGGGGCCCAAGCACTTGGTCCATCTTCCACTGCCCTCCCAGGCCACAGCAGAGAGCTGGATTGCAAGAGGGGCAGCCGGGACTAGAACCGGTGCCCATATGGGATGCCGGCGCCACAGGTGGAGGATTAACCTAGTGCGTCAAGGAGCCTGCCCCAACAAGTTTATTTTTAATTATTTGAAGGAGAAAGAGAGAGAGGGAGAGAGAGAGAGAGCGAGTGCACAAGCTTCCACCCACTGGTTCACTCTTCAAATGCCCGAAACCACCAGGGCAGGGCCAGGCCAAAGCCAGGAGCTGGGAACTCCATCTGGATCTCCCACGTGGGTGGCAGGGGCCATCACTTGCTGCCGCATTGGGTGTGCATTAGCAGGAAGCTGTATTGGAAGTAGAGGCGAGACTCGATTCTAGGCTCTGATAGGGAATGCAGGTGGCCCCAGCAGCGGGGCCGGCCCCGGGGGCTTCATCACCAATAATCCCGTCCCCTCCTCTCCCTGCGGGTACTGTGACTTCCGCCAGGAGGGGAGACACAGCTCTTCGCGAAGCGTTCCAGCCACAGCTGCTGAAGCTCTCACAAACAGGGCTCAGCTTCCTCCTTGCTCCCCGCCACGACTTCCAGGCTCAGCACAAAGCAGAACATAATTGAAACGAAATTATTTCATTAAAGTCTCGGGATTCCAGTGGAGGCTGAGTTAGTCAGAGTCCGAGCCCTCGCAGACTGCGAAGCTCGCTCCAGCACGCAGTGGGTGTCAGCCCACGGAAGCCAGGACAGCAGGCTGCTTGAGGGCAGGCGCTAATCCTATCAATCTGTGTGCTCAGAGCCCCGTGCACACGCAGCGAGTGTTCCATGCAGTCGTGAGTAGATAATGAACACAGGAGTGAATGAACGCTGGCGCACTTAGCGTGGATGTGAAATGAGTGCCGAAAGCCAGCTGCTCCCCGTTTAGACTCCCTGGACTCCACATGAGTCGCGTGGAAGTCTGTGCAGGTCCTCAGGGACCAGGAACGAAGATTCTTCTTTAAACATCTTGGCCATCTGGCCATCTGCTGCTCCCGGCGTCACCGCGCCCTGGAACTCCAGGGCATTCTAACTGACCTAGCACCTGACACACAGCCCGTCCTGAGCCCCGCGCACCTTGAACTCAGCACCTAGGAGGAGCTGTTTGTTTTTTTTTTTTTTTTTTTTTTTTCCCTAACTCCCCAGGCCCCAGCCTTTCCAGACTGCAGCCTGCAATTTTTGGTGCGTGCCTTTGCAAGCTCAGCCTCCTACCTCGTCTTTCCAGATCACTGTCGGAGTGGGCCCACCCTTCCCCAAGGCAGTCATCGGTGTGGAATGGGCACCGGCCCAGGAACCAACCAGGGGATCCCCAAGCAGATGTCACAGTCCAGCCCAAACCCCGCCTCCTTCAAAGAACTCGTCCTGACCCACCCACACAGAGCTGATGTCTGCTCCACTGAGCGCTGGGCGGGTCTCAGGAGTCCTTCCCCGGCCCGGCCACGTGTCAGGGTCTGCCCTCTGCTAGTGTGTCCTGACCTCTCCTGTCCCCCCTGCTGGGTCTCAGTTTTTAGACTGGGCTGCCTCAGACTCCCTGCCACACCCCTTCATCACAGCACTTGTGCTATTTTGTCTTTGTCTTCACAGCATCGATCTTTTAAGGAATACGCCTTCGTCTACACGATTCGAGTGGGGCTGTGAATCACGGCACCCCACGCCAGGGGGGCCCATGGCCTCAGAGATGGCTGCAGGCACGGGCACCCAGCCTCAGCAGAACCAGCGGCCGTGCACAGGGACAGAAGCGGCAAGGAGGCCCTGAGTTGGGGTTCCTTGGGGCCTTCTCTCCACGTTGGAAGAGAATGAAGAAGCCGAGGCAGAGCCAGAGCTGGCGTGGTGGGATGCTTGCTGGGTGCTGCACCCTGTCCCGGGCGCATCGTGTGGGTGATCTCATTCACTCCTCGCGAGAACACTCTGGGCTGATCCTACTGCTGGAGGAAACAGCAACTCCCTCAACATCACCCACCCAGCCAGGCGCCAGAGCCAGGCTTTGAACCTGGGCTGTGGGGCTCCAAAACCGTCACGCGGAGCTGCCTTCCGTATGAGCCGAGACGGACATCAGCGGGGGAGAGAGGGATTCACTCGGCGATGAGCAAGTGCAGGAGAGAGCTGCCAGCCCCACTCGCACTCCTGGACGGAGCTGGGCCCGGAGCCGGCTGACTCATGCGCTTTGTAGTTAAATAAGCCAGTGTGTTCCCTTTTTGGCCTAAAAGAGTTTGCAGATCAGTCAGTCGCGAGCCCCATGGGTTTACCGCAGAAGATGGGTCTCGGAGGACACAGCCGCCTCTAGGGATGCTTCCTGGGGCTACCCTTGAACTTGAACCTACTGCTTGACCTCCAGCGACTTGGCCTCTCAGGGCTCAGGTGTGCACACTGAACGCTCTGCTACTCCCGTTGAAGTGCTCAGTAGCTGTGAGCTGGCTTCTCCTCCCCCTCCCGGGCAGAGAGCTGTGCAGTAAGCATTTGGTGGATTGAATTAAATCCTCAAGAGGCTGCAGGATGTTGGCCATGCCTGAGAGCAGCCGAGGCTAAGACGTCTCTGAGGGAGGGAGCCTGTGGGGTCCTTACGGGCTCCACTCGACCAGTAAAAATAGATGGCCCCTTCTCTTGGTGCCTGCCTCCCAGGGCTCCGGCGGTCCCAAGTGGAGAAACAGCATCCGCCCTAAGCACGAGGGGCCTGGACCCCACGCCTCCCTCCTCCCTCCGCACAGGCTCCCTCCAAGACCACTGCTCGACAGCTCCTACTGACTCACCTCTGCACTTTTCTCAGACCTGCCCTCTCCTCCTCACCCCTACTGGCGGTGCCTGTGCTGCGCGCTCTCTCTCTCTCTCTCTGGCCTCCTGCCAGTGCCCCTGGGATGTGGCCAGAAGCCCCTGTGGGAAAAGTGACCCAACCGCTCTTCCAGGGCCTCCAGGGTAACGGAGGAACCCTGGCCAACACTTCCTGCTTGTCTCCCCCTCGTGGTGGCCGCCCTGGTGTTGTCTCTGCTGCCTGAATGCCCCAGGGCCACCTCCCTCCCTCTCTCCCTCCCCTCCCTCCCCTCCCTCCCTCCCTCCCTCCCTCCCTCCCAGGGGCTCTTACTCATTCCTGAAGACTCTGCTCTGCTTGCATCTTTTTTCCTCCTGGAAACGTTGACCGAGTCCCGTCCCCCTCCGCCCCCTGTCCCTGGGCCCAGCGCGCCTCCTCTGCGTTGTCACGGAGCCCGCGCTCCGTCCTATTGCTTCACCTGCTGCACCTGTTTGGCCACTTGGAGGCCCAGGGGAGTCTCATTCTTGTTTGTAACCCTGCACCCAGCACAGCGCCCGGCACCCACTCGGCTCCCACCTGCACACTGAAAGCTTCTGCAGAGTCTGGAAAGGAGAAGGGCGGAGGCTACATTTTTCTCGAGGATTAAACTCTGATCCTCACTGATACATTTCTCCGGTCTGATTTCCTTCACCCCAGACTGGGGCCAACACGACAGCAGCTCGAGGGCGTCAGCGACGGGGAGGGAGGGGGCAGTCCCGCTCCTCCACTCCTCCTGGCACAGGAAAAGGGAAGCAGGGTGTTCCCCGGGGGATCCTGGGAGGCTGTAGGATTGTGCCATTGTGTAATGCTGCACACAGCTTCACATGCAAGATACATGAAGAGGTAACCTTCGACTACCTTAAAATAGCCCCCATCTCACTTGGAAAAGGGATGGAGTCATTTCATTACATCTAAATAGAGGCTGAGACTCTGTACCGATGCATAACTTAGGCAAATACATGCAAATCCCTGGCAGAGTGGGGGACCCGGTGATCCCATCCCTGAGTTATGTAAATCTCATAAACCTCAGGCCTCTGGGCTCCTCCTCCTTCTCCCACTGACCTTGAGCAACAGGACTCCTAAGAGCCAGGGGGCCAGTGCATCCGCTGTGGGGGCTGCGGGGCTGCCGCAGGGGCAGGCGGAGGTGGGACCCGGGGTCACGCTGGGCCGGCTTCCGCTGCTCTGCCCGGCGTGCTCGGCGTGCAAGCCTCTGTCAGTCTCGTTTCCCCTCTCAAATCTGCTTCCCATTAAGAAGAAGCGCTCTCCCCTCTGCCTTTCTTCCTGCCTGGCTCCATGCACCCGTGCCTGGCTCAGCTCTGAGGACCGGGCTGTGCCTGCTCTTGCTTCAAGCACCCGCTAATTCAAACCAAAGGAGGCCATGGAGCCGCCCCTCCCCCCGTGGAAAATTCGGCCTCAGCCTGTCCTTGTGACTGGAAAAAGCAGGGTCAGCTCATCGAAGCGGAACAGGCTTGGTCGTGAGCTCCGCTGTGCAGAGAAGGGTCAGGAGGGCGTGGCAGGTGACAGGGCCAGGGTCCCAGCTGGGCCCAGCCAGGAGGGAAGCCCGAGGGGAAATGGCCTGTTTCCTTGGAAGATGCTGGGGCCTCTCCTGCCCCCGACTGTGGGTGGGAGGTGGAGGCGAGGGAGAGCCGGTATCCGAGAGGGCCCTCTTGGGCCAGCTGCTGGAGGCGCCACTTACTTGCTTAAAAGGCAGAGTGACAGAGAGAGCGAGAGAGACACAGAGAAAGAGATCTTCCATCTACCGGTACACGCCCCAGATGGCTGCAACTGCTAGGAGTTGTCCAGGCCGAACCCAGGAGCCTGGAACTCCGTCCAGGTCCTCCACGCGGGAGGCAGGGGCCCAAGTCCTTGAGCCATCATCTGCTTCCTCCCAGGGTGCATCTGCAGGAAGCTGGATCAGAAGCAGAGGAGCCAGAACTCGACCTGGCGCTTTGAGATGGGATGCCTAACCTACTGCCCAACACCCACCCACCTCTAGTTTATGTCTTGAGAGAGGGAGCTCCGGAAGTGTTCTGGGCATTATGAGTTTTAGTAACGAATCTCTTTGTGCACCCTCGCACCTGACGGCGAGATGCCTGGTTGTCATGACACCACCAGGGCAACACCAGCAGGGGAGCCGGCTTAGTGACTGCCCGGGCCTCCTGCCAGGCAGCTGTCCTTCCCACGGTCCGCGCACCACGGGGCAAGGCCGGTGGAGCGCCAGCCCCTCGGTGTGGACGTGCAGGCGCCATGAGCACACCTCTGCTGCCTGTGCCTCCGCCAGCCCCCCGCCTTCTTGTTCTGCTCCCCGCATCTTGCTTTCCCTTCAGGGAAGCGCCACGGCCTCTTCCCAGGGACCAGGGGCTGCCCTCTCCCCTGCGTCTCTCTTGGGAGCTCAGAACTGTGGCCCAGGCAATGAGGTGGAAAAGCAGTGAGGACCGAGTTGTCCTGACCTGTGAACTCTCACTACTCTGCATTTGAGCAGGGTCTGCCCAGTTAGGGAGTGAGAGTGAACTCGAGGTGAAATGTCACTCTTACTTGTATACTCACCCCTACACTCAATTGAGACTACACTCAATACTCACCCCTGTGGAGGTGCGAGAAGACTGTGGCTGACGGGTGGGGGATGGCAGGCACGGGCGTGAAGGGCACGCGTGTTCTGGGGCCCTGTCCCTGGCAGGTGTGGTTGCTCCCATCTCCCTTCCATTTTGGGCATTCCCCTGTCCCCAGAGCGGCGACCACACTGCGTGAGAGCTGGTGTTGTTCACGCTCTCCAGTAACTTCGTGTTTGCGTAAGTTAGCCCGAGTCAGTTTCTGAGGTCAACAACGGAAGAATCTAAATGGAAAACATCAGCCCTTTTCCCCCCCTGGGGCACTCCCAGGAGCCAGACTCGCCCCCTTTTCTTAAAGTGTCCCAGGAGTAGGGTTGCCCAGGGTAGCCAATAACCCCCCAGCAAATGGGTAATTGCTTGGTTCGAGTGTGTCCCATGCAGTTTTGGGCACCCCGTGTGTATTTGGCAGCCCTTCTGGGGAGGAGGGTGATGGAGCTTTTCCTGGGGTGAGCTCAGGGCGCAGGACCAGACGCTGTGCCCGAAGCCAGGCACCTGACCCAAGATGGCTGCGAAGATGGTCCCTTGGAAGAAAGAAAGAAGAATTTTTTTTTTTTGACAGGCAGAGTGGACAGTGAGAGAGAGAGACAGAGAGAAAGGTCTTCCTTTGCTGTTGGTTCACCCACCAATGGCCGCCGCAGCTGGTGCACCTCGCTGATCCGATGGCAGGAGCCAGGTACTTCTCCTGGTCTCCCATGGGGTGCAGGGCCCAAGCACTTGGGCCATCCTCCACTGCACTCCCGGGCCACAGCAGAGAGCTGGCCTGGAAGAGGGGCAACTGGGACAGAATCCGGCGCCCCAACCGGGACTAGAACCCGGTGTGCCAGCGCCGCAAGGCGGAGGATTAGCCTAGTGAACCGTGGCGCCGGCTAGAAAGAAAGAATTTAGGCCATGGGTGTTTGGAACACTAAGCTCAGGGACTGGGGACTGGGAGCAGCCTCGATCTCCAGCACAGGGAAGAGAGGAAGGAGCTGGCTGTGCAGGCAGAGGCAGCAGGAAGAGAGGGAGTCTACACTGACAGCGCTCTGACCCCCGGGCCCACTTACTCTTGAGGTCACCTTGCCTGTGCCGTGTTTGCATCAAGTATGCTTTCTTAGATCCCATGAACTGTAAAGAACTACTCTGCCCAGGGTTTGAAAACAAATTAATGCAAGTTGCCACTCTTACGTCATTGTATCAGAGTCAGCTGTCAGGATTGTCATCTTCCCGGGACGTAGGAGCAGAGTCGGACTCGCCTCGGCCTCCCCAGCCCTTCACCCAGCGACTGGCGCACAGCAGGAGTGCACTCGTGTCTTAAATAAATTAATGAATGATTTCACAGGCCTGAGATCAGCAGTGGAATGCATGTCCAACTGTATTAATGTCTTTAAAATCATTTATTTAAAAGGGAGAGAGACAGAAAGAGAGAGAGAGAGACTCTTCTACCTGCCAGCTCACTCCCCAACTGCCCCAACAGCCAGGACTGAGCCAGGCTGAAGCCAGGAGCCTGGAACTGCACCAGGCCTCCCAGGTAGGAGGCAGGGACCCAAGCACTGAGCCATCACCTGTGCCTTCCAGGTGCAGATTAGCAGGAAGCTGGACGGGATTTGGAGCTGAGACCTGAACCCAGGAGCTCTAGCAGGGGATGCCGGCGTCTTAACTGCTGTGCCACTGCCCACCCTGCTTTAATCTCTTGAGAGCAACTCGCTGAACACCAGGAAGCTTTTCCTCTGTTGCTGGAAACTTAGCGCCTCCCCGATCCTGCAGCTGGGCTGAATGGGAGGCAAGGCCGCGGCTGGGTTTATGTGCTCGCCCAGAAAGGAAAGTTATGAAGTTTTCCTGGGTGATACCACGGTTGCTAAAACAATCTGACTTCAAAAGCAAGCCTGCTGCGGGGGTGGGGAAGGTGTTTAGCCCCAGGGAGTGAGACCGCTGCATCCCACATCCCAGGGCCTGGGTTCACTTCTGTAGGTTCCCGCTCCAACTCTAGCATCCTGCTAATGGAGACCCCGAGAGCAAGAGATCACTCAAGTGATTGGGTCCTTGGCTCCTGGCTCTGGCCCCAGCCCAGCCTCAGCCATTGCATGCATTTGGGGAGTGAACCGACAGATGGCAGCTCTCTATCCGTCCCCCTCTCTTTGTCTTTGTGCCTTTGGGTGGGGGAGGGGAGCTAGGCCCCTCACACGCTGCACTTGTTTGCAGCAAGTGCAGTGGGTCCTCCGGAGGAGGCGATGGGCAGATGGCCCTGGCTTTCCTTGTCCATGCCAGGTCAGCTCCTGGAGGACAGCAGGGACGAATGGCGGGGTACAGCCAGGCATGCTCAGGGTGGCGCTGTCAACCACGAGAGCTCTGGGCAGCCAAGGCGCAGGCGTCCACTGTACTGGACGTCCTGCCTGGGCTCTGGCCCTCCAAGCCCCATTTGCCTGGCTCCGTCAACCCCAAAGCCTGGAACAGAGTTGCCAGCAGTTCCAGTCTCAGGCTGCACCAGATGTGGGGGCCCCCAGAAGCACAGCACCCCCAGACCTCCGGGCAAGATGAATCAACTTCTGGCTACAGTGCCAACCAGTCTGGAAGGAAGGGCCAGCCAGTTCCCCAGCGTCCCTGGAGAGCAGTGGCCCTGCATCCCAGACCAGGCAGAACGTCTGTCCCCCTCCGCACCATCACCCCTAAATTGTTAGTGTCAACCATTGGAGGCAAAGGAGGGTTTCGGGGCAGGGAGACTATGAGCACTGTTTATGATGCTGTTTCTGCAGGCTGGTTTGCCTATCCAGACGGACAGCCCAACATTCAGTGTGGAGAGAGCAGACACAGGCAGCACGGCGGGGTCTGTGCGTCGGGCTGAGCAGCGCTCACCTTCCCGAGGCTTCGCGCCGCGCCTCGCCTGTTCTGTCCTCCCCCCCACGGTGCTCTAATCGCGTTTCTGCACCTGCTGGTTTCCGTTCCCTCTGCTCGTCCCGTTTGCCTGCTGATTTCTGCAGTAACGGTGAAGAAAGTCTCTCCCCGCCTGGCAATTCTGATAGCGCCACAGACGGCCAGGAAGTTGGTGCCTGCAGCATTGCTGCCTCCCGGCTGTCCTAGTCCTACGTGGAAGGCCTCGTCTTGGTTCTTGGAAGGATAACCCACTGGCCTAAATAACATCACTTCCCCATGACTAACGCTGTCTCAGCTGCTCTGCTAACTGCTTCTGAGATACTATCTCGGGCAGAACGCCTTACAATCCTGTTAGAAGGCATTATTACTCCCATTCCATGGACGAAGACAGCAAGTCCTTCTCTAATTAGATAACTGCACTGATGTCACATAGCGGGTGGGTGGCGGAGCCGGGGCTTCGCCCAGAGCCTTCCCGACTCCAGAGTCGCAGTGAGTTTGTACGATGGGTTCACTTCCCTGGCCCACTCCCCCAAACTGTCCCTGTCGCCCTCTTTCTCTTTGAGGCGTTTCAAACTCGCATTCTCCAGCGCTTGAGACACAGAGAGCGGCCTTGGGCTGCCCAGATGCTCGCCGGGTCCGGGCCTGGGCTGGCTGAAGCTGGGAACACACTCCAGGCCTCCTCCGTGGGTGGCAGGAACCCAGCCACTTGAGCCATGGTGACTGCCCCCCAGGGTCTGCATTAGCAGCAGCTGGAATAGAGAGCAGGAACCGGGTTTTGAACCCAGGTCCCGTGGTGTGCTGTGGAGGTATCTTACCCTACATTTTAACCAGTGTATGCGGCTGGTTTGCTCTGGGGAACAGGCACCATGGCTTTTGGCACATTTGGCGCTGAGTGCTGTGGAGAGCTGTCCTGTGGTGTCCTGAGCTAGGACAGAGGCCTCTCAACACACCACCGAGCGTGGGCCTCGCCCTGGAGCCTGTTGAACCGCAGGTGCCCTGCCCCACCCATCCCAGCCACTCATTCAGACCGTGGGCCAGCATTTCAATAAGCCCCGCAGGGTTGCGAGGCCAGAGATCTGGGGCACACAGCTCCCTGGGAGAAGGATCCTACTCAGTCTCCTGGCGACCTCGGGTCACAGGGTCACCCCGCCATCCAGGCGTTCTCCACTCCCCCCACGACAAAACTGGGCCCTGTTGGCGAATGTCAGGGTTGTGCTCTGTAGAGAGAGGAAATCCGGAGAATCAGGACAACTCAAAAAGAACTACAGGAAATTCTCCTCGATGGAAACATTCGAGTCGTTTGCCACCGTGCCCCCGTCCCCAGCAGAGACTCTTGGTTGGCACAGGGGGTTTTCAAAGCCAGACAAAGCTCCTGGGCATCCACGGGGAGTCCTTCGGGAAGGCCAGCAGCCCTGGACGTAGTGGCCTCTGCAGTAGCTTCTCATCCCGATAGCCAAGTGCCCAAGATAAGCAGCTTATGAAGGAGGGCTTATTTGGCTCCTGGTTTTGGAGGTTCACAGTCCAAGATCAGGCGGGCTCCAGGGGTCTGACCAGCTGGTGAGGCTGGGGGCGGATCACGTGTGAAGGGACCCTCCTCTGTCTTCTGTGTCCTTGTGAAGCCGCTGTGATCTGGTCACTGGGCTCCATGGTAACCGCCTCATCCTATCCAATCACTTCCGGAAGTCACCTCCTTCAGACACCAGCCACTGGATGGCTTCTGCCCTTCATTTATTAACACGAATCCATTAACCCATGATGGAAGGCTTTGGGGCCCAAGGCTCTAGCACACAGGTCTTTGGGGAACTCCCAAACCACAGCAGCTTCACAGGGAGGCCTTTGCCCGGGTGCTCCACGGAGGACGGGGAGGGCTTTGGCCTTGCAGGTTCCCTGGCCTTCCGGATGTGTGGTTCACCTGCTCCGTCCTGCCCAGGCTGCCCTCCCCCCCTGTGTCTCCTCTCATGGCCCCAACAGGAGGCTGGTGGGACCCGGAATCCCTGGGCCCTTGTTATTGCTTTTTTTTTTTTTTTTAAGAATTATTTTTATTTATTTGAAAGAGTTACCGAGAGAGGTAGAGCCAGAGCCAGAACCGGGGGGGGCGGGGGGGGGGAGAGAGAGAAGCATCTTCCATTCTGCTGGTTCACTCCCCAAATGGCCACAAGGGTTGGAGCTGGGCTGATCCAAAGCCAGGAGCCAGGAGCTTCTTCCAGATCTCCCACTTGGGTGCAGGGGCCCAAGGACTTGGGCCATCTTCTGCTGCTTTCCCAGGCCACAGCAGAGAGCTGGATCGGAAGTGGAGCAACCAGGACTGGGATGCTGGCACTGCAAGCTGGGGCTTTAACCCGCTGCGCCACAGCACCGGGCCTATCATTTCGTTTTGAAGCCGGCATGGCTAAAGCAGTCCCTTGACTCATGCTGGGCTGGTTACAGGATTCCTCCAGGATTCTGAAAGGAGGCGGCTCAAAGCCCTTAAATTGTCTGCAGCCAGGAGGTTATGGGAATCCAGGTCTGAGGCAGCTACATTTGGTTTTCGAAGCAAATGGAACAGAAACACACTACTGGGGAGGAGGCCTGGGAGGGGCCTGGAGAAGGCGCCAGTCCAGTGCTTTCTGAGTATGGCTGTGTTTCCTGTTCTTGGTTTCATGAAACACCTCCATGTCTCCATAAAGCCTTCTTTGGACTAAAGTGAGCTCGGATGGCTTTTATTCCCTGCAGTGAACAAGTTCCCCTCGCTACTGCGCTTCCCAAGTGTTCGTGCTGCAGCTGGGAAATGCTAGTGCGTGCACGGCTCACCTGTAAGGTGGACAAAGCGCACCTGTGTCCTTTGCCCCTTCCCGCCCCGCCCCACCATGACCCCGCATCTGGGGAGTTTCACTCTCCCGAGACACACAGTAGTGGAAGGAGGAGGGTTTGAGAGATCGGCGGATAGAAGGCACGGAATGACCTGGGGAGCCGAGGTGGGAAGGCGGTGTGAAGATTTCCTCTTTCCAGAACGGGCGACCAACGGCCTTTAGGATGGAGTCATTCTCAGTGGCTCGGAACCTGGACACCATCTGGTTCACTAGGTTAAGCTCTGGGGCACAGTGCAGCTGCAGAGCGCTAGACGGACCGGCGGTGCTGGTTCTTTCTTGCAGCTTTGCACGGAGTTTAGCAAGAAAGGGACAAGCTCCAGGCTAGGCTGCGCGGTGGAAAGCACACAGGACAATTATGTGTTTAATCCCTCTCTGGAACGCCCTTCGCTCTGCCAGCATCAAGGCTCGGGGCTGTGAGAGGCTGTATCGAGAAGTTGTTAATTCATCTTGCCAAAGTGCAACAGTTGAATGCTCCGCTGTGCGCTCTCTGTGGCTCAAGTTAATGTGCTTTGATCAGGAAAGAGAGGAGCTCTGACAACCAGAAAGGTGCATAACAGAGAAGTGGGAAACCCAGGGCCCTCCAGAGAGCTCCTCGCTGCGTACCCTGCACACAAATGTCAGAGGCGTCCCACCACGAAATGCATTCTCTGTCGGGACAAGTATGTGAGGAAGTCTGGGTGACAAGCTGGAGCCAAGAGGAGAAAGGGGGCCCAGCCTCTCCCCCACCCCCAGTCAAGCGGGAGGAAACAGCAGGTGGATTGGGCATAGCCCAACTCCGCTCTTGCAGAAGTGGTCACCCCACGGTTTCTAGACAGCCAGCAGGGGATCGCTCACAGCCAATAGAAGTCCTCAGAACAGATGACAGACAGCTCCACGGGTTCTGATGGAAAGAACACATTTCTGAGCTCCCCTCAAATGAGCGCGGCCGGGAGTCTGACCTCTCTGGCAGCTGCCAGGTTCCAGGTGGAGGTGGATGGCTCCGTTTGCTCGCTGCCAATGCCAAGTACAACACCCGCCTTCCCAGTGCGGGGGAGGAGAAATGCAAGAAGAGCCAAGAAATAGTTTCAGAGACAGCGGACACAGGCCGCAGACGACAGAGGGTCTCAGCGTGCACTGCGAGTTTCAGGAATACGTGGTGCGGCGCTGTCTTAGGAAATACATCGGTACAACAGGATTCAGATGTGAACTTCACAATACGGTAAAGTGAGATTTACAACTCACACCACGTCCAAGGACAAAATTCCAGGTGAATCCAAGCTCTACTCACAAGGGAAAACCCATCAATACCAAAGTAATGTAAGAACACGGCATTGCAACGAGAAAGTTTTTAAAAAGTAAACCATAAATGCCAGGAGATAAGATTATCAGATTGCACAGGATGGAAATGTTAAGCCACTTTTTGAAGACAGACACGATAGACAGAATGAAAAGACAACGTAGTAGACCCAGGAAAACACAGCACCTGAAGAGAGGATGGGTCCCCACCAGTTGTATGTAAAGTTTCCACAAATTAATAAGAAAAACAATGTAATTGCTTAAAACAACAACACTTGCTAGCATTCAACTCAACTGTCCATGTGACGGCAAGCCACCAGGAGCCAGTCCTGCCCCAGCCCGCCCCCACCTGCCCCAGCCCACCCCTGCCAGCCCCCGTCTGTCCCCCGCTCACCCCCGCCTGCCCCAGTCCCGCCCCAGCTCCCCAGCCTGACGCTTTTCCTCTGGTCCCTGCCCAGGACTTCTGCACGTCCCCTGTGGGTGGCAGGGACCCGACCACGTGAGCCACCACCCACTGCGCCCCAGAGTCTGCATCAGCAGGAACCTGGAGTCAGGGTCTGGGCCAGGACTTGAGCCCAGAGACTCCAAATTGGGTGCAGGCACTTTAACCACTAGGCCAAGAGCCCACCCCAGAGCTCCCATTCCCTTTGAAGGCAATTTTTAACAGAATGCAAACAACTTGGAAACGCATCCACCAGCAAATTAAAACAAGACTGATTTACTATTTTCTGCTCATCACTTTGGCTAAAATTAAAATGCAAAATAATATATCATGCAGGCCTTTTGGAAATGGACACGCACATATATCCTTGATGGGAGTAGGTGTCTGAATCTGAGCTGCTTTGCTGGAAGGCGCAGTGGGGTATCTATTCCTGCTTAATTCAGCTTCCAGGAGCTAGTCCTGTAGAACAATGTAGGCAAGTAGGGTCACAGGTAGGGTATGGGTACAAGGACGATTCCCTTGGCCATGTGTAATAACAGAAAACCCAAGCAAAGCTACAACATTCCCTAATCTTCCCTTGAACAGGGTTCCATTGATTAAGTTTGCACTCAATACATCGCACCCGATTTGTTTTGATTGGAGTCTAAGGTGTTTCCTAACTCTTCAGTCACGCTCTCCAGACAAGATCTCGGTTTATCCCCATATCCATGGAGCACGAGTTTCACTCTTTTTTTAACTTTCAGTGGGCAAGCTCGCTTTCTAGCACCCATCTGTGTGCAATTAGGAAGCTGGTGAAATGCACATGATTTCAACGCATTGTTCACTTTTAGCCCAAAGAGTGGCTGCTTTTACGGAAGAGTCTTGGTTGAATGTGGAGTCAGAGGAACCCTGGGTGGAAGGAGCGAAGTGGAGGCCATGGAAAAAGGGACCAGGGACAGCAGGTGACTGGGAAGTGCCTGACACCACAGAACGTGGTGGATCACAGCCTTGGGTGATGTCTGGGGTTCCAAGCTGCGGGCTGTTGCTGGCACCCAGTGAGCAGAGGACAAGGGTGCCACTGACCATCATCCTACACAGGCACAACCCACGATGCCCATGGTCCCGAAGTCGGCTCTGTCCAGGAAGCGTAAGATGCTCAAGGAGGGGCTGCCCCCGGTGCTTGTGCACCTCTGCCTCCTCAGCAGAGCTGTGCTTACGCGCGAGGCTGGACCCCTTGCAGTGTCCTCACTGCGGTGATTCTGTAGCTTAGTCACAGAGATCGGAGTTTCTCCGTCTTGGAACTGACCCAATCAATGAGATAGGAATGCAGAGTTAGAGAGTTCTTTCTTTCTTTTTAAAGATTTATTTATTCATTTGAAAGTCAGAGTTACACAGAGAGAGAAGGAGAGGGGGAGAGAGAGAGAGAGAGAGAGAGAGAGAGAGAGAGAGAGGTCTTCCATCTGCTGGTTCACTCCTCAATTGGCTGCAATGGCTGGAGCTGGGCTGATCCAAAGCCAGGAGCCAGGAGCTTCTCCTGGGTCTCCCACATGGGTGCAGGGGCCCAAGCACTTGAGCCATCTGCTGCTGCTTTCCCAGGCCATTGCAGAGAGCTGGATTGGAAGTGGAGCAGCCGGGACTTGAACTGGTGCTACAGGCTTCACCCGCTATGCCACAGCGCCAGCCCCAAGAGTTATTTCAGTGACAGCTAACGATGTGGCAATGACTGGCTGTGACCTCACAAACCTCTCCTCTAACTCCTGGGCACAGAGCTGGACTACATGTCCCAGAACCCTTTGCAATGTATGGGACCCCACGCCCGTCCGGAAAGGTGGCGCGTCACTTCCAGGCTGAGGCCCAGTAAGAAGTGGGTGTGCCTTCAACATCCTCTCTCCCTCTCTTCCCTTCCAACTGCAGGCTTCCAAAAGCAGTAACCTGGGAAGCCACAAGTGGGAGATTTCTGGGCCCAGCCAGAAGCAGCCTGCTTCCTGAGTCACGCCTGGAGGAGAGCCACTCCCCACCGGGAGCAGCTATTCTGGCCTTTCTGTGAGCCGTAGCTGCTTCCTCAACTCCTCTTAGAAGCAGGAGAGGGCCTCACAAGGTTTGTGGAAAATTAAAATTAAAGGATGTTGATTATGGAGATAAAAATATTGAAATCCATAGTTTTTTCATGATACTCATTTTCCATGAATTTATCAGACCCCTTCTACTTGTAAAAATGAGTTGCTTGGGGCCGGCGCTGTGGCATAGCAGGTAAAGCTACCACCTGCAGTGCCGGCATCCCGTACGGGCGCTGGTTCAAGTCCCGGCTGCTCCACTTCTGATCCAGCTGCCTGCTGATGTGCCTGGGAAAGCCCGAGTGCTTGGGCCTTGTACTTGTGAAAGAGGCCCAGAAGAAGCTCCTGGCTTTGGATGGGCCCAGCCATTGGTGGCCATTTGGGGAGTGAACTGGTGAATGGAAGATCTCTCTCGCTCTCTCTCTCTAACTCTGCCTTTCAAATAAATAAGTAAATCTTAAAAAAAAAAAAAAAGAGCAAGTTGCTCAAAATTTGGTGCAGGAGAGAACTGCTAAGATATTGGGAACAGAGCTGTAAACAACCATAAGAATTTCACACAGGCTCAGCTCTGTGAATTCGGGGTTCAGTTCCAGGACGCTGCAACAAAGCGAGGATCGTAATAACGTGAGTCCCACAGGCATTTCGGCTCCCCAACGCTAAGGAAGTTGTTATGTTTGCATTCTACTGTATTCTACTAGTTATGCGACAGCCTCATTTCTAAAAAAAAAAAAAAATGCATACCTTGATTAAAAAACACTTTATTTCTAAAAGCACAAACCTTCCTCTGAGCTGTAACCTTTGTGCTGGTGGAGGATCCGGCCCCAGCGCTGTCGGCGGCTGAGTGACCAGGGCGCGGCTGGGGTGGCAATTTCTGAAAGCAGACCACAGGGCGGCGGGCCGCATTGGCAGGCTCTGCCTCTCCCCAGAGGGCTCCCTGCCCCGGGCCGTGCAGCTCGGTGGCACTCACGGGGCCCACAGAGGAGCTTCTTTCAAAACAGGGGTCTGTCCCCTCCCCCACAGCCCGGCCACTGCGCTGTCGGCGAAGGTGGGAGAAAGTTCTAAATCCCTCGCTGGCACTGCAGCGACGCGCAGGGCGGGCGGCCCCTCGGGACACCACTCTGCTCATCCCTGAGGCAGCCCCTGGTGTTACAGGTGCACCACGGGGTTGCAGCAGGGCAGGGCGGGCCCCTCTGCGGGCTCCGCTTCTCAGCCCCCCTCCCCCGCGGCCCCCGCCTCCACTGCGGTCTGAGAGTCAGCTGTGGGGGCTGGAATCAACTCCTCCAAACGCTGGCCAGGGTCCTGTGTGGACCTCCTCCCGGCATCTCCAGTCCCGAGTGGTGGCGCCCTCCCAGAGGGCTCAGCTCACTTGGCCCAGACCCTTCAGCAGCGGTCGCCCCAGGAGATGCGTCTCTAGCAAGACTCCGGGTGGGGTGGGGGGCACCATTGTCCTGAGCCCTGGGCTGCTGGGGCGTCAGCAGGGGGCACGCGGCCTTGGTCTCCTCGCCCATCTCCATCCCGGCTCCTGCGTGACCAGGTGCAAGGCACAGTCCTATTGTGAAAGGAATCTTTTTCTTTTCTTTTTTTTTTCCATCTGAGCAGTTGGTCTCAAGAGTGGGCTTAAAATATTCAGCAAACCGTGTTGTAAACAGATGCACAGTTATCCAGGCTTTGTTGTTCCATTTATAGAGCACAGAGTAGGTTTAGTGTAACTCTTGGGGGCCCTAGGATTTCTGAATGGTGAATGAGCTCACCCACCACACCAGGCCCTAATGAGAGGCGGCCTGAGTGTGGAAGCCTTGAAGCCAGGCCCTGACTTCTCCTCTGCAGCTATGGCCGCGCTACCCGCATCCTCCAGCAGGAGGTGCTGTTGCACGCACACTGCAAATCCGCTGCCTTCATTGGCGATTCTGGATCACTGGCTGCAGCGTCTACACCCGCAGCTGCTGCCTCACCTTGCACTCCTGTGTTGTGGCGTCGGCTTCTGTCCTTAAACTTCACGAACCAACCTCTGTCAGCTTCAGACTTCGTGTGCCGCTTCCTCCACTCTCAGCTCTCATGGGATCGCAGAGCTAGGGTCCTGCTCTGGACTGGGCTTGGAGATTTAAAGGAATGTTGTGGCTGGTTTGATCTGTCCACACCACTAACACTTTCTCCACACCAGCAGTAGGCTGTTCCCTTTCTTATCATCCATGTGTTCACTGGAGCAGCACTTTTAATTTCCTTCAAGAACTTGCCTTTTGCCTTCAGAACTTAGTGAACTTAGTTGATGAGAGTGGTCTGGCTTTTGGCCTCTCTGGGTTTGTTTTTGTTTTTGTGTTTGCATTTTGCAAGGCAGAGTTTCAGAGAGAGAGAGAGGGAGAGAAAGAGAGAGAGAGGGAGAAGAAGAGGGAGGGGGGGAGAGAGAGAGAGAGAGAGAGAGAGAATTCTTCCACCCACTGGTTCACTCTTCATATTGCCACAATAGGGGCCAGTGTTGTGGCATAGTGGGTGAAGCCACCGCCTGAAGTGCTGGCATCCCTTATGGGTGTGGGTTGGAGACCTGGCTGCTCCTCTTCCAATCCAGCTCTCTGCTATGGCCTAGGAAAGCAGTAGAAGATGGCCCAAGTCCTTGGGCCCCTGCAGCTGCGTGAGAGACCTAGAGGAGGCTCCTGGCTCCTGGCTTCAGATCAGCACAGCTCCTGCCGTTGTGGCCAGTTGGGGAGTGAACCAGTGGATGGAAGACCCCTCCCCCGTGTGTGTGTGTGTGTGCCTCTCCTTCTCTCTGTGTAACTCTGACTTTCAAAGTAAATAGATATATTTTTTAAAAAATTGCCACAACAGCCAGGGCTGGGCCTGGCCAAGGACAGGAACCAGGCACTTCATCTAGTTCTCTCACATGAGTGCAGAGGTCCCAGGACATGGTCCACGCCAGCATCCCATCTTGGCTGCTCCACTTCTGATCTCACCCCCTGCTAATATGCCTGGGAAAGCAGTGGAAGATGGTCCAAATACTTGGGCTTCTGTCACCCGCATGCGAGACCTGGACAAAAATTCCTGGCTTTGGCCTGATCCAGCCCCACCCCCTGCGGCCATGTGGGGAATGAACCAGCGGATAGGAGATCTCTCTCTCCCTCTCTTTCTGTAACTGCCTTAAAATAAATACTTTTTTTTAAAATGTGTTTGTTTGAAAGTCAGAGTTACACATAGAGAGAAGGAAAGACAGAGAGAGAGAGAGAGAGAGAGAGGTCTTCCGTCTGCTGGTTCACTCCCCAATTGGCCTCAATGGTCAGTTGTGCCGATCAGAAGCAAGGAGCTTCTTCCAGGTCTCCCACGTGGGTGCAGGCGCCCAAGGACGTGGGCCATCTTCCACTGCTTTCCCAGGCCACAGCAGAGAGCTGGATCGGAAATGGAGCAGCCGGGACTTGAACCGACATCCACATGGGATGCCGACACTACAGGCGGCGGCTTTACCCGCTACACTGCAGCGCCGGCCCCTAAATAAATACTTTTAAAAGCAAAACGAGGAAGAGCGTGTGGGAGGTGGCGTGGTGAGTGAGCCCTTACGGGGGAGAAGCTTGTCCCCTCCTTCTGCCAAATGAGCACTCGGGGAGAAGCTTCCGGGTAGGCAGCGGCCACCGAGCCCTCACCAGACGCTGGAGCTACTGACGGCCGCACCTTGGACTCCCCAGCTCCAAACCGTGAGCAGTGCACTTCCACTTCCATCTCAGAGTGGTGGGGTTCTAGTCCCGCCCCTGCTTTCAACCACATCAGCCCCTAACGAGAGGTGGCCTGAGCCTTGGAAGCCTTGAAGCCAGGCCCTGACTTCTCCTCTGCAGCTATGGCCGCGCTACCCGCATCCTCCAGCAGGAGGTGCTGTTGCACGTATGCTGCAAATCCGCTGCAGAAGATGGTCCAAGTGCTTGGGCCCCTGCCACACCTTGTGATCCTTTCGGGAGTAAACCAGTGAGTGGAAGCCCTCTGCCTCTCTCTCTCCCCACCCCCCCCCCCCCATAATGCTGCCCTTCAAATAAATAACCAGATAAATCTTTTAAAAACCTTAAAAATAAAACTTTATTTACCTTTACTCAAATAAAAGGCAGAGTTAGAGACGGGGGTGGGGGGTGGATTTTCTATCCACCTTTTCTCCAAATGACTACAACTGCCAGGGCTGGGCCAGGCCAAGCTAGGAGCCAGGAACCCATCCGGATCTCCCACGTGGGTGGCAGGGACCCAAGTACTTGAGTGTCATCTATTGGCCGTAAAGTTGTTCACTAGCAGGAAGCTGGGATCAGAAGCGGAGCCAGGACTTGAACCCAAACTCTCAGATAGAGGGTGCAGGTATCCTCAGTGGCAGGTTAACCTGCGCCAGAGGCGGCCCCTGGAGCAGAACGGTCAATTTCCTTCGGGAACTTTCTCTGCCTTCCCAGCCTGGCTAACTGGCTGCTACGAGAGGACCAGCGTTGGGCTGCCTCAGCTGTGGCACGCCTCCCTCCTAAGCTCAGGCATTTCTAGCTTTTGGTTTAAAGTGGGAGATGGAGATCTCGTCCTTCACTTGAACACCTGGAGGTCACCGCAGGCTCATTAAGGGGCCCACTCTCACTATCGTGTCCCAGGGGAGAAGGAGGTTCCAGGAGAGGGGAGAACCCGGGGAACAGCAGGCTGGTGGAGCAGTCGGAACCCGCACATCTACAACTCAGTTCCCTGTCTCCGACGGCTCATGGCACCCCAACATAATCACAGAGTCATAGCAAAGATCACTGATCACAGGTCATTGCTGCAGGTGTAATAATGGCAAGAAAAGGTTGTGACAATTACCAAAATGTGGCCCAGAGACAGGGAGGGAGAATGCATGTAGCCGAGTGGTGCCACCAGACTTGCTCGTTCCAGGGTTGCCACAAACCTTCCCTCTGCAAAAAGAAAAAAGAAAAAATGCACTATCTGCAAAGCACAAGGCAGCGAAGCGCCATAAAACGAGGCTGCCTGTGCTCACATTGCTTTTTAAGAGTCTTTAAGCTCTCGCTCCATTTTGAAGACGTCAATGAGCGTGCATTGCTTTCATGATTCATGCAAGAAAGTTATCTCAGAACCCAACAGCAAATCAGAAAGACTTTCTACAGAAAAAAAAAACCCTCACTTGTGTATCTAGCTATTTTAAGTTGAAGCTACATGTTTAAAGGAAATGTGTTTCTTCTTTTAATGGTTTCTTGTTTTTGTGGACTTGGAAGATAAATCTGCCTGCTGCTAGTCCCCATGCCCTTCACTGGAGCGGCGGCCAGCACTCGGCCATGTTACAAACGTAGAGACCGGGGCTCCGGGAGGGCAGGCACCAGGCTGCCAAGTGGAAGAGCCAGAACTCCCTCCCGAAAGGCTTTGCTTTCTCCTGGGAGCCCTGGGCCTGACCCGAGCCCTGCCCCCCCCCCCCCAGCAATCACTCCCATGGAAGCTGTCATTTAGCAAGCGCTTTAGTGTCCAGGGGCATGTAACCCCGAGAAGCACAGACCCTCCCCTCCCCCCAGAGCCCCTGGCCTCATCAGCTCCCTCCCTGCCCGCATTGGGCTCTGGCTCCTTCCCACCGGTGGCTTCGTGGTTCCCAAGCTGATTCCTTGCTCAAGGGTCATCTCGCAAGAGCCTGCCTGCCATGCTGCCCGGTGGAGAGGGCAGAGGCAACTTCATCTTGCAGAAAACTGGAGCCGAGACAGGGTGCATAATTTCCCAGAGTCCCTTGCATGGGTGGCAGGGATAAAGATGGCAGCTAAACCCTGTCTGGGCTTTTCCCAGCGTCAGGATCCTCGGCCGTACCGCGTGGCACTCTCCTGCCAGCGCACCAAACCCCATAACCCCAGCCCAAGCTTCCTCCATGCCAGCAGCCTGGTGCCCAGATGAGCACCTTTGGAGGAAGCCAGCCCCGCCTGTTTTTTTTTTTTTTTTTTCCATCTTTTACGTGGAGGTGAACCTGCACAGGGACTCATTCATGACGGTGATGACTGTGTGTGAGCGTTGTGACCACACGCTCTCTGCAGCTTGTACGGTGTTTGTCCCTGAGCGCCATGGCCGGGTCTGCCCTGTGCCTGCCTGGCTGGAAGCTTGCCTAGAGTCCTCCACGAGAAACCTGAAGGTTGGCGCCCGTCTGCGACCGGCAGCCGGGAGAGCTGGAGGCCAGTCTGGTGTCACTGTCCTTCTCCCAGCCTCAGCTCCCCCGTTTGCTACGGGAGCGTTTCCCTGGGGGCTATGCCCTCACAGCAGACTGGAAGCTTCCCGAACAGAGGAACCGTGGCTCCCTCCCCTCAACCCTGGGAGCGGCTGTCAGGTGCAGAGCACGGGTGCCACACTCGGTGCCGCCGTCTCGGGGGAGACAGTCCTGTCCGCCAGACTCATGGAGGAGACCACACCAGCTCAAGAGACGGAGGAGCCTAGTCCACGCCAGGGCATCGCTCACGTGGAGAAAGATAAGCTCCTAACAGACGCCTCTGTTCCCGGCATCTCCCCTTGCTAATTCATCCCATCGCCGCCAGACACACAGAGACCCAAATCTGATCAAGGACCCACCTGCCACGAACCTTTCCAGACCGGAACTCATTCACTCAGCACCAAACCCTGGGCAAGCTGGCCCTTTCCATGGCTCCCTGAAGTCTGGTCCCTTGGGACCACCCCTCCCCACCCCCTCCTCACTCACCTCTCTTAGCCACCACGACAAGCCTGACCAGCGGCGGTTCAGTCCGATCACCTCTCTTTTACTTCTTTTTTTAATGCTTACTAATTTGTATTTGTCACCTGCCTGAAAAGCAGAGAGAGAGAGAGAGAGAGAGAGAGAGAGAGAGACTGAGAGCTTCCACCTGCTGGCCTACTCCCCAAATACCTGCAACAGCCAGGGCTGTGCCAGGTTGAAGCCAGGAGGCTGGAGCTCCATCCGGGTCTCTCACGTGGGTGGCAGAGGCCCAGTATTGAGCCATCATCTGCTGCCTCCCAGGGAGCTGGGTCAGAGGCTGCATGGCCAGGACTAGAAGCAATGCTCCCATACGAAATACCAGCAGCACAAGCAGCGGCGTAACCGGCTGTGCAACACCAAGCTCTTCTACTAATTCTAACGTGATCCTGGGGTGCCCTTGTCAGTAGGAATTCCAGAATGTTCCTCTTCAGGCTTGTCAACCCCACTGCTCTGTGACACACAATTATCTCACAACCTCAATGCGGAGATGAGTGTGTGAGAAAAGGTAAAGTATATAGACCAGATCGGGCTAAGTGTGGTGCAGGCAGGGTTAACTCGGTGCTGGCCACACCCACATCGCCCAGCTGGAGTGCCTGGGATCGAGTCCCGCCCCCACTTCCAATCCAGCTTCCTGCTTTGTGCGTCCTGGGGAGCAGCAGGAATGGGTGGTACTTGGAGCCCTGGAAGACCCGGATGGAGCTCCAGGCTCCTGGCTGTTGCAGGTACTTGGGCAGTGAACCAATGGATGGAAGATCTCCTTCTCTTCGTCTTTCTCTGTCACTCTCCAATAAATAAAAAGAAGTAATAAAATTTTATAAAGCCAGGCCAGCAGTGGGTGAGCATTTGGGCAGGTGGGTGGTGTTGACCACGGGGGTGGGAGGCCCCTGAAGTGGGGGAGCCAAGGCGAGAGGTGGGGGGACTCCACACCCCGGCTCAGCCCTCAGCCACTGAGGCCCATAGATTGCAGTCTGGACAGGAAGTAGGTGGGCTCATCTGGAGCTGACACCGTTCCAGACTCTGGTCCTGGGGAGCCAGAAACAAACTCGTGTCGTTGACAAATAATCCTCCTCGTGAAAATTTATGCTAAGGGAATCATTCACACACCATCAGAGCTCCGTGGACAACAGTGTTCCCAGAGCCATTCACGGCCGTGGGAGAATTTGGAAGCAATCTGAAGTTCAACAAGAGGAGCCAGTTAAACAGGAAATGTCCATCTGGGGACATGTCGGGGGGACATCAAAAGTGATGCCTAAAGGGCCAGCGCTGTGGCACAGAGGGTTAAGCTGCCACTGAGACACCACATCCCACAGCAGAGCGCTGGTTCGAATCCTGGCTGCTCCACTTCCGATCCAGCTCTCTGCTCATGAGCCTGGGAAAACAGCAGAAGATGGCCCAAGTGCTTGGGTCCCTGCCAGCCACATGGGAGACCCGGATAGAGTTCCAGGATTCAGTCTGGCCCAGCCCTGGCTGTTGTGGGCAATTGGGGAATGAACCAGAGTAGGAAACCGCACCCCCCCCCCATTCTCTCCCTCTCTCTCTGTCACTCTACATTACCAATAAATTAATCTTTTTAAAAATGATGCTTAAGATTTGTATTCTTCACAAACAAGTCAGCCAATACCGACTGGGGGTGGAAGGTGGCTAGAGCGGTCTGCCTGGGCTTGGGTGACAAAGGACCGCAGACAGTTTCTTCCGAGGTCTGTCTCCCTGCACCGCAGATGGCCATCTCCTCCCAGCGTCTTCATGCGGTCTCCCTCTGTGCAACTCTGTGTCCCAATCTCCTCTTCTCCCCACACCCTTTATTTTTTTCAAGATTTGCTTTACTTCACAATAAAGAGTGACAGGGAGAGGCAGAGAGGTCTCCCATCCCACTGGTTCACCCCTCAAATGGCTGCAACACTGAAGCTGGGCCCGGCGGAAGCCAGGAGCCAGGAGCTCCATTCTGGTCTCCCGCGTGGGAGGCAGAGACCCGAGCACTTTGCATCATCTTCTGCTGCCTTCCCAGTGCATGAACGGGAAGCTGGATCAGAAGCGGAGCAGCCGGGACTCAAACCAGCGCCCCTACATGGGATGTCAGGGCTGCAAGGGGCCGCCTTACCCTCTGTGCCATCACAGCGGCCCCAGCTCTGTGTCCTCGAACAAGTCACTCAGCCACTCCGGCTTCAGTTTTATTTTACTTAGCACATAATAAATTCACAGTCACGGGACCATCATGAAGACGGCCACATGTAAAATACAGTCACGCATTGACAGCACCCGGCGCCTGTGACCGCGATCCTGTCGGGTCATCCTGCCGAGCCGTGTTGCGGCTGTGTTGTCATGTGCGAGTGCATTCCAAGGTGTGTTTTCAGTCACTGAGGTCACCCAAGGGTGCATTGTGAGGGCGTCTCCCTCCATCAAGGGACCCGTGACTGCACAGATGCGGGCACACATCCCCGAGTGAGTGTCTTTCTTCCCCGTGCTGCTGCAGGCTGAAACACAGCCTTCTTCCTGGCTGAGCTGAGTCGCCGTGGGTGGCACGGTTGGGCTAATTCCCCAGCGCACAGACCTCGTTCAGAGTTTCCAGGCCCTGAGAGCACCCAGGAGTCACCACGAGGAAGACGCAGTTAGGGACGGCCAGGCAGAGATGCTGCTCAGAGTATCCGTTCCCCTTCGCAAACCTCCAGCCATCCCTAGGACCTGGGCCCCTCGGCTCTGGGCGATGGAGTCCACCTGCTAAGCAAACGGAGCTGCGATGCCCGCAGGCTGCGCCCTTGGACTTGTGGTCCTGGTGGTCTTGCTAGGAAAGGCGCGACACCCGTCTTCCTCCATCAGCCAAGGGCCGGGGTTCCCAGCAGGCCTGCCTTTGTTTCCTGTGCTGGCCCTGTTAGGTGGGGACAGCGTGTCCACTCTTCCTGTTTCCATGCAGAAGGACTGGGGTGGGAACCTTGCTTCCGCCAAAGGCCGGCTGAGGGCCGTTAAAATGATCAGCTTAAAAATGAGCCTGCTACAGATTTAATTTAAGTCTTGCCTTGGAGGGACCAGACCTTGTGACTTCCTGGGCCTTATACCGCCTGGGGACGGGGCTGGACTCTCCCCCCAGCCTGCTCTTAGTTCACCCAGGGGAGCAAAGGGGGTGACTTTCCTGATAAGCGGTTTTTGAAGGAGGAGCTGGGGTGAGAGGTGAGCCCTTCCTGGTTTGCCCCAGCCCCCGAGATCTGAGTTCTGCTTCTGCACGCTGCCTCCCCAACACGGGGGCTCAGCACGGCACGCTCTGATGTGGGGAACAGGCTTGCTATCCAGGGTGGATGTAGGCTGAAGGATTATTTTCAAGGAAGCTAAAATCGTTTCTTTAAAAATATAGAATGAAGGGCCAGCATTGTGGACAGTGGGCTAAGCTGCTGCCTGAGACGCCAGCATCTTTTATCAGAGTGCAGGTCCAAGCGCCGGCTGCTCCACTCCTGATCCAGCGCCGCTAATGCACCTGGGAAAGCAGCAGAGGACGGCCCGAGTGCTTGGACCCCTGCACCCAGGTGGGAGACCTGGATGGAGTTCCAGGTTCCTGGCTTGAGCCTGGCCCAGCCTCAGCTGGTGTGGCTATCTGGGGAATGAACCAGTAGATGGCAGATCAATTTCTCTCTCTCTCTGTCACTCTGCCTTTCAAATAAATAAATACATTTTAAAAAAATTTATGGAAAGCATTTGTGTCATTAACAAGGGAACTAGCAGTTTGTGAAAGTTGGTTCTTTAGTGCATTTGATGAGCAGAGAATTTCTAGAGCTAGCTGGGGAAGGAATGTGGAAATCAGTTTATTAAATTAGATACCAAATCAGTTAATACCCACAGCGCAGGAAAACTGTAGCCATTGCGATTACCTACCAAACAGAAATCATTTGCATCTCTACCAGACAAAAATCTACAAATTAACTTGGAATGCGGGTGGATGAATGTTAATGATTCCGGGCCAAACACAGAATCCACAGGAAGTCAAACCCGCTGCGATCCTCCCCAGAAGGCAGCAGGACCTGGGAGCCGGTTACTCAGTGCAACACGGAATAGGCAAGCCGTCCACCTGCTGCGTGGTCTCCGAGGTTTGGATCGTTTTGTGCCAGTCTTGAGAAGGCGTTGGTTCAGTGCTGGGGAGAGCGGGGCGGGGGGCAGGTGCGTGAGGAGACCCTGCGTGGGGGCCCTGGTCCCCATCTCCCTCCGCCCCTGCGATTCCGGGGGAGCTCCCGGTCCTATCGGGCAACATCTTCCTTCAGGGCTTCGTGGGAGCTGCCGTGTCCCCTTCCCCAGGCCGCCCAGGGTCAGCGATGGCCGGATCTCATCGCTCCTCCCCGTCCACGTAACTCTCAGACTATTCACTTTCTGCTATACATCTGTCGCGATGCCCCCTTAATAAGCAAAGCAAACAACTCTCCTGGGCGTTTTCTCCCACTATGAATATGCACGAGGTCTGGCACTTTGGGAAGAGGCCACCTTCTGGGTTCAGAGCCCCCTGTGCAGAGCTGGGTGGAGGCTGGCAGGCCCTGGCCTTCAGCCCCTCTCGTGCCCTACTCTGGGCCTTTGAAGGGAGTGGGGAGGAGGGGAGAGGGGGCGGAGCCCCACTGGTGTCATCAGTGAGTGACAGGGAGTGAGCGTCTGTTATCTGAGGGTCACAGAGCTTGGAGGTGGAGTCTCAGTTCTTCCCAGGTTCACGGTCTCTGAGGACAGAAACCTATAAACCATCAAACCTCAAGTACAGTGGGATAGACAGCAGTGGAGTGGTACCTGGTAGAGGGGTTCGTTTATGAGACAGATTGGGGCAGGAAAAAAATACACGGCACGCAAGCAGAGAACCCTGGAACCAACGTCAGCCCCACCACGTTGAGTGCTTTAGACAAAAATGGTGTCAACGCCCCCGTCTTGTTTCTCTGAGCACTGGGAATGCGTGTGCAAGGTGGGGCTGGCGTCATGCGGTTAGGCGGCTGCCCTGGAGGCTGGCATCCCAGAGCAGAGCAAAGGGTTCCGGTCCCAGCTGCTCCGTTTCCGGTTCGGCTCCCGGCTAATGCCTCTGGAAAGACAGGGGATGATGGCCCAAGTGCTTGGGTATCTGCCACCCTCGTGGGAGACCCGGATGGAGCTCCAGGCTCCTGGTTTTGGCCTGATTCAGCCCTGGCTCTTGTAGTCATTCTAGCGAGTGAACCAGCGGGTGGAAGATTCTCTCTCTCTCTCTCTCTCTCTTTTCTTCCCCCATCTCTCCGTTGCTCTTCCTTTCAAATAAACAAATAAATCTTTTTTTAAATGCATGTAGTCAATATACTAACCAGTGCCTAGTTGGCACTCAATAAATTATAGCTATTAATGAGAGGCATTTTTTAAAAAAATGTAGCTATAATAAATAGCTCATGATAGAATTATCTTTTGTAATGTATCAGGCACTTTCAAATCCATTAGCTCCACCCTGGGAAGGAGGCGTTTTTGGCCCCATATCACCAGTGAAAGTCTGAGGCCCAGAGAGGCCAGAGCCTGGGCCCAGGCCACACAGCTCGAGGGAAACGTTAAGAATGGCGGCGGGCAGGGCGGAGCGCTAGCGTCGCTCAGAGAGACAGGAGCCCTTCTGGCCGGAGTGCCGGGGTGGGGGCCCGGCAGGGGGAAGGAATCGGCGCCTCTGCCAGCGTGGGCATGGCCAGAGGCGGTGGAGGCCGCTTGGGGCTTTCGAAACATTCAAGGAAAACGCCTGTTCTGAAGAAACTCAGCACGAATCTCAGTTCTTCGTTTTTTGCAGTAAAGTGTCTTTTACTCCCATTTCCCGAGGCCATTTTGAAGCCAACCCCCTCCCCCCGCCCCGCCCCCGAGCGTGGCCACTCGCGGAGCCCATCTTTTCCTACCAGCTTGGGCAGGGGCTCCGGCCAGAACCCCCCGCCCCCCCTGGCGTGGGAAAGCCTGGCCGCCCCTTGCTGGGGTAAGGCTGTTCCCCACCGGGTCCCTGTGACACGCAGGGACCCCAACCAGAAAGCCGCCTATCTGCAGGACACGGGAAGGGGGGACGGCACCCAGTACACAGCAAGGGCACAGCCCAAGGGACTGCAGGCGGTGGAGCGCGGGCGGATGGAGAGGCTGCACCGGGCCCAGTGGGGACCAAGGGGGGCTTCTGGGCTTCACGCAGAGCGGCCTCTGTGTCCCCGCCCGGACCCAGGCTCCGCGTCCAGCCCCTCGCGGCTGCCAGCCCTACGCTCTGACAGGAGGTCCCCGCACTTTCTCGGGTGGCTCCGGGATGTGGGGAGGGGTCGGCTTGGGCAGAAGAGAGGAGCCCTCCAAGGCGGCCCAGAGGCTGTGCGGCAACAGGAATGGTGCTTCCCAGGCCTCAGTGGCCCTGTCTGTAAAATGGGACAGGAATTGCAGCGCCAGCCGTTTGCTAGGATTCTGACCCAGAGCGAGCTAAGGGAACGCAGGTGCGTGCCAAAGGCTTGTGTTTGTTTATTGGGAATGATTAATTTTTGCCACCGTCTGGCCCGCTGGAGCGGCCTGCGCCATGTGTTTCGGTCCTCGGTGCTCTGGCTGGCGGGGAGGGGGGCCTGCAGCTAAGCCACGCGTGGCATCTCCTCCGGTTCCAGGCCCACCCCTTCCCGGTGCCAGCGAGCGAGTGGCGAGCGAGCGCGGGGGCCGCCGCCCAGGGAGCCCCTTCCCTTCTCCTGGGCACGCGGCGGGGCAGCCCCGGGCGGGGCCTCAGGGGGCCTAGGTGGGCCGGAAGTCCCAGGCCGGGGGGGGGGGCGGGGGGGGGGCTGTGGGAAGATCTGAGGTCTCGCTCTAGGCTTTTGTCGTCTTTTCTTTCCCTATAGCATTACCTAGAGTAAGTTACAGTCACTGTGACCCCTGCATACTCCATCCAGTCTGTGGCGGAAAAATCAGAGCATTCGATGAAGGGAGGGTGTGTGTGTGTGTGCGGGTGGGTGTGTGCAGTCTGCGGTGTGTGATTGTGTGTGTGTTACTGGAGCTGTGCTGTGTGTGTGTGTGTGGGAGACTGTGGGTTATGGATGTGACTGGGGTGTGCATGTGACTGTGGGGGTGTGTGAGACTATATGTGTGTAACTGGGGCTGTACTGTGTGTGACTGTGGGAGGTGTGTGTGATGTGTGTGTGTGTGTGAGACTGAGTTACAGATGTGACTGAGGTGTGCATGTCACTGTGGGAAGTGTGTGTGTGTGACTGTGTGGGGTGTGTGACTGGGGTGTGTGGGTGACTGTGCATGACTGTGTGGGGTGTGTATATGACTGTGATATGTGTATATGACTATGGGATTTGTGTGATGGTATTGTGCAGCTGTGTAAGACTGTGTGTGTGTGACTGTGTTGGGTGTGACTGTGGTGTAACCGTGTGGGGTATGACTGTGGTGTGTGACTGTGTGGAGTGGGACTGGGGTGTGACTGTGGGGTGTGTGTGACTATGGGGTATGTGAGACTGTGGGTGTGACTGTGGAGTGTGTGACTGTGGGGTGTGTGCGACTATGGGGTATGTGTGACTAGGGGGTATGTGAGACTGTGGGTGTGACTGTGGAGTGTGTGACTGTGGGGTGTGTGACTGTGGGGTGTGTGTTACTGCAGGGTGTGTGTGACTGTGGGGTGTGACTGTGTGGAGTTTGACTCTGGGGTGTGTGGTTGTGGGGTGTGTGTGTGGAGTGTGACTTTGGGTGTGTGACTGTGGTTGTGGGTGACTAGGGGTGACTGAGGTATGTGTGACTGTGGGTGTGTGTGACTATGGTATGTGTGACTGTGGGGAGTGTGTGTGACTGTGGGGTATGTGTGACTATGTGGTATGTGACTGTGGGTGTGTGTGACTGTGGTGTGTGACTGTGGGGTATGTGTGACTGTGGGGTGACTGTGTGGAGTGTGACTGTGGGGTGTGTGACTGTGGGGTGACTGTGGGTGTGTGATGTGGGTGTGTGTGACTGTGGGTTGACTGTGGGTGTGTGACTGGAGTGTGACTGTGTGGAGTGTGGGTTGTGACTGTGGGGTGTCTGACTGTGGAGTGTGTGACTGTGTGGTGTGTGACTGTGTGGTGTGTGTGACTATGTGGAATGTGACTGTGGGGTGTGTGACTGTGGGTGTGTGTGACTGTGTAGAGTGTGACTGGTGTGTGACTGTGGGTGTGACTGTAGGGTATGTGTGACTGTGGGGTATGTGTGACTGTGAGGTGACTGTGTGGAGTGTGTGACTGTGGTGTGTGTGACTGTAGGGTATGTGTGACTGTGGGTGTGTATGACTATAGGGTATGCATGACTGTGGGGTGTGACTGTGGGGTGTGACTGTGTGGAGTGTGTGACTGTGTGGTGTGTGACTGTGGGTGTGTGTGACTGGAGTGTGTGACTGTGTGGTGTGTGACTGTGGTGTGTGTGGCTGTGTGGAGTGTGACTGTGGGTGTGTGTGACTGTGGGATGTGTGACTGTGGTTGTGTGTGGCTGTGGGGTGACTGTAGGGTATGTGTGACTGTGGGGTGTGACTGTGGGGTGTGTGACTGTGTGGAGTGTGTGGGGTGTGTGTGACTGTGGGGTGTGTGTGACTGTAGGGTGTGACTGGTGTGTGTGACTGTGGGGTGTGTGTGACTGTGTGGAGTGTGACTGTGGGGGGTGACTGTGTGGAGTGTGTGACTGTGTGGTGTGTGACTGTGTGGAGTGTGTGACTGTGTGGAGTGTGTGACTGTGGGGTGTGACTGTGGGGTATGTGACTGTGTGGAATGTGTGGGGTGTGTGTGACTGTGGGGGGTGTGTGACTGTAGGGTGTGACTGTGGTGTGTGTGACTGTGGGGTGTGTGTGACTGTGGGGTGTGTGACTGTGTGGTGTGTGTGACTGTGGGGTGACTGTGTGGAGTGTGTGACTGTGTGGTGTGTGACTGTGTGGTGTGTGACTGGTGTGTGTGACTGTGGGGTGACTGTGGGGTGTGTGTGACTGTGGGGTGACTGTGTGGTGGGTGACTGTGTGGTGTGTGACTGTGGGGTGACTGTGTGGTGGGTGACTGTGTGGTGTGTGTGACTATGGGGTGACTGTGTGGTGTGTGACTGTGTGGTGTGTGACTGGTGTGTGTGACTGTGGGGTGACTGTGGGGTGTGTGTGACTGTGTGGTGTGGGTGACTGTGGGGTGTGTGTGACTGTGGGGTGACTGTGGGGTGTGTGTGACTGTGGGGTGTGACTGTGTGGAGTGTGTGACTGTGGGGTGTGACTGTGTGGTGTGTGACTGTGTGGTGTGGGTGACTGTGGGGTGTGACTGTGTGGTGTGTGTGACTGTGGGGTGTGACTGTGGGGTGGGTGTGACTGTGGGGTGTGACTGTGGGGTGTGTGTGACTGTGGGGTGTGTGTGACTGTGGGGTGTGTGTGACTGTGGGGCGTGACTGTGGGGTGTGTGTAAAGGGCATTTGTCTCCTCTGGGAGGGGTTGGGAGCTGCCCCAGTGCGGGCCTGGAGAAGGGGCGGGGTCAGTTCTTGCAGCCCTGCAGCCCCGGGGCTCCGCTGGGTCCCCCAGCCCCCGGAGCGGAGGTGGCAGAGCCAGAGCGGAGCGGAGCCCCGGGGAGCCGGCCCTGCCCGCCCAGCATGGAGCAGGCATCAGCAGGGACTCGGAGTGCTCGCTGCGAAACCTGCACAGGCGGGGAGCTGGCACACGTGCTGCAGGTCGATGCAGTCTGAATTAAATATTGATTTCCCTTTCCTTTCAGGGAAGTTTTTAGAGTAATTGGCTTGCTGGTTTCGCGTCTCACTGTCTTGCTTTCATCCTGGTCCTTACACTGCTGCAGGGCGGAGTGCAGGCCTCCCCACGCCCACCCGACCTTCCTCCCTCTCCCATGACTTTCCTCTCCAAAGATGGAATGTCGGCGAGTGGGAGAAGTGGCTCAGAGACGGCGCCCTGGGCCCACGGCCTGGGGCTGGGCCAAGGCGGCCGGCCGGCCCCCAGAGGCCTGGCCGGGACAAGAGTGGGTGAGGCCTTGACTCCGGGGCCCACCGAGGCTGCTCTTGCCACGCCCTTCAGCAAGTCTCCCTGTATCTGCAGGCAGCTCCTCTCCGGCTTAGGGCTGGGGAGGTGTCCAGGAGTTTGTGTTTATGGCTCTTTCCTTCGCTGCCCCGTGTCCTCGTCACTTAAACAGGAGATAAATCAAGAGTAAGCAATGCCAATGGGTTCTGGTTTTCCCCTTAGTGATGACGGGAAGACCGAGCGGCCGGCCCCTTTGAGCTGCCCGGGTACCGCTGTGTTGGACTGGCAGGCCCACGCGTGAGGGCGGCTGGACTCCCTGGGCCCGATGCCCCGAGCTCCGGGGGCTTCCCTGAGGAGCTGCCAGTGCCAGGCTCTTGGCGGCAAAGAGACCCCCATCTCAGGCCCGGAGCCAGCCGCCTCCAGGGCCTCGGGCCCTTCCAGTGAGCAGGTAGCGCCTGCAGCTGAGATGGAAGACAGGCCTGTCTCTGTTCCCAGAAGCCCATCTGCACGGGAAGTCGTTCCGGGACGAGCTTGTTAGCAGAGAAATCAAATTCCACCTCCCAACCAGGCTGCAGGCCCCGCGTCTCTGTGCGGCCTCCGAGTTGTCTGGTGGGGCTGCCGGGACAAGGTGGAAGTAGGGGGCAGCCGGGAGCCTGCAGAGTTGTCCCCAGGACAGCCCGGCCCTCCCACCCAGCCTGCTTCCTCCCCCTCAGCCTCAGTCCCAGGGGCTGGAAATTCCTGCGCCTCTGATGGGTGACTGGAACGGGCCGGGTCTGCCTGTGACTGACAGGGGTCTCAGCCATTCACTGCCCCGGGTGCCAGGAGGGCCAAGGTGGAGGAATGTGGGGACAGAGACCCAGCCTGGGATCTTAGACACAGAAACAGGGGCCATCCTGTGTGCCGAGTGCTGGGACAGGTGTCCCCAGGGTGTGCACGACAGGGCACCAGGCTCTGGCGGCAGCAGTGTGGGTGCTGGGGCTCTGGGCTGGCTTTGCGCTCACCCTTACACATTGGCTGGTCCAGATGTAAGGGACTGGGGACAGGGACAGGGGAGGCTGCTCCAAGGAGAAGAGCACAGAGCACAGGGCTGTGTGCTGTCTGCGGGGGTGCCTGGGGCTGCGGCGGGTAGGGAGGGGCACACGGGCAGGCCCAGGGGCCCCCTCTCAGAGGCAGGCTGCCCAAGCGTGCCACTGGGTTCTGGGATCGCGGGGATTCTGCACAGGGGGCCCAATGGGGCAGCCTCCCAGGGCCGGGGAGGCCCTCGGCAAATGTGCCCACAGAAATGACCAGGCTTTGTCAAGAGGTGGCTAGAGGGCCTGTCTGGGGAAGAAGATGAGCGACCTCGGCCCGGAAGACGCAGGCCCAGTGACTCGTGGCGAGTCTCGGCAGTGCTCCGAAGTGGTCAAATCCCAGCCAGGATTTCTGCGGTGATGGCGGTAAGTTCTCAGTTACCGCCACACACACAACCGCGTGTTGGCGGGTTTTAGGTAAGTGGGGGTGAATTTCTTCCAGCTTGGAAATGACTATTTTTATCTCTCTCTTTTTTTTCTGAAGATTTATTTTATTTGTTTGAATGGCAGAGTTACAGAGAGAGGGAAAAACAGAGAAAGCGGTCTTCCATCCACTGCTTCACTCGTGGCAATGGCCAGGGCTGGGCCCGGGTGAAGCCAGGAGCCAGGAACTCCATCCAGGTCTCCCATATGGGTGGCAGGGGCCCACGTGGGAGCCACCTTCTGCTGCCTTCCTGGATGAATTAGCTGGGAGCTGGCTGGGGACAGAGCAGGGGAGGCTCAACCCACCGGGCCAGAGCGCTGCCCCAAGAGAGGACTGTTTCAGAACGCGATTGGTTACAGACGTCGTCAGAGACAGGGCTCAAGGCTCTGGCTCACTTTAAGGAGGATGCTTCTGGGTAGAGATAAGCAACAAAGGGTTGGCAGGGGCCGAGGTGGAGCAGAGCTGTGACTGCAGAGCCCGGCCATCCCCCGTCAGCCGGGCCTGGACGTCACAGGTCAGGTCGCTCCTCCCCGCTTAGCAGGCTTCGTGGGGGCAATGTGGCCTCCGTGCTGAGTGTGCCTCTGGGTTCTGGGATGGTGGGAAGTGTGTTTGATGGGACGAATGGAGCCGAGTGAGGCCAGGCTCCTGGGGGCCCGGGGAGGTGCTGCGTGAATGAGGTGACCCACAGGGAGTGCTTAGCACAGGCCCAGGCCTGGAGCTTGCAGGCTGCCCTTCGCTGCTGGGCTGTGTTATTTCATAGCCTTGGCCCTCAGTTTTCTCATCTGCAAAATGGAATGTTTAAAACGTCTGTTCAGCTGTGAACATCCCGAGGGCCATCTCACCGACCGTCTCTCCGGATCCTAAAGCAGTGCCTGGCATACAGACGTTGGTCCTGTCTTTCCTGCCACTCTTCTGCCCTATGTGGGACCCACGTGCGGGGAAAGGGCACCAGCGATTGGTTTTGTTTCCAGTTCAGGGCGCATTCTGCTCCATGCTCACCCTCCAGAGGTGCACCCAGCTTCCAGTCCAGCACCCTCTCCCTCCCTCAGCTGCCACAATTCCGATTTAGTCTAAAATGATGCGTGGGCACCAGTGTTGTGGCGCAGCGGGTTAAAGCCCCAGCCTGCAGTGCCGGAATCCCATATGGGCATCGGTTCAAATCCTGGCTGCTCCACTTCAGAACCAGCTCCCTGCTGTTGTGCCTGGGAAAGCAGTAGAAGGTGGCTCAAGTGCTCGGGCCCCTGCGCCCACATGGGAGACCCAGAAGAAGCTCCTGGCTCCTGGCTTCAGGTCAGCTCAGCTCTGACTGTTGCGGCCATCTGGGGAGTAAACCAATGGATGGAAGATCTCTCTCTGTACTTCTCTCTGCAAGTCTGTCTCTCAAATAAAATAAATGTTAAAATAAAATAAAATGATGCATATATTTTTGCCTAACTGATTAGCCAAAAAGATCCAGTGGTGGTGAGAACACAGAGAAACAGGCTCTTTCTACAGTGCCAGTAGAAGGTTTTAGGTGTTCCCCATAATCTGGCTAAACACCGCTGACATTACCTATCAAAAGCCTAACAAGGGGTAAGTTATTTTTTCCCCTAGTATTGCTTGATCCTCACCATCGATCCTAAAGGGATAACCCTTTACAAAGGATAACCTTCACAAAAACCTGTTGCACAAAAGCATTGGTAAGAAGAAAAGATAGGAAATAGCGTCTCATCAATCCGAAGAGACTAGTTGGCTGAATTATGCTACAACCCTCTCCCGAACTTACGAGCTGCCCAGAAGAGTGGAATTCCTGCAGGCAGAAGATAGGAGCGGAAAGAGCGGTGGCGGCCCGGGGGGGGGGCGGGGGGGGGCGCCGTGGTCTGATCACCCCCGGGTCCCATTTCTCATGACGCGAGTTCTGGAGACAGATGGTGGAGATGGTTGCACAATAACTTGAGCGTCCTCACTGCCCCGGAGCTGCACTGCCGAACCAGTTACCTTGGTGAATCCTGTGTGCGTTTTACACAATTAGAAACACGCACTGGAGAAGACTAAAACATATTAAAATTCTCCCGTTTTAAAAAAAGATACATTTTATTTTTTTCAAAGGCAGAGAGAGAGAGAGAAACAGAGAAAGAGAGAGAGAGAGCGAGCTTCCATCTGCTGGTTCATTCCCCAGATGGCCGCACCAGCCATAGCTGGGTCCAGGGGCCAGTGACCCCATCTGGGTCTCCCATGTGGGTGGCAAGTGTCCAAATACTTGGGCCATCTTCTGCTGCTTTAGCAGGGAGCTGGATCAGAAGTGGAGCAGCCAGGACTCCAGCCGTCTCTCTGATGTGGGATGCCGGCATCCCAGGATGTGGCTTAACCATAACGCAGGTCTCAAAGTTCTCTTTTTTTTTTTTTTTTTTTAATTTTTTTTTATTTTTGACAGGCAGAGTGGACAGTGAGAGAGAGACAGAGAGAGAAAGGTCTTCCTTTGCCGCTGGTTCACCCTCCAATGGCCGCCGCTGCAGCCGGCGCACCGCGCTGATCCTGGCAGGAGCCAGGAGCCAGGTGCTTTTCCTGGTCTCCCATGGGGTGCAGGGCCCAAGCACCTGGGCCATCCTCCACTGCACTCCCTGGCCATAGCAGAGAGCTGGCCTGGAAGAGGGGCAACCGGGACAGAATCCGGCGCCCCAACCGGGACTAGAACCCGGTGTGCCGGCGCCGCAAGGTGGAGGATTAGCCTATTGAGCCACGGCGCCGGCTCAAAGTTCTCTTTTTTAAAACCCAGTTCATTCAAATAGAAGTTGCTTGGAGTCTGGGATATGAAACTGGATGAGACCAGGGAGAACATTGTCGTACGTGCACCTGACCCTGTGCTAGGCACGAGACCCACAGTGGCTCCTGGCCTGTGTTCTCCTCGGCCTTGACCCCCACAGGGGCTTGCGGCATCAACCGATGTTTCATGTGTGCTGGTTTTCTGCAGGGACAGGTGGGCGTGGGCCTTCCCCGTGTGTCCCTCTGTGTTGTCCCTTCCCCAGGAAAGCTCCCGCTCTGGGAGGTGGAGGCTGAGCCAACGCTCACTGAAGTTTAGGCCTTTGAGAGCAGAGAGAGGCATGGAACAGCCCGGCAAAGAGGACGGTGGGGGATGGCTGGGTTGGAGTTACAGCCATGAGAAAGGCATGGCCCCATTTAAGCCTTAATCAAAGGGGCTGGTGCCGTGGCACAGCAGGGCACGCCGCTGCCTGCAGCACCGGTGTCCCACACAGGCCCACTTCTGATGCGGCTCCCTGCTGATGTTCCTGGGAAAGCAGCAGAGGATGGCCCAAGGTGCGTGGGCCCCTGCACCCACGTGGGAGACCAGGAAGAAGCTTCTGGCTCCTGAATCCAGCCTGGTCCAGCTCCGGCTGTTGCAGTCATTTGGGGAGTGAACCAGCGGATGGAGAACCTCTCTCCCTCTCTCTCTGTAACTCTGACTTTCAAATAAGTAAATACATCCTTTTTTTTTTTTTTTTTTTTTAGAAAAAGGACAAAGTCAGGAGGGGGCAGGGATGACAAGCAGGGGATAAGAGGGGCCTCCCTTGCGCTTGTCGGTGCTGGCTGGAAAAGTGTTTTCAGCGTGAATGTTGATTTTATTTAAAAGGCAGAGTGACGGAGAGACAGCTTCCATTTGCTGATTCGCTCCCCGGATGCCCACAACAGCCAGGGGTGGGCCAGACTAAAGTCAAGAGCCTGGAACTCCACCCAGGTTTCCCGTGTGCGTGGCAGGGGCCCGAGCACTTGAGCCAGCGTCTGGGGCCTCTTGGGATGCATCGACAGGAAGCTGGCTTGGAGATGCAGGTGTAGGGACTGGAACCAGCACTCTGGTATGGGACGCAGGGGTGGCAAGCAGTGGCTTAACCCCCTGTGCTCTAACATTTTAAAACGTCCTTGGACGCGAGGTCGGGGGTTAATTGCAAGAAGAGAGGCAGAGCCAAATGTCCCTGGCAGGGGCAGCAGGAGGGCTACGGCTTCCCCAGGCAGCCAGTCCTGTTCACTGAGGGTCTACTGTGTCCCTGGCACAGGAGTTGCAGGGACCACGTGGGAATGTGGTGGGGCCACCACTTCCAGTCCTCCATCTGCCACTGGAGGGCTGCTCGGTTATCCCTGGTGAACTATTTAACCAACTCTGCAAGCAAAGGAAACAGTGACATCCACGGGTGTGCTCGGAGTTCAATGCCAAGTGCTTAACGTGGTCCGAGGCAGGCCATGGAAGTTTCTATTAAGTGAGCATCAGTACATCATGGGCCCCACGGGGCTGTTGACGTGAGACGCTCAAAGCAGCACAAACCCCGGCTCAGGCGTGCCAGCTGCCCTCCGGTCTCTGAGCAGGGAGCTCTGCCCCTCCTGCCTTCCCTGTCCTCCCCTGAGACATTCCCACGGTCGGCTCCATCCAGGCAGGGACTTGGATTCCAATGGGGAGGGAAAGCGGGGTGGGGGCTGTGGAGCCCCTCGAGGCTGGGCTCGGCCTGTGGTTCCTGAGGGACCCGGGCAAGGCTGTGCCGAGAGCTGCGGTGGCAGCTTCAGGATATCACAGTATTGGCAGCGCGCTGTCCCTGCAGGGCGATGCTCACGCTCCCTGGCTGCCCGGCTGCCCGTGGTTACTGATTCTCCTCGCTGAGGCATTGATGGGGGGATCTGAAGCTCTTGTCGCTAACAGGAGCCTCCAAGGGCCGCAGGAGAGGTGCGGAGCAGGGCACTGGGACCCCTGCAGCCAGGCAGGCGAGGTCCCCAGAGTTCTCAAATCACAGTGCACGCTCAGCCCAGACTCGTCCAGCTCGCGTCTGTGGCGGGGACGGGGGGACAGCATCATCCTGGGCTTCCCTCCCCAGAGGCCCACGGGCAGGGACGTGGCTGGGCCTGGCTCTGCTGGGTACCCTGGCAGCCCGGCCCCCGGCCAAGGGGACTCTCTTCCCTGCCCCCTCGGCCACCGCGGGGAGAACTGAGCGGTGTGTGTCCCTGTGGGGCCAGGTGAGGAGGTGGAGGTGAGGGTAGATCAGCCTGGCTGAGCTGAGACCATGCGAGTTAACAGCCGCAGAGCCCCTGCTGGGGCGGGGGGCGAGCTTTGCACCAGGATCTGTGCCCATGTTGTCTCCCTTACTCTACATCACAGAACCATTCTACAGAAGAAATGGAAATCAAAAATGCAAGTGACCGGCCCGAGGCCACCAGCTGGGACAGAGTTGGGGAGGAGCTGACCCAGGTCTTACACTTTTTTTTTTTTTTTAAAGATTTGCTTATTTGAAAGTCAGAGTTACACAGAGAGGAGAGAGAGAGAGAGAGAGAGAGAGAGAGAGAGAGGGAGAGAGAGGGAGAGAGAGGGAGAGAGAGGTCTTCCATCTGATGGTTCACTCCCAAATTGGCTGCAACGGCCAGAGCTGGGCCAATCCAAAGCCAGGAGCCTCTTCCAGGTCTCCCAGGTGGGTACAGGGGTCCAAGGACTTGGGCCATCTTCCACTGCTTTCCCAGGCCATAGCAGAGAGCTGAATCGGAAGTGGAGCAGCGGGGTCTCGAACCGGCGCCCATATGGGATGCCGGGGCTTCCGGGCATGGAATTAAGCCACTACGCCACAGGGCTGGCCCCTCTTACACTTTTTTTTTTTTTTAATTTTTATTTATTTGAAAGTCAGAGTGAGAGTGAGAGAGGGAGAGAGGAAGAGAGCTATTTTCCATCCGCTGGTTCACTTAGCAGATGGCCTCAATGGCGGGACTGAGACAGGCTGAAGCCAGGAGCTTCTGGAAATCCCATGTGGATTCAGGGCCCCAAGCCCTTGGGCCATCTTCTTCTGCTTTCCCAGGCACATTAGCAGGAGCTGGGTGGGAAGTGGGACAGCCAGGACTCAAACCTGTGCCCACGTGAGATGCCGGCTTCCCAGGCAGCGGCTTTACCCGCTACACCACAGCACTGGCTCTGGTCTTAGACTTTTGTGGGTGAAAAGAAACACATTTCACAGGCCCGTGGTGACAGAGTCTTCCAGACCTACGCAGATGTAAATCCTGGACTCCACTCTGGTCCACACAGGCTTGAAGAACCCTGGTTGGTCTCTGGACTCTTCACACGCTGCCGCCACCTGCTGGGCTCTGGAGCCACCGTCCTGGACCCCGGCTCAGGCTCCAGGTGTGCGCTCCAGGTGCCCTCACCATGGGTGTGCTGAGGGTAAGCCTCTCTGGGTGACTGGAGCCCTTGCTCACTACTGCCCTGGGGCCCTTGCCTACCGCTACGCCACTGCCCAGGACAGCCGTGTGGCTCCTGGTAGAGTCTGGGCAAGTCCCAGCCACACACAGCCCCTACAGCGAGTGCAGATGGGAGAATGGCCAATAAAAGTCGAGTGACAATTCAATAAATCAAATATATTAAACATTATGGAAATGGATTCCATACACCCACAAACAATGCATTGTGATGTGAATATTTTTCAGCTCTGTTGAAAGCTGGCGGTGGGTTAGGTGTTAGCAGCTCAACACGATGGCAGGGTTCTGGGGCTGGCACTGGGAGCAGGTGCGGGTACCAGAGGGGCCGGGACAGGCGGCTGCTCCACGTCGGTGCAGGGAAGTCGGGGATCCTGTGGCGGGGGCTCTGGGGTTCTGCAGACACCTGCGCCCCTCTGCTGAGGACGGAGGAGGCAGCCGCGTGCCCCCAGGCACCCTGCACACGGGCTCGCCCCAGGAGGGCGCACAGAGGGCCCCTGGGCTCTCCTCCCCTTCCCCCTTCCCTGTATCCTCTGAGCACCTCAGGGCGATGCTGTCATCGCTGAGGTCATGCTGGCTCCCGGGCCACCTCCTCCTGTCGCTCCTGGTGTCCTCGCCAAGGCCAGTCTCTTTGTCTGTCATTGGACGCAGCCCCTTAAAAAAATGAGCTTGTGCCTCTGTGTCAGTTCCCTCAGAATCAGAGAGAACAGAGCCCCCCTGCCCGCCCCCCCTGGGCCCAGGTCCCCCACTCAAGGGGCCTCTGGTGCTCCCCGCCCGCAGCCCAGGTGCTCTGACCCCCGCACCCCTCCTGTGTGGTGCTCTTTGCCTCCTGTGGTTCAGGTTCAACTCGCCAAGTTTCTGCATTCTCTGCCTGCACCCCAAGACGTGGACTCCCATGGTGAACCCACCCCTTTCTGGGAGGAAGCAGCTGTGACCCTCCCCCCACCACCGCCCCAAGCCTCAGATTTCTCTCCTCTGGAAGGTGGAGACGGAGGAAGGCACGGCTTCTGTGAGACGGTGGGCGTGGAGCACCTGACCAGTGCCCTGTGCCCTGTCTCCCTCTCCTCACTGGGGGTGGGGCACGGGGCAGGCCTGGATGAGCAGCCTGGGGCAGGCCTGATGCTGGCTGGGGCTGCCCTGTTGTGTCCCCGGTCCTCACTGCCACTCCCTCCCAGGGAGTGACGCATCTGGAGCCGCATCACCACGTGGTTCTGATCCGCCCTGAGACAGGGATGAGTCACAGTGAGCTGATACCGCAGGAGGAAGGGAGCTGGCGCGCTGATCTGGGCCGTGATGGCAGCGTTGGGAGCTCGCCCATGAAACTTGGAAAAGCATCAGAAAGACAACTGCCCGGCCCCTGCCCCTGCCCACTGGCCTCCAGGACAAAGGATTCTTGTTGGTTGCCCCTCCCCCTGCACCTGCTATTCCCCGGCAGGTGGAGGCCTTGGGGAGGTAGCCTGTCAGGAGGAGAGGCAACTCCAGGGAGGGTGGAGACAACCCACACTCAGGAATCTTCCTGCCATCTCCCAGAGGCCCCGGAGCAGCCCACACCTCAGTCCCAGGACGGCTGGCTGCTCCCCAAAAGGGCTCCAAGGGGTTGAGTTCAGGACGTACAACTACAGCTGAGTAGACTTCTCTGTGCCCAACCGCGGTGAGCACCGTGCTAATTCAGTCTCCCTAACAGGACCGGGAGATGCTGTTCCTGTTTGACAGTTACCCACAGGTAACTTACCCAGTGGGCAGAAGTCAGATTAAACCCAAGTTCATGTCCAAAGTCTGGCCTTGTTTGGGAGGGGCTGCAGCCTAAGGCACCTTTGCTCTATTTCCTTGTGCTGGTTGGGAGAGCAGGGGTAAGGGGGGGCTCGGTCAGGGTGCGGGAGGGCATCCGCGCTGCCAGGCGGGTTGGGGGAACCAGCCAGGGCAGGTGGGAGCGCCTGCAGGGGAGCAGAGGAGAGCGGGAGGCAGCTGGGACAGGGGCTGGGCCTTGGCGCAGGAGCAGGGGAGGAGCATCCCAGGCCTGCAGGGAGTGCGAGTGTGTGAGTGACCACCGCCCGTGGGCTTTCTGCTCCACAGGCAGGTCTCTGTCGGTGGGTCCAACCAGGCCAGAGGTCCAGCAATCCTGGGAGATGGTGCTCCAGGCCCCGGGCTGGGGCAGGGTGGAGCAGGGGAGGAGGGGCCCTGAGAAGGAGGGGGCGGGGGAGCACACGGAGCCATTCTGCAGGTGGCCCAGGCAGCTGCTTCCCTCTGGGTCCTCTGACTGCCACCTGACCTCCAGGACCCAGGGAGGTGCCCTGTTCTTCCCCTCAGGGACCAGAGGACGCTCAGACTTGAACAGTGATGGTGTGCAGATGGACGGGTGGGAGGCGCTAAGGCGGGCCACCCAGGAGGAGCCGCCTTCCTGTGTCTCACGGAGCCCTCCTCGGCCTCTTGTCCTTTCTGCAAATCTGTATCACGCTGAGTCCCCAGGCTCTGTCTGTGTCCCCAACCCTGCCACACAGATGCTTGTGTGTGTGGCCAGGGCTAGGCTGGCTAGTGAGACCTGGCTCTCTGGGTGGTGAGGAGGGCCAAGGCCAGTGCACCTGCTGCCACCTCCAGGCAGCCTCCCAGCTCACCCCTCCTTCAGGGCCTCTGGGTCTCTCTCTGAATACAGCAATCACCCCTAGGGCATAAACTCCCCTGAACGGGGCACAGGGCTAATTATACCCCTGGGAATAAGGGTGTGGCAGCCCGGGCTCCCGGGGGCTCTGCCAGCCCCACCTCAAAGGTTCCTCTTCTGAAAGTCCGGGGTGCAGCCACCAACCAGTAATGCAGCCATTTTCTGTCCATCGGGCAGATGAGACCAGTGGTAGCAGCTGACCCAGCCCCGAGACCCCTCCCCTGTGCCCAGCGTGCTGTCCCATTAGCCGCCAAGCAAGGGCAGTGAAGGGCAGCAGGCTCCCACGATTGCTTACAGCATCCTCCTCCTGCCCCGGCAGCTGTCGCAGAGAGAGGGGGAGGAGGACACGGGCAACCCACGAGCCGCCCTGCTGCTCCGGGTGCATGGGGAGGGCGTGCCGTGCAGCCTGGACTTGGACAAGTGGAAGGGCAGGGCTGGGAGGAGAGAGGCCATGCACCTGCAGACCGGCCGTGCAGCCTGCTGGGCTGCGGTCCTCCTCTACCTTGGGGCCTGGGATGCAGTCCTGCTTGGACCGGATCCCAGGAGATGTCCCTCTCCCTCTGCTCGCCGCTGGCCCAGTACCTCCTACGCCTGAGTGGAGCAGGGTTGGACAGAAGCCTGTGTCCGTGGCAGAGGAGTCCGGGCTGGGCCTGTTTCTGGGGCACTGGGGCACTGGGACAGGGGACAGGGCTGGCTGCTGGATAAGTCAGGCTTCTGTGCACCCCAAGAGCTCCCCAAATAGTGCTGAAGGGAGGGAAGAGATGACCCTGTGGACCTGCCATCCTTCACCTTCCTCTCCTCCCTGTCCCCACCTCACATCTGTGTCACAGAGCTGAGGACCTGGTTGGAGAGGCAGACGGCCAGTGCAGAAGGCAGAGAGAGGGGGCCGGCCATCCCATCGTCACCCAGCGCCCGGCACTTCCTCTTGCTTTGCCATCGTATTTCTCTCCCTGCTCAGCCCCTCTGGCCTCGGCTGCCCCAGCCGCTCTGGCCTCGTCATCCATCACGCTGGCTGCAGGGAAAGTGTCTGCCCTGGGTCTCCGAGGAGAAGGGCTCAGCTGTCAGAGGAGAGAGCAGCTGGCAGAGGGGTCAGAGAGGCCGGCGCTCCAGGACGGACTGTGAATGATGGATGAGGCATCCCGGGCAGGCCCCGGCCCAGAGGCCCACGGGGTGTCCCCCCTCCCTCCCCCGAGGCAGCTTCTTCTCTGGGTTCCTTTAGCAAGTGCTCGGTTCACAGCAGGTGCACTATTTTTGGCTGCTTTTTTTTTTTAAATATTTATTTACTTATTTGAAAGGCAGAGCAATAGAGAGGGGGAGAGGGAGACAGAGAGAGAGAGAGAGATCTTCCATCTGCTGGTTCACTCCCCAAATGGCTGCAACAGCCAGGGCTGGGCCAAGCGGAAGCCAGGAGCCAGGAGCTCCCTCCTGGTCTCTCATAGGGGCCCAGGCCCTTGAACCGTCCGCTGTGTCCTTCTCAGTGCATTAGCAGGGAGCTGGGTGGGAAACAGAGCGTGTGGGACGCTAACCAATACAAAGACATGGGGGCCTGCCCCTGGCTGCTGCTTCTGCCGGCCGGGGACTCTGTGCACACCCTCCCAGAAGCCGGGGAGCTGGCTGAGCTTGCGGGCTGTGCCTCTCCTGGCTGCTGGGGACACTCAGGATCCAGTGTGTCCTGCGTGTGAGAAGGAAGACCCAGGAGATGGGCGAGGGAGGTCGTCCCCAGCCCGTGAAGGCAACCCTGGACACAGGGTCGCCCCACGCAGGACGGCAGCTGCCACGGTCTGCTCCACCTCCCCGCACAGCCTCCCTGTCCTTCCTTTCTTCCTTCCGGGCTGCGGGTCTCCTCCTGCTGCTCCTACTCTGCTTGCCTCCTGCTGAGCTCCGGCCCTGTCCCAGGCCTGACCTGGCCAGGTGCTCTTCCCAAGCTGCGTTCTCTCTGCCCCTGGCCCCACCTCTGCCGCTCCCACCTGCCGGCCAGCAGGTGTGCTCAGGGGGCCCTCTCACACCCTCCCGTGGATGCGGCTGTCCCCTCTGCGGGCCAGGACCCCAGACACCTCCTCCCCCTTCCCTCGCCTCCCGTCCGGCCCTGCTGCCCCATTCTCTGCTGCAACTCACGGGGCACTGGCACCTGCCAGCAAGCAGCCACCTGGCTTCCCAACAGCAGTGGGTCCTTTGCGCCCTGCCCACCCCGGCTCCAGCCACACCCTCCACCTTGCACCCACCCCAGCCCCACCCCGCCCAGTCCAGGAGAGCCCTGGCCTGGAAGCCACGAGCTCCCCAGCCCTAGGTTTCTGCACTGGCCTCCCAGCCATCAGGATCCCGTCCTTGAGCTCCGGGCTGCTGTGAGCTGAGCTCACCGTATGCTGGTGACTCGACTGTTGTGCAGGTCGGTGGCTTGTTCGGGCGCCTGCATCCCCTCCCATGTGTCTCATGGCCGCAGCACCTGCGGTTCCTGGCACTTACAGGGAATCCCCTACATCACTGAATGTGTGGATGATGTGGTGGAGGACCAGAGTTCAGGCTTGCAAGGGCAGGAGACGGGGAGGCAGGTCATCGTTCCAGGTTGAATTAGAGAACAGTGCCGGCTTGGCTCTGGGGAGGAAAAGGCTTTGAAGATGCAGAATACTTTCTGTCTCCCATCAGTGAGAAAAGAAACCTGTTTTTCTATGACAAAGCCTGATTTGATGACAAATCCTCTGTGCCTCCCGGGAGGTGGGGGTGACTGTTAGGTGGGGAGGTGGCAGAAAGAGTAGGTCCAAGGGAAGGGGGGGAGGAGCGAGACAGGAGGCGGGGGAGGGAGAGGGCCTGCGGAAGCTTCTTCCTCGGGCTGATTACTAATGTGCGGGAGGACTCAGCAGGCGCTGTGGGGAGGCAGTTTTGTGCAGAAGCAGGCAGTGTGTGAGAACAGCTATCCACAGGCCCGACCGCGGAGTGAGAGCGAGCCAAGGGCCAGCCTGCTCCGCAGAGGGCTCCGCCTCCAGGCCCAGGGAGAGGGGCTAGTCCAGGTCACGGTCACCCCCAGGCCTCTGCAGCAGCGGAGGGGCCCCTCTGGTTCCAGGGGTGTTGCATCCACTGAGGACCCGTGATGAGGTCCCTGCCTCCACCTGAGATGGGTGCCCTGTCCCCGGGGTGGGGGCGATTCCTTGGAGGAGGCAGGGCGGGAGCTGGGAGCGGCTGTCAGGAGTGGGCGGGCAGCCCCTGGGACTTTGCGCCCCTGCTGCTGAGGGGAGCAGAGCCCGAGCCACCCAGGAGGCCTCGATTCTTGGTGTCTGAGCCCCATCTTCTTGCTTCTCTGAATGTCCTTCCCACATGCCCTGGGCGCCCTGGCTGTTTGTCTCTTGCAGCAGGAAAGTAAAGGGAAAGGTGTTGCCAGAGCCCATGGGGCAGCTCAGGGTCCAGCATGCAAATCCCAGTCTCCTGGGCTTGCTCCCTCCAGGAGGCGCCTCTCTGATGGGGGGGCGGAGCTGACCCTCAAGGCCCCCACTGACTCCCCATGGGAAGGGGATGGAGGGGAACTGACACCGCCCTCAACCCAAGCCACCCCCGCTGTGCTCTCTGCGCCCTCTCCTCCAAGCCCCGCTCCTCCTGGGGGCTGCTCCCAGGCGTCCCCTCCTGGGGCTCCAGCCCAGCCCCGTTCCCCACTCCCAGCCTCCTTGGGAGATTAGGCTTGCTCTGGTCCCTGCCACCCTCCAGTGGTGAACCACGCTCCCCTTCCCTCCTGCCCGACAGGGTGGCGGGAGGGGGCGATGTTTGAATTCCTGGGAGAAGGAGCTCCTGCAAACAAAATCCTACAAGACCTTCTGCTCCAGGCCCCGCCTCCCCTGACTCCACCTCACCCCTCCCTGGCCTTCCCTCTGCTCAAACCTGTCCAGCTGGTTTCTACCCCACACCTGCGCCTCTTCTGTTCCTTCTGCTCCGAGGGCTCAGCCCAGCCGGCCCCACCCCAGAGGCCTTCCTTGGCCTCTGCAGCCAAGGCCACCAGCTTCTGCCCCAGCCTGTGCCACATTCCTTCCAGATCGGTCCTTTCTGGATGATACTATGGGTTACTCTCGCCCTCTGTTTTCCCTGACATCCCTTAGGATGCCCACGTGCCACAATGGAGTGCCTGGGATGGAATGCAGGCTGCACTCCTGACCCCAGCTCCCTGCTAGTGCACACCCTGGGAGGCAGCAGGTGAGGGCCCACATAGCAGGGTCCCTGCCACCCACATGGAAGACCCGGATGGAGCTCCTGGTCCCTGGCTTCACCTGGCCCAGCCCTGGCTCTCGCACAGTGCACCCTGCCCACGCTTTCTCCAGTCAGGAGGGGGTGTGGGCACTTCCTGGCTCTTCGGGACGATGGAGACAGAGAGGCTGGCACTGCACCTGCTGGCCTCTCTAGCTGCAGTGTGCACACATGGTGGGAGGGAGCAGGAGAGAAGCAGGGAGGGCCGGAGTTCGTGGAGAGAGAGGTCCGTGGGGAGCTACCGAGTCCCTCGCAGGCTGGCGGTGCCTCTGTTTACCAACAAGCAGGAAGGAGCCCATTGTCCTCCAGGTTAGAGAAGCGGAAAGAAATCGGGGAACAGAAGCCCAGGAGCCAAGAAACTGGGCTGGAGACAATAGACAGGAAGGGAGGGGTAGTGTGGGAAGGAGAAGTGCAGGTGTGCAGGGCCACCCCTGGGGGACACTCGGAGCGGCAGGGTGGAGAAGGGGCCGCTTGCGGTGAGATGTCTGGAGCGGGGCTACCTCCCGCGCTGCCCTGGCACTGTGCGTATGGGGTGTGCACTGAGCAAGGTTCCCGCAGGCGGTGAGAGGCCGGTTGTGGGTCAGCAGGTACCACAGCCCCAGTCCAACCCAGGAGGGCTTTGCAGGCAGCAGCCCCACTGGCATTGCATTCTGCCTCTTCCTTGCTCCATGACCTTGGACAAGGAGCTTCACAGCCCCGCGTGCTGCACACTGGGGCCTTCCCCTCTCCGTGGAGCTCCCCCAGGGATCAAGTCAGCTCATGGCCTGGCTCAGCATCTCACTGAGGGAGCTGGCATAGCTCTGTGGCTCAGACCAGGGAGGAGCTCCGGCCTGCACTGGGGAAAGGCGGCCTCGGGGCTCCCGCGTGCTTCTGGTAGCTTCCCCACCTGCCCTAACCTCTGCTGGCCTCACCAAGGACCTGGCTCCTTCAAAGACGCAGCATGGACACTGGCAGGGTGACTTCACCCCCAGTACCCGGCTGCTGGGGGAGACTCCAGTCCCCCAAGACCATGTTGTCTCCTTCCTGTGCAGGGCACACCCCCCCCCCAACATCCGGGTAATGCGTCCCCTCTCCAGCATGCAGAGCACGCCCGGCCTGGGCTGGTGTCTTTCAGGATTGTGCAGAGCCAGGGACGGGGGCCACGCCCATGTCTCCAGCCTCTCATTCCCAGGCTCAGTCCCTCGAACCCCAGGTCCTCTGCAAGGGCTACAGCTGGAAACATGTCCACCCTCTCCTCTCTCTCGTCTGTGTCTTGGGCGTGCACCTGATGTCAGGAAGAGGCTTAAAGCTGTTTGCCCTGGGCCTGGGGCATGCGGAGAAGGAGACACGGTTGGGGGAGGGGAGCAGAGGGAGGAAGAGGAGCAGGTGTCTGTGCTGTGTGTGTCTGGGCTTCTTTGGCTGCGGGCCGGGGTGTGGGGAGGGGGATGCCCGGGGCTGTGGGGGAAGGAGCAGGCACCCCCTCCCCACCGAGACCCGTGTCCAGCTGACACAGGAGGGAGGCTGGGAGATGGGGATGGGGAGTCTGCCGGCCAGGCCGAGAGATGACCTTGACAGAGAGGAGAGGCAGGACTGAGCCGGTGTCTGGTGTGGGGGAGGGGGCGGGTGGCTGTGCCACCTCTGTCTGCCTCCCTCAGACAGAGCCCGTGTTGGGGGGGGACAGGGACGCGTGTCCTTGAGCCCAGTTTCCCTGCTGAGGACACAGGCCCCGACTCGGGGCTCCTCCAGGGGAGGCTCCCTCCTTCCAGCCTGGGAAACGCCCTCCCCGCTGCCTGTTCGGCAAGGCCCTTTGGGTGTAGGGGGTGCTGGGGATTCCCCACCTGCCTCGCAGGAACTCCTTGGGGGGGCGAGGTGGGTCAACGCTGCTGGGTCCCAGCCTTGGCCCCCCCCCCGCCCCCGGCTTCAGACGCACAGGCAGGCTTGGAGCTTTAAGTGCAGATCCACAGCACAACAGGGAGAGAGGCTGCTGTCCCAGGAGGGGACTGGCAGGAGGCAGGAAGGAAGCCCCAGCGAGGAAACACCAACCCCCCCCCAGCCCCCTCTGGCCCTGGGCCTCTCCGGGTCCCTTCTGGCGGGGGAGGGGCAGCCTCTGCCTTCCTCTGCCACAGGGAAGAGGACACTGGGCCCCTGAGAGCAGGCCAGGGCAGCCTTCCTGGCCAGGACCCATCTGAAGGCCCTGGGGTGCCTGCCGCGGGAGGCGCTCTGCTGCCTACGGGGCTGCCAGCAAGGCCACCGGGAGACCCCAGAGTGTGGAGCAAGGGCCTCCAAAGGCCCGGATGACCGAGGCTGGCACTCGGCTGGCTCTGGGAGGACGCAGGTGTTCCGCCAGGCCGGGGCTGGCACTTGGCTGGCTGCAGAGCTGCGGCCCCCCGGCCCCCTCCCTGCACCCCTCCCTTCCCGTCTCAGGCCTGGCGCTCTGGCATCCAGCCCTGCCCCCCACCTCCTCCTCTCCACGGCCCCCTGCCGTTGTCACTGCTCCCCACCTCCCCGACACCCTGAGAGATGGGAGCCCCAGCCCTGTCGCCCTGTCGTGGCTGAGGCTCCCTCCCTGGGGCCGGGGACAGATGCACTGTTTACAAATTCTTCAGGGAAGCCTGTGTACTCCTTGGGCTTCCCAAGCCCAAACTGGGGAGTTCGTCAGGAGACTGGCAGAGGCAGCGGCCCTTGGGGGGAGCCCTCCCAGGAGCATAGTGGCGGGAAGAAAGGGCCCAGACCTGGGTTTGACTCCTGGCTCTGCCCTCATCAGCACTTGGCCTGCAGTGGGCATCTCCCCGTCCGGGGTTCCTGTCGGGCTGAAATGGGCTGACGGCGGTGAAAGCGCTGTCTCAGTGTCGCAAACTCCAGGAGTCCCGGAATTGCTGGTCCCCCTGCCCCACAACGGAGCTGAGGCCAGAGACTTTCTGCACCGGGCGCAGGGCACCCCGGGCATCCGGCCTGCAGCAGCCTCCGCTCTACGCGCTGCCTGGAGGTGCTTCCCATGGGAGTCCGGCCACCAAGGGCCTCCTGAGCTGGAGCCCTTGCGGCCTTCAGCTTTCGTGGTCATAACCCAGCGAAGCAGGACGTGGGAGGGGGTGAGGGCTGCAAGCAGGAGAGACGGGTGGATGAGAAAGAGGAGAGAGAGAGGAGAGAGGGAGAGGATCCTGCTTCCTGCTCTAACAGACTCCTCGGGAGCCAGCAAGGGCTGCACCGCTGTTCTGAGAGCCGAGCAGCTGCTGCCACCCTTGCCGTCCCCAGGGCCTTGGGTCCCCAGGTGAAAGGGCAGGCACCCTAGCAATGGCCCTGGGCGCCCTCGCTGCTGTCAAGACTCCCCGCTTCATCTGTAGCCTGTGTGTGCAGCGCTGGTCCGAGCCTTCGACGGCTACACGAGCAGGTGGGCGATTTCTCTTCCCTGGTTCTCAACTTCCTCATCTGAAGAATGGGAGCAAACTCCTCTCTCCCTCTGCCTTTTGCACAAGTCAGTCTTGAAAAAGAAGGGGCGATGCTGGGGCACAGTGGGCGAAGCGGCTGCTTGTGGCGCCCCCTACTGATGCGCCTGGGAAGGCCTTCGCTGATGGCCCCGATACTTGGGCCCTTGCCATGCACATGAGACCCGGATGGAGTTCCTGGCTCCGGGCTTCGGCCTGGTCCAGCCATGGCTGTTGTGGCCATTTGGGGAGCGAGCAGGGTCTGTCTGTCTCCCTCCCTCCCTCCCTCCCTCCCGTCACTCTGCCTTCCGAATCAACCCTTAATCAAAGGCGAAGTTCTGACTTCCCTGCTTGGAAGACTATCACGAGGATCTAATGCGCAGGGGGAGGTTCCAGGCAAAGTACCTGAGTGGGCTCCCCTGCACGCGGGCCACAAAAACACCTGTCCCTCTCGACTCGGGCACCGTTTGAGACCTCAACTGGTTGCCTTGGCAACTCCTTGCTCGGCGCACTCCTACTCCATCTCCGGGTTCCGGGTGAATGTCAGCCTCAGCACCCGCCGTGCTGTGCACCCCTCTCCAGCTCTCGCCACGAGCTGGACCCTGTGGAGACTCGTGTGACTGACAGCTGCTCCTGCACCAGACTCCAGCCACGAGGAAGAGGAAGGAATCTCTACTGCACCGCGGCCCCTCGGCACGTGACACCATGTCTGGCACAGGGCAGGCAGGCGCCCCGAGCCCTGGCTGCAGGAGACAGGGAACTCCTGCCTCCTTACTGCCTTCAATCAACACCCGACACCAAGCACCCAGCCGTGACCTGCCCCTCGCCTGGGTCTCCCCAGAAGCAGCAGGGGAAGGGGCTGGCACTGTGGCACAGTGGGTTAAGATGCTGCCTGCAGTGCTGGCATCCCATATGGGCGCCGGTTTGAGTCCTGGCTGCTCCACTTCCGACCCAGCTCCCTGCTGATGCACCTGGCAAACAGCAGAGGACGGCCCATGTCCCTGGGCCCCTGCACCCATGTGGGAGACCCAGAAAAAGCTCCAGGCTCCTGGCTTTGGCCCTGGTTGTTGCAGCCATTTGAAGCATGAACCAGTGGATGGAAGATCTCTTTATATATATATAACTCTGCTTTCCAAGTAAATAAATAAATTTTTAGAAAAAGAAAACAGGGGAAGTGGGCCCCTCCCCTGTCTGATAATTCAAGGAGCAAGTCGGCTGGGTATCAGTCATGCTTCCTATGCTTCCAGCTCCACCGGCCCAGCCCAGGATCCCAAGAGGCCGCAGGTGAGTAATTGCTATATTTATTTATTTCTCTTTGCACAAGGCTGCCCTCTGGTGGTTGAACAGGCAGGAGCGTGTAGGAAGGTTGGAACCCCGATGGCCAGCGAGTCAGGGAGCCAGGGGGATCAGTCAGCACTGCAGGGGGTCGTCTCCGGGATGATCTGTAGCCGGAATCTCACAGGCAGCCTTGTCCCGGAAGAGCAGAGGTTACAGAAGGCCCCCGCGGGGCGCCAGGGCCAGTTTTAGGAGCTCCTCTTTCTCTCCAGGGCTGTGCTGGAAACCATTTAACCACCAGCTTTCACATCTTAAGCAAGTGGCAGCGTTCACCCATTCCCATGGTGTAAATTCTCCCACCTCGGCCAGTGCCGAACCATCGATGTGATGTCACCCAAGGCGGGAGCTGGGCAGGGACTCTCGGGACAGAGACACCACCCAGGGGCGTGGTACCCTCTAGAGCACCGGGCACAGCAGGACCTAGACACACCGCTGGCAGGTGGTGAGTGCTGGCTGTGTCTTTATTACATTTGCTCTCAATATGACATCTTAATTGCCAGGTTATATAACTCAATTTTTCATAATGGCCGTGTTTGACAACTGACTTGGAAATTTCTAGAAAGTTTACTCCTGGTTCCTGTGTGCCTGGCTCCAGCACGCCCGTGTTTCTCCTCCCTGCCCCTCCCCTAGCCTGGGCTCCCTTGCTCCTCTTCCTCCTGCTCCTCTTCCTCTTTCCTGGCATTCCCTGGGGAACAGCGAGAGTATTTGGGAACTTGGGGAGCCGGGGGGTTTGAAGGAGACAGGCAAATGTGTGCACGTGTGTGGCAGTGGCGGGGTGGAGGGATTTTTGCAACAGGATGGAGAGGTTGACGAATGCCTAGCCCGAAGACCCTGTGCGGACGCAGGGGCCTGGACTTCCACCGAGCCCTCGGTGGGGGCAGATGGGGGTCAGGGGATCCGCCAGCGCTCTTACCCGGGCGGGTTACAAAGGCTCGGGGCTAGACCATGCGGCCGGTGGGCAGCCGCGGCAGGCAGAAGTAGGCGTCGGGGAAGAGGCTGAGGTTGACGGGGTTGCCGTCCAGGCGGACGTCCTCGAGCGGCCGCCGCGTGTGCCTGTGCTCCTCCGCGTCGCAGAACTCGTCTCCCCGCAGGGTCCCTATGGCGTTGTTCTGGAAAGAGCACAGCGAGCCCCGCCCGGAGGCTCCGCCCTCATTGGCTGTCCCCGCAAGCCCCGCCCCCCCGCATGCAAGACCCACCAGCCCCAGTCTCCAAAGCAGCCGCCAAACCCGCCCAAGCCCCAGCTCTCACAGCCCAGAGCCGGCTCCTCACCTGCAGGTGCAGAGAGCGCAGGCTCAGGGGCAGAGGCCCGGGCACGGAATCCAGCAGGTTGTCTGCTAGGTAGAGGAACTGCAGCTTCTCCAGCGCCTGTGGAGGAGGCAGAGAGCGGTGGAGGGGGAGGGGTCCCCCGGGGCCCTGGTGCTGGTTCCTGGGCAGGCAGAGTCCAGTGACCCCATGCATGCCCTCAAGCTTTGCTGCATCTTTTTAGTTTAAATTGTTTTGAGAGAGAGCGAGCGAGCGAGAGAGCAAGGGAGCTCACTCCCATCCATTGGTTCACTCCCCAAATGCCTGCAACAGCCCAGGCTGGGCCAGGCTGAAGCCAGGAGCCAGGAACTCAACCCTGGTCTCCCTATGGGTGGCAGGAGCCCAGCCACTTGAGCCATCACCGCTGCCTCTGTGGTCTGCAGGAGCAGGAGGCTGGAGGCAGGAGCTGCTGTGAGACACCAAGCCCAGCTGCTCTGAGATGGGACACAGGACGCGGGAGTCTCAACTGCTTGGGCAAATGCTTGTCCCAGATGGCTGGTTCTCCAAGGAGCTTCCAGACACCGAGTCCAGTCGGATGTGGGCAATGCAAGGAGCTGCCAGCTGCGTGATGACGGGGACGGGCAGCGACGGCGCACAGGGAGGACCAGGGCACGCCGCAGCTTAGCCTCCACATCTCTGCTCTCAGATGGGCTTTCCCCAAGGAAAAGCCTCCAGCTGCTGAACCTGGAGCAGGTGGACGAGCACGCCGAGGACACAAAAGTGAGTGGAGTGTGTGAGTGTGCCAGCACCCGCAGGACGAGGCCGGCTAATTGGAGCAGGCTTGGGGGAGCGATCAGCCTTCGGGGAGCTCAGAGAACAATGAGGATCATCCAGAACCAGTGACCTCCCTGTGCACTGTATAAATACTTATCCAACCCTCCCCCGCCGCCCCAGCAGCTGGGCCCGCTAGGAATCCCCATCCTCACTTTGTAGGTAAGAAAACAAGGTCAGAGAGCTGGAGGGGCTTGCCCTGAACGCCTGCTTTAACCTGGGCTGAGCAAGCAGTGCTGCATCACGGCGAAGAAGAGCCTCCTGCTACTGCAGACAGCCAGGAGGACTCCGAGGCCGGAGCAGGCAGCGCGCAATGCCTGTTCCCCACTACAGATGGGAAACTCAGGCCCAGGGTCATGTGTAGGACTTCTACCTCTTCTTTTCTTCTAGGCTGGGCAGCAGCCAGGAGCATGGAATTCCATCCAGGTGTCAGGGGCACACGCACTTGGCCATCCTCTGCTGCTTTCCCAGGTGCATTAGCAGGGAGCTGGATTGGCAGTGAGGTGGCCGGGACAGGAACCAGCGCTGACACGGGATGCAGGTGTCGCAGCGGGTTAAGCCGCTGCACCACAATGCCAGCCCTGGATTTCTGACCCTCACACAGTGCTGTTGACAGGGCGCCACGTGAAACCCCTCCAGGATCGCTGCAGACAGCCGAAGACTGAGAGGGTGGGGAGAGCAGGAGGGAGCGAGCAGGCAGGTCTCTGCGCCCTCACCCTGTTCCAGAAAGGCAGCTTGGATTTGATTGATTTGATGCTTCTAAATATGCATTCGTTTGCAAAACAGATTCTACTACAGTCATGCGTTGCTTAACAACGGGGATATGTTCTGAGAAATATGCAATTAGATGATTCCACCCCGGTGTGAACATCATGGAGTGTACCTACCCACACTGAGACGGCTAGAACCTCCGGGGTGGTGTGATCTTATCAGACCGCTGCTGGACACGCGGCCAGTCACTGGCCAAGGCGTCGGCACGCGGCTCTCCACTGCACTTCGGGAGAGACACACAGGATGAGCTTGGAGGTGACTCAGGTGGAGGAGAGCAGGCGGCAAGTGAGCAGTTGGCCAGCTGCACGCCTGCAGATGTCCATCCCGGCCACGTTCCTTCCCTGGGCGTGCGTCCCGGGCTTCTGCTAGCCCTGTCCAACGGGCAGCCCCAGGGGCCTGAATTTGTGTCTCAGTACTTAGCCCTTCCCATCCAAGCCCATCAGCCAATGACTCATCAGATGGTGAATCGTAAAGACGATGATTAGTCACTTGCTGGTGAGTGCTGGCAATAAAGGAGGTGGTGCGGGCTGGCGTCAACATGGCTGTACGCTACAGCCACGTGGAAGCTGTAGGTCTCGGGGGCGGACCACGAGTGTGCTGAAGACACAGGAGTTGCACAGAGCAGACGCATGGAAGGAAGCAAGGACCCGACACCGTGCACCCCGCGGAGGAGAGGGAGCGCTGCCGACCCTGGTCTCTGAGTCTCCATCCTTGAAACAGGCCCATGAGGCCCGCTGGTGCCCTGTTTCCCAGTCACGGGGCTTCTTGGGAAGAGCAAGCTGCCAAGCACCCTTTTCTCGGGTCAGAATCTGTCTTTGCAACCAAGAGAACCTTTAGTAAACAGCAAAGTGGGGCTGCCCTTATGGCACAGCAGGTTAAGTTGTCACTTGCCCTGCCAGCATCCCATATGAGTGCTGGCTTGAGCCACAGTGGCTCTGCTTCCAATCCAGCTCCCTGCTAATGTGCCTAGGAAAGCATCAGAGGATGGCCTGCGTGCTTGGGTCCCTGCTACCTATGGAGAGACCCAGATGGAGTTCCTGGCTCTGCCTTCGTCCTGGCCCACCCCTGACCATTGTAGCCATTTAGGGAAGGAACCAGCAGATAGAATATCTCTCTCTCTGTCATTCTGCCTTTCAAATAAATCTTAAAAAAAAAAAAAAGCCTGCAAGGGGCTGGCGTGTGGCATAGTAGAAGATGGCCCAAGTGTTTGAATCCCTGCCATCCACGCAGGAGACCTGGAAGAAGCTCCTGTCTCTTGGCTCCTGGCTCTGGCCTGGCCCAGCACTGGCCGTTGTGGCCATCTTGGGGAGTAAACCAGCAGATGAAAGATCTTTCTCTCTCTCTGTCTCCCCCTGTCTCTAACTCTTTCAAATAAATAAATGTTTTTTAAAGCTAGCAAATGGAAAAAATGAAAACAACAGCCAGAGTAGGGGTGGCGCAGGGATGCCCCAAGAGGGCCCGGCGCGTGAGTGGTGGCAGGTGGTGACCTGGAGTTGCTGACTCACCCTGAAGGCCCCCGGCTGGATCCCGGAGCTCTGGAGCCGATTCAGGCGGGCGTCCAGCAACTGGACGCTGCTGGGCAGCGCGGGCAGGGCTGCCAGCTGGTTCTCCGGGAGGAGCAGGTCCTGCAGGGCGGGCAGCGCGCGGAGGGCGTCGCTCTCGATGTAGGAGATGACGTTGCTGGAGAGGTCAATCCTCTTCAGTTTTGCTGAAGGGTCGTGGGGAGACAGCAGAGAGAGAGAGAGAGAGAGAGAGAGAGAGAGAGAGAGATGCCAGGACACGCCGCCTCGAGTCTCTCTCCGTAGCCTGCCCCTTCCTTCTCAAGGAGGGGACTTCTCCCCCTTCCCACCTGCACCAGGCCACACCAGGAGACACCAAGACATACATCCGGGCTCCCTGTGACACCTTCCCCTGGGGCCCTGTCCTGTGGGCGGCTGCCACCCTCTCCACCCCCTGGGAGGGTGTGGAAGAGAACTGGCAAGGCTGGGAGGCCCCCCAGCCATTCCACCTGCACACGTTGGTTTATGCAGAAGGGCACCGAGGCCCGGAAGGCTCTGGGTAATTAGTGGTGAAATCTGGATGGGAGCCCAGGTCGCCTGTCTCAAGCAGGGCACAGCTATAAAGCAGCAAAACAAACAAAGGAAACGCCACGCCAACAGCGCCAGCGCCATGGTGAGCACATGTGGAATGGCCTGTCCTGGGGGCCAGCTGGTGGCCGGTCTGGAGCCGCTGGGAGAGCCTGAGGACACCGCCTTGATCAAACCTTCCCTTCCCTGCACCCTGGGGGCAGGTCCACCGGGCTGAAAGGAATCAGAGGCTCGGGGCTGTTTCCTCTGCAGCCAGAGATGCTGAGAGCCGGGACGGGGAGGCTCCGTCCTGGGGCTGGGTGGCAAGACAAAGGCCCCTGGTGTTTGCTGTGCTGGGCCCTCTCCCCGCCCCAGGGCCTTAGCATACCCAGTCCTTGGAAGTCCCCGGCCCGCACGCGGCGGATGCGGTTGAAGCGGGCATACAGGTAGGTGGTTGTCTTCGGCAGAGGAGGGATGCTTTCCAGGTCGGCGTCGTCACAGTACACGGAGGACCCCAGGCACACACACACCAGGCAGGTGGGCAGGCCTGCCCCCGGCGGAAGACGGAGCGAGGGAAGATTCCCGGGTCAGACTCCTTTCAGATCACGAGCCTGGCCATATGCTCTCTTGACAGCATAAGAACCACCCAGCACGACCTGCCTGGACAGGCCACTGCCAGGGTGCCACGCAGCGTGACCTCAGAGCAGTGGGCCCACGTCTGTCATGGCCCAGCACAAGCCCCTTCCTGCTTCCAGCACAGCCCTGTCCGGGAGGGGTTGCCCTGGGTCTGTGTGGGTGTTTCTAGCACCTCTGTTGGTCATTTTCCACAGGGCTCCTCTCAGACCCCTAAAGTACCCTGAAGCGGAAATGAAGCAGAGCAGCCCGGCCAACTGCCCTGGGGGACAGGGTGTGGTCTGTCCTGTGTGGCTCCAAGAAGCGTCACAGATGGAGCCAAGGACGAGTGGGCGATGCCTGTCACGCGTTCGCCTCTGCTTCTCGTGGCTGCGGCTTCCCAGTTGTCCTCCGGGAAATGGCCCTTCCCCGTCCTCGGTCCATGGCCCCACCTCTGTGCCCAGCTGTCATGAGGACAAGGCCACCCAGCTCGGGCTGGCTTTCAAAGGCTGGGAAGACGGTGGTGGCTCATGCAACTGAGCAGGGCAGGTGTTCTCTGTCACCCGCTGTCACAGGGCACAGAGGGGCCTGGGAGGTCAAGATCAATGTCCAGGAAGGACCCTGCTGGCATTGACACAGCCCCAAGATGCAGGGCAGCTCTTCTGTCCCAGCCGTGGCCCAGCGGGGACAGGTGGAGCAGTGGGGGCCCAGCACCCTCCCACGCCCAGGCCTGGCTGGCAGGTCCCTCTGTGGGCCTGTGTGGGCCCTTGAAGCCTGACTGTGTGTGGACTGAAAGGTGATGGATTTCCAACAGAACCACTTCTCTGCTGATGTCCCCGTGCCCCCAGCCCACCCAAGGCAAACATCCCAAGAGGAGAACAGGGAAGCCGAGGGGCAAGCGGCTCCGGGATGAGCTTCCTCCCTCCTCCGCCCCCATCTGATCCTCAGCGCCGTGCTGAGCCCCCACCCCCGACCCCTTCCCAAGCCAGGGACACCAGCCTCCCTGTCTCAGAGGACCCTGGAAGGGACGGGAGCTGCCACACAGAGTCTGAAGCCGGAACGCAGTGACTAACTCCTCTGCCCCGTGCCAAGTGACGGTCACAAGGTTACTTATTCTGCTCTGCAGGCCTTTAATTGTCTCTAATCTAATTACCACTCCACCTGCTCCCCGAGAGACGCTGTTAATTAAGGGAGGGTGGCTGTGCCAGCGCAGAGGGGAGTCCTCGCACTGCTCTGCTTCCCACCGATCTGCACACTCAGGTGCAAGTCCCAGGGACGGCCGGCCCCTCCCTTGGATTTCTGCTGTTCTCAGGGTGGCTGTCTCCCCTCCTCTCCCTGTGGGCGAGGGCCAGCCCTGACGCTCCTCGTGGGCAGCCCACGGCCCTGGGTCATGGCTCCTTGGCCTGCGACCTATGAACCTCATGGCCACGTGACCCTGCACTCACTGTGATTGGTTGGTGGGCCTGGCACGGTGGGGCTTGATGAGGGTGTCCTCAGAGCCTTAGCACTCTGGATGGGGCTGCCCCTGGTTGGAGGAGGAGCCGGGCTGGTCGCCTTAACCTGGAGATGTAGCACACAGCAGGTCAGCCTGGGAGACACTTCATTTCGGCCTCTGGGAATGTCAGCAACCCATTCCAAACTTGCAAAGGGTCACCATGGAGAGGGAGGGGGGAGGGACCTTAGACAGCATTCAGGTCCAGCATCTTCCTCATCTTCATCCAATGCAGGAGGAGACTGAGGCTCAGGGAGTGGGGGGGGCGAGGCCCATGGGACTGCCAGGGGCTGAGGCAGAGCCAGAGGAAGCTTGGGGCTCCCAGGCTGGTGCCAAACTCGTGCGGCACCAAGGGGAGGCTTCCGGGCTTGTCTCCCACCCCGGGCTTTCCAGGTGAGCCCCCGTGAACGCCAGCAGAGCTGGGACAGAACTCGAGACTGGGGGCCGGGCTAAGAGACAGGGAACAATGTGAGGACACTGCAGGCCCCCAGCCCAAGGGAATCTCGTGATGGCAGAGGGAGGGATGGAAACTCCTAAGAGGGGGGCACCCCACCAAGCTTGCCACAAACGGCCACACAATGGAGGGTGTGAGTCCTCTTCCTTAGTGTCATCTCTTTAGAGAAAGGGACAGAGGCTTGAGGCACCTGCACTGGGGGGCGGGTAGAGAGGGGCAGGCCCCCCAGTGCCCAGTGTCCTGCAGGACACACAGTGGCTGTCTGGCCCTCACCTCGAGGGGCTGCTCCCCGTAGTCTGTGGGCTCCTCATAGTTGCCCAGGTCAAGGACCTCGCCGTAGTCGTCTGGGCTCAGGCCATAGTCATCCAGAGGCAGAGCCGTGTGAGGGTCCCCTTCCTGCAGCACCAGGGCCAGCAGACTCAGGAAAGCCGGCAGCCTCATGGGGGCCTGGGAGAGGAAATGGGGGGACAGTGGGGTCCCTCACCAGGGCGGAGCGGACAGGGAGGGGCTTACAGACTCAGCCACTCCCACCCACACATGCTGTTGGAGGCCATCAGTCACTCCACCAGGCTGGGGCTCGGTCTGGGGGTATCTACAACGAGCCCCTGCTGCCTCCCTCCAACTTGGGCTCTGTGTACCCACCAACACAGTGACATTGGCTTCCATGGCATGTGCACACAACTGGGGCTCAGGTGCACTCGCGAGAGTGCAAGTGTTCTCTCTCTTACACAACCGCGTACCTGGGATATGACCGTGAGCCAATAAACCTGACTTAGATTCAATACCAAGGAGCCTCGTGATTCTTAAAAAGATCATTCATGCGTGCATTGCTCAGTAGACCTGGGTGGGCGTCTGCCGAGTTACAGGTGCTGGGCTGGGCCCCGGCTCTACAGAGATGAAGCAGGCTCAGCCCTTCCCAGGCGGTTTGGGAGACAGGGACTTGCAGTGTGACAGACGTGACAAAGCGTGGTAGCTGATAGAAGATTCTCACACGTGCAAGAAAGTCCTTTGCGTGTACACACCCGAGACGCTCCTTAGCACAGGTGCAGGTCCCCGTGTGTGTGCCTTGCTTATCACGCGTGGGTGACAGGCACAAGGTCCCGGAGGAGAAGGGCGTGTGGGTGCACACTGTCACACCCACCCCCGGGGCCCCACCACGCAGCCCTCCCCCGCGCCAGCTGCATGGGTTTCCAGGAGACTTTCTCCTGGGTAAGGGGGCAAATTCCCCCACCTCCACCCCACCACAGCAACAGGTGCTGCTTCCCTGTCCCGCCCGCACCTCACTCCAGACGGAGTCACACAACCTCAGACCATTCCCAGGGGAAAGCCTCCTCCGCTCTGGGGCCAGAACTCCCTTCTCTCCCTCTGCCTCCTCCAGGCCCAACCCCTCCCCCTCCCCCAGCCCCATCCTCTTCCTTCTCATTTGCCCGATGATGGGCCTAAGGCCTCCAACCTTGAACCTTGCCCCTTGTAGCCTTTGGTACCTGACCGTGGCCTCACAGCTTCCACACAGGAGGGCCTCTGAAGGCAGGTGGACAGGACCGGGGCCTCCAGCGAGAGATGATCAGAGCTCCACTCCTCCCGGCATCCAGCCGTACGTCCTCCTCAGTTCCAGGCTGGCCCTCACCTTGCTCCTTTGCGTGGCAGCAGGGAATTCGCCCACCCTCCCTCCCTCCTCTCCTCCTCTCTGGCTCACCCCCCTAACAAAGCCCTATCTTTGAGGGGCAGGCTGTGCCCACTGCCCCCAGAGGGCCCCGCCCCTTGCAGTCTGCACTGGGAGGGTGGGCTGGTGCTGAGTGCGGAGGGGCGGGCTTGTCCTTCCAGGGTGGGGAGGGCGAAAGAGGCGTCTGTGCACAGATGCAGTCCATGCCAAGCCTGGCTCAGGCGCCCAGCCAACCCCCCACGCCCACCCTGAGCCCCAGCCGGAGACTGTCCCGAGCAGAATCACTGCAGGGAGGCCTGCAGCCTGGGGGTTCAAAAAGAAGGAGAGTGGGGGACGGAGTAGGACTCAAAAGCCAGCTTCAGGTCACAGATGACATCACCAGGAGGATGCAGAAAATTCCCTACACCCCACAGGAGCCAGGAGGCCAGGAGGGCTGTGCAGGGTGCTCTGGGGCTGGGGGCAGCCCTTGTCCCAATGTGATATGTTTATTGGGGGGCCTCTCTTTTTGCTGGCACCCCAGGCAGGCTGGGATGTCTCCCTCAGACTCTGCCAGCCAGCACCCCTCCTTCGGCCAGGTGCTCCTTCTAATGGACCAGATCCTGAACCCAGCTGTGATAAAAATCCCCCACTCCAAACAAATCCCTAGCCTGGCTCTTCCTTTGTTTGTGTGACCCTCACCGAGGAGCCCAGGGAACAGATGGCCCAGGCAGAAGGCGCTCTGCCCCGCTGCACTGGGTGGCGGCAGATCTAACAGCCGGGCACAGGGGCGGGGAGTAGGGGGTTGTGGTTCCGGCACCAGCTGGTGTGGACAGGGCTTCCCCCAGCCCGGGAACCCCGGGCACCAGAGCAATGCAGGCACCTGTGCCTCCGGATGTTTTGCCCTGGGGCTCTTCTTCAGGGGCTCTTTGCGCGGCAGATCTGGGGGGCTGAGCCCCCTCAGTCTCTCCCTACAGCCGGTCCCTCGCCATTCATCCCCACACAGCCGGCTCCCACCCCTGGGGCCAGGGAAGCTCAGGCAAGCTTGGCGAAGGGAGAGTCAGTGGACATTCGAGGGACGGCCCCGCTCGGGGGGAGCTTGGCAGGTGGGGAGCCGAGCTCCTGCTAATCCATCATTAGGAGAGGCACGAGGCGTGCTGATGGACCGGAGATGGCAGGCGGTGTGGACAGAAGTCTGGCCAGCTGGCCCTGCGGCTGCCCCTGGGGAAGCGGCAAGTTCAGGAGCCCTCTTGCTTTTTGGAGGACGGGGTATTATTCCCTGCTGAGAGCTTTTGGCACCTGAGCCGTGACCGGAACACGACCCTCTGTCTGGGACACACCCCCCATGGTGCCAACCTCTCCCCTGCTGGTTATGTGTTCCCCCTCCCCTTCTCTCTGCTGACAGCACCCGGTTTACCCCTTGGGAGCCAGCTCAGGTGGCAGAGTCGAGCCCCCCCCCCCCCATGCTGTTGGCGCACACCTGGGACATGGTGGCATCAGCCCATGGGCTTTTCCCCTTTGCAGAATCATGACTTCTTCAAGGGCGTGGGGTGTGCAGGACCCATGCCTGAGTTCCTAGCTGCACACCTGCGGACGTGAAGGTGAGCAGCGGGTGGGAGGGGAGGGCAAGGCTGGGTAGCAGCTTTCACCCCAGAGCAGACGGCTGGGCTGGAGGAGCACGCACCCCACTTCCAGAAGCAGGGTCCCTCTGAGGACAGACTACAGCCGGCCTGGCCTTGCCCGTCTGTGACCATCCCCGTGGCCAGCGGACAGCTGCCTGTGGTGTGCCCACGCGTCCCCCCAGGGTGCGGGCCTCCTGTGACCCTTCCCTGTCAGCCTCAGTGCTGAGCACCTGGGAAGACTCCCACCAACTTAGTGTCTCTGTGTTGAAAGCACGTAGGGCTTTGGGCTTCAGATGTAGCCATCAGATTTTCCTTACTTTAGGTATAATTTGTGTGTGTGTGAGGATTGTGACTTTGGAGGAAATTGGCCCAAGGGAAGGCTGTGGGGTAGTTTTCCCAGGAGTTTCTTTCTTTTTTCTTCTTCTTCTTCTTTTTTTTTTTTGACAGGCAGAGTGGACAGTGAGAGAGACAGAGAGAGAAAGGTCTTCCTTTGCCGTTGGTTCACCCTCCAATGGCCGCTGCAGCCGGCGCACCGCGCTGATCCGATGGCAGGAGCTAGGTGCTTCTCCTGGTCTCCCATGGGGTGCAGGGCCCAAGCACTTGGGCCACCCTCCACTGCACTCCCTGGCCACAGCAGAGAGCTGGCCTGGAAGAGGGGCAACTGGGACAGAATCCAGCGCCCCGACCGGGACTAGAACCCGGTGTGCTGGCGCCACAGGTGGAGGATTAGCCTAGTGAGCCGTGGCAACGGCTCAGGAGTTTCTTAAGAATAGGATTTTTTCTCCACCCACGTTCTCCGGGAGCAGGGGGAGGGTGACAAGATGACTCCAATGTGTCTTAGCCTGTTCACGTTGCCAAGTCCAACAGGGAGTTTCTGTATGACTTTATTTCCTCTGCTGGGAAGCGTGTTGGAAGGCAAAGGCTGTCTCGCCGAGTTAGCATGGTCTTCAGGAGAGATACAATACACATGCAGAGAACGCGTACACACCGCCCCACGTGCCTGCGTATGCCAATGCCCACAGCACTGGGGAATGAACCGGCTTCCTGTACTCCAAGGGGAACCAGCAGGTGGCGGGGTGTGTGTGGGCAGGTGTCCCACACAGCTGCTCTACGGCTCCAGAGGGCAGTGGGGGGACCAGGCGCTGGGAGGCTGGTGCCAACCCCAGGCCATTCCGTGTTTGCAGGACCAAGGGAGTGAGCTCCCTGCCCGGGAGCCACAGAAGCTCTGCTCCCATGGGGAGGGCGGAGGGCCCCATAACCGGGGGCTGAAATGTGAACAGTTGCAGAGGGGCTTATCCAGGCCATAGCACCAGGTTGCTTACGGCCACAGTGATACAATGACTTTCAGCAGGAGCCTTGGAAAACCAGCTACAGCAGGGAGGGAGGGTGGGAGGCAGGTGCGCGTGCCCGCGATGGCATGAGCCCTGTTTTCTGTAGCGAGCCAAAGAGGAAGGTGAGAGAGGATAATGGGGGTTTCTTCAAGTGAGGCACCCAGCTCAGCCCAATTTCTTAAAATCCTCTGGAAGTTTTCTGATCCTAATTTGAGGGTGGGCACAGCGTCTTACTCGTTTCTAGAATATTCATCCTCCATCCCCTCCCCCCAGCACAGGCACTCAGGGGGCCGTGGAGGTGGAGGGCAGCATCCTTATATAAGAAGTTAGGGGGAAGGTGATCTGGCAGCAGCCCGGTAGGGATGGGTTCCACTTGGGGACCTGCCAAGCCGCTCGCCTGGGCCGAGCCAGGTGGACAGGGAGTCAGCTGGGGGAATAAGTTACTGCAGGGAATGTGGTAACAGGGCGTGCCCTTCGGCCGGGTGTCATTTCAGGTGTGGTGTGCGGACTCGAACCTGTCCTGTCCCGTCCACGGGGGAGCCGAGGGCCAGAGGGACCCAGTGAAGTCAACAAACGGTGGCCTCACGTGGGCCCCCAAGGCTCCCCGTCTGCACTCGCTCACTAGGGGGCTGAGCCCGGCTTCTGGGCCTACGAGGAGAGGGGCGCCCTGGGCCTCACCCACCCCTTCCTGATTGGAGCTCAAGGCCACGGTCAAGGTGAGGTGGTGGACAGGGGCCCGCCGTGAAGGCCCCTCGCCACCAGGTGTCGCTGCGGAGCCGGCCTCGGAGGCGGAGGCCCTGGAAGGGGCTTCTGGGAGATGGCCAGGTGCCCTGCCCCTTCCTCCCTGTTCCTTCCGGGGTGGAAGCAGCTGGGCCAGGGCGCTAGTGGACAGCAGCCGGCGGGGGCAGGCTGCTACCTCTTGACCCTCCGCTGTGAACACTGCGTTCCCCAGGGCCTTGGGCCTCCGGTCTGTGTTGGCCTGGGGAGCTGCAGGACCCATGTACACTACACCCCCGTGGGCCCTCCAAGGGCCTCTGCCGCTGCTCGGCCGCTAGCGAATTCCTGGCTCCTTGAGTCATCTGCTCCTTACCGCTCCTCTCCGAGGCCAGCCGGGAGGGCGGGTGCCCTTGGTCCCCACAGGGGGAGGCGGGGTTCGGACTGGACTCAGGCCGGGCTGGAGTCCTGACCCTCGGCCTCACCTCCCACTTCCCTCCAGGGTGACGCCCCGCGCTGGGCAGCGGGGCTCGGGTTCGTGGTCGAGGAGACCGGGGACTTTCAGCCTGCTGCTCCTGGCGTGCGGGACCGAGGCCCTGGCCCAGCCCGACCCGGGAGTGACAGGCAGAGGAGGGCGAAGGGGCCTCTCTCGTGTTTCTGGAGCAGAGGGAGACCCCGGGGGGCCACAAGTTTGGGTGCGCGGTGGGTGTCTTTGAACTGGGCGGGGCTGAAACAGGAAGCCCTGCTCCGAGGCAGCAGGGGGGCCGGAGCTTGCCTGTGCCTCAGAAAGGTGGGCTGGGAGGCGAAGGGGGGGCGAGAGGGGGGGCGCGCGGGCACGCGGGGGGGCACAGGCGCCTGGGCCGCCAGCCTGCAGGTGCGCTCAGAGGAGACCGGGCAGCAGGGCGCGGCCTAGATGACCACCGACTGCAGGAGGCGGAAGCACATCATGAGGTCCAGCGGGATGGGCGGCTTCAGGTAGTTCCCGTCCAGGCGCAGGTAGCGCAGGTGTGGCACGTTCTCCAGGTCCGAGGAGAAGTCGTGGAAGGCGACCAGGTTGCTGGGGCAAATCTGGGTCCCGTTGATTTCTGTGGAGAGAGAAGGCAAGGAGTTGGCAGACAGCTGGGGCGGGGGACAGGCAGAGGGAGGACCCTGTGCTCTGAGCCCGGATGACGGGGGATGCGAGGCCGCAGATAAGTCCCCGCAACACCCCCACCCCCACCCCCCACCCTCCCCGGCTCCGGCTCTGGGTGGGCCTTTGGAAAATGCGGTTGGCTGGAATTCATCGGAGTTGTTGCACGTTTGCTCTGGGGACCCCGAAGCAGGCACTGCGCTGGGCCTCCCAGGGGAGGTAGGGGGAGGGTTAAGCAGGCTGGGGCTGGGGAGTGCTCTGAGGGAGCTGGGGGGGGGGGCTGATACTGCCGCGTGGCCCCGCGGAGAGCTTTGATCCCCAGTTGGAGTGGGACTGCCTTTGTGACAAGGACATGACGGTGTGTAGGACGCATAGCATGCCCGGTGTTAAACCTAGACGGGTCCCTCGGGTCCCCTGTGGTTAGGGTGACGCTGTGGAAGGCTGAATGTGGCTACCGTGTGGAGAAGCAGTGGGTCGAGGGGAGAGCTGAAGCCAGCACGCGGATGGGCGGAAGGGGGCCTGCTGTCAGAAGTAGCAATGGCAGGAAGTGCGAGGGGGGCCCTGAGGGTGTGATGAGCCTATTGATTCTGGCGCAGCCCAGGTCCCTGCTCCTCCTCTTAGATGACGTCATCTTCTAGATGAAGCTCTCGCTTGCCTGAAGTTTTGCCTCCTTTATCCCCTGGGCAGGCGGAGGAAGAGGAGCAGGAGGAGGAATCTTCCTCTCTCTCCACTTCTGCCTTCCTCGTGGGGGTAGCAGGAGGGCCCTGGCAGAGCTGAATGTTCCCTTACGGGGGCCTGGTGACGTCGGCTGTCGCCCTGCCTCCCCTGGGGCCCTGTCCCCCACCCCCCACCCCGTGAAGTGGCGAGAGTGGGCCTGCCCCGCACGCCACATGGCAGGGTGCTGGCAAAGGCAGTTTGCAAACTATAAAGCGGACTGCAGGTGGCCGCCGTAGTCACTGGCAGCGCGTGGCTCACACGGCCGGGGTTCCGCTCTGTGCCCGTGGCCCCGGGGGCGGGCTGCGTGGGGGAGGGCGTGTGTGGATGGGGTGAGAGTTCTGACTGCAGACTCAGGGCAGCTGTACTTCCACAACGTGGTGGAGACCTGCCAGCTGTGTCTGTATTTCCAGCCTCCACGGCTTCCTGGGGGTAATGCGTTCCACTGTTATGTGCTGCCTGCAGGGTAAAATTAGACAGTTTTTCTATTTTCCCGAACTTGTTTCTCGCAAGATTTGAAAGAATCCTCCCTCACTTCTTATAATTCCCCCAGATCAGAGAACAGGCCCTATCCAGTCCTTTCAAGACTCAGGAAGCGTCAACAGCCTGCCTCTCCTTCCTCAGCTTGGGAACGGAGGCGAAGGCGCCCTAACGTGGTTTTCCGAGTTCCTCTCCCTCTTTGATCCCCTTCAGCCTTTAGCTGCTGCCTTCCCCGTGTGAATGCAGCCTGGCTTTGTTCAAGGCTCAGATAACGCTCCCTCTTTTGTTTCTAAACCTTCAGCCCAGAGCTGACAGTTTTGATCTAAGCGAACCTGCAGCTCCCAACCTCCTGTCCCAGGCTGCGGGCGGCGCCCCCAGCCCAGGCCTCTGTAAGTGCAGTGTAGGGAGGCTCGCCCTCACATGTCCCGTGTCACGGGAGTGCAGGTAAACACGCAGCCGTCTGGATGGCGCGGGACAGCACCAGTGTGCACACACACATACACGGTTGTCCGGCTGTCACGCTTCTACCGGCTGTGTACTGGCTGCCTCTCCGGGTCCCTGTTGCACAATCTTCAAAACCTTGGTCAGGATCTGGGGAGAAGCTCCCACCCGCAGCTGTAGGCTCAGGACATTTCGGCGTGGGCAGGCAGTTGTGCTTTGAGGCGAATGTCCAGGGGGAGGTCTGGGGGCCAGAGAAGCTGGGGTGGAGGAAGAAGCCCCCGCCCCGCCCGGCCCCCCAGCTTGGTTCTCTGAACACTAGGTGCTTACTGAACTCTTCAGTGCCCCTGCTCCCCACTGGGCAGTATCCTCGCCATCCCGGCTACTACGTAGTATCACCACCATCCTCCTGGGCAGATGAGGGCGCTTCCCAGAGAGGTCAGGGCACACAGGCAGCAAGCGACGTGGCCAAGATGCGACATCCCATGCTTCTTGCACCACCCCTCCCCGAGACTCCTGAAGAAGGGCGGGGGGCACGGGGGTCCCTCCCCTGCTCCGGGAGCCCCTCCAGCCCCAGGCCCCGCCCCCGCCCCGCCCCGCCCCCACTCACTCTCAATGCTGTTGTTGTTGAGATACAGGTGCTCCAGCCTGTTGCTGATGGCGGGCACGTTGCTGATCTTGTTGTGCGACAGGTGGAGCACCAGCAGGTTGGAGATGTTGAAGGAGTTCTTGGGGAGGCCCCTGTCGGACAGCTGGTTGTAGTTCAGCCGGATGAAGGCCAGGTTGGGGAAGCCCTTGAAGTAGCCGTTGGGGATGGTCTCGATCTTGTTGCTGTCCAGGTAGAGCTGGTGGATGGCCGGCGGCACCCTGGGCGGCATCTTTCGCAGGATGTTGTGGGCCAGGTTGAGCTGCATGAGGCTCTTGAGGCCCTGGAAGGTGTCGGGCTTGAACACGCCGTCGCTCAGCTTGTTGTGCTGCAGGTCCAGGAGCAGCAGGTTCTCCAGCTTGCTGAAGACGCCCGGCGGGATCCTGGAGATCTGGTTCTGGCTCAGCCTGAGCTGCTCCAGGCTCTGGGGCAGGGCCGACGGGACCTCCTCCAGCTGGTTCTTCTCCAGGTAGAGGTAGGCCAGGCTGGGCAGCTGTTGCAGCACCCTCTGCTCCACCTTGCGGATGCGGTTGTTGTCCAGGTTGACCCACCGCAGGCCCGTGGCGTTCCTGAACGCCTCCACCGGGAGCTCGGAGATGAAGTTGTTCTGCAGGTAGAGGTAATGGATGCGCGGCGGGATGACGGGCACCTTGCGCAGGTTGCGGCTGTCACAGTAGAGGGCAGAGGGGAAGTCTGCGGGGCAGTAGCACTCCCGGGGGCAGTCAGGGAAGACAGACGGGGGCCCCGGGGGCAGTGGAGGAGGCAGGTCTGTGGGCTCCGACGGCTCATGGGGCTGAGGAAAGCTGGGTGTGGGCCTGGGCCTGGGCCTGGGCCTGCGCCCAGGGCCAGGTCTTGGTCGTCTTGTTGACTGGCCGTGGGCCACTGAGGCCAAAATGAGCAGTGGGAGGAGCCAGCGGAGGGCTGACCTCATGGTCCAGGTGAGGCACCTGCAGAGGGGAGACATGGGAGGGCATCAGCCTTCGGGCTCGGTCACTGGGTGCCGGGTCTGTGCTGCCAGCCGGGCTCCCGGTGGGGTGTGGGTGCAGCGCTCAGGGGCTGCAGAGCTGGGGAGGAAGCAACAGGGGCTTGTGGCCGTGGACTCCCTGCCCGGGAGCCTGGCAGCAGGCTCGCTGGGCTGCATATCAGAGGCCCTGAGGCTGGGCTCAGCTGCCCCATCACCTGTGGCCCGAGAACACCATCCCTGCAAAGGGTCCTGGGTGCCTCTCAGGCATCCCCAGCCCACACCCGCGCTGACCCGATCTGCTTGGTCTTTAAAAAAAATTCATTTGATAGATTGTTTGGTCGAACCATTCATCTGAGGAAATGGAGTTTCATTGCTAAGAATGGATTACAATCCACCAGCAAGTGCAGACCCGCTGTTTACAGAGACGGGGGCCTGGCGGGCAGGAGCCGCTTTGCCCAGGACAGACACTGGCGCAAGGCAGGCTGGGTGCAGAGCCCCGGGCCCCCTGAACCCGGGGCCGAGCTCGAGGCAGGGAGCGAAGGGCTCGGGCCGCTCACCCGTGCTCTGGGCCTCCCCTCTCAGCCCCTGCACTTGGCTCAGAGAACACTGCTCTCTGCCAGCACAAGACATGCCAAGAATTTCTCCCCAGATGTGGAGGCTCCTGGGAAAATAAACAGGCGGGGAAGGGAGGACGTGGGGAAAACACTTTCCCTTTTTTTTGACCTGGTGTCGAGGCTCCCTGTATCCTCTGGGGGTGGAGGTACGGGGCGGGGGTGGGTCAGGGAGAACTTCCTGTGCTGTTGGAAGAGGAAGCTGGAGGATGTTTTGGGGTTCCCTCCCTCCTGGCCCTGGTGACCTCTCAGACTGGGCCATGTGGTCTGAGTTGCACTGGGCCTCGGGGAATATCCGTAGGCTCTGGGTCACAGAGGGAAAGCAGCAGCTGCCCGGGGTCCTCCAGGGAGGGGTGCCTGGCCTTCCTGTTCCCCGGGGCCGCCGTTCCTGTGACAGCACCCCTGCTCTCCGGCCAGGGTCCCCACTGCCACATGGCTACCTCCGCACTCTGTGCCTCTTGCTCACACCTGTAGTGGGCCACCCCTTGCCCAGGGGACTGGGACAGGTTGGGCATGCAGCCTCTAGGGCTTCTGGAGCTAGAGGGGCCTGGGGTGTATCCCCAGCTCGCCTCTGATCCAGACCCCCTGCCCCACTCCCCCTCCAAGCCCACATGGGCTGAGACTCTTCCCTTGCTTGCCAGCACCCAGCTTCCTGCTGGCTGTGATCAAAGTCAGGCAGCAGGGGAGTGCAGCGCTGGCTGCACCATCCTGCTGGGGGCGGCCAGAAACAGAGGGCGGAGCTTGGCCTGGCTGGGCGGGGACTGCGGCTCACGCACACAGCCTTGACCAGCAGGCCAGCAGAGTCAGGGGCACTCGCCGCCTGTGTGCATGTGAGCCCTTCTGCAGGGCGCTGGGTGTGGGAGGGAGGGCAGGCAGGCAGCGTCCACGCCCGTGCTGTCCCTCCACCTCCGTCCAAGGCGGTCCTGTCCCAAGCAGACCTCTCCAAGGGGGCCCAGGGGGCCATTTCTCTGCTCCTCCTATCTCAAGGGACTGCCCCGGTTAGATTCTTGGCTTTCCCTCCAGTCTCGGGGATACACTGAAAAGACTAAAGTGTGAACATGTTCATTGCAAAAGTTTAAGCATTGTCTTGTGGCTGGACCCTCTGTCACCCGTCATTGGTGAACCATGGGGTAACATTTTATAAGTTGTTTTAATAATAATTTTATTATTATTTACATTATATATTTTATTAATCATACTGTATATTTTTATATTAATATTTATATATTTATGTTAATTATACTGTAATTTGATTGACAATAGTACAGCCAGGTTACATATAAATTAATGAAGTGATTAAGACCTTTGTATTTTAAAAAACCAGCACTTTTAAAAGCTTTGGCTTGGGGGAGGCCTTTGGTATACTGTTAAGATGCCACTTGGGAGACCCACATCCCACACTGGGTTGTTGGGGTTCCTATTAGTGTACACCCTGCAGGAAGCTCTGGGCAGGTCTGACCCCCTTAACTTGGTGTCCAGGACCCGGAACGAGCTTCTGGTGATGAGAAAGAGGGAGGCCCCAGCCAGAGCTGGGAACCAGCCCGTGGCCAGGCACCTCCCAGGAGGCAGCAGGTGACGGCTCAAGTCCCAGCTACCCAAGTGGGAGACTCGGACTGAGCTGCTGGCTTCGGCCTGGCCCAGCCCTGATTGTTGTAGGCATTTGGGGACTGAACCGGTGGGTGAGAGATTTCTGCCTCTTTGCCTTTCGGATATATAATTTGTTTAAGTCTCAGTGTTCATTTCCTTTATCTTTTGCCTTCTTTGTGAATTTGTTTCCTAATCACCCAGGCCTGGAAATGGACTGGCTCACCCTGGGAGGTTCCCAGCTCTGGCTGGGGCCTCCCTCTTTCCCATCACCAAAAGCTTGTTCCAGGTCCTGGATACCAAGTTCAGGGGGTCAAACCTGCCCAGAGTTTCCTGCAGGAGCCTGCTGTGGGTGGGTGTCTTGAGGCCCCGTGCCAGGTAGTCCAGGCCTCTGATGGCGGGAGTGACAGGAGCAGCCAGCCGGTCATGGCTCCACCTGGTCAGCTGGCAGCCCAGCGCCCTGCTCATCCACAGGGAACCCGGGCCTTCCTGGTCCCCGCGCCCAGAGCAGGAGCCTGTGGGAAATGGTCGTATCTTCCCACTCGACCTCCGACCCTTTCCCATTCCACACCCCAGGGCTGGCCAAGCGCCTGCCTCCCAGAGCCAGTGCCAGCTCCTGGGGCGCGGGGCGGGCTCCCTGTGGAGACTGGATGTGCCCCTCCCTGCGCCGCAGCCCAGCCCCCATCATACCCGTTCTGTGTTCTCAGAAGCAAATCGGTTGGTTTCTAAGCTTTTCTCAGGGGGCCACGCCCCTTCCTGCCACAGCTTGGCTGCCTGGGGCGAGGGAGTCTGAGGGCAAAGCCTGCTTTCTTGGGAGGCTGTGTGATGGCCTCCAAGCTCAAAAGCCACACACTCTGCGCTCCCGCCTTCCAGAACCTTCTGCCCAGTCCTCAGCTCGCTTAGGGTAGGTCATCTGTGTGTGCTTTGACGATTTTTTTTTCTTATGCCTTGGCAAGCACGCCTCCGGCCTCCGACTTTCTGCTGGGCTCTGCTCACCTGTCTGCGGGGGCTTGTTGATGGCCTGGGTCACCAGCTCCGTACCCTGAGCCCCAACATTGCCTCTCAGAAAGCTGCCGCTGCCTGGGGCGGGGAGGGGGCAGTTGTCCGCCCCACCCCAAATTCACCCGCTACGTGTAAGAACATTTCCTAAGAGAGTTCTAAGTCCAGATTTCAGTTCCAACTATGGTAGTTCTGGGCTGGAGTCCTGGCCCTGGTTCTCCACCCCGGGCTCCTCGTCTGTGCGGGTCAGATGAGCTCATGCATCGCAGGCATGTTATAGAGCGCAAATCTCTGCAGACAGCGGGACTTTCTTTCGAAATAGCAGCTGCTCCAGAGACTCGTGGATTCTTAAAGTGAGAGCGCCCTCTTCCCTACCCTGCCCGTCCCTTCACGGTTAGCCCCCAGGGCTGGTGCAAGCCCTAGGCTCAGGGCAGGGCTGGGTTGAGGTCCCCATGGGTTTGCCAGGTTATGAGGAGAGGTTGAAGGGTAATTGGCTTCACATGGTGAGGTTGGGGCTGGGCTGGGAGGGAGGTGGGGCTTGTCTCCCAGTGCAGGCAGGATTCGAATCAGGGTCCCTCCCTTGCATGTGCTGGCATTCTCCAGTCTGGGTAGACTTCCTGTCTAGTTGGTCACCCCTAAGCCTCCATGGCTTACCCCGGACAGCTGCCCCGCCCCAGAGTCGTGCCCACGGACAGCAGAAGGCCCTCTCTCTCGCTTCCCTTCTTTCTGTTCTAAACCCAGACTTCTGAGCCCCCCCCCCCGCCCCGCCCCGCTCCCACTTTCTCTTCCTGTAGTGGGAGTGGGGAGAGGTGGAGGTGAGAGGAGGAGAGGCAGGTGAGCTCTGGCTGTGTGTTAGCGGAGTTGGCCAGGCCCACCCTGGCTTCCGGAAGACCCTATCAAAGGCTCCCTTAGGGCTAGTGTAGTGCTGGGGTGACTGAGGGGCTGGTGTGGGGGCCCGATGGACTCCACATCCGGCCGTGCAGCTGCGCCTCCTGCCCGGGGGGTAACGGCGTAAGGCTGAGCCTGCCGTGGTCGTGGGGCGCGCGTCTCGGCCCCTCCATCCCACCCCGTGACGTGACTGTTCTGGGCCTCAGCTTCCTGATCTGTAACTGGGGAGAGCAAAGCCTTCCCTGTGTGTGCATCCTGCGCCCCCGTCGTCATCCAAGGCAGGTGTGATCAGCGACTTTCAAATGTACTGCAGATCAGAAAATGCTAAAAATAAACATCGCACCATCGGAGAAACCGTCTGTGTCCCGGCGGCCACCACCAGGCGCAGTGTAAACAGCAGGAGGCCTCCGTAGCCAGCAGAGCAAGTTTTCCACTGTGAGGGCATGCCAGCTCTGCCCCGCCCCCCACCGACCCCTGAAGAAGGCCCAGAGGAGGGGAGGAGGCCGTGGGGGGCTGTAGACCTGGGTCTAACCCTGCAAACTCTCCAGCTGCCTAGCTGGTGTCTTTGAGCAAGCCTCAGTCTCCTCTCTGTTAAATGGGCATGCTGACACCTTCTGATGGCACTGTTTGGCGGGCTGAGTCGCTGTGTGCAGAGTGAGCGAGGAGCAACTATTAAGGGATGGTCCGGATCATTTCAGAGTACTGGGGTCTCCTTCCCTCCACTCTGGCTCAAGAGCAGACCCCCAGGGGCGCTGGCAGTCTGGCTACTGGCTCTTCCACACAGAGCAACTTCCTGCCCTTGGGGACTTGTGAGGCCACACTTGGGGTTCAAAATCTGCTAGTTGGAGAAGCCCCCAGCCACCTGGGGGAGGCCTTGCCACCGTTTCCGGAGGCTTTGGCGGGGGGTGGGGAGAGCAGGGGGAGCAAGGCAGATCCAGTGTGAGACTTCCCCCAGTCTGCTGCCTTGGCGTTTTTTGCCCCTTCCAGCCTTGAAATTCCCAGTACGTGAGGTTGGGGGTTGGGGGTGGTGGTGGTGAGAAATCATTCCACCCTTCCCTGGGAAGGCTGCTGGGAGGGACAGGGGAGGGGCCCAGCTCGGGGCTCCTGGGGGTCCTGGGGCAGGCAGAGCAGCAGGTGAGAGCAAACAGAAGCGCTTTGGAGCTCTCTTCAGGGACCTTTCCTTCTAGAATGTTCCTCTGTGACACGGCTACCTGTGCCTGCAAGGAAGAGGGAGGGACGTCGCAGATCACAGGAGATGCTCCCTGGGCCCTCAGGTGCCCACGTCCGCTCCCAGTAAAGGGGTCCCTTTCCCAGAGAGCCACATAGCCCTCATGCCCAGCCAATGCTGCCACAAGTCCTGGCTCATACGTGAGTGCCCAGACCCCTCGCAGGCCCCTGCTTCGGCTTCTGCAGGCCCGGCTGACCACCAGAATTCCTGGCCACTGCAGCAGCGGTGGACTCCTGGGTCTGCAGGGAGGAGCCGGGCTCCCGTGTTCACAGCAAGCCCTGCACACCCCTCCCCTGGCCCCCGCGATGCTGAGACCAGCTCTGCCTGGTGCACGGCCGCAGGAGCTGGGAGATGGAGAGGGGCCCCTTCGCTTCCTCCTCCCTCACTTAGCTTAAGGAACAGCTGCCTTTATTTATTTTCCCTCTTTCTCTTCACCACAAGGACCCCTTGCCAACCTGAATGGCTGGGGCAGTTTCTGAACAACTCTGAATTTATTTTTGTTTCTGACTCCTGCAAGGAAAAAAATGAAATTCATTGTCTTCCTAGCTGGGGATCAGGACCTCCAAGGCTTGGAAGCTGAGCTGCTTCCCTTCTCTTTCCGAAAGCTGAGGGGCTTGGGCCAGTGAGGCTGAGACCCAGGCAGCTGAGGAGACGCTGCGCCGGTCGGTCGGAAGCCACTTGCCCTGCCTCCTCCCGGTTAAGCTCACAAGAACCAAGTTCTTCCAGCTCCTGGCCTCCTTGCTCCCTCCTCCCTGCTCGGCCTGGACTGGGACGCAAGCTTTCCTCCCGGCTCTTCCGTCTCAGCGGGAAGACGCGCGTTCTCTCTTCCTCTTACAGCTGGGGAGGCGAGAGACGCAGGCAGGCAGAGCCCGCGTGTGCGTGTGTGTCTTTGACAACGTGCGACAATACAGGAGAGGTGTGGGGAGCTGGGTCCCAGTGTCCGGTTTCTATGGAAACACCTGCTCTACCACGATTCTGCACGTCATCCTCTCTCTGTGCTACAACACGCATCGGGACCAAGAAAGTTGAACTCCTGTAGCAAGCCAGTACAGAGGAGCAGAAAGAAGCGAGGCTGTGAGGCCAGCAGACAGGAGGCAGAGGTGGAAGGCGGGAGGAGGGAGCAGGGAGAGACCCCATCGGCCTCCAGGTTGGACAGAGCAGGAGGACGCTCACTGCGGGGAGGAATCTTCCACATCCCCGACCCCTCTCCGACCTGGGCTTACCTGCACACACCTGCCTCTTCTCTCAGTGCTGGGGCTAGCCCTCCTCTTCCTCCCCCACCCTTCGGTGGAGCCGGGGCAGCCGCGAGCCAGCTAGAAGTTCTGATCTCCCAGTGGTGCGTGCTTGCAAGTGTTTGCCTGATTTTCTTCCACCAGATCCTATTGGGGTGGGGAGGTTAGGTTAGGGGGAGGGAGGGGCAGGTCCAAGGGAGGGAGGAGAGGAGGGAGGGAAGGAGGGAGGCCGGGAGGGAGGGAGGGAGCTTGGGAAAGGAGGAATGACAACAATACAGTCTTTCTTTGGCAGCCAGCACTCCCAAAGTCTTCGTCCACACACCATGCCCACTAACGGGCTCGCTTTTAATAACATTTCCTTCTGCCATGGCCGCTTCTGAGGGGGATTGTTCAACCCATGTTTGGAAAACAAGCCAAATTAACAGGAAATGGCCTGAAAGAGCAAGCCCCATGCAGGCCCGGGGCTGGGCTGGACAGCATTGCCTGCTGCTACCCAGTGTGGGGTTTGGATGGTTCCCCCGAGCAGGGACAGGTCCTGTGCCTGGTCACCTTCCCCAGGTGCTCACAAATGGGGTGCAGCCTCCTCACGTCGTGAGCTGCTGTGGGAGGTGACTGTGGTTTGGCTGCCCAGGGGTTGAGGACCAGAGAGGGAAGTCTGACCTGGGGACACACAGCAAAGCTAGGGCGGAATGGAGGTTGGATGTAAGAGCTAAAGCCATGGCCCTCAGCTCACATGGACAATGTCAGCGTCTTTCTCAGTTTCTCCGTGTCACATGCAGTGACATCCGGGGACTGTGTGGTCTCGGCACAAGGGGCTAGGGAAGTCCCAATCCCCCCGTGTGTGTCACCATCCCAGGAGGCCCATTCGAGTAGCATGGCGACCTCTCACGTGGTCCCCAGCGAAGAACCTCAGCACGTCTGCAGCTCAGGTGCCTGCCCTCCCTGTGGGCTCCTCGGGCAGCCAGAGAAAAGCACTCCCTTTCCCACCTGTGCCAACACAGGGCCGAGCAGGGAGCGCTAACCTTAGGGCCAGCAGCCTCCTTGCAAGCTGTGCATCTCGGGCAAGGTCACTGCGTCACAGGCAGCCTCAGTCCCTTGTTCATAAAAGCAAGGATGACCGCTTCAGAGTTGTGAAGATGAAGCCATGTCATAGGGACCGGCGCTCTGGCGTAGTAGGTAAAGCTGCCACCTGCAGCGCCGGTTCGAGACCTGGCTGCTCCACTTCCGATCCAGCTCTCTGCTGTGGCCTGGGAAAGCAGTAGAAGATGGCCCAAGTCCTTGGGCCCCTACATCCACATGGGAGACCCGGAAGATGCTTCTGGCTCCTGGCTTCGGATTGGCACAGCTCTGGCCGTTGTGGCCAACTGGCAAGTGAACCAGCAGATAGAAGACCTCTCTCTCTTTTCTGCTTCTGCCTCTGCCTCTCTGTAACTCTGACTTTCAAATAAATAAATGAGTATTTTGTAAAGAAGCCATGTTATAAATGTGGAGTGCTTCATAAACTGGGGAGCTGTTCGGGCTTAGGGAAGGAGTTGCTATGAGTGGCGATCAGTCTAAGGAAAGGAGAAGGAAGAGGAAAGCCCTCACCTTGTAGCCCCCCACCCCACCCCAAATCCAGGTTCATTAACCCTGGGAGTGCCAGGCCACTCCTGAGGGGGTATTGCCCGCTCTGCAGGCTGAGAACATCTGGCCCCAGGTCAGCCTGTTTCTGCTGGCCTGGGGTGTGGCAGGTGTACAAGAAAGGGGAGTGTGGTCGAGTGTGGTGAAGGAGCTTGGGCAGGGGCGTGGGCAGGGTGTCCCCTGCACCCACTGTGAGGGTCCACTCAAACCCACGGGTCTCTGCTCTGGGGTGTGGTGGTGACCAACCTCCTAGCCCTTCCCAAGCCACCGTGGCTCTGTTCCTCCTCCGCTTGACTCCCCCGCGATGCAGAAAGGACCTGGAGTGGGGGAGAGAGGCGGCTGGAAGGCCGAGGGCCGACTCTGCGTACCGGTGGTCTGTGCACCTGGTGTGGCGCCAAGGCCCAGCATGTTTGCTTGAAACAAATTAATTTAAAATTTTTTTAAAATAAGTATTTATTTGAAAGGCAGAACAACCGAAAGATATTTTATATATATATATATATATATATATATATATATATATATATATTGTCGCTCCCCCTCTTCGTGGAGGAACGACACAGGACCCTGCGCTGTTCTTTTATCTGCTCGGCCCTCCCCGGGTTTGCTGCTGGTTCTTCCCGGGTTGGCTACTATCCCTTCCACCTCCGTGGAAGGGCAGTTCCCCCTGGCCACATTCCCCACTTCCGCAGGGGAGCGGCACACCGCCGGCCGGCTTTCTCGGGGGGCTGCACAGGTGTTCCTTCAGCTAGATGTTCCCCTTAGATGTTCCCCATAGATGTTCCTGGTGCATGCCGTCTCTCCTCCTTTATAGTCCTCCTCCGCCAATCCCAACTCGGCTGCCCACACGCCGAGTACGCTGCTCTCCTCCAATCAGTAGCAAGTCCTACAGTTTATTGGTTGAACTGGAGGCAGCTGTGCGGAAGCTGTTTACTTCTCTCCCAGCGCCATATTGTGGGAGAGCAGATGCATAGAATAAGTCTTAATTCCAGTAACCTAGTCCAGTCCGGATTGCTCCCCACAATATATAGATATATATATATAGAGAGAGAGAGAGAGAGAGAGATCTCCCACTGTTGGTTCACTCGCTGAATGGCTGCAATGGCTGGGTCTGGGCCAGGCCAAAGCCAGGAGCCCGGAGCTCCATGTGGGTCTCCCACGTGGGTGCAGGGGTGCAGGTTGTTGGACCATCTTCTGCTGCCTTCTCAGGCACGTTAGCAGGGAGCTGGATTGGAAGCAGAGCAACTAAGGCCCTAACTGGTCCACTGATTTTGGGTGCCGGCGGCACCAGCGGCGGCTCAACCCGCTGCACCACAGTGCCAGCCACCAAAATGTTTCCCTGTGGGAAATTTTAACCATCCCCACGTTGCTCCAGATTAGAACTGTAACCTCGCTGTCTGACTGTGCAACCACGACAATTACCGACACAGCCAGCCTGGTTTCGTCTTGTCCCATGTCCCACAGACCCGACTGCTGCATCAGACGCAATTTTAAGTTGGATCCGAGTGACCTTGGGCAGGGCGAGCAGCTCCCAGTGCATGTGGTGGCCAGCCCTCTCTGCTCCCGAGCCTGGAGCCTGGGGTCCCGGCTAACCCACCTCCCCGCCTGTCCTTGAAGAGTCACGTTCACGGCCACCGTCTAGATGCAACTTGTGAGAGGGGACTGACTGGGGACGCTGTCAGATGGGCTCCACCCACCTGCCCTTCTCAGCCTCTGACAGGGACCAAACGGCCAGCCCTGGAGACAGAAGACCCGGCTCCTGAGACCCGGCTATGTCGTGACCTTGGAGTTGTCCCTCTCTGCCCTGACCACGGTTCCCCGTTTGTGAAACACGAGGTCCTGCTCTGTGACCCCCACGTGGTGAGGAGAGTCCGAGACTCGGAGACCGGGCACCGCCTTGCTCGCTCCTCCTGGGAGCCTAAGTTTCCCCTTCCGTCCCACCCCTCTTCCAGGGAAGCCCGAGGGGCATTCTGCAGTTCTCTGTGGCTCCTCCAGACCCCTCGGCTGCCCCAGGCTCAGGCGCCAGTAGTGTGTTCTGGGGACACTCTGGGACGTTTGATGGGAGTGCTGTGGCCACAGTGGGAAGCCGGGAGTCCAGGCAGCTGCTGCCCTGTGCTGCTTATGGGGAGAGGGCCAGGACTGCTGGTTGGGGGCAGCACGCAGAGGCAGGCGAGGGCGGGAGGCGGGGCAGGGATCCTGCGACTCTTGTTGGCGATTTGGGCTCCCTTCCCTGCTGGGCCTGGCCGCCCTTACCTCCTCGACTGAAGCCCTCGCTAGGGCACACTGTAACGGCTGCCTTGGCTACCAGCTGTGTAGGGGGGCGGGGCAAACTCACGGCAGGGGAGACACTGTGGCCGCCCTGTGGCCGCCCAGCCCACCAGCCAGCCTGGGGGGCCCAGGTTGCCTGGGGTGAGTGGGCGCCTGGTGGGCCTCGTGGCTTAGCCCACAGCACCCACCAAGGGCTTGGCACTCCCTGGGGGCCCGGAGGGGTCTGCCTCACCAGATGCAGGGGTTGAACAAGGACAGTCTCTGTTCCTGTGTCTTTGGACAGGTAACGCCTTCTGCTGATTGAAAATCAAGAAGATACAAAAGGACCGGCGAGGGTCTGCCTCCCATCACCCACTCCCTTGGACTGGTGGCTCGTGTCCCATCTGGTCTATTTCATGCCGGGTGAGCGGCAGCCACGTGCTCTGCTGTCCTCCGAGCAGCGGATCAGGACGGCCACCCACCCCGCACTGGCACACAGGGCACCGCCTCCCCCCACGCTGTTTGCTCCCCGTCTCTCTGTGTTTTTAAGGTGGACGGCGCTGGGCTTAGCACTTCCCACGCCTGGCCCTCTCTGAGCACAAATCTCTCCACCATCAGCTGCAGTGCGTCCGCTCAGCTGTGTGGGGAAAGACCCGGTCTCCTCTCCCTTCGCTTTCTTCTCCAGTCTCCGGCCGGAGGGGCCCTTCCCTGGGATGGTGGAAATCTCCACGCAGTCCCAGCCCGCCCTGGTGTCCCTGCCCCCTCTGGGGTCATGTGCAGTCTGAGGCAGGGTTGGGGGAGGGTCTGAGGGAGGTCAAGCTCATGGCTCCTGGTTAACAGCACTGCTGGCCGCGCGCTGCCGCCTGTGGGGCCTCTCCTGGCCGGGCAGCTGCACGCAGGGGACAGGAAGCTTGCGTGGGGCTGCGACTCCTCCGGAGACGGGCTGGCGGCCTGGCGCTGTGCCGGGCAGGCCCCACAGGGCGTCCTCGCTCCCCCGCGAGCCGGCCCCAGCAAGGGGCCCTTTCTTCTCGGGCAAAAGAAGTTACCTTGTGCCCCTCACTTCTGGCCAAGGCACTGTTTCGACACCCAGAAACCCTCGCGGCTCCAGATGGGAAGTGAAGGCATGGCTTCCTCTGGCAAGAGGCCCGGGGCGGGTGCCGGCCGGCCAGGGGGACTCCATGTCCGTTGAGTCTGAAGCTGTGCAGTGGGCACAGTTGTTGGGGGGCACCCCCCAGCCTCGCTGTGCTCACTGTCCACGATCCTGCCCACGGCCGTGCCCGTGTGGGCATCCTGTGGTCTGGCAGGGGATGGGTGGGTCGGACCCTGGTGGAAGTGATGGCTTGGAACCAAGTCCTACAGACCTAGCATTTGGGCTGTATGTGCCAAGGCTACCCCACTGTTAGGGTCTGAAAAAGCCCACCTCCCGAGGAACGACTCCAAGAGACTTTTCTCTCATGCAACCAGCAAAGGGTTAAAGATTTATTGATCCAACATGTTGGGGCTCTCTGAACATACAAGGACAGAGGAGCAGCGAGGAACTATAGCATAGGGTTTATAAAGGCCAAAACCGCAAAATCGGGAGGGGGAGAGAATACACGGTTGCTAAGCGGTTGCTAAAATCTTATAATCAGCAATTATGATCTTAAGACATAGACAAATCACATCTTCATTATTAGCCCAGGTAACCCAGGTGCAACCTTTCTACTTTTAAGCTTGAGCAATCATGCTAGGGGGTTTCTGTGCTCTGCCAAGGGTGATGTAGTGCACTGCTATTGTCCGACTATTTGAGATCATAGTTTCAGACCAGAGTCTCACGGTGGGGGGGTGCTTTCCCAGAATGGAGTCTCAAGTGCTCCAAAATGGAGTCCCTACTGTCAAGGTGCTACTTCACTCTGTCTTATTTTCACAGCTGCACCAGGAAGGTTTAAACCTGTAAGCTTAAGCTTAACTTTTTACACCCGCACATATACAATTTTAACTCTTCACCACCACGGCTGTGAGCAGACAACAGCCCTGGGGGTGCTCGGAAAGCATCACTTCCGGGGTCCCCCAGTTCCCGAGGAGCCAGGCTCAGCTGAGAGGTGATGGTACGCTGGCCTCCCAGGCGAGGTCCTCCTGGGTACCGGGATGTCCCAATCTGATCACGTCATCCTAAAACCCCTTCTACCTTCCCTGTGTTGTAACGGCAGAGGCACAGACAGTCCCAGGCCTCTGGGGCCACCTGCTCCGTGCCCAGGCTTATTGGGTGATGGCACCACGTCACAGGCACAACCACACTGCCGCCCTGTGAGGATGGCCAGGATGTGGACGTATGTGGTCCATTGTACCCCATGTCGCTGGGTCTAGGAGGGCAGGAGCAAGCAAGGAGCAGCACACCTGACCTTGGGGCTCCCCACGTCCACCTGTGCACCGGCAGCATCTTCAAGCTGAATAAGAGCAGAGGCCCCTGCGGGCCACTGCGGGCCAAGCCCCCTGGGAGGCCTCCCCACGAACCAGCTCCTTAGTCGTCACACAGCCCTAGGAGGCAGGTGCTGCTGTGCCCATTTCACAGGTGAGAGAGTGAGGCACAGATGGTTCACGGGTCCGAGAGCACGCATCTAAGATGTGAATCCCAGCCCCCTGCCTCCAGCGCTCTTGTGTGCTTGTGTCTATATCATGGTGATGAAGGAAACGCGGATTCTCTTTTTTTTTTTTAAAGATTTATTTGTTTGTTTGAAAGACAGATTACAGAGAGGTAGAGGGCGCGAGAGAGAGAGAAAGAGAGAGAGAGAGAGAGAGAGAGAGAGAGAGATGTCTTTCATGTGGTTCAATCGCCACATGGCCGCAACGGTTGGAGCTTCACTGATCTGAAGCCAGGAGCCAGGAGCCTCCTCCAGGTCTCCCACACGGGTGCAGGGGCCCAAGGACTTGGGCCATCTTCTACTGCTATCCCAGGCCATAGCAGAGAATTGGATCAGAAGAGGAGCAGCCAGGACTCAAACCAGTGCCCATATGGGATGCTGGCACTGCAGACGGTGGCTTTACCAGCTATGCCACAGCGCTGGCCCCAGAAATGCAAGTTTTTTAAAATTGCCAACCCCATGCAGCTTTGTGTCTTTCAATATTTTCTATTCATCCAAGTCCAACCATCATTATATACTTTTTGTTAAAGATTTACATATTTATTTGAAAGGCACAATGACAGAGAGAGAGGGAGAGACAAAAAGAGAGAGATCTTCCATCTGCTGGTTCACTCCCCAAATGCCTGCAACAGCTGGGGCTGGGCCATGCCGAAGCTTGGATCCAGGAGCTCCATCCGGGTCTCCCATGTGGGTACAGGGGCCCAGGTATGTTGAGTCACCCTCCACTGCTTTCCCAGGTGAATTAGTAGGGAGCTGGATTGGAAGCAGAGCACCCGGGACTCGAACCAGGCACTCTACTATGGGATCAGGCATTGCAGGAGAGGCTTTACCCGCTGCGCTATAAGGCCCACCCCACGTGCTTTCTAAATGTTGAAGAGAAATCTTCACACTGGGAAGCTAAACAAGCACCTGGGTTTCGGTTTCTCGTCCTTCTAATAAGGAGCTCCTCTAGAGCCCTCTGCTCTCCGATCCCCGTCCTGGACTCCCCAAGCGCGTTGTCCTCTTCTGTTGGCTCCCGGCCTTGCCTTCCTCCCCGGCCCGCCTTCCCTCCAGGGTGCGGACTCCTCCTGCATCCATCCTGTCCTCCTCCCTCCTGTCCACCAGCTCCCGCGGGCTGTGCTCCCTGCCTCCCCTCAGCCTGTTCTGCACAGCAGGCGATCAGGACCCGGCGCTCGGAGCCCAGACGCCCGGGCACAGCTTCTCCTCTGTGTGTCTGCCCACCACACTGCAGAACCCCACCCCTTCTCCTGGTTTCCTGCAGTCTCCTCACTTCCTAACCTCTTACCTGTGACCCAGCGCTCGCGTTATCCCCCAAACAGCTACTTGCGCCATGAAATGGGGACACCGTGACCGCAGCAGGCTGACCTGCCGTGCTCATCTGCTTCCACGATGGTTTCGTGTCTCCAGGCCTTCGCCAGGTGCACGTGTCCTCTTTCCTTCATTCCCTGCTTGAGGAACTCCTATTCTCCCTGCAAGGCCCCAGTCAAATGTCTCCTCCCATGTGGCGCTCCCCTCGGTTCCCACGGGCACAGCGCGCGCACTCCCGCCTGCACCCACCCGGCTGGCTACTGCGGTGACTGCCGGTTTGTACCTCTACTGCCTTCGCAGGATCGAGTCTCCAAGGCGACACCCAGCTCCTGGCACGCAACTCATGGCGGTCAGAAGGGGCGCACTTATGGTGCTCCCTGTGTGCACGCGTGGACAGTACACAACAGCAGGATGTTGAATCCTCACAACAGCCCCGGGGGCAGCAGCTGCTGCTACTCTCACGCCCCGTACAGATGGGGATATTAAGACGCAGAGTACGATGTCAAGGGCAGGATTTGAACCCAGGCAGCCTGGCTCCGGGGCCCTTGCTGCCTGCACTGCACTGAGAAGCACTCACAGAGTGAATGGCGATGCGTAGGCTCTGAGCAAGTGTGCATGTGTGTGCATGTGTGTGCACATGTGTGCATGCATGTGTGTACATGCCTGTCTCTGTGTGGGGGCATGCCTGTGTGTGCATGCATTGTGTGCATGTGTGTGCATGCATTGTGTGTGCGTTCATGTGTGTGCACACATGTGTGTGCATGCATTGTGTGCATGCCTGTGTGTATGTGTGTGCATGCATGTGTGTACATGCCTGTCTCTGTGTGGGGGCATGCCTGTGTGTGCATGTGTGTGCATGTGAGCATGCCTGTGTGTGCACACATGTGTGTGCATGCCTGTGTGTGCATGTGTGTATGCATTGTGTGCATGCATGTGTGTGCACACATGTGTGTGCATGCCTGTGTGTGTGCCTGTGTGTGTGCCTGTGTGTGTGCGTTCATGAACATGATATGCCTCAGTCCTTGCCTGCCCTGTCCCTGGTGTTGGGCTGCGCTGGAAACCTGGTCTTCAGAGGCCTGCCGTGGCTTCCACGAGTGACAGTCTGGCATCTCGCCTCGCGTGTGTCGCTGACCCTCGCGCAGTCCTCTCGTCACTCCGGGTCCACCCTCCTCTCCTTGTGCTTCTGCTTGATTTCGCTCAGCTTGCTCTGTCTGGCCAGCAGCTTAGGGAGTGGGGGTGGGGGCTCCTCTCCCTTTTGGCCGCCCTGGGCCCCCTCTTCCTAGCCCCATGCACAGCCCTGGCCTTGTTCGGTGCCAAGCCGCAGAGCTCAGGGGCCGAGCCACGTGGCTGCCCACCCTGGCTCCCTTCTGAGGCTCCCGACTCCTGCGCTGCCAAGGGGTGAGGACCCAGCCAGGCCCAGACCGAAACCAGGAATGCGCCTGGTGGGTTTTGTCCTCGCCCGCCTCCAAGGCTGTGCTCTGCTTCCAGTGCAGGCCTCTGTGCCCCCGGGGCTGGTGACCCTGGGCCCATGCTGAGGCAGAGCAGGAGAGACCACAGGCGCCCTGCAACACTAAGGCCTGCTCGCGCCCAGGCTTGGTCCTGGGGGCAGTGAGAGGAGGACCACTCCTGGCTGGTGGAGCGGGCAGAGCAGCCACGCTCGGTTTCACCCTTGCTCTTCCTCCCCAGCAGGTGCCCAGGGAGGGTGGCAGGGGACCTTGGGGGCTGCATGGAGCACACGAGGCAGCTCCCTGTCTGCTACTCTGCAAGTGGGCCCGGTGTGAGACACAGGGCAACATAGACGCAGTCAGGACCTCCTGAGGATGCCGGGCCCGCGCCCACTGACCCCGGAGGTGAGGGAGAAGTGATATTCTGGCCGTGGCTCGAGGAAGAGCACGGGGGAGCATTGTCATGTGGCATCTGCGCCAAGCGACACCGCTTGGCCTGCATCAGCAGGGGGTGTCACCGAGAGAGCACCAGACTCAGGGCCGTGAGCGGGGAAAGTCGCTCAGCGGGCACCAGCGCCATCAGCAGCAGCCACGAACACATGCGGCTGCCCCAGCCAGGCCGAGGGAAGCCCCTCCTGGCTTCCTCTCTTAGCAGGTGCTCTGGGGGTGGGGCAGGGGGCTCGGCAGCAAGAGCAGCCCCTCCAGGCCACCGTGGCATTCCACCCGAAGCCCCTGCCCCAGGTCGGTCCCTGGAAGCCCAGGTCCTTTGTCCGCTCAGCTTGGGGCCTCGGGGCCGAGCTGTCCCATCCCGTCAGGCTGGGCCGGGCCTCCAGGCTGGAAAGAGTGAGGCGAGTGAGGGGCCGCCCATCTTGGCCCACCCCAGGTGTGGGCAATTTTCAGGCCTGGTGGAGCCAAGCCACAGAACGAAGGCAAAAAGGCAAAACATGTTTTGGAAGTGGCTGGCAGCCCCGACTGTCTGCTCCACGCGCCAGGGCTCAGCGCAAGGCTGTGGCGTTTTGCACAGTGGCGCGAGGCGCGGGGGAAGGCAGCCCGGGACAGACACCCTCGGGTGAGAAGGCCCTCCCCTCCCCCCGCCATGCCTTCGTCCCCCACCCATCACTGTCAGCCCAGCACCTGAGGAGGAAATGACCTTGTCGGGAAGGGCAGTTCTTCCTTCCGTCTACCTCGCCTCTCTCGTGCTGTAACCCAGGTTGTCACTGGGGTTGGAGGAGGCTTTGGGCTCCTTGGAGACAGGTGCCGGGTACACACAGCAGGCGTTGTCATTAGCCTCTTACATCGTTAGCATTACTCATCTGTCGGCTTCTGAATGCAGGAGCGCTCTGGGCAGGCAGCCACCCTCCCTCCTGTTTGTGCTGTGGTGGGGAGGCCAGGCCTGGGGAGCAGTGGAGGAGAAAGATGGAGGCAGGCGGGGGCCGGGGGCAGCCAACCCCAGACCAGCGTGAGGATGGCTGCCTCCCCCCTCTCTGCCCAGGGCTCTGGGGTGGGCTGGGGGGAGCTGGGCTGGAGGGCCTGTCACACGCCGACTGCTGGGGACAGGAGGCCGCTTCCAGGGTTCCTGCTCAGCCCCTCCCCCTCCAGCCTCCCCGGCGCCCTCAGCTTTCTGCCTCTCCTCCCCGCCTTTCCCATCTCACCTCTCCCTCCTTGTCCACCCCTTCCCCTGCGTCTCTCCCCTTCCTAGCTTCTTCCTCTCTCCTGCAGGCTGGGGCTGTTCCCATTGCCTGCTCTGGGCTCTGGGCGGGACACAACTGCTGGGCCCTTCCCCCAGTGACAGAGCTGCAGGTGCCTGCTGCCTCCTCACGTCCCTGCCTCCCTCTTGGGAGTTTCCTTCCCAGCCCCTAAGCGTGGCACTGGGCCTTGGGCTCCTTGGCCAGGGGAAGGCACCCACGTTCTCCCTTCACCCCATCTTCCAGCCCCCCTGCCGGCCCTGCCTCTTCCCTCCCTGCTCTCCTCCCTGATGGCTTGGAAGATTTATTAATTTATTTGAAAGGCAGAACTAGAGAGAAAAACAGAGAGAGATCTTCCATCGGTTGGTTCCAGGGCTGGGCTAGGCTGAAGCCGGGACCCATGAACTCATCCATGTTTCCCACGTGGGTAGCAGGGACCCAGACACTTGGGCCTCCTCTGCTGCCCCCCAGGCGCCTTAGCTGGGAGCTGGATCGGAAGTGAAGCAGCAGCCGGGACTCGAACTGGTGCTCCCATATCGGATGCCGGTGTTGCAAGGCTTAAGCCCTGCACCACAGCGCCGGCCCCCAGGGCCCCTGTGCATCCACCGCACGTGCTGCAAGGACTGACATCCATTCGGCCAGTGTTCACTGAGTGCCCACCACGCGACTGCCCGCAGGCTAGGCTCTGAGGACACGGCTGTGCATAGAACAGACAACGCTCCTGCCCTCCTGGGGTTCAGCCTGGGGAAGAATGCAGAAGTAAACAAACACAAGAAGGAACCATGGCGTGGTGAAGCCGTGAAGGCAGAAGGAGCCCACATCGGGTCCCCTATGCCTATTTCTAGATGGCATGAGCCAGGAGTTAGCTCCTCATTAATTTTTTTTTCCATTTCATTTCTTACTGCTTCCACATCTGAAGGCTAGTCTGGTCTGCGCCACTGAAAAGTATCCTTAATTACTAACCTTAGTTATAACCGGCCCTAAATGATTCTGTCGTTTGTTCCCTTGTGCTAGTCCTGGCTCCCTGTAATAGCAATGGAGTTCCACACGTTGAAGAGTCACTATGTGCCAGGTCCTGTGTCCAGAACCTTGAAGGGCTGGCACTGTGGCGTAGCAGGTAAAGCCATCGCCTGCAGCGCTGGCATCCCATAGGCGCTGGTTCCAGTCCTGGCTGCTCCACCTCCGATCCAGCTCCCAGCTAATGGAAAACAGCAGAGGATGGTCCAAGTGCTTGGGCCCCTGCACCCATGTAGGAGACCCAGAAGAAGCTCCTGGCTCCTGGTTTCAGACCGGCCAGCTTTGGCCATTGTGGCCATCTGGGGAGTGAATCAGGGTGGAAGATGTCTGTGTGTGTGTGTGTGTCTCCCTCCCGGTAACACTGCCTTTCAAATAAATAAATATTTTTAAAAAGAGAACCTTAACATATTATCTCATTTAAATTTTAAAAGACTTATTTATTTGAAAGGCAGACTGACACAGAGACAGAGATCTTGCGACTGCCCCAATCAGATGTACTGAAAAAAATTTAATTGACATAAACTGTATACATGTATATGTGGCACTAATATGACCTCTACAATTAAAATTATTTATTTATTTGAAAGCGAGGCAGAGTGAGAGAGAGAGAAAGAGAGCGAGTGAGCTTTCATCTACTGGTGCTCTCTCTAAATGCCCACAATGACAGGAAGTGGGGCGGGCTGAAGCCAGGAGCCAGGAGCTCGGCGCAGGCCTCCCGTGGGGGTGGCAGAGGCCCGACCTCTGGCGCCGCCACTGCTGTCTCCCAGGGTCTGCACCAGCAGGCGGCGGGGGCAGGAGCCCAAGCCAGGCACAAAGGCCAGGTTCTCTGGCGGGGGATGGAGGTGTCTTTGCAGTGTCTGAACCACTAGGCCAAGTGCCCACCAAGACGCTCCGCTGCGATGGGTGTAGGCACTAGGAATGGCTAAACGCTGCAATGGGTGTAGGCACTAGGAATGGCCAAATGCTGCGATGGGTGTAGGCACTAGGAATGGCCAAACGCTGCGATGGGTGTAGGCACTAGGAATGGCCAAACGCTGTGATGGGTGTAGGCACTACGAATGGCTAAACCGAGCTAACTCCGCATGCATAATTCTTTTTGTGATGAAAACATTTAAAATCTACTCTTAGGGTTTTGCAGTACACAATGTATCCTCTTTTTAGAAGATTTATTTATTTGAAAGTCAGAATTACATAGAGGGAGAGACAGAGAGGGAGAGCGAGATCTTCCATCCATGTTTCACTCCTCAGATGGCTGCAACAGTAGGGGCTGGGCCAGGCTGAAGCCAGGAGCCAGGAGCTTCTTTCCGGTTTCCCACATGGGTGTCAGGGGCCCAAGCACTTGGGCCATCACGCACTGCCTTCCCAGGTGCATTGGCAGGAAGCTGGGTCGGAAGCAGAGTAGCTGGGAGTTGAACTTCCACTCTGACATGGGATGTGAGCCTCTCAAGGGGCAGCGCCTACTCCTGGACATCGTTTATGCCACAATCAGGTGTAAAATATTCACATAATCATGAAAAATTTTATGTCACGCCACTTCCCCCACATCAAAACCATTCAGTGGGCCAGCACCGTGGCTCACTTGGTTAATCCTCCGCCTGCGGCGCCGGCATCCCATAAGGGTGCAGGGTTCTAGTCCCGCTTGCTCCTCTTCCAGTCCAGCTCTCTGCTGTGGCCCAGGAAGGCAGTGGAGGATGGCCCAATTGCTTGGGCAGCTGCACCCCATGGGAGACCAGGAGGAAGCACCTGGCTCTGGATTGGCGCAGCGCTGGCTGTAGCGGCCATTTGGGGGAGTGAACCAAGGCCTTGCTCTCTGTCTCTCTCTCTCATTGTCTATAACTCTGTCAAATAAATAATAATAAAAAAAAATTTCCGTGAGATCTCTAGTTTCCAGTAACTATGGACTACATTATTTGGGCCAAAGCAATTCTTGAAAACAAATGAAATAAATAAAATGTACATTCTTATTTTCTAAAAACAAAAATATGAAAAACCAAGAGCTAATAAGAGCCAGTCAGAGCGAAAGAGGGGACCGGGCAGAACTAAAGCGGACAATGGAAACCCCAGGGACAGAGACAGAAATTTCGCCCGAGGGTGCTTGGGACCCCAGCAAGGTCTGACTCCTGCCAGGGCAGGGAGGGAGGAAGCGGAGAAGGTGGGGGATGGGGTCCCTCCGCAGGCAAGGATCACAGAAGAGCACAGCGTGGAAAAAAAGGGGCTGGCGCTGTGGTGTAGTGGGTAAAGCTGCCGCCTGCAGTGCCAGCATCCAATATGGGCGCTGGTTCGAGTCCCGGCTGCTCCACTTCCGACCCAGCTCTCTATGGCATGGAAAAGCAGTGGAGGGTGGCTCAAGTTTGGACCCCTGCACCCACATGGGAGACCTGGAAGAAGCTCCTGGCTCCTGGCTTCGGATCGGCACAGTTCCGTTCACTGTGGCCAGTTGGAGAGTGAACCAGCGGATGGAAGATCTCTCTCTCTCTCTCTCTCTCTCTCTCTGCCTCTCCTTCTCTCTGTGTGTAACTCTGACTTTCAAATAAATAAATAAATCTTAAAAAAAAAGAAAAAGAAAAAGAAAGGGGAATCAAGCCAGCTGGCCACAGTGTGGCAGCTCTCATCACTGCAAGGCCCCAGGAGCCTCAGGCCCTTGAACTTGATTTAAGGTGGCTTATGATCAGTGCAGCCCACAAGCACTTGGCTTCAGCCAAAAGCAAAACAAAGCAAAGGAACAAAAATTCCTCTCTGGAGAAGGGGCGACCTCACCCCCTGGGTCTCAAAATAGTTCACCGAATTACTTTTCAAGAGAGATGAGCAGCAAACAGACAGACGAAAAGACCCAAATACCCGGGGAAACAGACACGGCGCGTAAGGACCCACAAACAGCAGCGAGGGGAACTAAGCCAGAAAACCTCCCGGTCCTGTGACTGCCAGACGCAGACTCTAAAGCACTGGAGATTACAACAGTCGCCTCCTGTCCGAGAGGCAGAGTTCCCTCCAAGACCCGCCGTGGGCGCCTGACACCGTGCGCCGTGCCACGCCCCAGGATTTCATGCCTCTCCCACCCTAACCAAACACGCACTGGGCATCGCGGCGGCAGCTTCTGCAGTTGGAAGTGCGACAGCAAGGCTAGCACGAATCTCTTTTCCCTTCTTTATGATTTCACACAGATTCACTCTCATGGTTTTTTTCGTACTAAATGGAAAATTTTCACCTTTGTACCTCATGGATTTTCTCTTTTATAAAGATTTATTTTATTTATTTGATACACAGAGTTGCAGAAGGGGGGGGGGGAGAACAGAGGAGGCAGAGCACCCTTCGTTGGGCCCCAGGGCCTTGGCACCTGCCCTGGCTCTTCCTGCACAGCCTTCCTCCAGACATCTCCCTGGCTCCGCCTCTCCTCCCCAGCAGGTCTTCTCATTCTTCACACCTGCGTTCCAGAGAGGCTGCCTCTGGATTTGCAGCACCCACACCGGCCCTTCCGAGGCCCCCGTCCGGCTCTGGTCTTCTCCTGGCAGCTATGAGCACACCGAACATTCTAGAAACGCACCTTGGTGTCCATCTCCACAGTCAAAACATGACTCTGTTCGCCTCCTGTCCCGGGAACTGGCAGAGAGGCCGCAGCCAGTAAGTCCTTTGTGCTGACTTTTATTTGACCTACCTCAGTGGCCGTGGCCCACTGGGGGTAGGGCTCACCCCAGCCTTACTGGCAACGTGTGGGCCCTGTCTGCACGCTGGCAGCCTGCAGCCGAGTCCAGCCCAAGAATGTGTTTTGTTTTTAGCCCACGGGTTGTTTCAAAAGAAATCAAATTAGTTGTCAACATTAAAAAATGGGAGATTTCACATTTTAAAATTCCAGATTTCCAGCTTCTCTGGAAAAATCCAACGATCTCGCAACCCCAAGGCTGCATTCCCACCGGCAGCAATCAGCAGTCCCGGAGCAGCTGCCCCGGCCACGCCCCTTGGCCTGGGGCTGTGTCTGCGCTCTGCCAGTGCCCTTCCTCCCCTGTGAACAGAGGTAACAACCTCCCTGGGAGGGTGGGGGCAGGCACTCAGGAGACACCTGTGGCGGGACCGGCAGCCACGGCACACGGGGCGCACCCTCACCTCCCCAGGGGCCGCCTCCAGGAGGGAGCCGGGAGATGATGGACAGGTCCTGTGCAGGTGACCCCTGCCTGTGCCCGCCGCACGGCCCCACCCCTGGAGCCCGAGTGGCTCCTGGCGCCTCCCCGCCTGTGGTGGGGACACTCGGGAAGCTTCAGGAATGAATGGGAGGCCAGGCGAGGTGTGGGGGGGTGGGGGGTGGGGTGGAGTTGACGGCACTGTGAGGGGCTCAGAGTCCTGGCTTTGAGTAACTGCTGTCATCCATAGCTGTGTTGCAGGAGGAGACGGTGAGAACCCCACTAACTAGCGCAAGGATGCAGCAGACGCTGCTCCAAACAGTGTACACACGCGCGCTCACTCTCCGTGGCAGCCTCTGAGCCCGGAGGAGGACAGGAGGCACGGAGGTTAAGGCACCTGCCAATCAAGTGACAGTTGGGAAGAGGCAGAGCTGGGATTTGAACGTGAAAAGCCTAGGAAAGAGTTCAGGACCCTTTTAAGCTGTCGCAATGCCACTTCTTGAGGAAGCGGCGCTGGGTCAACCCTAAACTTCAGGGAGAATGTAAGGGCAAATGATTTACCCAGGGCAGGCAGCTGGCCTCTGATTAAGACTCCCGGCTCCCACATCAGAGTGCTTGCCTCTTGAATTAAACATATGTGTGCATGTACAATGCACTGCTTTTTATTTATTTATTTATTTTTATTTTTTGACAGGCAGAGTGGACAGTGAGAGAGAGAGACAGAGAGAAAGGTCTTCCTTTGCCGTTGGTTCACCCTCCAATGGCCGCCGTGGCTGGTGCACCGTGCTGATCCGAAGCCAGGAGCCAGGTGCTTCTCCTGGTCTCCCATGGGGTGCAGGGCCCAAGCACTTGGGCCATCCTCCACTGCACTCCCTGGCCACAGCAGAGAGCTGGCCTGGAAGAGGGGCAACCGGGACAGAATCCGGAGCCCCGACCGGGACTAGAACACGGTGTGCCGGCACCACAGGCGGAGGATTAGCCTAGTGAGCTGCGGCGCTGGCCTGTTTGTTTTTTTTTTTAAGCATTTCCTCAGGTGTCCTGGGAGTTGTTTCACCAGGTGGGGGAGGAGATTTAGGATTGTCCAGGCAGTGGGATGGTGTCTTGCCCCCCACCCCCACCCCGTGCCTGCTCTCATGTGCAGTTGGAGGTGTTTGCGGCTCAGAGTGGCAGCCTGGGAAGAGACGGGGGGGGGGGTCCCTCAGGGGGTCCCACAGGGGAAATCCAGGTGCGCAGCCGCATGGAAGCGCGGAGGGGAGCAGTGCCCGGAAGGCTTCCCGGGGGAGGTGGTCCCTGAGAAGGAGCAAGGCAGCCATGCGATTTGGGGTCCTTCCTGCCGATCTTTGTGCACTGTTTCCACAGCCCCAGCCTCCTGGGCGTTCGAACAAGAGTTAAGGATTTCAGTGATAATCCTGATTTAAAACCCTCTCTGATCACTTTCCTCTCAAGAGCGCACAAGGCCACTGGGGGCTGGGCCTTGGCGCTGGCAGAAAGGACATGGGCAACAGAAAGGCCACGTCTGTCCCGCGGGGCCGTGCCCCGCCCGGGCTGTGCCGCCACTCCTCCGTCGGGTTTCTGGAAGCTCCTGTCTGGTTCTGCCCCCCTCCCGTGGGTCCCTTCTAGAAGACAATCACATCTGTTCCCGGATTCTCTTCCAGCTGGGGGGATGGGCAAGGCCTGCATGGCAGGCATGGCAGACACCACGCAGGACCCGTACCACGTATGTCCCGTCGGCCGCTGGCGCCAAGGCCCGCGCCGGCCATGCAGGCGGGTGCAGCTGTCGTTCAAGAAGGTGGGGAAGGCACATCCAGGACTCTGCTCCTAGCCTGTGCTACGCTCACTTGCTGCAAAGATAACGCCGTGTTACGAAACTGATCATATTGAGTGTCGCTGGAAACTACGTCACTCACTCACCGGACAGTCCGTCACGCGTAACTGGGGTCCTGGCAGGCCCCGTGGGAGGTTGTGAGGGGGCTGGCTGAGCCAGGACGTGTGTGTAGGGCCCTGGGCAGGGACCAGCAGGGGTGTGAATAGTTATTACATCATTAATGATCAATTACAACCGAGCCTGCCGTAGAAGGACTGAATTTCGAGTCTCGCCTGGGGTTGCTTTGGTAGGGCGAGGTCTCGTGATTTCCAGGGCTGTGGTCACTTTGGAGAGGCCATGAAGCCAACAGGGTCCTCTCTGGCTGGGGGACCAGCTGCCCTAGTGGGCCGGGGTGGGCCAGGCAGCACGGCCAGGGTCCCCCAGGAGCTGGAAGTGTCGGGCGCACTCCCCTTCCTGTGACCAGCACCAAGGGATAGGAGTAGGCATCCCCACACCCCTGCCACACACAGAGCCCAGGGTCCCTCCCCTCCCCTCCCCTCCCCTCCCCACCTAACAGTCTATGTGAGAAGCCCCGCCCAAGGATGCAATTGAAAGCATATGTAGTTGGAGAGCCAACAGAGGGTCGCCTTTTTAAGAACAGAATGACTGGAATTGGGGACTGTCGCAGAAAACCACCCACGGGGTCACCGCAGGAGAGGCTGTGTTCTTTCCCATCACTCGCCCATCCTCTGGCCCAGGCGGCCCCTCTGTCCTTCCCCCAGAGCCTCAGGGCTGTGTCAGCTTCCCTCCCCAGACACCTGCCTGACACCTCTGACAGCTTGGGTGTGAGACGGAGTGGGAGTGGGTTGGGGTCCAGGGAACGCAGGCACTGGTGAGTTTTGGAGAAGTGGGTCTCACGCCCATGTCTTCACCGAGTGGCCACGCTGAGCTTGAGAGAGGGCCCCAGGAACAGGAGGCTAAAGTCCCCGCCCCGGGGTGGGGGGCTGCGCATTCTGTCTGGTGGGTAGCATGCTCTGGGAGGGTTAGGGACGTCTTGGTCCACAGTCTCAGCTTCTGGTGTGAGATGGAGTCCCGGTCATCACTGGGTGGCACCGAGGCAGCCGGGCCAGGCCAGGAGGCAGCTGCCCCCACCTGAGAGGCCCGACTCCCACCACAGGGGTGGGGGCAGTGATGGCGGTGGGGGGTCCGCCTGCAAACAGAGAAGCAGGGCCTGGGCCTGCCGTGCACTGTACACCAGACGCCACTCTGTGGCAGGGCCGCCGGCTGCCTGTCTGCTGGCCCAATCGACTGGGAAGGCAGAATGAAATTTTAATTTCTTAAAGAAAATAAAAGAAAGGCGCATCTCTTGAATATGTCAGTTTGTGAGGCAGGAGTCAGGCGCTAGGAATTCTATGTTTATGAAGGGACCTCACAAACCTGGTGGAAATGGAATTAAAAGATAAGTTTATTTTGGTGTAAAAAAATGGAAATCCATGCATCAGAGGAGTCTTTGCAAAGTTCATGAAAAATACATATTATGAAAAAACTGCACAGAGTTCAATTTTTTTTGCACCAAAATAAACTTACCTTTTAATTCCATTTCCACCAACTTTCTGAAGTCTCTTCATATGTGTAATAGATTTAACAAACAGATTGTTTTAAAAACATAAGGGCTTTTTAGAAAATATTAGACAGGTGGCCACTGTGCTATAAGCCCGAGTCTTTAGGTGTCTTTCAAAAGATGAAAAAAATTGTTCCAACCCCTTCTCCCTTCAAAACCAACCAAACAAACCGGGAGCAAAGGAGTCATTGTGGAGGTAGCCGTCATTTTCCAAACATTTCACTGGAAAAAAATTCCCTTGAATCCAGTCATTCATTCATCCCGGGCAAATGGAAAAATTAGAAGCATGAGCAATGAAGAGAGAAGTTACCAGAACAGGGGCTGGGGTGGAAAATGTTTTGCAATGTCCTAGCTGCTGTCACCTCTGCTGTCGTACTGGGTCGTGGCTGGGGAACCCTAAGGACACCCGACACAGGCCCCCTTGACTGTGCGTGTCTAGCGCCGTGCTGTCCAGCATACCTGCCTTGCCCCGGCTCCTCTGTGGGGAGCCCTGGGCACCCCTCCCCCCAGCCAGTTTGTGAGGTGGAGCCGTGAGCCTTGTGCCATGAGATGATGCCCGTGGGAACAGGCTGAGAGCCTCGTGCCCCGGGAAGAGGTGCCGCTGCTGTGGGAGTTTCGTCTCGACACATCAGACAGAGAAATGGGCTCGGGCTGCAGACGTGGGTGGAGGGAGCGTTTCCAGAGCCTTGGGACCATAAAGCATTGGTTCATGTCCCAAAAGGAAACTGGCCATGGCCTGACCCTTGCTGGATGGAGGGAGTCAGGTCAGGCTTCCTGGAAGCAGGGGTGGCTGGCTTGGTCACAGCCCTGCCTTTTCTCCAGGGCCGTTCACTTGCAGACACACCCCTGGCTTATTTGAAAGGCAGAGAGAGAGAGAGAGAGAGAGAGAGAGAGAGAGAGAAGTCTTCCATCTCTGGCTCACTGCCGCCCTCCCCCACCCCCACCCCCACCCCCCATGCCTGCAATGGCTGGAGCTGAGCTGGACTGAAGCCAAGAGCCAAGAACCCCATCCAGGTCTCCCACGTGGGAGACAGAGACCAGGTACGTGAGCCGTTACTTGGGCTGCTCAGAGCGCACGGGAGCAGGAAGCTGTGTGGGCAGTGGAGCCAGGACTTGAACGAGGCTCTCAGATGCGGTGTCCCAGGCAGCAAGCTCCCCGCTGCTCCGCACGCCTGCCCCTGTTCTGCTAGACGGCGTGTCGTGTGGGCACCTCCGCTCTCTCAGCCTTGAAGGGTAGTCTCCAAGTCGGGGGCAGGGACGGAGGTGGGAAGGCCTCTCTCAAGAGTGGAGGAGGGGACAGGACAGAGAGGAGACAGCTCTCCCCAGGCTCAGGAACATTTCTGAACTTGTCAGCCCGCCCCCACTGACCCTGTGGGAACAGAGAACCGAAAGGCCATGGTCACGGCCCTCTGACCCCACTCCCCAGCTTCTTGTTTTCTAGATAAAGGAGCAGAGGTCTCAGCTGTGTCACGGCCAAGCCGTAGACATCTCGGTGACCGTTTGTGACACTTCCCAGCATGCATTGTCCTCCACGGTGTGGTCTGCCTTCCCTAATTCCCCCAACAGCCCTGTGAGATTGGGGTGCAGACGGGCTCCATCTTTCAAAAAAGGCTGAGTGACTCACCTCAGGCGTGGAGCTGTGGAGTGCAGGCTGGGTTTGGACTGAGCCCCACGCCCACCGGGCCCCAGAGTCTCCAGTGTTAACTCACACCCCAGCACTTCCCAGTGAGCGTGCAGGCAGGCATGCAACACGCATGAAGCTGAGCAGATGCTAGACCAGTGCATGAGAGGGGCGTGGTAGCAGTTACGGGTGAAGCTGCTGCCTGCAGCACCAGCATCCCATGTGGGCACCGGTTCGTGTCCCGGCTGCTCCACTTCAGATCCAGCTCCCTGCTAATGTGCCTGAGAGGGCAGCGGAAGATGGCCCAAGTGCTTGGGCTCCCGCACCCACACGAGAGACCTGGAGGAAAGCTCCTGCTCCTATTACGACCATTGGGGAGTGAATCAGCAGATGGAAGCCCTCACTCTTTCTCTGTGTCTTCCTCTTTCTCTCTCTCTCTGTAACTCTGCCTTTTAATTTTTTTTTTGACAGGCAGAGTGGACAGTGAGAGAGAGAGACAGAGAGAAAGGTCCTCCCCTTGCTGTTGGTTCACCCTCCAATGACCGCCACGGTCGGTGTGCTATGGCCGGCGCACCGCGCTGATCCAATGGCAGGAGCCAGGTGCTTCTCCTGGTCTCCCATGGGGTGCAGGGCCCAAGGACTTGGGCCATCCTCCACTGCACTCCCAGGCCACAGCAGAGAGCTGGCCTGGAAGAGGGGCAACCGGGACAGAATCTGGTGCCCTGACTGGGACTAGAACCCGGTGTGCCGGTGCCGCAAGGCGGAGGATTAGCCTAGTGAGCCGGGTGCCGGCCTAACTCTGCCTTTTAGATAGACTAAATATTTAAGAAAAAGTTATGAATGTGATCTTTGGGGAAAGGCTGGCAATTCCATTGTTGGAAACAGCACAGCTGTTGCTATGTTTGACAAAGACAGACATGGAGACCGTGGCTGCAAAGAGCTCATGGAAAAAAAGAGAAGTTGGGTACATGCGTTGGAAGACTGGGGCAGCACCAGCAGCTTCCTGAATAAAGGGAGCTCACTCACTTCCTTCTCTTCATCCCCATCCAACTCGGATTCCACTCTGATCCCTGGACCTCCAGCCGAACCTGCCCCCAACCCTCCCCAAACTGCAGGCCAGACCCAGCGGCTTCCAGGGGAAGGGCAGGGTGGGACAGAGCCTGGAGACAGCGCCAGGGGCCTTGCCAAGGCTGCCCTGTCTCGGAAGCCAGTGGCAGGACTGACGGAGGAGAGGACAGTCAAGCTGCCGCCGGGGTGGGGCGCCGGGCGCCCTGCGCAGCCCCTCTGTGGGCGTTTGTCCAACGAGTGCTCCTGGGACCTCTTAGAGGGCTCTGCGGGGACCACGAGGGGTCCAGCGACTCTGGGCAAGTGAAGGGTGGGATAGAAATTCTGATGGACGACTGAGGGATGGTAACCAGCTGGCTTCCTGCAGATGGCGCTCACCTGCCCATGGGATACCCAGAGGACAGGGGGCGGGCAGAAGAGCAAGTCAGTAGTAAGGTGAAGTGCCCGCCCCAAGTCCACCGTGTGCTCACGTTGTGTGTGTGTGTGTGTGTATGTGTGTGTGTGTGTGGGTGTGGGTGTAGCAGGAGAGAGATTGCCCCTCTCTGCAGCCACCAGTCCCGTTGGATTGGATTCTACCCTCATGACATCATTTAGCATTTGTTACCTCCTACAAGCTGTGTCTCCCAATGCAGTCACACCGGGAGTTAGGGATCGATCATGTGAATTCGGAGGACACAGCTGAGTTCAGAGCTCGCCCCTACTGAGCCTCAGGTTCCCCGTGTCCTGTCCTCAGCACCCCCTAGTCAGGGGCTCTGCCTCCCTCCTTCATGGTGGCTGTTCTGCGTGTTGTGCTCTTCATTTAATTTCTCCCTCTCAGAAGCTGTTTCATTAGACTTCGTGACCACCCTAAGGCAGGAGGAAGGTGTTCGTGTGCGACTCTGGTTAGCTATCGCCACATTTTTTTTTTTATTTTTTTGACAGGCAGAGTAGACAGTGAGAGAGAGAGACAGAGAGAAAGGTCTTCCTTTGCCGTTGGTTCACCCTCCAATGGCCGCCGTGGCTGGCGCGCTGGGGCAGGCGCACCGCGCTGATCTGATGGCAGGAGCCAGGAGCCAGGTGCTTCTCCTGGTCTCCCATGGGGTGCAGGGCCCAAGCACCTGGGCCATCCTCCACTGCACTCCCTGGCCACAGCAGAGAGCTGGCCTGGAAGAGGGGCAACCGGGACAGAATCCAGCGCCCCGACCGGGACTAGAACCCGGTGTGCCGGCGCCGCAAGGCGGAGGATTAGCCTAGTGAGCCGCGGCGCCGGCCAGCTATCGCCACATAACAACTGCAAGATGCTGTCTCAGCAGTGTGTGGGTCAGAAGTGGGGGAGGGCTTGGCCAGGGATTCTTCTCTTTCATCTGCATTTGCCTGAGGTCACCCCAGCGTCCGGCCAGTGACAGACTGATGGGGGCTTCACCCTGCTGTCTGGTCCCTTGGCAGGGGTGGTAGAAAGGGCGGGCTCAATGGAGACTGGTGCCCAGAGTGCCCACTCCGGCATGGCCACCTTAGCGTGGTCAGAGTTCTCACGTGGAGGCCCAGAGCCCTCCGAGTGTTTATAGACACCCGGCAGGAAGCTGCAGGCTTTCTCATTGCTGGCCTTGAACGTCCAGAACATCATGTCTGCCTCATTCCCCTCAAGGCAGCCACCAAGGTCAACCTTTTAGGATCTCCATCTTCAAACATCCACAAATCGCTGTTTGCCTGGAGGAGCCAGGGAGTAGGGCACAGAGGGAACTGTGCCTGGGTCACAGAGCTGTTAGATAATGTATTAACTTCTCGTGCTGCTGTAGCGACACACCACACATTTACAGGCTTAAACAGCACAAAAGCATTTTGTGCAGGTGGTCGGAGGTCTGAGATGGGTCTCACAGGGGAGACCAAGCTGTCAACGGAGCTGCGTCTTCTCTGGGGGCTCTAGGAGAGCCTTTGTCCATCCTCAGAGCCGTCACTCCAACCTCTGGCTTCCCTCTGACTCTGGCCCGGTCTCCTCCCGCCCCCGCAGACCCTGTGATGACTCTGGGCCCGGCAGGATCACCCAGCATAATGGCTCCATCTCAGAACCCTTCACCTACCACACTGGTGGCGTCCCCTTTGTCACAGAAGGCGGCACACGCACAGGTTCCGGGCATGGGGACGTGGTCCCTTTGAAGGACGTAGACACCGAGGCAGAGCTGGAGCGCAGGGCCCCGGCTCCCTGCCCCGGAGTGCTTTCTCCGCTAGCACAGCTTCAAAGGCACAGCGTAGGTGATCCGTCCCCAGACGCAGGGCTGTCAAGGCACCAGCAGTTACCTAGTTCACAGCTCGGCAGGTTTCTGGCTGTTTCAGGCCCAGGTGACAGACGGTACTAAGTTCACCAAAGAGCATTTGTGATGGGCTCACAAGACAGAGACCCTGTGCACTGGGTTTCCCAAAGGTGACCCCCACCTATGTATTTATCCCACCTCACTAGCTCCTTTCTGGGGAACTGATACTCCTGCTGAGAGGTGGGGCTTATGCTGGTTGGTTGACTGGGAGAAGGGGGCGGGGCTTGGGTCGCTCTGACCAATGGTGCAAGGCAGGAGTGAGACCATGTGACTTCTAGCCGCCATGTTGCAAGGGACCCCACGGCACACGGGGAGGCCCACTTGAACCAAGGCCCACCCCCCACCTCCTCCCAACAGCCAGCACCACTTGCCAGCCCTGGAAGTAGATGCTGTGGCCCCAGCCAAGGCTCCAGACACTTGGAAGATCTTGTGCCCACAGCATCCTGAGAGACCCGAGCCATGAGGACCAGCCGAGCCTCTCCCACACTTGTGACCCACAGAAGCAAGGAGACACAAGTGATTGTTTTGGTTTTAAGTCTCTGCATTTGGGGCAATTCGTTATGCAGCGTTAGCTAAGCTCGACAGACCTATTCATGAGCTTTAGCACAAGACAAAAATAGGTAGAGTTTAGAACCTTCTGGAACCTGCACGCTCTAGGTGACCAAGCAGGTACAAGTGGAGTGAACAGTGCAGCAAGTGTTGACCACGGTCAGAACACAGCAAGGCTGCCAAGAGGAAGGGTATGTCAGAGACACAGCAGCCTTGTTTGTCCAACTCTAAATTGGGGCAGTTGGTGGGTGGTAGTCCATTGTAGCTCGGAACTGGAACGGAACTTCTAGAACCCGCAGCCTGGGAACTACGGTCGTTTTGTCTGGAAATTGTCCTGCCCACCTGGGGCTTGGGGAGAGGGGCTCCCTGGAGTGACAGCTGTTGTGATGGGCAAAACATTATTACTCTATGAATGTCCAGGCTCTCCCCTCTCCTCTGCCTAGGAAAGAGGATGCTGTCTCCTATTCTTTTAAAAAAAAACTTTAAATATTTTGTTTTATTTGAAAGATAGAGAAAGACAGGGAGCTCCTATCTTCTGGTTTACTCCCCAGATGCTTGCAACGGCCAGGGCTGAGCTTGGTGGAAGCCAAGAGCCAGGAACACAACCCAGGTCGCGCATTTGGAGGCAGGGACCCAGCTTCCTGAGCCATCACCGTTGCCTCCTAGGGTGTGCTTGAGAGGAGGCTGGAATCGGGAAGGGTCAGGTATTGAACCCAGGTTCTCCAACCCGGGCACCAGGGTCCCATCCGTGGGCTTCACTGCTAGGCCACAAGGCTACTTCCTCTTCATCTTTCTGCCTCCAGGGAGCATTTGATGTTTTCTGGCCTGCGTGTCCGAGGTTTTGTGTTGCAGAAGCAAGAGGAAAGAGTGCAGAAGAGGAAGGAGAAAAAGTATGTAGACAGAGGCCAGTGCTGTGGCATAGCGGATAAAGCCGCCGCCTGCAGTGCCAGCATCCCATATGGGCACCGGTTTGAGACCCAGCTGCTCCACTTCCGATCCAGCTCTCTGCTGTGGCCTGGGAAGGCAGTAGAAGATGGCCCAAGTCCTTGGGCCCCTGCACCCACATGGGAGACCCAGAAGAAGCTCTTGGCTCCTGACTTTGGATCGGCACAGCTTTGGCCATTGTGGCCAATTGGGGAGTGAACCAGCAGGTGGAAGACCACCCCCCTCTCTCTCTGCCTCTCCTTCTCTCTCTGTGTAACTCTTTCAAGTAAATAAATAAATCTTTAAAAAGAAAGGAAGGAAGGAAGGAAGATATGCAGGCAGGCCGGAAGAGGACGGTAGGGGTAGGTGTGTGGAGGATCGGACGCGGCAGTGGGCAAGATTTCACTGTTCTGGTAGCCCCACCCTCTTTACAGAACTGGAGGAAGCACACAGAGAGCTCGGGACACTTTGCAGACAGATGGCTTCCGTGATTTTGCTGGACTGAGCTTCTTTGATGGCAATGGCTTTGAGACTGGAGCCCAGAGCCTCTGCCCTCTGCATGTTGCTCTGCAAGACCCAGTGCAGGGGACTGCAGAGTGGACAGTCGTCCTGGGCCTCTGAGACAGTCAGGTCAGCGGCTGGAAGCCAAGGAATTGTCCGTTTGTTCCAGGGCTGGAGGTCAGTGTGACTTATGACCTGGGGAATTTGGGCTGCCCCTGCCCTGCTGTGTCCAGATGCAGACAGGAGCCCCATGCCTCGGGGCTCTTAGAGACCTGTGTGTCTGTCACTGTCTGCTTCTGTGCTTGGCAGGAGAGAGCAGGGGCTGGTGGGAGAAGCGGGTTTGCTGGGCCTGGCAATGAATTTCGGAGTGAGGAGCAGAGACAGGAAGGGAGAAGCTGAGCTGAGAGAGAAGGGTGTGTAACGAGCTGCCTCAGTTTCCTGGAATTTCCCAAGGGGCTGCGAGTTCCTGGAGGCCAGGGACCGGCTCCGGCTGGTGCTCGCTCTTCAGGGTTAGCCCATTTCTGATGGTGTAATTGCTCCGTGACTCAGTTGGGGGAGGGAGGGGGCAGGGAGGCTGGGTGGTGGTCTGACTTCCTCTCTGAATTCACTGGCTGCCTGCTTAAGACATGACATTGTTCTGGCTGCAGCCCAGTTTCCTCCAGAGGCAGAGTTGGTGTGCCGGCGCCTGATGTTAGTCCCGTTTCTAGAATGCTGGAGCTGTCTCTCGAATCCTGTAGATGGAGGGTTAGGGCACCCTCACTGCCCTGCTGCACTTCTCTCCTAGCCCCCTTAGCCAAGAGCCCACAGTGAGCCCTAAGGGACGGCGCGTCCCTCCCCAGGGGTTTCCCGAGTGTTCCGCGCGTCTCCTTCCAGCAGCTGTGCGCAGGCTGTTATGTGGGAAAAAATAAAATAAAAATAAAAGTAAACAGATGCTCCTCCATTGCACAGTACTCCAGGGCTCTGCCCCAGCTCTGTGTGGGGCCTCGGTCTTCATGCCCTGTGCTGGGGCCCAGACCCTGGGTCTGGGGACCGGGAGCTGGGGGTGGGCTCAGGCCTTGGCTCCTGTTGGCATGCTCCCTTTTGAAGGGGGCCCAGATCCACCCTGGACATTTAGACTGGGCTCAGAAGAGCCCATGTGTCTCCTCAAGATCGCACTGGGATGTGCCCCCCAGGAGGAGGGCAGGAGGAGGACACAGGAGACCAGGGCTGACATGGCTTGGGGGTCCATGTCCCCTGACGAGGAGGGCACTGCGCCAGCAGGCGGGACCCCAGAAGGCCAAGCAGCCCGAGGCCCCACAGAGAACAACGGCTCCAGCAAGGGGTCTCGGAGCACACCCAGGGCCCACCCTGCCCCGCGCAAAGGGCAAGGAACACACACGGGGGTGCTGCTTCTGAGCCCTCGCAGTGAGCGGGACGGGAGCCTCGGAGCTCCGTCCACCGTGGGGCACCCGTGCACCGTGAGGAAGGCCCAGGAGGAGCTGCCAGCGTGGCTCTGTCCAGGGTGAGGAGTGAGCGGCTTGGGGAGGAGCCGCTCCAAGACGCCCTGGCAAGCCCCTGCCACATTCCAGAACACAGAGGACCACGAGCCCCAGCCCGGCCCCAGGCATCCGGGGCTGGCGACCAGCCCGGGTGCTTCCTCCCCTCCCAGTCCCTCTCTCTCCGTCCTCTTTCTGCATCCTGGGGCCAAAGGTTCAGCCGGAGCTGCCCTCTCTCTTCTCTACCGAGGAGCTGCACTGGGACTGGGGAGAGTTAGGGGAAGCGATAGGTGTCGGCCGGGGCTTGGGGGCCAGGGGTTTAGCATTGCTGGGGCTGAATGAGTTTGTCCAGGAAGGCTTAAGGGAGTCTGAGCAGGGCACTGGAGGAGCAGCAGGAAGTTTGCCCCAGGCAGCCGGGAGCCCTGTAAAGCTGGGTGAGAGGGGGAAGGTCCCCTGAAGGGCTGTTGGGGACAAGGGCGGGAGGCACAGCTCCTCCCTTAGTCTCTGAATAAAGCCAGCAGCCCTAGCGTCGCCCACAAGACCTTCTCACCACGTCGGGACAGGCTCGCACCTCCGGCTCGGGTGCCTGGCAGCCCCCGCAGCGAGCCCCTGCGCCCTCTCCTCCCGGCCCGTGGACACCCTCATCCCCTCCGCCTGTCGCTCCCGCTCCTGGGAGCAGCATGTCTTCCTCCCAGGGTCCTTCTTCCTGCAGCTGGCTAGCCTGCCTCTTCTCAGTGCGGCCACACCCCGGTCTGCATCAGCACCATGAACACCACTCCTGACCCACCTCCCCTGTCACACCAGGCACACGCAAGCCCCACCAGATCTCACACACACACACACACACACACACACACACCAAGACTGGCCAACCGCAGTCAGAGACGACCTCAGCAACGTGTCCGAGGCAGCCAGCTTCCAGTAAAGCAGACACCACACAGAGCACCTCAACCTCCCGTTGCGTCCTCTTTGGGGAGGAGGCCGGGCTGCAGCGGGCATGGCCACACAGCTCTTCCAGGAAGCACTAGTGATTTTGGATCGCGCGTGGCAAGCACCCTGTGCGAGTGCGCAAGCTCCCGGCGACTGGGATCGGTCATGTTCTCTTTCGCACTGTCAGTCAAACACCACTGCAGGCTTCATAAGTAATTACTTCTTCGTTTGGTTAATGAAATATTAATTGATCAGGCTCTTTGGAGACAATGTCAACGTTAAGACCTGGTCCCTGGCCTCAGTCTTGAACGGGCTGCAGGCAGGGGGTACTCACCGTGGAGTTCCTGCCCAGGCTACATAGCAGTAGCAAACACGAATGAACTTTCTGTGCTTAGGGGTGGAAAGGCTCCTGGCCCCTAGCCCACACCCTCGCTTTGTGACATGGAAGGCTGAGGCTTCCATGTGGAGATTAACTGTCAAGGTCACGGACGGCTTTGACCTTGGTCTTGGAGGTTTGGCGTTCCCTCCACCCTGCCACAGCCTCGTCCTCCTCCCACTGCTGTTCCCCAAGCTGTGGCCTGGTGGGAAGCTCTCAGGCGTTTGTTTCAGAACGGAGTTCAAGTCCTGATGTGGCTGCTTCATGGCCGTTCAGTCGAGAGGGTCTCGAGCGGCTCTCAAGTGACTCGCTTGTGCCAGAAACTCGGCCGGGGGTGAGGGTTCCCGGGTGCTCGGAGCCCGTGTGTGCAGGGTGCGTGGTGCTGACTCCTGCAGGCCTTGACACCTGCCCCCTTCCTCCCAGGCCTGAGGACTCGGTCTTGCTTCTCTGTCCTCCCCCTGGTGCCTTCCAGGCAGCCGATCGTCCACTCAGAAAGGCCTCACAGGGGCCCCTCCGTTCCGCCCCCCGTGTTCATTCAGGTCCTATCCCGCCTCCTCGTGTTCATTCAGGTCCTATCCCGCCTCCTCTCCAGAGCTCCCTCTGCGCTCCATGAGCTCCGAAGTGCAGGTGCACAGGAGGAGAGCAGGGTCTCCCTTCCTCCCCCATCCGCCCAGCACATCCCACTGCGCTTCAGCGACGGAGCATTTCCTCCGCTTTGCCTTCCAGGATGCAAACTTCCCCTTCTCCCTTCCTTTTCCTTCTTTTGTGTTTCCTTTTCTTTTTTCTTTTTTTTTTGACAGGCAGAGTAGACAGTGAGAGAGAGAGACAGAGAGAAAGGTCTTCCTTTGCCGTTGGTTCACCCTTCAATGGCCGCCGCGGCTGGCGCGCTGCGGCCGGTGCACCGCGGCCGGCGCACCGCGCTGATCCGATGGCAGAAGCCAGGTGCTTCTCCTGGTCTCCCATGTGGGTGCAGGGCCCAAGCACCTGGGCCATCCTCCACTGCACTCCTGGGCTACAGCAGAGAGCTGGCCTGGAAGAGGGGCAACCGGGACAGAATCCGGCGCCCCAACCGGGACTAGAACCTGGTGTGCCGGCGCCGCAAGGCGGAGGATTAGCCTGTTGAGCCGTGGCGCCGGCTCTGTGTTTCCTTTTCCCATGTGTCTATTTTTCCTTCTAGGATCCTAATTCCTCCCCCTTTTCTCCTTCCCCAGGGCTTTCATAACCACCTCCACCCTTCCTCCTGTTACCATTTTTGTCTCTTTTTAAAATAGATTTTTATTTATTTATTTCCATTTTATTTCAAAGGGAGAAAGAGAGAGCCAGAGGGAAAGAGAGATTTTCCATCCACTGGTCCGCGCCCCAAATGCCAGGCATCAGGAACTTCGCCCAGGTCCTCCACCTGAGTGATAGGGACCTGGGTACTTGAGCCTCACCAGCCTCCCAGGAGGTATGTTAGCAGGGAGCTGAGATCAGGAGCAGAGCTGGGGCTTGAACTCATGCACTCCGGTATGGGACGCGGGCATCCCAGTGTCTTAACCGCCGCAGCAAATGTCCACCCGTCTTCCATCTTTAGAGGGGCAGGTGGTTGATGTTGTCCACACACAGCCCCTCCCACAGCCGTCTCACCTGCACCCAGGCATCTCTGCCCGGCTCAGTGCTGCTCTGGGGGCCGCTGACCTCTGCCCTCCACCCCATTGTCCTGCCGCGGTCTTGGGTGGACTGGAGACCAACCGGGAGTGCTCCCACCTGCCACCTGACCCAGCTGCCTGCAGAGGCGGGAGGAAGCAGAGTTCAGGTGGCCTCTTAGCTCCTCTGACAAGTGCCCTCCCTGCTTCCCGTGGAGAGGCGCTCCAGCCCCCCTCGCCCCAGGCCCCTCTCCCTGGGCTGCGCTGGCCCCTGCCAGAAGAATTCCTGAGCAGGCCGCAGCAATCTATCTGGAAAACAAACCCGGTGCGCAGCCACCGCAGGCTGGGCCAGAGGATTCCGGGTGAATCCACAGACGCCCGGCACGGCTGGAATCTCGTAAATCAGGAAAGGGTTTGGTTGTTGTTTCAAGCCTTCATCCTTTCTGGTGCCGCTGGCTCCTTGCTCCCTCTTAGCCCTGCTGGCTCCCCTCTCTCACCCCTGGAGCTGGGGAGGAATTTCCAAGTGGGGGAGGCAGGGCTGCAAGAGAGGCAGCCGGTTGGTCTGGAGTGAACCATCCTCCTGCCTGCCGTGGCCTTGACCTTCAGCTCGTCTAGGGGACCTCGTTGGTATTCTAGTCCCTGCCAGCCGGGGGATCAGCAAGGAGACTGCGGGCAGGGAGCAGGATAAGACCCTGCCAAGCCGCTTCATTTCCATTCATCCTGTTTATGCCCCAGCAGTCCCAGACAGGGCTTACCGTGAGGGACGGGCCATAGGGACCATGGAGTCAGCTGTGTCCAGTCTTGAACCCTTCCCATCACCTTGGCTCCCCAGGCCGCCACAGTCTGCCCTTGGCCTAGCAGGACGCTCCCCAAAGCTTCCAGCATTGGCCTTGGGCAAATGACCGCAGCTCTCTGGGCCTCAGCTTCCCGTTCAGAAAGCAGAGGTAACAGCAGAACAATGTCTCCAGCATCCAGGGGGCAGGGTTCCAGGACCCCCTCAGATCCCGCAATCTGTGCAGTATTTGCAGATAAGCTGTGCACATCCACCTGCAGAGTACTTGCAGCACCGACCCCGTGTGATGCTGTGTAAATAGTGTTGTGTTGTACTGTTTAGGGAACACAGATGAGAAAAATAAGTCTGTACATGTTCAGGGCAGACAATTTTTTAAAAAAGATTTATTTGAAAGGCAGTTATATATATACAGAGAGAAATCGTCCATCCACTGGTTCACTCCCCACATGGCTGCAACAGCTGGGGCCAGGCTGAAGCCAGGAGTCAGGAGCTTCATCCTGGTCTCCCACATGCGTGCAGGGGCCCAAACATTTGAGCCATCTTCCACTGCTGCTTTCCCAGGCCATTAGCAGGGAGCTGGATCGGAAGTGGAGCAGCCGGGACATGAAGGGGTGCCTGAATGGGTAATGGCACCGCAGACAACTGATGGACCAACTGTGCCACAGCGCCGGCCCCCAGACTGAGTTTTTTTTTCCTGATTATTTTCCACTGTGGTGGGTTGGATTGGAAGCCACAGCTCCGGCAGTCCCAGAAGGGCTTACAGCAGTGCCGGTGCATAGTGAGAGTCATGTTGGTGCTTGTGTACTAAATTCCTCCCAGCTCTGACGCCACCCGGCATCACGCAGGCAACAGCTCATCTCTCAGGTGCCAGGGCCGTCCTGGGCTCTGCATCCTCTTCTGCTCCCGGACTTTCATTTGCTCAACAAACGTTTGCTAAATACGTAGCATGTGCTGAGCGCTTGGCCTTGGGTTTCCCTGTGAATAAAACAGAACGGCTCCTGTGCACACGGAATCGCAGTGAATGTAGAAATGCATTCATGATTTCTAATGTGCTGGGTGCTGTAAAGGAATAAAATATGTGGACGCTGTGTGAGAACAGGACAGACGACAGAGGAGCTACGGGGGGACCCACAGCTGGTGACTGGGGATGACCATTCCAGACATGGGACCACCTGTCTCAGAGCCCCCAGGTCGGCAGGAACATGACAGGTGGCTGGCACCGGAGGAGGTTGGGGCCCAGACAGGGGCTCTGAGGGAGGGGGCCAGGGAGGAGTGGAGGGCCAGATTTAGGGCCTGGGGCGAATTCCCAGCACAGTGTAGGGATGGAGGGCTTTGAGAAGCAGTGTGGCACAAGCCATTTGGTTGAGAGGGACTTCCCGGGCCGTCAGGGGCAGGGTGACTTGGTAAGAGAGTAGTCAGGAGCAGCTGCAGGGGTTGGGGGGAGACGCTGGTGCCTTAGAGCAGAGGTGAGGCCATGGGGTGCGGGAAGGCGGGGCAAGCTAAGATGTGCATTGGAGGTGGCGGGAAGGGCCTGGGAGCGCCACCTGCAGGAGAGCTCTCCACCGTGGAGCGTGGTGGGACAGTGACGGTGGCTGTGGGTGATGAAGCTGCGGGTGGCACCGAGGGTGGCTCTCTCCACGTTGGAGAACCCGAGTCTGTGAGGATGGACAAGGAGGAGCTGCCTTACCTCGACCTCCCAAAGCGCCCGCTTTTGAGTACGCTCCATTTGGCCTCTCACAAAGACCTGGCACACAACGGGAGACCCCTGAGGAGGGAGTCTTCAGAGCACAGGGCGGGGAGCGGCCGTTGCCCCCCTGTCCTAAATCCCACACTCCCCTTCCTAAGCCTTCAGGGTCTCTGGGTCCAGGTTACTTCCGGCTCCGCCGCTCCCTAGCCACGGGATCTTGGGTGTGCTACCTACACGACTCAGAGCCTCACTTTCTTCTGCGAAATGGGGACGGCAGGTTGGCATCCACCTGCACCCCGCAGCCTCATCATTCAGACAGCCAGGGGGCGAAGGGCACTTCCACCACCTCCTGGGGTCCCACCGTCCCCTGAGACCCCACAGCCACTCTAAGCCCTGCCTTCATCAGTCTGCTCAAGCCGTTGGGTTTTTGAATTCAAGTTCAAGGAGTGACATTTACCCATGTTAGATGCAGCCGCCTGCCAGTTTCCTTTGATTTTGATGAGGGAGGGGAGGGGTCAGGTGATGTCACAGACACAGCATGCCGGTGCCTCTGTCATTCATTTGCCTCCTGGTGGGGAGGGGGGCGGAGGCAGGGGTGGGCTTGGGGCGAGGTGGGGCCAGGGACACAGCGTGACCCTGCCTAGACCGAACGGCATTTGTCACAACCAACCTGGCCCCTTCTCCCAAGTCCAGTGCTGACTGAGCCTGAGACCCGGGACGGGAGAAGCCCATTCAAAGTCCCTTCGGGGACTGGCTAGCACCAGTCCTGTCTCTTTACCATCTGACTTCTTTCCAAACCACTGTCACATCCCCTGACCCCCAGTCACAGGAGAACGTGGCTTGCCCTGTGGCTCTGCATAGCCCTCTGCGTGCCGACTCCGGCCCTCGGCACACCCCTCCACTGCTTCTGTGCCAGGGAAACAGCCGCCCCCTTCATCCCCTCCTCTGACCTTTCCACGGTCCCTGTCCCCAGCCCAGCCACTGCGATGGCAACCTTGGACAGCACACGTGACGGAGCCGCCTTCCTGCGGGTGGCTCTCCCCAGCTCTCTGTGACCCCCCAGTTCTCCTGCCCTCCAGTACCTGCCTCTGTCCATGGCCAGAGCTTGACTTGAAGGTGACCCTGGCATTTAGCTAAGACCTGCAGGGACAGTCAAACCCAGAAGCCCCTGGGCCCATTGATTCTGAAGTCCCTGACTCAAGAGGATGGGAGTGGAGGGACACACTCGAGGCCAGGCACAACCACCGCCCACGGTGGGCACCCCCCTAGGCCTGACACTGACTGCCTTCTCCTGTGAAAGCACTCCTGGTTCACTGCGCATGGAGGGGAGATTTTTCCAGGGGATAATTTCTGAGAAAATCCAGATTTCCCTAACAAGCAGCTTTGCAGATGAGTAGGGGGGCAGCTCACAAATTAACCCTCACGGGAGCCAGCTGCCCAGCCGGGGGGGGGGTCTGGAAGGCTCCCCCTTCCTCCTGTCCCCCTGCCTCTCATCAATCTTGGTTCTTTTAGTCAGCCAGTTTTCTGATGTGGCTTGGGGAAGACTCGGGGGTGGGGGAGAGGAGGCCAAAACTGAGACAGAGGAGGAATAAAAGCCGGCCTTTGCATTTGTGCAATGGTTTATGACGGTTTATGACTTTCCAAGCACTTTTGCCTCTGTAAACCTTATGTTGTGCTATTCCGTTTTTTGTTTTAAAATGTATTGATTTGGAAGTCAGAGCTACAGAGAAGGACAAGAGAGCTCTTCCATTCGCTGGTTCACTCCCTGAATGGCCACAATGGCCGGGGCTGTGCCGGTCCCAAACCAAGAGGCAAGAGCTTCATCCTGGACTTCCACATGGGTAACAGGGGCCTAAACACTTGGGCCACCCCCCACTGCTTTTCCCAGGCCATTAGCCAAAAGCTGGATCAGAAGTGGAGCCGACGCCTGTATGTGCGACGCCACCGGCTTCACCCACTCTGCCACAGTGCCTGCCCTGTTGTTATTCTTACCTGTCAATTCACTCATCAGGCTTCAGTCCATGTGAGGGAGGTCATCTTTGGGGCGGGGCGGGGCGGGGTCTGTCCGAGGGCCCAGCCCAGCAGGTGCCTGTCCCAGAGTGGTCACGGCCAGGCTTCCCCTCTCTGAAGTGCAGTCGCCGTCTCCTTTCTCAGCTGCACTGAGCTTCCCCCAGGCCGTGTATTTCTGCCCTGGCACTGGCTGCAGGGCGTGTGTTTGCACAAGGGGGTCAGTTCCCCAGCCCCCGGCCCCGCAACAGTCCCATCTGCCCTCCGAAGCCCCTGCAGAAGGGGACTGCGTGGGGCTGCCCAGACACACATGGCCCAGGCGCCCTGGAGGCTCCGCGCCTGCGTGGCACCGAGCCTATCCTGCTGGCTCTGCAGGGCCCCGCCACGCCGCGTGCTGCCCGCCCTTCGTCCAGTCCCGCTTCCTCGTTTGCAGAACCTGATGTTGTCTGGGAGGTGGAGACCAAGGCATCCTCCAAAGCTGTTGGTTTTCCAGGCTCCCGATTGCTCCAACGATGATGTGACAGTCCTGGCCAATGACACTGGAAAATTATTAAATTTTTAAACAAGAAAGAAGGAGACAGAGCTGGCGCGTGTGTCTGGCTTCTCCCCTCCCTGCGTGTGAGATGTCTGGGAGAGGAGTGGCCACTCACCCGGTGGAGGATGCGGGCCTGGGAGCCGGAGGGCACCTTCCAGACACCCTGCAGCCCCTGACCTCCTCGTCACAAGAGGCAGACGCAGCCCCCGTGGGGCCCAGAGGTCAGGATTCTGTGACCTCCACGCTGGCCGCCCCTCTCTGATCTCCCTGGCTCCTGCCCACTTCTGGGCTCTGCTGGCCCCCGTCCGCTCCCCAGGGCGGTTACCTCTCTCATGAGTCTTCCGTCCCCTGCCAGCTCCCCACAGGAGCACCAGGCCCCCCTGGGGGACTCTCAGTAAAAGCTGTCGATCAGAGCTGACCTGCCCCGGCCTGTGTCCCCCAAGCACGGCTGTGACTCCACGGATTCTACCTCGGGCTTCTCTGTGAACCGCCCAGCCCCTGCGTGTGTCCTCCGAAGGGGACCTGCCCTGTCACCTCTTCTAAGGAGCAGGAGAGCAGGTGCAGCTCGGCTGCCTGGGGGTCCTCTTCCTCTGTCCTCCCTGAGGCTGCCGGAGGGGCGAAGGGCCTGTGCAGGGGCTTACTCGGGTGCCTCTCCCCGCTCTGGATTTACAGGGCAGACGAGGTGAGCAGGTGCCGTCTCCAGCCTTCAGGCAGATAATTCTCCAGCTTCCAGGGCACAGAGGACTCAGAGGCCCTCTTCAAGCCTTAAGATGAGACAGACGCCGGACTGCAAGACGGGCCCGGGGCTTGGTGCTGTGTGGCCTGGGGCGAGCAGGATGCTGGCCTGGGGTCTAGGGAATGTCTCCTGAAGACACTTCCCCTACTGTGGGACCAGGGCCTACAGGAAGCTGTGGTTTATCTGCTCACCAACCTGTGAGCTCCTTCGAGGCAAGAAGGGTTCAGGGTTGTTTCTACCACCTAACAGGATGCCTGGCACAAAAAGGGTGCTCAGAGCCATTTGTGGGGAGGAGGGAGCAAGGCCTTAGATGAACTTATGCAAATGAGCTGCCCCTCCCCTCTCCCTGCAGCCCAGCCCTGCTGGGTGGGTCTGAGGGTGTCACCCCCAAGTCTCCCTTAACCCGCCAGGCCCAGACGATGCCTCCTCTCACTTCCCCTTGACCTTTTGCAAACCCGAGCAGAGCCCATCACTCAGGGCCCCAGCATCGTGCTGGAGATCCCATTACCGCGTCCATTGAGCTGCACAGAGGCTCGGCCCCTCTCCCCACCAGGACATGGAGTCCTTGAGGGACAGGGTCAGAGCGTGTCCCCAAGTGCATGAGGGTCTCAGGTCCCCTGCGGCTGGAGGTGGCACAGAGCAGGGACTGAGATGCAGGCTGAGGCGACACAGCTGCTTCCTGGGGTGGGGGCGGGGAGGCAGACAGAGCCCACCGGTGACTTGAGCCCGACCACCGGCGCATGCTGCGTCTGGCCAGGCTTGTCCTGCACGAGGACACACGCAGCTCTGGGCACCAGACGTCAGGACACAGTCTCGGAGCAGGATGGAAGACGCTCAGTGCTGCTGGCCCCTCCAGCCCCGGCTCCTGCATTGCCGGAGGAGCAGCTGGACCTCAGGGATCTCCTAGGCCAGGGACCCCTGTGTGCACCCTGGGTCACTCTGGGTCCCCGGGGACCACCCTGGGGACCTGGCAGACAGTTTCAATCCCTCCATAGAGCGAGTAGAATTTTCATCCTACGGGGAGACAGAGCTGACTAAACTGAAAGATGGGCTTTCTTTGCTTTGGGCTGGAATTCTATCAACACGGTGTCCTCCGGGGACAATGAATTATTTGACAAATGCAGTTTGGCTGATAAAATCTTTCAAAATACAGAATCCTTCTTTCTGATGTTTAAAACGTTGGGAGTCACTGACCCAACTCAACCACTTCTCTCCAGAGCTGAGAAGGCAGCGGCCCCCAGGGGACACACAGCTGAGCGTGGCGCCTCCAGCCAGGACCCAGCAACCGACCCCGGCAGCGGCTCCTTCCGCGGTGCCAGGTGCCTCTGTCGGGTCTGTTACTCCTCCCGCAGGAAGGCTCCTTGAGTCGGCCAGCCCACAGCCCACTGCTCTCCTGGTGAACTTGTCTCTAGGGTGCCCCACTGGGCCCTGGCATTTATCACCATCTGTTCATGTCGACAGCTGTGTTGGGAAGTCCCGGGGAGTGGGGCAATTTTGCCATTCAATTCAGGTCTAGTATGAGCAGCATGATGGCTAAGGAAGACACCCCTCCCTTCCCCCTCCCTCCTTCCCCCCTTCCTCCCTCCTTCCTCTCTCTCCCCTCCTTCTCCCCCCCCCCCTTCCTTCTTTCCTATGCAACAGGAAGTCTGGAGGTAGGCAGGCCAGGGCAGGTGCAGCAGCTCAAGGAGGTGATGGAGGGCCAGGCTCATCTCATCTTTCTATCTCATCATCCTAGTGGCCTTTCTCCTCATGTTCCAAGACCCCTGCTGCACCTGCAGACATCAAAGTCCATGTCCAGGTGAGAGAAGGGGAAATGCGGAGGGGGAAAGAGAAAGGCCCCCTGCCGGGCTCTGCCTGGTTTATTCAGGAAGGGAAGGCCTCCCCTGGGACAGCTCCTACTCCCGTCCACCACCGCGCATCCTATGGCCACTTCTGGCTGCAAAAGACTAGGCGTTTAAGAGTTTCTCCTCCAGCCTCTGTAACTTGAAGGTGTGCAGTAGGGGATTGGATGGGTGGAGAGAGCCAACACAGAAACGCCCGCCCACCCTGCCTCCCTATTACGAGGGAAGGTGCCGCTGTGAGCCTGTCTTCCCGCCGGTTCTGTGGCTCCATGCCTGGCCTCCATCTCACTTCCAGCTCCTGCATCCCCAGGCTTTTCTGCTCAGTTATTCTGCATGCGTGCTTGTCAGTGCTACAACCAAGTGCCCGACACTGACTGGTTATGAAGGAAGAAGATATTTTGGCTCGCAGTCCAAGGTTGGTCACTCTATGTTGGTTCAGCTTCTGGTGAAGACATTCTTGCCGTTGGAGTCCTGAGGCAGCACAGGAAGTGCAGGTGTCTATGTCCCTGTGGTCTCTTACAAAGCCGCCAGGCTGACCTAATCCATTCACCTCCCGAAGAGTCCACCTTCAAAGCTATAATTGGATTGAGTTCCTACCATCTTAGTGTTGTTAACACAAGAGAGTCCTTGAGTTTGAGGGGACAAATATTCAAACCACAGCACCTGTCACTCCCAGTCTACAAAAGTCAGGGGCAAGCATTTGGTCTAGCAGTTGAGTAGGAAGGAAGCCTGCATGCCAGGTGCCTAAGGCCGGGTCCTGGCTGCACTCCCGATGCCAACCTCCCAGCAGTGCGGGCTCTGGGAGGCAGTGATGGCTCAGGTGTTGGTGCCTTGGCACCCACGTGGGAGATGTGGGTTGAGTTCAAGGCTCCCAGGTTTGGCCCAACCCAGTCCTAGCCATTGTAGGCATTTTGGCAGTGAACCAGCAGGCGGAAGTTCTCTGCTTCTCTCTCTCTCTGCCCTTTGAATGGAAAAGTTAAAAATTGAGAAAACATACCAAAAAGCCCTGTGGGAGGAGTGACCCAGGGGATTCGGTAGTGCAACCCTGGGTGATGCAATCATGGTGGTCGGTTTTTGCTGCCAGAGGCCAGCGATCCTCAGCTGTGCTTGTCCACAGAGCAGGAAGGAAACAGCTCAGAGCCTCATTGCGAGGCCCCTTCTGCCCACGGCTGAGATCCCGGGTCCCTCGGGGTCAGGGATCCCTGTCCCAAGTCCGAGCTGTTGCTGCCTGCGTGTGGACAGCCCGCGTCGTCTCTCAGACTGGGGACAGTGCACTCACCCAGAGGATGGTCATGAGGCCACGCTGGAACAATGCGCCCGGAATGGCTCTTAGTAGGAGGCAAGCAAGAGGAGGAACCGGGAGGAAGAGAGCCACGCAGCCTCCACATCTGACGACTGCACGCTTGGGCCATAATCTGACGCCATTGCTCGCGTCTCCTCCTGCGAGTGTGAAGACGTGCCTTTTCTGCCCTGCACCTCCAGTTAGGTGTCCTTCTGCACCACCCGAGCGTCCTCATGGCTTCCCGTGGCCGTCCAGTCTCCAGGCACAGCTCAGGCCCTCCTCCCGCACGCCAGGGCCAACTTCCCGTCGGCGTGCACACACCTCCCCTCGCTATGTCTGACGGTGGACTCCTCACCTGCCCCCTCCTGCGTTTCTCCCTCAGTCAGTCCGCTGTCTCGGAAAGGACGTCACGGTCCACTGGCTGCCCAAGCCGGGACCTGGAGATCCTCTGTGACCCACCCTTCCGTCCCCACATCCCACCACTGAGCTCTGGTACTTCCACCTCTGGACTTTCTCTGCTCCAACGCTGCCCTCTTGGTCTGGAAGTGGGAGGAGCCATCCCCAGGGGCTTCTGGGCTTTCTGCTGCCCTGAGAAAAGGCACAGAGGCTGCTGGGACTCTCTCCTTCTCCCTGCCTTGGTAGGATTGTCGTGTCCGCAGCCGAGACAGCTGTCTCGCAACCACGGGGGAACAAGCGAGAGAATAAATACCCAGCACTGGGGGGGGGGGGGACGTGGAGCAGAGGAGCAGGACGAGCCGCCCCGCCCCGCCCCGCCCCGCCAGCCCTGAAGATGCCGTTTTCTGACTTCCTGTGGGCAGACAACAAATGTCACTTCGGTTTGTAAGCTGCGTTGGGTGCTCTCTGACTTGAAGCTGAACGCTTTCTAGCTAATATCATTTCCTCATCAGTCTCCCTGGCCTTGTTCCCCTACTCTCGTTTCACGCATTCTTTGCACGGTGTTTGAAGCAGATGGCTCCGCTGTCTCGTTTTCTTGCTGACACGTTTCCGATGGCTTCCCGTCCTTTGGTTGAGTGTGGCTTGCACGACCAGTCTCCACGCCTTTCTTTCATTCACACTAACCGCTTGAATTCCATTCAAATGAGCTCCATTCCAAAGGAGCAGGTGTCCGGTGCCCCTTTTAGACCTGTGTCCCACAGTGTTGCTCAATGCAAAGGAGGCAACCGGCATTAATGTGCTCAATGCAAAGGAGGCAACCCGGCATTAATGCGCCAGGAGACTCAGGCATCGCAAGAGCGCCAGGCTCCGTCAGGTCCTTTCTCTGGGCTGTCACTGACTGTCTCGTGGAGTCTCATTTGTAGGCTGGCCACAGGGCACTGACACATCTCTGTCTGACACTGAAGTGACGCCCTTATTGATCCACATCTCTGCACTGGCTGTGAGTCTAGAAGGGAGAATTCCGCACTGTCCGTGGGACACTTGGCTGCAGTACAGCCCCTGGTGATAGTTCTGTGACTCATCCTCACGCTCGTGCTAACCCAGAGCTCCCGCACCAGGGTGCCTGGAGGCAGAGGGGCTTCCAGAGTCAGCCATAGGCTGGTCACATCAGCCGCTCCCCAAAGCTCATTAAGCTCATGAGGTTGAATCCAGATAACCTGTCCAGGCTCCACTCCTTAAAGTTCCCCTAACTTCACACCCCACTGTATAAGGATAAAGTGTGTGTGTGTGTGTGTGTGTGCGTGTGCGTGTGTTTGGGGGGTGTTGCAGAGCAGAGAGAGCAGCGAGGCTGCAGCTGGCTCCTGCCCCCACAGCCACTGCAGTACAATGAGTACAGAGACGGCGCTGGACGGGAACCCGGCAACTCTGTGCCTCGCTAAACGTGGGCAAAGACCAGCCGGGGAAGCCGAGGGGCAAAGTGTCACCGTATGCATTCTCTGTGCCGCAAAAGCAGCAGCGCCCGGATGCTGCCGTCCACTGCTCAGTTCCCTAAGACGCGCTCAGACAGTGGGAGACCTGGTCTGCGAAGGAGAAGGGAAATGTGCAGACGTGGCAGAGCCGGCAAGGCCCGCTATGAGCAGAAACAGAGACCTAGATCCCTCCCGAGGCGAGACAAAAAGAAACTCCAGGACCCCAGTGCACCCAAGAGGCCTCCTTCAGCCCTTTTCTTGCTCTGTCTGGACATTGCCCAAAATTCAAAGGAGGACATCCCGGCCTGTCTGTCCATCCGCAGTGCTGCAAAGAAAGCGCAAGCGATGTGGGCACAAGCAGCCTTGGGGGGGTGGGTGGGGAAGGGGCTGCTGAGCTGAGGGGACAATGGGAACACCGCATTGCTGCACACCGAGCCACAGGAAAACCTGATGCAGCAAACAAGGGGGTCATGCAGGCGGGAAAGAGCAAGAACGAGAAGGAAGAGGAGGAAGATGATGACGAGGAGGAGGAAGATGAAGACGATTGTGAATGAGTCGGTTCAGCAGTGTTTTGTTGTCTATAAAGCATTCACTCCCCATATTCAACTCACTCCTTTTGAAGAAAAAATGTGGAAGGTTTGCTGTTTTTTTTTTTTTTTTTTTTTTTTTTACAGAGTGGACAGTGAGAGAGAGAGACAGAGAGAAAGGTCTTCCTTTTGCCGTTGGTTCACCCCCCAAATGACTGCTACGGCTGGCGCGCTGCACTGATCCAAAGTCAGGAGCCAGGTGCTTCCTCCTGGTCTCCCACGGGGTGCAGGGCCCAAGCACTTGAGCCATCCTCCACTGCACTCCCTGGCCACAGCAGAGAGCTGGCCTGGAAGGGGGCAACCGGGACAGAATCCGGCGCCCCAACCGGGACTAGAACCCGGTGTGCCGGCGCCGCTAGGTGGAGGATTAGCCTAGTGAGCCGCAGTGCCAGCAGATTTGCTTTTAAACTATACAATGTCTTTTTTTTTTTTTTTTGCATAGTTCACGTGCTACCATGTGCGTCTTTAGCTAGCCCTGTCCTGGCGGGATTTTCAGGAGCCACTGGCTTGCCTGGCACAGTGCGGGGCTGTAAACAGTGGCAGCGACATGAAGGCAGGCTTGGGTTGGTGCACAGCACAGCCAGGTGGATATGGGGACGGGCGCTTCTCCATTTTCTGCTGTCTCTGATGCCGCTTATATGAAATATTGTTGTGCTGTTAACTGAATACCACTGCGTAATTGAAAAAAAAACTTGTAGCTGTTTTGTTGGCAGTCTGAATGCTTCTAAGTAAATACAAGGTTTTTATTTTAAAAAGTGTGTGTGTGTGTGTGTGCGCGCGGGGGACACGGCTGCACCCGCTGACTTGCGAAGCCTCATTCTGTGCCACTCTGCTCTGCGTCTCTCAGCACCAGTGGCGTCAACCTCCTCGTTTTCCCATGAACCATAAACTCTTGCTTTAGGGTTCAGACACGCTCCTTGCTCTGCTGAGCATTGCCCTGCTAGCTGTCACCAGGGGACGCTCGGCTCCCTTTCAGCCTCAGGTCAAGTATCTCCTCCTAGAGCAGACGTCCCTGACTTTGAATGTCACCTTCCAGAACATTCACACCTTTTTTAAGGTTTATTTATTTATTTATTTGAAAGGCAGAGGTAGAGAGAGAGGGAGAGACAGAGCGATCTTTCATCTGCTGCATCATTCTCCAAATGGCCATAATGACTGGGGCTGGGCCAGGCCAAAGCCAGGAGCCAGGAGCTTCTTGCAGGCCTCCCACGAGGGTGCAGGGGCCCGAGCACTTGGGCCATCTTCTGCAGCTTTCCCAGGTGCGTTAGCAGGGAGCTGGATCTGAAGAGGAGCAGCAGGGACTTGAACCAGTGTCCGTGTGGGATGCCGGCACTGCAGGCGGCGGCTCAGCCAGTCCCAGCACCCCTCATTGTTAAGTCAGGAGCTTCCACTTGCCTTACACAGCCTCTTCACACCCCCTCCCCACCCTGGTTCACTGCGCTCCCTGGGGGCACATTTCACTTCCCCACCAGACTTGACACCCGTCCCGTTACCATGGTTGCACATGGACTCACCTGCCACTCATGTCTGATGTGGCTCCTTGAAGTCACTGTAGCCCCCGAGAAGAGTGCGTGGCCAGCAGCAGGCTCTCCATGCACTGTAGATGAGTACGTCCATGGCAAGAGGAGCACGGGCACTCCGGAAGTGGGGAGTGGGGAGCGGGACGGGCAGCAGGGTTAGACTGAGCTGCTTGGCCGGTACAATGTGGGCAAACGGTGCCCTGGCTCATCTGTTTTGGGGCAGTGGACAGAGAGTGTGGTGTTTCTGTGTCCCAACGAGGATTTGCATATTTCTGTTTTACTGGAAAAACAGAAGCTACCCCAGTGGAGGGAGGTGGGGAAGGCAGAGGGCCTCGGCTCTAGAGCCTCATCCGCAAGCCACAGGGCTATTTGCAGAACTCCCCGTGGGTCTGGGCCACGTTCAGGGAGTTCCCAAGCCAAGGCTGGCTGCAGAGCTCAATCGCCCGTGTAAGACGTGAGACGAAGCTGGATTTTGCTCCCCGAGAAGAAAGCAGAAGCGAGGGAAGGGGATTCACTGAATGAGACCGAGGGTCTGGGCTCAAGCTCAGAAAGCCAAGTGTAGGTTTACAAAATGGAAACAGCAGTCTCTTGTTGAATGCCATTGGCACTGTTAGGATGTCCATCTTCTCCTTCATTCGATCTTCCTCCTCCCAGGTCCCCATCTGGATGGAGGTGGCTGGGACAGGGCAGTCACCAGGAATGTCCCAACGACCCTGCTCTGAATGAATGACTCAGCCAACGCAGGGCTGTCCCCTGGGAGCTGTGGCAAACCTGGTGTGCACGGCCTGCTTTGTGTGAGTCAAGTCGTGATGATGGCTCAGGTCGGCATGGACACATCTTGTGTAGGAAGCGTGTGCTCTCATTGTGTAGCTGACGGATGTGTGTGTGTGCATGTGCACGTGTGTGCACACACACACTCACGAACCCTTCTCATACAATGATGGACGACCTATCGACAGGGTCCTGGTGGTGTCCTTGTGGTGTCCTTGCTGGGGGTGCTGTAAACGGTCACGTGACCAGACTTCCCTTCCTCACGTAGGGACGCTGAGCCCCCTCCTGCCTTCCCAGGGTCTGGCCAGCTCTCTCCCTCTGAGCCTAGCCAGGAAACTGCCCAGCCCACCCCACCTTCCCTCTCCTGCGCCTGCCTATTCCCCCGTCTTCCTCCTCCAGCCCCAAGAAGAGCCAAGGCCCTTAACCAAGAACAGGAAAACAAAAAAATCAGGTCACCAGATGTGTTCCATCCCCTCCCCTCCCTCCGCAGCCGCCCTCCCCAGAAGCTGATGAGTTCTGAGCGTATAGACGGCGAGTACCTGGCTTCCCCCCAGGCCCGCCGAGGCGGAGCCTCGGTGCCACACCGGCCTCCCACATGGCCCACCGCAACTCTCGCTCTGTGGCCTGGCCCATCTGCTCTGTCTAGACGGCTCCAGGAGACCCTGCGTGGTTTTTCCTACCCTGAATGAGAAGCGATTCAGGGGCCCCCGACTGCCCTGCCAGGTCTCCCTCTCTCTCTGTGTGTGGACACCGCCTGTCTGGGGATGGGAGGACGCTGGGGTCTGGGGTCCGCGTCCCTCGTAAGATGCCGGAGGGCCATGGGCGGCCCTGCCTCTGCTCCTGCACTGCGTCCCGCAATGCATGTCGGGTGCCCGGGGACAAGCAGCATCTGGGATTCTCATTGGAAACTGTTTACAGTGGACGTGCATGGCAGGCTCAGTGCCCACAGCAGCCTGCCTCCTGCCAGGGACCTTCAGGAACACTCTCTCCAAGCCAGCGTGGCCTGCTCTGGGCACAAGCCCCCTCTCATTCCCTGCACCCTCCCCAGCCACGTGGATGTGACTCACGCAGGCTCTCTGAGCCCCTGCCAAGTGTGGCCAGAGCACTGCCCGGATGAAGCCGAGATGGGTCAGCTCAGGAGCAGGGGACAGGCCAGGGTCCCTCCCTGCTGGACTCCTGGGGCCCCTGCACCCTCCTCCCCAGGTCGCCGGCCACCTAGCCCAGAGGCAGCGGCACAGCCCTACCGCCGGGCAGAAAGGGGCTCTGCCTGCCCGCGCTGCTCCCCCCTCCCAGAGCACGGCACGCCACGCCGCTCCTGGCTTCCTAGGGAGCTCAGCCCACCAGGCAGTGCTTACTTCTCTTACTTCCAAGAAGAAACTCGGGCTCTGAAGCCTAAGTGAGGCAGAGCCCACAGGATTCTGAAGCTCCCTGTGGCGCTGCAGTAGTGGGGCCCACTGCCGTGCGTTTGCCCAAACCCACACACTGAGCCCCAGTGGCAACACCGGACGTCGGTAAGAGCGATGTGTCCAACAGTTGGCTCACGGCTGGCACGAGGGGGTCTCTCTGGCGGGGGGAGTCTGTGTGGGTTGGGATCAAGGACATTCAGGGACCTCTCTAACTTTCCACTCACTTCTGCTGTGACCCTCAAACTGCTCTAAAAATGAAGTCGACTGAAGCATTTTTTATAGATTTATTTATTTGACAGGTAGAGTTACAGACACAGAGAGAAAGGTCTTCCTTCTGTTGGTTCACCCCCTAAATGGCCGCTACGGCTGGCGTGCTGCTCCGATCCGAAGCCAGGAGCCAGGTGCTTCTCCTGGTTTCCCATGCGGGTGCAGGGGCCCAAGCACTTGGGCCATCTTCCACTGCACTCCCGGGCCACAGCAGAGAGCTGGCCTGGAAGAGGGGCAACCGGGACAGAATCCGGCACCCATATGGGATGCTGGCGCCGCAGGCAGAGAATTAACCAAGTGAGCCACCGCGCTGGGCCCTAAACATTTTAAATTATGAAAAACTTGTGACTTCGTTCTGGTCACACAGGAAGCAATTAACCTGGGATTTGGCCACAGGGCAGGCTGCTCTTGGGACCCTTGCTCCTCCCACTCAGGTGCCAGGCCCCGGGATGGGAGAGCCACCCCACCCTCACCCCACCCCTGCCAGTTTCTCTGCGCCTCCCACGTGTCTGTCACCTCCTGCAAGGGCCTCGAGCCTTGCCATAGCTGACTCTGTACCCTAGCATGCGGCACAGGGGCCGACAGGCGGTGGGTTTTGAATAATGCCTGTGGAGGAAATGCGTGCGTAAGTGGGGGCATGGGTGGAGAGGGAGAGAAGAGAAGGGAAGCTGGGGCAGGAAGGGAGGAAGAGAAGAAGGAGAGATGACAAGTCTGTAGCCCTTAGCCTGCGGATGGCTCTCTCCGTCCCTACTCCACAAAAACAAGCGTGTTCTTTGGGCAGAATGGAAAGGAGAAAAGTCGGAGTGGAAAAACCTTTGGTTTGGCAGCTCCACTGCCTGCCCTTACGGGGAGTGAGCCGCTCAGGCCCAGGCTGCGTGGCGGGCGGGCAGTGCCAGCAGTTGCCCCGGGGGACGGGGGGCCCGCACCTGAGTGGCAGGAACTCGGAGCCCAGGAAGACAGCGCTGGGGTGCATCTTCAGGGGCTGAACCCCGCACCCTTCTCCGCCTGTCTGCGCAGTGCTCAGGCGTTGGGAGGGGCCTGTCCTGGAGGCGTGCCAAGGAGCAGGCAGGCCCTCTGGGAGGCCAGGGGTGCGTCTGTGTTGCGTTCCAGCACCTACCTCTGTGCCTGATGCATGGAAGGTGCCCAAGAAACCTCGCCCAGAAAACCAAAAAGCACCTGTAGCTCTTGTTACTCATTGGCAACAGGTTGACCCGAGCCCCAGCCCCTGCTCTCAGATTGGCCCCAGCCTGATGGTGGAGACAGAACAGATACAGAGCACACCAGGTACAAATGAAGATGATAGAAACCGAGGGCCCCACCTGGGGCGGCACAGCGGGCGGAGCCAGGCCAGGTTCTTCAAAGGAGCGGGTGAGAATTATCTGGGCTAAAAGTAGAGCGCAGGATGGGGGTCCAGGTGGGGAGGGTCGGCTGGGATTCGAGCAGGGAGCGAGGACAGAAGGACGCTCACCCTGGGCTCTGCAGGCAGTGGCTGCCTCGCGCTGGAGCTTAGCCCGGCTCGCTGGTACCCAGGGCAGCCTGGGAAACAGCCCGCGATGGTGGATGACAGCGTGACCTCAGCGTCCTCCTTCTCAGCCTTGGCTGTGCGTGTGGATTATCAGAGGGTGGGGAGGCCCCGGTCTGGGAGAGGGCAGCGACTAAATGGAAAAGCGCAGGGAAGACGGTGGGGCCGGGGAAACCAGCAGAGGCGGGAGAGGGGGAGGCAGGGAGCAGAGGGGCAGTGCCGGTGCCCACAGTCTCTGCTCTGCTTTGTTTTGCCAGAGACGAGGCAGCTGGAGCAGCTGCCTGGAGGAAGAGTCAGGAGCCCTGGAGAATGGTTTGCTGGGTGCACTGCACAGGGGTCAGCAAACACCTGTCTGGGTGTCAGCCTGCTGGAGCTGGGCTGGCCGCACCTGGACATGTGACCCTGCTGGGACAGACCTGGGGGGGGGGGGGAAGAAGCAAAAAGCTGTTTTATTTGCATTACACCTCCTTGGTGGAGGATGCTTCTTATGCAAAATCAGTTCTCTCCTTCCTTATTTACAACTCCATGATCTGCCTCCCTTGCAGATAGGAGGAGCCCTGTGGTGGCCCTGGCCAAGGAGGCATCTGTAGAAGCTTCTGGAAGGGGAAGGGAAAGCCCAGATTTCCCGATATAGACGCAGCTCTTGCTTCTTGCGATTTTCCCTTTTCTTCTTGGTGTGTGACTGGGAAGCAATCTCGGGCTGAAAACCAGGCACGAAGCACGAGCAGCAGAAGGCTTCCGGAGCCTGCCCTGCGCAGCCCAGCTTCCTGCCGAGGGAGGGAAGAGGGAGCCCCAGGAACACGGCCCCGTCGCCGGCCAAGGGCACGCTGTCTGGTCCCGCGGCCCCATCAAGGCAGGGTCTACGTGGGACACGGGGATGGCTCAGCCACAGCAGCAGAAATGAGGTGGAGGCCGAGGCGTCATCTCCAGCGTGGCCGCTCCGCTGCCTGGCATCCGGGCGAGCAGGTTCCCCATCCTGCAGCCTCTGCGCCGAGGCAGGACCACCGCAGCACAGCTTTCAGAGGGGGGCTTGGAAGGCTCAGGTGAGCGTTCTGGGCCTGGACTGCAGGCAGATGAGGAAGAGATGGAGGGATCCCGTCCCCACCCCCCAGGCTATAACCCGTCCCTGTTTTCATTTTCTCTGGGGTTGGAGGAAAGAGAAGGGGCAGCAGCAATGCCAGACTTCCTGGCGGTCCCCAGACTGGTGTTGTGCCCTGCTCAGGTTCTGGCTCCCAACACCCCCACCCCACTCCCCTACCTACATGCACACGTACACACGCCACACAAACATGTGTGCACACACCCGTAAGCACACATACCCTGGACACTTGCCCATTGATTTTTTTTTTAAGATGTGTTTATTTGAGAGGCAGAGTGAGAGAAAGAGAGAGAGAGAGAGAGAGAGAGAGAGAGGTCTTCCATTGACTGGTTCACTCCCCCAATGGCCACAATGGGCAGAGCTGGGCTGATCTGAAGCCAGGAGCCAGGAGCTTCTTCTGGTCTCCTAAGCACTTGGGCCGTCCTCCACTGCTTTCCCAGGCCATAGAAGAGAGAGCTATGTGGAGCAGCCAGGACTTGAACTGGCGCCCCAATGGGATGCCGGCACTGCAGGTGGAGCCTTCACCTACTACACCACAGCGCCAGCCCCTTGTCCACTGATTTCTACCTCAACCCCTGTCATTTCCCAAATCTTCTCTCTCCTGGGAGACCTCAGAGATGGTTGGGCTTGGTTGGGAGACTTGAGTTCTGTTCCCACTCCAGAGACCGTGACCTTGGAACAGGCCATGCCTACCCCACACCTCTGTGTCTCCTCGTGTGGAAAAGCACAGCACTGCTTTTACCCGTGGTTCCCGGACACGGTTGGTAAAGATGTCGCTGGGCCAGGGTGAAGTGGCCCCCATGGCCCCCGTTTCCTTGGTGTCCCTCCCGCACTGAGCGCGTTCACGGATCAGCCCCCCTCACCCCGGAGACTGCTCCAGAAGTTAGACGACGGTGACCACCTTCACCGGGCTGGCCGACGGCCGAGGCTCAGGCACCATGCCTGAGGGGCTTCAGAGCCCCCACTAAATCACTGCCCACGTGGTGAGAGGGAACCGAGGAGAGAGGGAAGTGTGTGTGTCCGGCACTGGCTGTCGCAGATGTTTGGGAGACAGAACCAGTGTATAGAACATTTTCTCTCTCTCTCTCTCTCTCTCTGTTTCTGCCTTTTGAATAAAATGAAAATAAATGAAAATCCATTTTAAGGGTACTTTCCTGAAACGATGACAGAAGATTTTAGTTGTTCAGCTGGCAAAATAAAATTTATTCGCAGCCTGTTGCATTTTCCATTATTTCCCCAACAACTTAATTCCCAAACTATGAAATTGAAAGTCAGGGACCTTTAGGCTGTAAGGTCTTCCAAGTCCTTTCTGGCTTGTCACCCCCAGGTGCCGTGACTCAGGGCACACGTTCTTGGCAACATCCTCCCAGATGTTGGGCCCAGGTCTGCCTTGCAGAAGGAGAGCTGTCACTCAGAGAGGGCCTGCTGGTGACGCAGCCATAAAAGACTGCAAATATCTTGGGACAGGCATTTGGTGGAGAGACTACGACTGCCCTGGGAAGGCCCACAGCTCGTAGGAGAGTGCCTGGGTTTGAGTCTTGGCTCTGCTTCCCACCCCAGCTTCCTGCCAATGTGCAGTCGGGAGGCAGCAGGTGGTGGCTCAAGTCCTTGAGTCCCTGACATCCATGTGGGAAAAGTTGGAGGGAGTTCCAGCCTCCTGGCTTTGACCTGTTGCAACCCTAGCTGTTGTGGGTATTTGGGGAATGAGCCAGAAGATGGATGATCAATCTCTCACTCTCTCTCTCTCTCTCTTCCTCTCTCTCTCTTCCTCTCTCTCTTTCTCCCTCCCTCTCTCTCTTGCTCTGCCTTTCAAGTAGATGAAAATAAACATAGTAAACATTTTTTAAAAGAAGATTCCAGCTAGGACACCTGTGTTTCTTCTCGGAGTACTTGGGTTTGATATCCGGTTTCAGCTCCTGACTCCGACTCCCTGCTGATGTAGACCCAGGGAGGCAGGGACTCAAGTAGCTGGGTCCCTGCTGCCCACGTGGAAGACCCAGATGGAGTTCCTGGCTTGTAGTTTCAGTGTCACCCAGCCTGGGCTGTTGCGGGCAGCTACGGAGTGAGCCCGGGGATGGGAGCTTGCGCTCTCTCTCTCTCTCTCTCTCTCTTTCTCTGTCTGCCTTTCAAATAAATAGATAAAAATACAAAGTCTAATGAAGTGGAAATCTTATTTTGGAAAAAAAGGCTTAGAGTTAATATTTGTGGAAAGGGGGGAGAATCCCTTTTCCGTGTTTCTGTGTCACAACACAGGAACAACAGGCGGACGAGGGCTGCCAATCTGGCAGGCGTGGCAGGACTTGGAAGGAAAAGAACCGAAATGCGCAGGAGGACACTGGCTTCTAGTTGTTCAAACAGACGTGGCCCTGGAAGCTGGTGTAGCGAGGAAGACACGCAGCTGTTGAATAGATTGTGTGACGGCCCAGGAATGCAATTCCAAGTCTTTGATAGCCTCATGATTAGCAATAAGAACACAAATAGGGAAAGAGGAGGAGGAGTCTGGTTCCTTGGCTTGTGGCTTGAACCGGTGAAGGAATCAGCTCCTCAAAATAGTGCTATCTGGTGACAGGGTTTTAAGAAATGTTGATGTTGGCAACGTGGATTGCTCTATTTAGAACATGTTTTTCAGCTACGGTGGTCCGTTAGAACACCAAGAACAGTCAGCATCAAAGGAAAAACCCAGCTATAAAAAACAATCGGGTTAGAGCCTGCGTGAAATCCACAGCCCCGCAGCGTGAATTCAGGGGGATTTGTGCATCCTGAGCTTTTCGTGGGCTGGAGGCTTGAGGAGGGCGGCTGGCCCTGAGCAGAAGCTCTGGTTTCCATAACCCGTGATCCCCGACCCCCGCTGTGCGTCAGCCTCTCCCTCCTTCCCTTCAGCTTACAAGCTGGTGTTGTGGGGACCCACGTGCTCAGACACCCCCATCCTAAACACAGCGTCCCTCTGAGCCGGTGCCCTTCCTGCTGTGACCCACGCCCCACCCTGGTAGAAGGGCCACGTGAGCCACAGGACGCTGTGTGGAGCCTGTCTCAGATGCACGGCCAGCCGTCGCGCCAGCATAGTTACGTCCCATGCAATCCACAGAACACGCTGATACCAAAAAAATGTATTCGCCGTTCATCTGAAGTTCACTTTCAGATGAGTTCAAACGTCCTGCGCCCCCCGCGGGCGTGGCTTTGGCTTGCTGGATCTGGCAGCCCTGCTCCTTCCTCCTCCTCACTTTCTGCTCTGCCCGATTCTGGCTTTCACAACCTCCCCTCCGCCGATTCCGCTCTCCCGCATTGCCCAGGACCTCGCGAGGGTCCAGTCCAAAGGGCCTGTTTGTAGATGGGGCAGCAGGGGCCAGGACCTGCGCTGGCGCCCCAGTCACGTGAGGCTGTCTTCACCCTCGTCTCCCGTGGCGCTCACACTGCTACTCCCCCCTCTAACAACTCCGTCCCCACTTGCCGAGCTGGCCCCCACTCCCCTCCCCCGCTAAGCCACGCCTCCTGTGTCTGCTGCCCACCCCCCAGGGCCTGCCCAGCCCCTATGGCCTCCTCACCCATTGCACTGGCCACAGCGCCCCACAGCGCCCTTGCTCAGCGGTCAGAGGAGAGAGCAGGTGGCAAAGGGGTCCGCGCTCCGGGTGCTCCAGGACCGCCTGTGAATGATGGAAGCCGCATGGAGTCAGGCCCCGCCCCGCCCCCCCAGCCTCTTCTCTGAGTCCCCTTAGCACGCATTCACTTCACAATAGGTGCACTGACGTTTTTGCCTCTTCTTCTATGTTTTTTTTGTAGAGATTTATTTATTTATTTAAAAGAGTTACACACACACACACACACACACACACACATGGGGGGGGGGCTCTTCCATCCACTGGTTCACTCCCAATTGGCCGCAATGGCTGGAGCTGCACCAATCTGAAGTCAGGAGCCAAGAGCTTCTTCCAGGTCTCCCACGCAGGTGCAGGGGCCCAAGCACTCGGGCCTTCTTCCACGGCTTTCCCAGGCCACAGCTGGGAGCTGGATCAGAAGTGGAGCAGCCGGGATTTGAACCAGAGCTCATATGGGATGCCGGCTCTGCAGGCGGCAGCTTTACCTGCTACGCCACAGCCTTTGCCATCTTTTAATGGTCGTTATTTCCACACATACCCTCTGAGTGGGAGCTCTCTGAGCCCTCCTCCGTCGGGCTGTGCCCAGCTGGATGGCAGGGACTGACCTGCCCCACAGGGACATGTGGCTGTAAGGACTGATGAGCTGGACACCATCGTCTCAACTGTTGTGGAAAAGGCATCAATGAATTCAGGATCCTTTAGTAATAAAAAGCCCGAGCAGTTCAGTATAGAAGGAGAGAAACTCCTCACATAACAAAGGGCCTTCAGGAAAACCCACATCTGACATCCCAACCAGTGGGGGAGGTCAGAAACGGTCCCACTGGAATCTGACGCGAGGCCAGGACGCGCGCTCCGGCTGCTTCTCTTCACCCAGCACTAGAAGCGCCAGCGAGAGCAGGCAGACTAGAAAAAGAAATGAAAGCTTCCAAACTGGACAGAAAGTAATAAAATGACCCCTGTTCACAGAGGACATGGTCCTACTGCTGAAAACCCCAAAGATCACACACACACACACACACACACACTCACACGCACACACAGACACACACACGTATACACACAGACACCCTTACACAGACAGATACACAGACATACATATACACAGACACACACACATACATACACACAGAGACACACACAGACACAAACATACACACATAGACACACATATACACACACAGACACCCATACACAGACACATATACACACAGATACACACAGACACATACAGACATATGCTCACATGCCCACACAGACACACACACACACACATAGACACATATACACATGCACACATACAAACAGATACACATACACACATGTATATACAGACACACACATATGCACACAGAGACATACATACACACACATACAGAGAGACACACTAATACACATACACACACGCACGCGGAGATATACACACATACACAGACACACACACATGCATACACACAGATACACATGCATGAGCTTGTATATAAACACATACACACAGAGACACACAGAGACACACACACCAAGCTATCAAAACTAGTAAATGAATTCAATAACGTTGCAGGATATGAAATCAACAGCAAAAAGCAGTGGCATTTTAATACACAGACAAGGGACAGACACGACCCAGCAGTCTTGCTCCAACACAGACCTGGAAGAAACGTAGTCTGTGCCTCTCAAAGACAATAACCACGCCCCCATGGTCACCACAGCCTCACGCGCAACAGGGAAATGACCTGAGTGTCCTTGGACCAGGGAACAGTACAGAATATTCCTCAGCCTACAGAAGAAGAGCCTGCCCTTTGCCACAACGCAGATGAGCCTGGGGGTGTTATACAAGTGAAGGGAGCTGCAGACAGAAATAGAAACACTGCACACTCTCTCTTCAAAAAGTTCACAGAAATGGGTATGATGAAGAATACGCATGCCCCCAAACAAGGCTACCTTCTAATCCCCTGTTCCATGACCCCGCTGGAGTATCTGCTCCAATGAGGTACCAGGGATGAGCCTGCTGTTGGGAACCGTTCTCTGTGGAAGGGGCAGGCAGCATCCTGCCAATGACAGAAATTGGGATTTTTGCTCTCCAAATGACACTGTTACAAAAATAAAAAGGCAATCCACAAACTGGGAGGAAATATTTGCAAAACGGACATTGAAAAAAGATTTGTATCTAAAAAACATAAAGAACTCAATGAGAAGACAAGGAATTCAATTAAAAGATAGGCAAAGATTCTTCTAAACATTTGAGAATTTAGTCATTTTTAATTTATTTGAGAGTCCGAGAGACACAAAGAGAAAGAGAGTGAGAGCGCGAGCTTCCATATGCTGGTTTACTCTCCAAATGCCTGAAACAGCCAGGGTTGAGCCAATCTAAAGCCAAGAGCCTGGAACTCCTAGGGCTCCCATGTCAGTGGCAGGGACTCAGCACTTGAACTATCAGCTCTTGAAGATGGGCAGACTGGCGGAGAGAAGTTCACCAAGGAAAATCTACAGCCGGCAAGAAAGTGCCCGAGAAGACGCTCGGGCAGACGCAGCTGAAACCACGAAGGGACGCCAGCGCAACCTTCTAGAACAGACCAAGCTGAGAAGCCGCACCGCACAGCAACGTCTTCTAGTCTGTGTCGAGAACGGGAGGAGAGGCGCCAACAGCTCCAAACAGAAAGCAAAGGTAAAGAAACAGGAAGGGTGCCCGCTCGGCCCCGCTGGTTCATGCCGTGTCGACGTGTTGAAATGCTGCACGCACCCGTGAGGACGTGCAGGTGTGACGTTGTCGGGCATCGCCTAAACACTCCATTACAATACGGCGCCTGGCGGATGTTCGAGGGGCGTGTCTGCGGCTGCCAGGTTAAGCTAGGTAAGATCAGACCACCGGCAGGGATTTTAGGTCCGCTTTAGTTCTGGACACGTGGACAGTGCGTGATCCCCATACTTTACTTAAGGTGTCCCTGTGCGTGCTCCACCCATGCCTGCTCCCTTTTCTCTGATTGGCTCCCCTACTGCGCATGTCCTTCGTAAGCTTTATAAGCCTGCACACTTCCTCAATAAATCGGTTCCTGCTTCGACAGAACTCTGGGTGCTTGTGGTGTGTTCATCACCCGTCGACCTTAACCTTCCCGTTCACCTTGTTGGGGAGTGTCTGTACTGGTCCCTGCTGGTCAGGGGCCAGCCTCGGTCTTGAGACCCCGACATGACGTGTTCATCAGACTTTTTTAAAGAAAATAAATAAAGAGACCGACACTATCAAGCATTGTTAAGGGCGCTGTAAGCAGCTGGAACTTTCACACACGGTGAGCCGGGTTTATAGAAGGATTTAATTTAAGCATGAGGGAGAGGAGAGAAAGCAAATTTCAAGATAGCACTTTGGAAAATTGTCAGCTGCTTCAATAGTTACACATAGACCAGCCACTGCAACTCTCAGTATCGACCCAAGGGAAATGTGAACAGGCATCCACACAAGCACTTGAACCTGGATATTTATAGCAGCTTTACTTGTGAGAGCCCTGTGGTTGGCTGGAAAAAAAGCACAACCATCCCCCCTATCCCTTGCCCACCCCCACCCGCCCTGCCCCGCAAGGAAGTCCACATGCTAATCCTTGGAGTGTGAGAACGTTGCCTTATACAACAAAGGGACTATGTAGACATGAATTAAGACATTTGCAAGGGAGGCTACCCAGGTGCTGTGCAGGGAGGGGTAGGAGGAGCCAGCCTCAGAGGGTGCACTGGAGGCAAACCATTGCTTTGAGGCTGCCACAAGCCAAACACTGCTGGCAGCTTCTAGAGGCTGGGAGAGGCAAGGGGCAGAGTCTAGATTCTCCCCTGGAGCCTTCGGAAGGGGCCAGTCCTGCCAGGGTTGGGACGTCCTCCGTCTGATACTCATTTGGTGCTTTGGAGCCCCAGGGAAAGCGCACGTTCATGTTATCTGAGGCCAGCGGTGATGCTTGGTGCTGCGTGTTCATTGAAGCAGCAACAGGGAAACCGATACAAACCTCAACTCGAAAAGTGCTCAAGCACCCACCAAGAAGTGAGTGGCTGAACAAATCACAGTGCCTCCAGATAAAGGCACACAAGGTGACCACAGAGGAACGGACACTGGGCTGTGAAGGGATCCCAGAACCATAACGTTGAGTGAAAGCCACGGAGCATAAAGGAGCAACTACCGGATGATTATTTTTATGGAAACCCTGGCGGGTGTCTTTTAGAGTACTGTGGCAGAAAGCAGGTGGGTAGAGGCCTGGAGGTGGGGCTGGGTGTGGCGTTCACCGACATCTACCACTGCACACATCAGCCACCTGCAGGGCCTATGGGCCTGGTGCAGCTGCTTCAAGGAGGCCCCCGGGGTGGCCAGGGCTGCAGACTTGTCTCAAGGCTTGGCCGGCAAAGGGTGAGCCTCCAAGGCCCCGTGGTTGTCGGTAGGTTCCCCACAGGTCAGCTGGGGGCCCAGAGCTTCTGATTCTTCCTGGCTGTGGGCAGGAGCCCCGCCCCCAGCTCTGTGCCACGTGGATGGCTCCCACAACCATGGCATGAATCATCAGAGCCAGCCAGGACCAGGGTCTACTCACAAGCAGAAATGACCGACCGTGGGGCACAAGCACACGAGTGATTTCCATCATCTGTGTGGGATTCTGTTGGCTCCAAGCAAGTCGCAGGTCCCATCCGCATACAGGGGGCCCACGAGGACGTAGGGACCAGCAGGGGCCATGGCACATGAGGCTGGTACAGGTGTGTCCCTATACTCGGTGGTGCTGATGGGTATGGGTGTAGCCGTGTGCACAGACTCTTCAAACAGTACATGTTGAAAACGGACAGCCTTGGTACCACAGTGACACCTCAATAAAGACGTAAAAAGCTAACAAAAAACTCAACCAGAAAAGCAAAGACCCAAATCCAGTCAAGACAGAGGAAAGGGGCCTGGCCTTAATAGATGTGACAACTTGGCCTAAATGACCATAATTAAGAGCGTGACACCACATCGGGACAGGCGGAGTGGTGGGGCACATTAAAGAACCCTGCGGCAGGGCCGGCGCTGTGGCATGGCAGGTTAAGCTGCCACCTGCAACGCCTGCCTACCATGGCAGAGCGCCAGTTCACGCCCTCGGTGCTTCGTTTCCGACCCAGCTCCCTGCTAATGCACCTGGGAAAAACAGCAGAGGACGGCCCAGGTGTTTGGGCCCCTGCCACCCACGTGGGAGACCTGGGAGAAGATCCTGGCTCTTTGCTTTAGCCTTGTCCAGCCCCTGCTGTTGCAGCCATCTGGGGAGTGAACCAGTGGATGGAAGATAACTGTGTGTGTGTCCCTCTCTTTATAACTCTGATCTTCAAATAAATAATTCAGTCTTTAAAAAAATAAATAAAAACCCAGCAACAGACCCACACATGTGAGGAAGCGCAATGGACAGCCGCGGGATTCCTGATCAGCAGAGCCACTCAGGTGTCCCCATGGAAAACACAAAATCAGACAACTTCTCCCTCCGACGGGCACAAAATGAACCTCCAGTGAGCAGACAGGGAAAGGTTTCATGAGCAGACTTCAGAGCTTCACAGAGAAAATACATAAGCATCTTTTGCCTTCATGTAGGGAAGACATTTTTGAACAACACATAAAAGGTATGAGCCATAAAATAAAAGGGCCAGCAACTTGCCAGGGAATCGCCATCTGCTCACTGAAAACCTCTATTAAATGAAAAGCTAGGGGAGGGGAGAAATGATAAATGAAGGATTTGTTTCCACCTTACCTAAAACGCTCCACAGAACTGGGGAGAAAAGTAGAAACCCAATAGGAAAATATGCACATGATAGAAACAGTAGTGTCCCAGAGAGAAAATCCCAAACTCTGTATATTTGTGAAAAGAGTCGCAATTTTACCCATAAGCAGAGACATGTGAATTAGAAAGCGATTGAGCATTCGCACGCCCTCTCACTGGACGCATTGAAATGTTGACCGCACCAGCCACTGGCGAGGAGGTGGGAAAATGTGAATTCCTTCACGCCCAGGTGGAGTCCAACTGGTAAAAGCCACTCTGGAAGAACAATTTGGCAACAGCTAGCAAAGCTGAAGGCACGCATGGCTAATGTTTCTGCTAGATACATGCCAGGGTCCTAGAGACACACGGTTGCAACAAGAAGCAAAATATGTTTATTTTAGCAGTGCTTATAATACTAAAAATGGTAAAAAACCAAATTGTTCACCAAGAAAAAAGCAGACAGACTGCGATATATTCATCCAGTAGGACACCACACAGCAATTTGAAGGCGTGGACTAAAACCGCACATTGCAATATGGGCAAGTCTCAAAAGCATGAGGGAGAGGAGAGAAAGCAAATTTCAAGATAGCACAATGAACGGAATAATTATATTAATGTAAAAGCATGCAAAGCAATGCTCAAGGCTGTAATGCAAACGTAAGTAGCCACACTGTGTTTACACAATGGCTGTGACTTTCCTCTGAAAGACATTGGAAATGATGTTAAATCAGGGAAAAGTTAATCGTGGGATTCAACTGCATCAGGCAAGCTTTGTTTATTGTATGTGATGCAGCTTGGGGTTTGATTCGGACTAGAATTTGCCTGAGTCCAGTTCCTGGTTGCACAGCTTAGAAGCAGCGTGACCTTGGGCGAGTGACTCAGCGTCCCCCAGCTCCTCATCTACGCATTAGGGGTTAGAGCCACGCCGCTTTCCAGTCTGAGACGGGGTCTGCAGCCACGGCCAGCACCTGCTAAGTCCCAGGAGCATCACTGATTGCTCCTTTAAAAACATCCACCTGCGTGCATCAGCCATTTTCCACTACCGCACTGCAATGCCAAGGCTGAGTACCAAGCCCAGAGGTGTGCTCGGCTCGGAGCTGCGGAGACTGGAAGTCCAAGCAGCCGGGCCCCAGGGCCTGCAGTTTTGAAGCTCCTACGAATCCTGCTTCCCAGGGGTTGTGCCGTGGGTGTGCAGATGCTTCCCAGTGTGCTGGGCACCAGCTGGCCACCTGCCAAGGTGGGCAGGGAAAGTTTCGTACCATCCTCGCCACTCCTCTGTAAGTCCGAGATTTCCTTAAACAATTTGTAAGTTGTTTCGGGAAAGATCTTCCATGTGCTGGTTCACTAGCTTCTTCTAGGTCTCCCACATGGGTAGAGGGGCCGAAGCACTCAAGTCATCTTCCACTGCTTTCCCAGGTTCATTCGCAGGGAGCTGGATTGGATCAGATGCACCAGACAAGACCAACGCTGCCCCCTGACAGCCCCAGTCCAGCGAGATCCTGCCTGTCCCTGCCCTGGAGGCCACAGCAGCCTAATGAGGGCAGGGACGAGGGAGAGACACACAGGTGGGAAACGGAGACCGAGCCAATCACCACACTCCTTCCACTCTGCAGCTGCAAGCTGGAGCAGACAGGGCTGTGGGAGGGCAGAGGTTTCAATACCACAGGAAGCTTGGAGTTTTGACCCAGTGGGAAGGAAATCCTTAATGAACCAGGAGAGGGAGGGGTCAGCCACAGGACCAAAGGTGCGGAGTGCCCAGGTGGGGATGGAGCCAGGCCACACCAAGCGGGAGGACTTGCTTTGCAGGAGCAGGGCCTGCAGCCGGGACGGGGGTGTGAACGCCAAGCGTCCCAGCTGCCTGCGTCCTCTCGTCCACTCGGCTCTGTGTGGTTTGCCTCTGGCCACGTTTGCTTGCTTGGGGATGGGGCAGAAGGGGCAGAGAGCTGGACCAGCCTAAAGTTAGGGTTTGCTGGGCAAGTCTGTTGGGGGAAGACAGACACGCATAAGGGGCCCTTATCCTGAAGGACCCTGGACTCTAACCTGGTTAGGGAGGCAGTGAAGGCAGGAAGGGGATGGGACGTGACGAGTTCAGGGCCAACGTGGTAAAGGTCCTGATGAGTGAAGAATTATGGGAGCCGCTGTGACCAGAAGCAGCCGTCACAGGCAGCCAGAACGTGCAATCGACCAGTCTCCTAACCCCGCTCAGTGCGCTCAGCAAACCACTAGAGCCACGCCCCCAGGCCTCAGGCTTCAGCCGGGTCCCACCGTCCTGTGGACTGCTGCTCTGGGGCTTGGGTGCTGTTGACAAACTCAGAGTTCTCAGACCTCCAGAGGCCGGGACGGATGCGGGGTGGGGTGGGGGATGTTCTCTCTCCCTAGTGTCCGTGACGGAGTTTTGGGAGACGCGAAGTATTCCGACTCCCTGAGGTGGGGTCCAGGAAATCGTGAGGAGTCTCACCGCCACAGACACTGCAGCAGGCCACGGACCATCCTTACAGCTCGAAGCTGTCGTTGTTGTCTTACAGATTTATTTATTTGAAATTGCGAGTCACAGAGAGAGAGACAGAGAGAGGTCTTCCAGTCGCCAGTTCACTCTCCAGATGGCCACATCGGCCAGAGCTGGAATAAGCCGGAACCAGGAGCTTCTCCCAGGTCTCCCACATGGGTGGCAGGGGTCCCAATACTCAGGGTATCTTTGCAGCTTTCCCCAAGCCATTATCAGGAAGCTGGATAGGAAGCACAGCAACTGGGACTTGAACCTGCGCCCATGTGGGTTGTCAGCATTGCACGCAGCGGCTTGACCTGCTGCACCACAGTGCCAGCCCCCTCGAATTTATTGCTTTGACTACAGAAGCCGAAGTAATTATGAGGGTGCTTCAAACATTTCATGAAAAATGAAATTTAAAATATAGGTTGATTTTGGTGCAAAACATTTTTGGAATCCATGCGTAGTTCTTTTCACAGCATGCATGTTCCATGCAGTTTTTGAAGAGCTTCTTACCCCCTGTGATCTGGACCGGTCCGGGCCAGGTGGAACCTGCTGACCTGTGGGTGGTGCTGCTGCGGCCGAGGGCACGCAGTGGGCAGCCTTTGTTCTCTCCCAGCTCCATCTCTCAGACCGAATCCCCCCAGCTAAACCTCCCTGGGGGATGCGGCCTTGGCTCTAACAGGAGTGGTTTTCACAGAGACAGATTTATTCCCCGACTCTAATTAGAGAGGGGCCGCGCAGCAGTGAGCGGAAGCCCACCCATGCTGGCTCACAAGAACTGCTTGTGCGCTTTCCCAGAACTCTGAGAGCGGGTTGTTACAGGCATACCTCATTTGAAAGTAAATTATGTGGACTTGCCATTACATCACATTAAAAGCAAAGGTAATAAATAGTCACAGCTCCCAGGTGTTAATCACTGGTCTGTCTGTAGTGAGTACCCTCCCGGGGTTAGGTTCCCCCACTGTCTCTACAGGGTGGAAACATTATAGAAGGGAGTGCATCCCTTCCCACAGGGTCTTCACTGCGGTCATTCAAAAAGGCCATGGAAATCAGCGGGCACTAACACCGGTACCCCAAGCCCCACCTCCCAGAGAGCTGGTTGAGAAACAGGTGGCAGCACACCGCTAGGTTGTTCCGGCCCCCCGGGGGTCTGCGTCGTCCCCCTCCCCCTCTGCCTGGACTCACTTGTAGGGCACCTTGGCCAGAGGGTCTCGTTCAGACGGCCATGCAAGGGATCTGGCAGGGGCTGGTGGAGGGGGGCTGTTTTCCCAACTCTGTCTGGCTTCCTTTTGCCCGGGAACAAAACTGGTTCTGAGCTCCGCAGCCCGTCGGTAAGTAAATAGGGCTCTGTGATGTGAGTTCCAGCGGAAATAGGAAAACTTACGGGTCTGGCTTGCATACAGAGAACGCTTGGAGACTCAGGTGCTCCTTCCTCCCTTCCTGCCGCAACAGGACCTGGTGTGTTCGCTGCCCTCCCGCCTCCCCTGGAGAGCAGTCAGCACCTGCTGCTTCCTTGGCTCTGATGGGGGTTAAGCTTGCTGCCTCTGGACGCTGCTTGCCGGTGGAGCCCTGTGTTTCTCTGTGCACAGGGGACACTGGCTGGCCTCCACAAGCCTCGTCTCAGGGCCCGTGTCCGGGGAACCCCTGTTTTGAGTTGGAATAACCCCCAGACCTGATTGCATTCAAAGCTGTATCATTTCATGGAGAGCAGAGCCTGGCAGGTTTAGGAAATTAGCGGGATTTCTGATCCTTCCCGAAAATAGGCAATGCTCTTCCCTATCCCAAAGCCTGACAGCGGATCAACCACACTGAAGATACACAGCACCTGGGCCCGGGACGCTGCAGAAATGGCTGTTTGCTGGTTTCCCTTTTCTCGCGCGTAGGTGCTAGGAGGTAGTCTTTCTTGAACCTGTATGTGTGCGGGGATCTGGGGACCCGGTTATATGTTTGTCAGGGGTGGGGACCGTGTGAGTGTTGTCTTGTAGATGCCTGTGCGCTTGAATGTGTGTGGAGTTAGACGTGGGCGTTCCTCTGTGCCTTTGTGTGCACGGATGCAATCGTGTGTGTGCACCAGGAAGCCTTATGACTTTTGCAAATCGAATGGAAATGTTTGGAGAACGTCACCAGCTTCTAAAAATAGAGGAAGTGAAATATTTCAAAGGAAGAATTTAAAAAAGAAACAACACCACCCAGACCTTTTCCTTTTCTGAGATTCTCTGTCCTTCCAAGCCGTTTGTGGCGTGGAAAAATATCAAGTGTGTGTTTTTCTGTCATGCTAAGGACTCTTGGCTGCATCCAGAGACAGGGCTCTGTCCCCCAGGGTAAGCCGAGGGGGAGGGCAGGCGGCGAGGGGAGGGCGAGGGTCCTGAACGGGGTGGGCTTGGGTCCTCGTCTCCCTTGTTTTCTTGAGCTGCTGCCGTCTGCCTCTGGAATGATTGGCGCACGGCCTGCTGTTCAAGCAGACGGCGCTCATCCCCAGCTGTGGCTGCACTGGCACGGAGGCCGGGGCCACACCCTCCTCCCTTCTGAGAACAGAGGACAGGAAGAAGACCTGAGCTCCTGTCACAGCGGAGTGGGAAGCTGAGGCTGGAAACAGGGGGAGTGCCTACTTCCTTCTGCACCGCGAAGCCTCTTCCAGGTGAGCCTCCTCCTACAGTTGTGTGCAGAAAATTATTATCCTTGTTTTGCAGGTGGGGAAAATGAGAAACAGCGTGTTGGAGACACCCAGGTCACACAGCTAGGAACTGCTGGCTGCAGGAGTCACACCCAGGAGCCCATGCTGTTACCCCGGAGGCTGCCGCAGTGCTGCCGGCTCCGTTTCAGGGCTCTCTGTGTCACTTTGGGGACATCTTATTACTCACATGCAGAGGATTAGGGCTGACATGGGTGAACACCAAGGGTTCCTGTCTACCAGGAGTACTTCCATATGTGTGTGTCCATTCGCGAACACCCACAATTGGAAGGATCTCGCCACCTGTCCTCATGGGTTTGGGGTTAGGAAATTTCTAGCAGGAAGGAAGCGAACGTTCCTCGGACCCCCAGTGTGCGACAGCCGCTCCTCCCCGACACAATCACCAGCAGTTCCCAAGCGTGACGTCTTGGCACAGGCGCAAGCCCTTGCTCTGCTGTGTCCCCTAGGGCTGTACGTCAGAGCCCCTCGACCCTGGGTTTGCCTCCTCGGACAGTGTTGTGTGGGCCCAAGGCAGCGCAGGGAGAGCAAATGTGTGGCCTGGCTCCCCGGCCCAGGTGGCTGCTCCTAGGGCTGGGAGCTGGGCACCGTTGGAAGGAGGAGGCAGGGAGCAGCAGGTGGAGAGGTGGGGGGGTCGCGATGTAGAGAGGAGTGGAAGACCGTGGCAGCCATGTGCCGGATGAGGTTATAGGGGGCAGAGCCCAGGAGTGAAGAGAGGAAAAGCAGACATTCACAGAGAAGTGAGGGCACCCTGAGATCCAGAGGAAGTGGCTGAGCCACCCCCCACCCCACCCAAGGCGTGCTTGCCTGGAGGCCAACTTTGAATACCACGATTTTCTAATTAACATTTCTTTCTATTATGCTGGAATTCAAAGTCAAGGTTATCTCATAGCACATCTTGTGTTGATTTGTGTCCTAAGATGCCGTTTGAGTGGGAGAAAAATGAGCAATGGCAGACAGACTTCACATCACATGAGCCTGTAGGCAGTGACTACATCCCGTATGCATTAATAGTTACAACCGAAAAAGGTTTCCGCTTGCCTTACTGCCCCCCAGCCTCGCTCGAGGCATTACTCAGATCTGGTGTGTCCTTTATGTGACTGCCATCCGTCACGTGTGTGGCAGTGAGGAATGAATGGACGCTCTAATCTTCCTATCTCTCCAGGGTGGGCAGTCTCGTGTGCCCTGTCACAGATCATCAACTGACAGCCAGAAATGTTGTGCTCCCTAGTCACGATCACACAGCCAGGACATGCTAGGGACACGCCACAAACAGAAATCATGACATCATGTTGCGGCAGTTCAGTGGACCGGACATCCCAACTGCTCGCACGACGAAGTGGCTACAAACTGCACACAACATAACTGCTGTTTCAACGCTGGGCTGCTACTAAGTAACCCAGCAAAGGCCAGGGACACCTGTGCTGTGAATGGTGTGCACAAGTTGGAGGTGAGGGTTGATCAGAGAACAAATGCAGATACAGGAGACCGAGCCCTGGGCCGCCAGCCGGGCTGGGAGTCAAAGGCAAGACTCTGAGCAGAAGCCAAGAACCTCCTTGAGGTGACCGAGGTCCCTGACCAGGGCTGACCCTAACTTTTCAGCAAAAACAAATGCAAGTTATCATCGGGGAAGACTCTTCATGTCAGCTCCCCCAGGATTTTCAGAGATTAAAAGCAACCAAATATGAGCCTAAAATCGGAGATGACTGGGGCTGGGGCTGTGGTGTAGTGGGTAAAGCCGCCACCTGCAGTGCCGGCATCCCATATGGGTGCCGGTTCGAGTCCCAGCTGTTCCACTTCTCATCCAGCTCTCTGCTATGGCCAGGGAAAGCAGCAGAAGATGGCCCAGGTCCTTGGCCCCTGCACCCGCATGGGAGACCAGGAAGAAGCTTCTAGCTCCTGACTTCAGGCCGGCCCAGCTCCGGCCATTGCAGCCATGTGAGGAGTGAACCAATGGGTGGAAGACACCTCTCTCTCTCTCTCTCTCTCTCTCTCTCTCTCTCTCTCTCCAGCTCTGCATTTCAAATAAATAAATCTTTTTAAAAAAAAAAAATGGAATAAGCATCTAATCAGAATCCCAGAAGGAGAGAAGAGGGCGAATGGAAGAGAGACAATGTTACAGGAGAATTTTCCAGATTGAGCGGAGACTTGAATCCACAGATAAAGGACGCAGCACACACATATCAAGTTGAATAAACACAAGCAGTGCACCGCTGGGCACATTCCAGGAACACTGACGACCAGAGTTAGGAGCGGAACCCTCACCCGCGAAGTCTGACATTGAGACTTCCCAGTAGCGAGAGAGGAGGCAGAAAGCAGGGCAATCAGATCTAGAAACAGCTCTGTCCCAGAAGCCGTTCCTCCCGAAACAGAGCAGAATGCAGACGCGCGAGAGCACTGAGAGCAAGGCCGTGGGCCGTGGATAATGGAGTTAAAAGACAAGTTGGTTTTGGCATAAAAATGTTACATCCGCGCATACCAAGGGTCTTCCAGAAAGTTCACAAAATGTGAGTTAGGAAAAACATGCAACTAATTCAGCTTTTTGCGCCAAAATAGACTCAACCTTTCGATTCCATGTTCTATGAACATCGAGTAGTACCTTCATTTTTTTTTTTAAATATTTATTTATTTGGGCCTGGCATCATGGTGTTGCGGGTACGGCACTGCCTGTGACACGGTGTCCCATACGGTGCTGGCTGGAGTCCTTTCTGCTCTACTTCCAATCCAGCTCCCTGCTGATGGCCTGAGGAAGCAGCGGAAGATGGCCCAATGGGCCCCTGGCACGGACGTGGGAGACCTGGAAGAAGATCCTGGCTCTTTTCCCTCTTTCTGTCACTCTGCCTTCCAAATAAATAAATAGATAGATAAATGTTTTAAAATAAATAAAACAATTTATTTAGTTATTTGAAAGGCAGAGTGACAGGGAGAGAGAGATCTTCCATCCGCTGGTTTACTCCCCAAATGGTGACAATGGCTGGGTTTGTATTAGCCTGAAGCTAGGAGCCTGGAACTCCACAGGGGTCTCCCACGTGGGTGCAGGGGCCCAAGCACTTGGGCCATCTTCCGCTGCTTTCCCAGGCCATAGCAGAGAGCTGGATCAGAAGTGGAGCAGCCGGGACTCGAACCCATACTCCGTCAAAGGATGCCCGTGTCGCAGGCAGCAGCTCAGCCTGCTGCACCGAAGTGCTGGCCTCTTGAAGTACATTCATCCTCCTCCCACCTTCCTCCACTGCTCTCAGAAAGTTCCAGTCTGACAACAATTCCCTTCCAGAAAATTCTTCCTGGTCCTCTGTTTCTCCCTGTCTCAACCATTCCTTCCTAGAGCACAGACTGCCTGTGAGACAGGCCACCAGCACAGCTCGCACCAGCACAGTGAGGGAGCCCCAGAGCCGAAATCCCGGATGTTTTCCTTCAGGGGAGGTCCTGAACCCCCCACGCCCCACCTGGCTGCAGTCTGCAGCCCAGGGGGAGGGGGGAGCAGGCTCGTGCATGCCCCGGGGGCTCCCAAACCCAAGGTGCCTCCTCTCTTCTTGGGGTGAACAGCGCCTCCAGGCAGGGCTTTGTCAGCTTAGCATCCCCTGCGGGCCTGGGACTTGCTGCATGGTGCTTTGTTTTCCCAGGGTCGGAAATTACTTTGTAGTTCTCTTGGCTGCATTCCCCTGGCTCAGTTCCGAAACAGCTTTCACTCAAGGTTTCCTCTCCCCTGAAATCCACTCGACTCTGAGCGAGGACACCGAGGACACCGGACCTCAGCTTCGAATCCCCCCACCTCCCAGCCCCCAGCCCTATTCCCCTGCCCTGAACAATGACAGAGCTTAACACTTGTTGGTGCAGCCGCCTCTCTGCGGCTAACGTTTGAAGTCCTTTGCTGCTTCTCTCTGGCGACTGGCATTTCCTGGAAGATCTTCTCTGCCCCTCCTCCGCAAAGGTGGCAGAAACAGGAACAAGAAAACCCAGAGTCACAGGTGGAGAGGCTGCAGAGCTGGGGAAGGAGCCGGGTCAGCCATCAAGGTGCTCAGGGCACCTGGGGAGCCGGTGGGAGGAGGGCCTGGTCCCTCCGGCATCCATAGCTCAGCCTCGCCAGGTGCCCCCTGCTCTGGGCTGGCCCCTACCTCTACGCTGCCCCCACCCCAGCTCTCCTGGGTCCTGTTCTTTTTTCTGAGCCCTGGACAAGTAAGGGCTTTGCTCCTGGGACAAGATGCTGGCTGTAGAACCTCTCTTCCTGCCTTAATCAAGCTGTCTTGGGCTGGGGCCCTGCAGTCCTACCCTTTAGCTGCTACAACAAAGAAGCCTTAAGACATACAGGGCTCCAGAACCACAGAGCTGGGTCTTCCTGGTGGGCAAGCAGCTCTCCTCCGAGAAGGGGGCGAGACCCAGGACTTTGCACCGGGGGCTCCACCGTCCTCTGACCCCCGGCGGTGGAGCAGAAAATCACCAAGGACTGTGTGTGGGAGACCTCGGGGGCCACCCTCCTCATGTTCCACAGGCTGGCACCCAGTCCCTGGCCACGAGGAGTCGCCGTGTGCCCAGGAGAGGGGACTCAGTCTCTGCCCGCTCTCTCACCCGCCTATTTCACCTGCTTGGTGCCGCTCAGCCGCTGCGCTCCGATCTGCCTGCAGGGTTGGGCATCCCGCCCTTGTCCGCCGTGGAGTGGCTCCCTAGGGCACTCCGGTGAGATGCAAGGTGAGGCTCCCTGGGTGGGGGTGGCAGGTGCAGAGTGGGCACGGTGACAGGCATGCCACTTTGGGCCATGCCGCTCCACAGCATTATTTATGCTATTGAAGGTTTATTTCCCTGAGGGCTGCTGTGGGGCCGGCCATTGCTTTTCCGCCCCTCCCTTCCCACCAAGCCCTGGACCCGCTCCCGCGTCCCACTTCACAGTGTCTACACTCCCAGCTCCTCTCAGGGGATTTGCAGGGAGAAGGCACAGGTCACAAAGGGCCTGCGAAGGCACCTCGTGGCCCAGGCCACAGGCAGAGGAGGTGGCATGGGCGGCCAGATGTGGCTGCGACAGGGAAGTGCCTGCTGACCTGCAGGGGGCACCAGGCCCCTCGGGGTCAGGCTGCAGGTGAGCGGGGCAGCCAGGAGGCATGCAGGTCTTATTGCCTTGGCAAGGGAGTTACCCTGCCAGCCCCCTCCCAGCATGGCTGCAGCACAGAGCCCTGGGCTGACGGTGCTTGTGCCGCTCACCCCTATGGAGACACCACCCTTAGTACTGACCTGTCCTCATTATACCCAGTGTCCACGCCCCTTCCTCGTGGCTAACAAGGGCTAGTGGTGCAGACCCCTGCTGTGCCTCTCTAAGGCAGCAGAGTCCCCCAGCAAACCCCACCTTGAGGGGCAGGCAGGAGTGACAGGGTGTGAACCTCAAGTCTCTAAGCCTGACAGGGGGAGGGGAGACAAATGCCCCAGGAAAAGACGGGGTCGTTGGTGTTCATGAGAAACGCCTGAAAGATGGTCAACAGCACAGATTCCTGGACCCCAACACACAGCCACCGAAGGTGACTCTGCAGGGGTGGAGTCCCCGTGGCCACGGCAGCCGTGCCAGAGGTGTTCCAGATGCCCACAGAAGTTTGGCTGAGAGGTGAGCGTTTCGTCCAGCTGTTAGGATGCCGGGGCAGAACCCGCATCTCACGTCGGATGCCTGGGTCCCACACCGGCTCTGGCTCCGTGTTCCAGCTTCCTGCTAATGAGCGCCCTGGGAGGCAGTGGTGATGGCCCACAACCTCGACGTCCCGGTTCAGCCCAGGGCCAACCCAGCCCCAGCTGTTGCAAGCATTTAGGGAATGAATGAGCGGCTGGGATCTTCTCTCTCTCCATCTCTTCATTTCTCTTTCTCTGTCTGCCTCTCCAACAAACAAATAAAAATTTAAAGAAAAACTTTAGCTCGGGGCTTAAGTTCTCTGCATTCTTAGGAGCCGAGATGCTCCAGGGAGTCCGAGATATGGTACCTCCATGGAGACGAGAGTAGGAATGACAGCTGCAGTGACATCGCTCCTGTGTGGCAGGTGTGTTTATTTGTAAGTGCTTTACGTGGCTTACTTACTTCCTGCTCTCAGAAACCTTATGAATTAGGTACTACTGTGTCTCCATTGTACAGATTAGAAGACTGAGTCACAAAGAGGTTTTCCCCACGAGTGCATAGCTAGCCAGTGGCAAAGCCTAAACCTGAAGTCTTTCTCGCCGGCTTCAGGTCTTAGCCACTCGGCATCCCACTGCCCGCTCCCCTTTCCTGAGAGGTGTGGGGTGGGAGGGGCAGGAGAGCTGAGAGGGGGCTGAGGGGATCACTTGCAAAGTTCGCTGTGCTGCTGTGAGCCGGATGCCACCAGCCCCTGAGGCTTCACGCAGAGCTGTGGCCGTGGTTCCTGCTCACCGCCAGTCCCTGCTCTGCTCGCACCTTCTTCCTGGCAGGAAGCAGGGATAAAGACGTTGGGGGTGTTCCCCACAGAGCCTTGTCTCCTGTCTGTTTCTACTCGGAGACGAGACGCCTCCTCTAAATAATGCACGTGTGGTTTGCAGGAAGCGGGAGCCGCTACCCTCCCACTCAAGGGTAGAATAGGGGTGGCACAGCACGGGGAGAGGCCCCCCGGGGCTGCTGGGGAGGAAGTGGGGGCTCCCCGGGAGCCAGCCCACAGAGGAGCCGCTCCCAGGGCTCGATTTGCATATCCTGGGCTCAGGCCAAGCCGCCCTCTGCAGTCCTGTGTCTGAGGCCGCAGGGGTGAGGTAGGGGGGCGGCTTCCTGTTGTTGCCTCTCCCTGCCCGGCTCTGCCGAGAGCCCAGCACCCTGAGGCTACATCACCAACCAACAAGAAGTGCCTGGGCCTCGCACACTAATTGGCTCCATCTGCGGCTCCGGGACTTAATAGTGAGTCCATCACGACCCCTTCTGTCCTCAGACAGGGATGTGCACGGACTTGGAGCGGAAGCCTGGGAGCGCTCAGGGGACAGGCGGCCGCAGGCACGGGCAGCCCTGGGCCACCCTCTGAAGCAGCCAGGTCAGCAGGTCCTGCCGGGGCCGCAGAGGTCAGGGAGGCAGAGGTGTCCCATGAATTTCCCCAGTGGAAAACCAGGTGTCAGGACACGGGGTGGAAAAGTTAATGGATCTCCCAGACCCTGGCTGCCTTCTCTTTCTTGATTTCAGACACCTCCCAAATGACTTGTGCAGCCCTCAGCTGAGCCTGGATGGACGAAGCGAGTTTGGAGCGGTCAGCGCTGGCCACGGGACTCAGAGCCCCAGGGACCCCAGGCTGGCTTCTTTGCAGAATGACCCGGTGGAGACTGGGCCTCGCCTGCTTCCCGTTCCAGCAGGGGTCACAGTAGGCGCTGGCGTCGGTCCGGGCCTTGCACAGGCTGAGCTGCTGTGCAACTGTGACCCCAGGCCTGGTTCCACCTTGCTCTTGGGGCCCAGCCCCTTGAACCGTGAGGACCCCAGCCTCTGAGCAGCCCTACAGCCGCTCTCTTGGAATCCGTCTCTGGTGGTGTCTATGCACCTCCTGCCCCAGGGAGGGGACAGCAGATCTACGCCAGGCGGCCGTGGTAGCCATCCTGCACTGACCTTGCCCCCCACCCAACACACTTTTTCTGCCAAAGCCAGGCTCCAGCACCCCCTGGTAACACAAAACTCCACATGGCCACAGCCAGCGCATCGGGCCTAGCACGGGAGCGGGCACCTGGCTGCCCCCCAGGACCCGAGCCCGGCCAGTGGCTAAAGCCTTTGATGGACTGGACTGCCACCATTTCTAAACACATCCCCACGCTGGGTGCCCGCCCGCCCAGCTGTCCTAAGGCTTCCTGGACTATCACCTGCCGTAACCCCCTACACTACTGCTGGGGTCTGCCCACCAGCCTGGATCCCCCAGCCCCGCCGCTGAGCCCCTGGCAGCTCTGCGCCATGTCAGGGGCAGAGCCCTGCCCTCTCCTGCCACCCTGCCCCCTCCTGCCACCCTGCCCCGTCCCGTTTCCCCAGGCTGTGCCCCTCCCAGAGCAGGAAGGGCAAAGATGCTCCTACGGTTTCCCTGCCTCTTCCCTCCTGGCCTCCGGGAAATTGGCATTTTTTCCACCTGTTTTACAAAGAAGGCAGCTTTGAGGAGCAGAGAAGGGGCAGGGCTCTTGTCCGGCTCTTCCTCCGAAGCCATGGAACACCCCTTGACCGGCTGAGAGGGGTCCCAGATGGAACCAGGACCCCCGGCCGCATCTCACCTCTGCACAGCAGCGCACGTGACCTGAGGTTGCCTGGGGGCAGTCCCCATGCTTGCTCAGTGGCCGACTCTCCTCTCACACCCTCGCTCCATGCCCAGCATGTGACTCTGTCCCAGCCCCAGTGAGCTCAAAGCCACTTCCGGAGTCCCCTTGAGTGTATCTCTGGGACACTCTGAGCCTGCACAGTGGACCTCAGGCATGGGGGTCCTAAACCTTGCAATGCAGTCAGCTGCAAGCTTGCTAAAAATAGATGTTTGGGGCTGGCACTGTGGCACAGTGGGCTAAGCCGCTGCCTGCGATACCCGCATCTCATATGGGCACAGGTTCGAGTCCTGGCTGCTCCACTTCTGATCCAGCTCCCTGCTAATGCTCTTGGGGAAGCAGTGGAAGATGGCCTGAGTACTTGAGTTCCTGCACCCACATGGGAGACCAGGAGGATGAAGTTCCTGGCCCCGCCCATTGGGCCTTTTGAGAAAGGAACCAGTGGAGAGAAGATTCTCTCTCTCTCTCTCCCTCCCTCCCTCCCCTCTCTCCTCTCTTTCTCTCTCCTCTCTCCTCTCTTTCTCTCTCCTCTTTCTCTCTCCTCTCTCTCCTCTCTCTCTCTCCTCTCTCTCCTCTCTCTCCTCTCTCCTCTCTCTCCTCTTTCTCTCTCCTCTCTTTCTCTCTCCTCTCTCTCTCCCCCTCTCCTCTCTCTCTTTCCTCTCTCTCTCTCCCCACCTCCCCCCTCTCTCCCCCCTCTCTCTCTCCTCTCTCTCTCCTCTCTCTCTCCTCTCTTTCTCCCTCTCTCTCTCTCCTCTCTCTCCCCCTCTCTCTCTACTCTCTCTTTCCTCTCTCTCTCTCTTTCCTCTCTCCCTCTCTTTCTCTCTCTCTCCCCCCCCCCTCTCTCTCTTTCTCTCTCTCTCTCTGTTACTGCCTTGCAAATAAACAAATCTTTAAAGATACAGACGCCAGGACCCCGTCCTAGTCTGTGTGAGAATCCCCTGGGTGGGGGCCTGAGACTCTGCGATGATAACCGCCAGTCCAAGGGTCTTCACGTGTGGTTCCTGGAGCAGCCGCGTCAGCCACACCTGAGGACCAATCAGACGCCCGCAGGCAGGGACTCCGCCGTGGGCTCTGCGGCTGGGCTCTACCCCTCCGGGCGATGCTGAGAACCACTGCCCGAGCCGACCCCGAGCAGAATCTGGCTTGGGAGCCATTGATCCAGAGGGCCTGCAGGATCAAGTCCAAGTGCGGCCCCTTGGGCCCGTCTGGCACAGGCCAAGTGGTCGGGCGCAAACACTGGGACATCTCTGGTCCCGCCTGGGCCCCCGGCCTGTTGACGGAAAAGGCTGGGAGAGACAGCTTCCCCGGGCTGTTGACTTACCTGGCAGCAGCTCCAGCCGGCCAGCGGACAGCCAGCCAGGCAAAGGCCCTGTGAAAGGCTCTATTCAAAGCTGTTTTTTTCCTTTCCCCTGCACCTGGACCTGTGACCAGAGCCGTTGGCCGCTGCAGCTGTGGCCCCAGGAATGGCACCAGGCAAGAGCAGATCAGTGGTCACCTGCTGGGGAGCTGGGCCCCAGGAGCGAGCCGGCCAGAGGGGATGCCGTCGGAAACAGGCCCGGTCCCTGGGAGTGGGATGGGCAGCCTGCTCTGTGTCCCCAGCACAGAGCTGACATTTAGAAGGTTCCAGAATGGCAGGCTGTGCTGAATGCTACCAGATGGGACCTCTGGGGAGCCCTCAGCCTAAGAGGGACACATGGACAGGCCGGCCACCCACAGTCAATCCCACAGCAAGGCTGCAAGCAAGATGGGAACCCACGTCGTCAGAGCCCGACCTTCCCGGCGGAGCTGGGCGTCTCTGCAGTTGCAGGCACGGCGGGGGCTTGGGTCTGCCTTGTCCTGCGAGGCCCACATCCCAGGACCGAAAGAGGGCTCTGTATTCCACTGGCCTCTGCCCAGAGGGGTGACGCAGCCGTGCGCCCCGTCCGGGGGCTAGCCCTCCCAGTCACCGTCATGGCGAGTGCCAGCTCGGTTTCTGGTTCCATCGACAGCGCGCATTTTGGATATTCTGGCCTCTGAGTCATTCGGGAACCAGGAACCAACCCTCTGGTATTTTACGAAAGGCTTGGACTGTGAAATTTGGACCCAGTGGGGCCTGAGTCCCACTTTCTCTCTCCACTCAGAACAGCACTGTGGCCAGCAAATCGCGTCCCCCAGGAAGACGCACTGAGGCTGCAGCCCCCGGCGAGTGTGACCTTGTTTGGCATTGGAGGTGATGAAATCAAGCTGAAGTCATATTGGATGAGGGTAGGCCCCCAGTCCAGCCACCGGCTTCATCATGAGAGACAGGAGGGCAGGAGAGGGAGACTCAGGGGTGTACAAAGGAGGCTGTTGGAGGACAGAGGCGGAGACGCCCAGGGAGCCCACAGGAGCCTGGAGTCTTCCTTGGAGCCACAGGGCAGGTGTGGCCACACTTGACCTCTGACCTCCAGACTCAGAGAACACACTTCCTGGAGTTCTGAGCCATGTGCTTCACTCCAGCCGCCTGTAGGAACAAATGCCACCAAGCCCAGAGCCCAGCCCGAGCCTCCCTGTGTGGCCCAGTTCCCATCAGCAGCCCATGTGCTGCCGCTGGTCTCACCTTTATCTGATTCTCCACAAAATAAAGTGAGGTTTGACGTGTGGACCGGCATTTGGTGATTACGGGTCACCGAGGATACTCAAGCGTTCGTGGATCCCAGAGCTGTAAGTCCTCTCAGCCCATTTTACAGATGCAGACACTGAGACCCATACGGAGTTCTAGACTCCTGACCTCAGCCTGACCTAGCCCCAGCTGTCGTGGGCATTTGGTTGGTAGAAGATCTCTCTCTCTCTCTCTCTTTCTCTCTTTCAAGTGAAAAAATAAATAAATAAACTTTAAAATAAGCAGCGATGCAGACAGCATTCTAAAGATGACAGCCGGCCTGTGTGCTGGGGAAGCTCAGCCCCAGCTCCCCGGGCACAGGGTCCCCCCAGGCTTGGCCTCCCAGGGGACTCCGTCCCAGCCCTTTCTCCAGGGAAAAACAAAAGGACGAACAACTGCCCGCTGGTCCTGGCGTTCTCAGAACCGTGGGAGCTGGGAGCGGCTGCCACTTTTCAAAGTAGTCAAACCACAGACTTTTAACGCAAGGGGAGGGAGGGAAGGAGGGCTGGGGTCACCGAGGGGTTAAAGAAACAAAGCAGTCATTATCAAGTCCCCTGGGCAGCCTTGGTGGCTTCACCCTCCCCATCGTCACCCCATCACCCAGGTCTCCTCTGCGACCCACTCTCAGCAGAGGGGGAGCACAGCCTCTCGTCCTCCCTGCCTGGGTCTCTGGCCAGGTGCTCCTCCAGGCGCCTGTGCGCCTGCTATTGGTATCAGAGCCCAAGGCTGGAGAGCCAAGCAGGGTGTTGGAGCGGCCGTTCCCTGGCCTGAGTCCTGGAAAGCCACTAAGCTCTCCGGGCTGCAGATCCTGCCCTGCGAAGTGAGGGCAAGCAGTGGCAAGAACCCCCTGATGTGATGCGGGCAGGAGATGCTCACTCAGGCTCCCGGATGAGGAGAGACGAGCAGACAGGGCCTTGTGCACGGGGAGCCTCCAGGTCACCTATGCCCCAGGCCGTCCCCAGGGGCTGCTCAGTGCGGCTACTTCTGTAGATGGGCCTCAAGGCGGGGATGCCAGGGCCTCGGCAGGGATGACAGGTGCCCAGGGCAAGTGACAGCTTGGGGGGACTGTCAGTTACAATCAGCACGCTCTCCAGCTGCCATCAGAGCTGCTGCCCGGGGAACGAGGTCTCGCGGGCTCAGTCGTCCTGTCTGTGCAGAGAGATTCGTGACTGGGGCTGGTTTTCGGGGACGAGCTATGGCCACTTTATGAACTGGGGGCTGGAAGCCCTGCGTTTTGTTTGGCATCCGCCACTTACTGCGTACTGGAGCAAATCGCTCGCACTCTCTGGGCCTCCGTTTCTGCGTCTGATCGTTATAATCTTTTTTTACTGAGCCCGTGGCGTGGGGAAGAGCTGGATGTTTAAAAGGCGTTCTCCCAAATATCTGCCATATATCTGCCGTCTGCCTCCCAGGCATGCCGGAAAGATCAGATTTCAAAAATGCACGACCTCAAAACGCTAACAAATTCAGCAATTGCCCTCCTTCCCTGCCCATGTACCCTAAAGGACTGAAAATAGGGACCCCAAAAAATATCTGTTCCGGGATCCCCATAGCAAACATGAAACAACTCAGCGTCCATCAGCATGAACAGCAGAAGTGGTTTATAAACACACACACACACACACACACACACGAGGCAGCATTCCTTAGCCATAAAAAGCAGTACTGGTGCGTGCTCCCACTCGGACGGACCTGGAAGACGACGCCAGGACGCCGGGTGAGAAGCTAGACACAGAATCACAGAATCGTAGAATGCAGCCTTTCTTTCCCATGAAATACTCAGAATCGGCAAATCCACAGACAGACGGATCAGGGGTGGTCAGAAATGTGGGCCAGCTCTCTGCTGTGGCCCGGGAGGGCAGTGGAGGATGGCCCAAGTGCTTGGGCCCTGCACCCCATGGGAGACCAGGAGACGCACCTGGCTCCTGCCATCGGATCAGCGCGGTGTGCCGGCCGCAGCACGCCAGCCACGGTGGCCATTGGAGGGTGAACCGACGGCAAAAGGAAGACCTTTCTCTCTGTCTCTCTCTAACTGTCCACTCTGCCTGTTGAATGAAAGAAAGAAAGAAAGAAAGAAAGAAAGAAAGAAAGAAAGAAATGTGGGGCACCTAGGGAATGTATCGTGGGTACTGGGTGGTCTAGGGGGAAAAGAACTTGAACTAGAGAGCTGATGGCTGCAATGAATTGCATGCAGTAAAATGGCCGATCGTGTATCGTGCGAGCTGCATCTCAGTGAGGCACATGCCTCAGCCGGCCTGGGCCAGCCTGGGCCAGCCTTGGCCAGCCTTGGCCAGCCTTGGCCAGCCTCGGCCAGCCTCGGCGCGGGTGTGCCTGGCCACCCTCGGGGCTGGGCGGGGACCGCAGCCGCCTCGGGTTCTTGGGAAGCATATTGCAGCCGTACTTGGCCACACATTATTGACTCCAGCCTCTCGGGCCAGTGTTGTTGCCGACTGTGCAGCCTACGCACACAGTGTTGCGCCCACAGGCTGGGGGGCTCCTGGAGCACACAGCTCCCCCGTGCAGCCCCGCTCTGTCCTCGGTCCTGAGCTCCTCCAGGATCAGGGAATTGTCAGTGGAGGCAGTGGGCACTGAGCCTCTTCCCACAGCAGCCCGGCTCCAGAGACAAGAGGGGTAATGGGGGCACCCGCCGGGACATGGGGGGCTGCAACCTCAGTGCAGTGCCCAGCCCAGCTAATCAGTGGCCCCACAACCCCCCTGACACCTGCCGAGCCGTGCTGCCCTTCAGGGGGTCCCTGGAGCTGGGCGCCAGAGCCTGGCAGGGAGGAGGGGTGGTCAGGGTGCCCCGGAGGGGGTACCCAGGCCTCCTCCACTGACTGCAGTAGGTGTTGTCCTTTGGGTGGGGGTGCCAGCAGGGCTGCGTGGAGAGGGTAGCGTGGCGCTGCTCCTGAGTGAGCCAGGAAAAGCCATTTTCTTAGGCTCTGGCAGAGGAGCAGTCAGAGGCTCCTATATCCAGCCCCCTGCCCCCAAGGACACAGGGGTCTGGCAGGCCTCCAGACCAGCTGTCTTCCTGCCCCTGAGGGCACAGAGCCTGTCAACCCCAGAGGAGTGGGACCAGAAGGCCCCTCTGAAACACAAGGCTTGAAACAGAAGTGAGTTCTTGCCTCTGGCCTCCCTGGCCTGGGCTGCACGTGCACAGCCAGGATCCCTGCCTGCGCCACTCAAGGTCCCCTCGACCTGCCGGCCAAGCTCTCTCTACGCCCGGATGCCACCGGCCTGGGGTAACGGCTGCTCGCTGTCGCCTTGCATTTCCCCAGGCCTGAGAGGTTCTGGCTGGCAGCCGGGGACTCCATGGCTGCCGTGGGCTTGGTCCCCACCAGGGCCCAGGGAAGAGACTGCACAGGGTTTGGCAGGAAGGGAGCAGGATGCGGCACACACCTGTCCACCCTCCGCCGGGTGCCCACACACACTCTCACTCCCCTCAGCGGGGGTGCCGGGGATGCTCACCAGAGATGGTGACCGGCACAGCGCTTGGCCGCCAGCAGTGGGTGTGACGTCCACTGAGGGAGGGAGGGAGGGAGATGCGGGGGAGGGGGAGGGGGAGGATGAGGAGAGAAAGAAAGGGAAAGCAAAGAGGGAGGGAGGGAAGGAGGGAGGGAGCAGACAGAACTTGAGGTTTCTTTATCAACAGCAGCAGGGCCCCTCTTCCCACCCCTCCCACTGTGCCGAATTGGACGAGGACCTGCCTGGGGAGTGGGGGACGCTCATCAAAGCATGGGCCTGAGCCCCAGTTCCTGGGACTTGGGTAAAAGGTGAACCTCACGTCCCTGCCGCCTACCTGGCCCGTGCTGCGAACCCAGGTCTCGCCAGATGTCGGCGAGAACTGCGTCCAGCTACGACCCTGAAGTTCTTCCTTTGCTCCCCATGATAGCGCTTGTTCACGGCAAATCCCGCTGCTTGACGAAGCCAGCTCCTCTCCTCCAACAACCCCATGGGGGCCCGCTGAAGGCCAAGGCCCCCCCCCCCGGTCAAGTGTGCGGGCCCTTCCCTGACAGAACACCTGGAGCTGGCAGCTCAGCGCCGCGTAGCCAGCCTCTCCCGCACACCCGCAGATTGCCAGGCAGCTGTGTGAGTGCAAGGCAGGGCCAGGTGCAGGAGGAGCCGGGCGAGGCTACAGAAACGGAAGGAGGACGACCCCTTCTCCTCTGTCTTCCGCAGGCTTGGTTTCCACGGAAGCCTGGTGTCGGAGGAAGGACAGCATGGGTGAGAGAGGCCTGCTGGGGAGCCGGGGGCACCCTGCAGCGGCAGCTCCGGGATGGAGACCCCAAGGGCAGATCTTGTGGAGTGGGGCTCCCGAGAGCTGCCCCCAGGGGAGCACAGCTGCTTCCTGTAGGCAGGTGGGGGCTGCACTACAGGCCTGGGCCCTGAGGGCCTCTGAGGCTGCCCTTGGCCACCACCCCGTGAGCAGCAATGGAGATGGGGCGGGGGAAGAGTTGGCGGGGCCTGGGAGAAGCCCAGGACAAGCTCCCGGGGCGGGGGGTGTGCCTGAAAGACTCGCTGAGGATGAGGACTCTGGGTGGCCTCGGGCAGGGGGTGCCACCCACAGAACCCTGACTTCGTCCCCAGCTTACCCCACCCATCCACTTACCCACACTGTGTGCCAGACGCTGGGCTGAAGCATATTCACCATTTGTCTTCAAATTCAACACATTTTTTTTCAAGATTTACCTATTTATTTGAAAGGCAGAGTTACAGAGAGAAAGAGGCAGAGAGAGAGAGGTCTTCCATCCACTGGTTCACTCCCCAGATGGTCACAATGGCCAGAGCTGAGTCCATCTGAAGCCAGGAACCAGGAGCTTCTTCCAGGTCTCCCACATGGGTGCAGGGCCCGAGGACTTGGGCCATCTTCTACTGCTTTCCCAGGCCATAGCAGAGAGCTGGATGGGAAGTGGAGCAGCCGGGACTAGAACCAGAGCCCATATAGGATGCCCGCACTGCAGGCAGCAGCTTTACCCAGTACGTCACGGTGCCAGCCCCTCCAACACATTTTTCAAAAGGTCTTTATTTTGAATTTCTGTTAATTCCATTGAAAGGCAGAAAGACAAACAAACAGATAGAAAGAGCTCCCATGTGCTGGTTCAGTTCCCAAATACCCGCAACAGCTGGGCCTGGCCCAGGCTGAAGCTGAGAGCTGGGAATCCAATCCAGGTCTCCCGTGTGGGAGAGACCCAACTCCTGGAGCCATCAGTGCTGTTTCCGGGGTGAGAATTAGCAGGAAGCTTGAATCAGGAGCGAAGCAGCCTGAGATGGGACGTGGGCGTCTCAACCAGCATCTAACCGCTGGGGCGAACGCCCAGCTCTGAATTTGTATTAAAATCCCAGCTCACAGCTTTGAACTTGATTTATGTCATAGGCTAAATGTACACAGTTCTAACTGTGTTTCAGGGTTCTGTGAAGATTAAATGGACCTGGCCTTGAGCTTTTAAAAATATTATTTCCCTTCTGCTTTCCTCTTCTAGTTCCCCAGAAAGAATCCCCCCCAACTTGGGGTGGGCACTGTGGTACGGGGGTTCAGCAGCTGCTGGGGACGGGGCATCCCATATCAGAAGTGGTTTGGGCCTCAGCTGCTCCTGTTGCTCTGTTTCCAATCCAGCTTCCTGCTAATGCACCGGGAGGCAGCAGGTGAGCTGAGACCCGGATGGAGTTAGGGCCTCCTGGCTGCGCCTGGCCCAGTCCCCACTGTTGCAGCCACTTGGGGACTGAACCACAGATGGATGATTCTCTCTCTCTCTCTTTATCCACCTTCTCTGTCACTTTGCCTTTTAAATAAGCAAATAAAGAAATGCTTCTTTTAAAAAAAAAGGTTTTATTTATTTGAGAGGCAGATTTACAGATGAGGTGGGGGAAGAGAGGGAGAGAGAGAAAAAGAGAGAGAGCGCTTCCTATCCACTGGTTCACTCCCCAAATGGCCGCAATGGCCAGAGTTGGGCTGATCCAAAGTCAGGAGCCAGGAGCTTCCTCCAGGTCTTTCACGGAGATGCAGGGGCCCAAGGACCCAGGCCATCTTGTGCTGCTTTCCCAGGCCATAGCAGAGAGCCGGATCAGAAGAGGAGCAGCCAGGACACCACAGGGGGAGGCTTAGCCTACCAAGCCACAGTGCTGGCCCCAACAAATGTTTCTTAAAGACCCATCGGCTCTCCTTCATCCCCTGAATAATCAATAAGTATTTATTTATTCATTCAAAAGAGTTCCTCTGTATGACTCCAGCACCATATCCCAGTTAGCCCCTTGCAACAGAACACATTTGCTCCGGGAAGACACTGGCTTGTGGCAGTTGATGACATGAGGAGATGGGGAACGGAGGGCAGTGGACTAAAGAGGAGGGCAGGTGCAGAAGAAGGGTATCCGTGGAGGGGGGAGCTCGAGGCCCTCCTGGGAGGCTGGCTGCTGGCAGGGAGAAAGCAAACTCCCCCACAAAGATGTGTTCCTCAGCCACGAGATGGAGGAAGTGAAGAGGTGGGAGGTGGGGGAAGGAGCGCATCTCAGTATCTTGATTGCAGATCAAAACAATTTCTATTCTTGCAAATTCCCTTAGAAATACAGCCTCTCAGGGACTGGGAAAGGAATTTATTCCTTCACCAACCCCTCCAGGCAGGCTGGCTGGGAGCCAGCTGACAGTTTCCCAGTAAGAAAGTTGTGGAAGAAGCCACAGTGCCTACCACGTGGCTGCTGCCACCGGTGGGGAGAAGGGGTGGGGTGACCCCTGAATGCCAAGGGCCAGCCTTCCCGGCTCTTCCTTACGGCACTGAGGAGCTGAGCTGCCAGGGTGGACGCCCAAGATGGTGGCACTCCAGTTGGGCTGACTGGGGGCTCACAGAGCCTCCCAAGATGCCTGGTGTGTCCGGAGCGCCAAGGTGATTCAAGGAGCTTCGGGGAGTAGATTCCAACAAAATAAACGTGAATGTTTGTGCAGTAAGATGTGAAATCGGCATTTTTTTTTTTAAGATCGAATGTGTGCTCCTGGCGTGGGTGGGCTGCTTGGGGTTGCCCCCTTGATCTCTGCAAACGCACCAGCAGCTCCCTCTCCCTCTCTGCCTGATTCATCAGCAAGACTTTGTCCATCACTCCTTTTGGAGCTCAGTGCTTCAGTGCAGGGCTGTCACAGAGGCCCCTGTGCCCACCTCCTCATGGCCTCACGACCCTGGCTGGGCACTGAAACCATCCACCTGTCGCTCATCATGGGGCGGGGCCCATCTGCAGAGACTCTGCCCATCAGGAACCGCCTGGAGCCCAGCCCCTCTGGCCAGCTAACACCCGCCCCACCCCCGACACCAGTTCTGTTTTTCCCTGCAAACCTCAGCTGCCCTGCCCAAGCTGCCACCATCCACGTTCCTGCTAAGAACCCTCCCTCTGATCTCCCCAAAGACTGAGGGGACGTGGGGTGCCCCTGGGGACCCCACCAGCCAGTTCAGCACCAACACTACAGGTACACACTTTGTAAGCAACCGCCAGATGCCAGACGCCATGCTAGGTACGAACAAGCAACGTCTTACAACCAGCCAGCGGGTGGGGATGAGCCGTCCCCATTCTGCCCATAAGGAATCCGAAGAAAGTAAGGAAAAGACTCTGGATTTCTGAGGTCTGAAGCCATCTGTCTGAGTCAAAACCCAGTCCCTTTCCCAAGCCCCATCCCCTCCTTCTTAAAGGCATTTTCCTTTTTTAAATGTTTTTATTATGGGATGCTGCTCTCCACAGGAACCAGAGAGAAGCAGACAATAGAAGGAACCAGAATTTAAGAAGTTTTGCACATTACCATGGGCGGTTATTCCTGGTCTTTACTGAACTCAGACGGAACTGGAGCCAAGAACGTACACCTTCAGGTGGGCCCGTGAGACCTGCCACTGGCTCTACCCTGGAGGCATCCTCCCGGCACGTCCGAGGTGGAGCCAACTTCTCCCCTCAGCCGAGCGAATTCAGAATGGTGCTACTCACTCCCTAAATGGCCGCAACAGCTGGGACAGAACCAGGCCACAGTCAGGAGCCTGGAACTCCATGGGTTGCAGGGGTCCAAGCGCTTGGGCCACCTTCCGCTGCTTTCCCTGGCGCATTAGCAGGAAGCTGGATCGGAAATGGAGCAGGCGGGACTCAAATCAATGCCCATACAGTATGCTGGCATCGCAGGAGGAGGTTAAACCTGCTTTGCCACGAAACCAGCCTACTCTTTGAGGAGTTTGTTATTCCAGCCACTGGAAGCCCCACCTCTACCTTTGGCGGGCTACTTTCTTTCCCATCAGCTTAAGTTACCAGAGTGGTTACACCACCCTTGAGTGCAAACCACTTGGTCACTTGATGTTTAGAAATGGCCTCGCGCAGGCCAACCGCTCCATGCATTGTGTTACTGGAGGCACAAGGACAAGGCTGCCCCCTGCGGGGACTTGCAGTCTGATAAGATCACCAAGGACATTGCTGGTCTTGGAGGGCCACCGCGACAGGCTCCCTGTTGGGACCGCTGCTTCTCTCTGCGTCCCCCACAGCCCACGGGTGGGGTTTCGGTCCTAATCTTACAGGTGAGGATGCTGAAACCCCTGGTGCTCCAGCAGTCAGCCCAAAGCCTTCAAGGCAGTGATGGAACCAGAGTGTGACCGTGTGCCCGTTCCAGACGCCGAGTTTGCCTTCACACTGGAGATTCCACGCCGCATAGTAGTTAGGAACTCAGAATTTAGAAGCAGACAGACTTAAGTAGAGAATGCGAGCTCTGCCACTTAATTGCTATGTAATCTTGAACAATTAATTAACCTTTCTGAACTCCAGTTCCTTCATGTGCAAAAATAAGGCATGATAATACCTATCTCTTAGGGTTGTGATGAGAATCTTAGAAATAGCAGGTGGTGTTTTAGGACTGATAGACAGGCCTGGTCTCACTGGCAGTCGTGTAATTTCCTTGGCAGCAACCTGGGAACTGTCTCATTTTGGTTCGCTCCAATAGCCCCCAGCACCGCCTGAGGGACACCATCGGATGGGAGCAAAGGTGAGGGCCATCACTAAGCCAACCCCTCAGGCTGCAGGGCTCCTCCGCCTCCTTCCTCCTTTAGGTATCTCTCCCGGAACAAACCCCTCTTCCCGACTCAAACACACTCTGAGTCTCCAGCAGGAACCCGTCAAGGCAGTGGGAGCGAGCCTGCAGTGACCACACCCAGAAGAGCCACTCGCCGCGAAAGGGACAAGACTGCTCTGGGTCTTGCTCTTGAACCCATCACGAGAACTTGAGGTCTTCCTCCTACCGCCCTTGAAGGAACCACGTCTTCCTCCAGCCCCAGCATCTCCGTGGCTCTTGTCCTCCTGGAAGGATGCTAGAATTCCTAACGAGCCCTCGGTGCCAGGGGAGAAGAGAAAAACATCCCTGTTGGAAGCTACGGGACACTTTTCTTGGGTGCCAGTGTAGCCAAGACTTTCCATCAAAGCATCAGCCTGGTTAAAGATCCCTCTGGCATCCAGACCTTTCAGGACGGGCCAGCAGCAGGGCCTGGGTGCGGAACCAGCATCGTCTTTCTACTGACTTTGTGTCCAACTCAAGAGTTGTGATTGGGCGCGTGTCCAGTCTGACCCCTCATTCCCGGGTTGTCTGGGACCAGGGGCTGTGTCCTAGCAACCGGGGCTGCCAGGGCCTGCCTGGGGCGGGAGGAGGAAGGCGTTGGTGGCCACAGGAGCGTCACTGTGTCTCTACTGGCGGGAATCTGGGTCAGAAGCCGCTCCATTCCTCCCAGACAGGGTGGGTCCAATGTCAGAGGCAATCAGCTTTGCTCCGTGGCTGTGGTTTAACCTGAACTTTTCTGGACAGGGAGGAAATAGCAGTGGCCTGAACCCCAGGAATGTCCAGTTGGCCTCAAGGTCTCAGGGATTTTCTGGCCTGGCTGGTGGTGGTTCTCGCACGCAGCATTGAGCACTGAAGACAGACAGACTCCACAGGGAGCTGAAAATATGTCTCATTTCATGACCTTTTGCTGATTGTCCACTAAGTGCCGGGCAGGGTGGGCACAGCTGGGCTACGGATAGAAAAGAACAGCACCACTTCTCACCTACCTTGCTTGCACTCTAGTTACCGGGCAACACTGACGCGACACCCACCAGAAAGCACCGATGTCCCAAACACACCCCCTGCACCTGCGGACCCTCCCCTGCCAGGAGCTAAGTCCCCAGGCCTGTGCTGGAACCAGGTGACAGAGCAGCAGAGTCTACGGAGAGAAAAGGGAACCAGAGGGCAGAAAAAGCAATTTCTGCAAGTAATGACTCGCTGGTCTCTGCCTCCATCCCAGTCCCAGGTCCCTTCCCCCCTTCCCTCCGCCCAGACCCACCCTTGCTGCAGGACAGGTGACCAGAGCCCTAGGGCGGAGATGGCGGGCAGGCCATACGGAGCCACTGCCGTTTTGGGTGGAGCCTGGTGGAAAGGATCCCAGTGCATATGTGGTCTCCAGACTCCATCAGTAAATACAGCCACAGTCAGCAGGCAAAGACTTAAACACAAGCATCTGTCCTCCATGGGCGGCCCAGCCCCGGCTGTCCGCGCCCTTCTGAGCAGCGTCTCCCCAGCCCCGTTGCCAGCGTCCTCCACTGAAAAGTGACTGCTTTGTGGACTCACAAAACAATCAGGAAGCTAACTGTGTGTGATTCTCAGCCACCTGCAGACCAAGGCCATCCTCTGAGATTGGAGTTTGTGGTAGACACACCTGCTCTGTGACGAGCCTTGGTCCCTGCTGCTCAGGGATGTGCATGGCGCATACATAGCAGGTGCTCCCATTTATAAAGGAAATGGAGGCCGGCGCCGCGGCTCAATAGGCTAATCCTCCACCTTGCGGCACCAGCACACCGGGTTCTAGTCCCGGTCAGGGCACCAGATTCTGTCCCGGTTGCCCCTCTTCCAGGCCAGCTCTCTGCTGTGGCCCGGGAGTGCAGTGGAGGATGGCCCAAGTGCTTGGGCCCTGCACCCCATGGGAGACCAGGAGAAGTACCTGGCTCCTGCCATCGGATCAGCGCAGTGCGCCGGCCGCGGCAGCCATTGGAGGGTGAACCAACGGCAAAAGGAAGACCTTTCTCTCTGTCTCTGTCTCTCACTGTCCACCCTACCTGTCAAAAAAAAAAAAAAAAAAAAAAAGGAAATGGAATCGGTGTGCTAAGAAGGAGTGCCCATGTCACCGGTTCGAGATCCGGCTGCTCCACTTCTGATCCAGCTCTCTGCTATGGCCTGGGAAAGCAGCAGAAGATGGCCCAAGTGCTTGGGCCCCTGCACCCGCGTGAGAGACCCAGAGGAAGCTCCTGGCTCCTGGCTTCGAATCGGTGCAGCTCTGGCCGTTGCGGCCAATTGGGAGAGTGAACCAGCAGATGGAAGACCTCTCTCTCTCTCTCTCTCTCTCTTTCTGTAACTCTGACTTTCAAATAAATCTTTAAAAAAAGAAGAAGAAGGAGTGCCCACGAGTCCTGCCCTTCTCCTCCCCAGCTCTCGAGTTACTTGCACTCCAGTGTAGGTCCAGTGTAGCCAGCAGCACTAGCAGTGGGTTCTTCAAGTTTGAATCACCCAAGGGTTTCCCAGTGGGCATTAAAATAGGAGGGCTTCCGGGCCTAGGCAGGAGCCAGTCCCTGGATGACAGCACGCTCAGGGCACATGGGTTCATCTAAGCTACCAGATTCTACGTGAGCCAAACCCAGGGGTCCTCACGTGTTTCCCTCAGGCCCCAGACTCCGCTCAGATTCACACATCAGCTGTCTGCATGCACCTCACTGGGATGCCCCCACCCTGGGCACCAGGCATCACTCACATGGCACAGCCAAAGCACGCTTCCTGCCCCCCCCACCTCTGTCCGCCCGGAAATGCTCCATCAGCTGACCATCGGCTCAAAGCAAGATCATGGAAGGCCGGCGCCGTGGCTCACTAGGCTAATCCTCTGCCTTGCAGCGCCAGCACACCAGATTCTGTCCCGGTTGCTCCTCTTCCAATCCAGCTCTCTGCTGTGGTCCTGGAGTGCAGTGGAGGATGGCCCAAGTGCTTGGGCCCTGCACCCCATGGGAGACCAGGAGAAGCACCTGGCTCCTGGCTTCAGATCAGCGCGGTGCGCCGGTTGCAGCGGCCATTGGGGGGTGAACCAACAGCAAAGGAAGACCTTTCTCTCTGTCTCTCTCTCTCTCACTGTCCACTCTGCCTATCAAAAAAAAAAAGATCCCGGAGTCATTCCTGAGTTGTCCTAACTGCCAGATCCGATCTGTCCACACAACTTGCTGGTTCTCTCTACAGCAGCCTGTGGTGGGAGTTTGGCCTCGAGGTTAAGATGCCAGTAGCGAGACCTGCATCCAACGTCAGCGTGCCTTTGAACCTGATGCCAGGTTCCTGCTGATACAGACCTTGGACAGCAATGGGATGGCTCGAGTGACCAGGGCCTTGCCACCCGCGTGGTAGACCTGGGGTGAGATTCTGTCTCCTGACTTCCAGCTGGCTCAGCCCAGGCCACTGGGGGCATTTAGGGAGTGAAACAATGGATGGGAGTGCGCTCTCTCGCTCTCTCTCTCCATCTGTCTCTCTGCCTCTCAAGTAAATACAACTTTTTAAAAGTCCCAATTAAAAATAGTAAGTATGCTGGCCGGCGCCGTGGCTCAATAGGCTAATCCTCCACCTTGCGGTGCCGGCACACTGGGTTCTAGTCCCGGTCGGGGCGCCGGATTCTGTCCTGGTTGCCCCTCTTCCAGGCCAGCTCTCTGCTGTGGCCAGGGAGTGCAGTGGAGGATGGCCCAAGTGCTTGGGCCCTGCACCCCATGGGAGACAAGGATAAGTACCTGGCTCCTGCCATCGGATCAGCACGGTGCGCCAGCCGCAGCGCGTTGGCCGCGGCGGCCATTGGAGGGTGAACCAACGGCAAAGGAAGACCTTTCTCTCTGTCTCTCTCTCTCTCACTGTCCACTCTGCCTGTCACACACACACACAAAAAAAAATAGTAAGTATGCTAGCCCCTCTTCCACTACACTCATCTAATCTGCCATTCTGTCTCCTCGAGGTTGGGCTGGGGCCTCATTTCCTCAGACAATGACCCCTCCCATGTGCTCTAAAAAATGTCAGACAGGGGCCGGCGCTGTGGCATGGTAGGTTACTCCTGCAACGCCAGAATCCCACACAGGCACCGGGTCAAGCGCCGGCTGCTCCGCTTCCGATCCGGCTCCCCGCTGATGCACCTGGGAAGGCAAGGGAGGATGGCCCGAGTGCTTGAGCCCTTGCACCCATATGGGAGACCTGGAAGCAGCTCCTGGCTCCTGGCTCCTGGCTCCTGGCTCCTGGCTTTGGCTCCTGGCTCCTGGCTCCTGGCTCCTGGCTCCTGGCTCCTGGCTTTGGCCTGTCCCAGCCTTTGAGGAGTGAACCAGTAGGTGGAAGATTTTTGTCTCCCTCTCTGTCCCTGTGCCTTTCAAATAAATAAAATGAATCTTTATATATAAGTATACATATATATATATATATGTATGCATGCATATACCAGATCCCATTGCTTCCCCCTCTTAAAACGTGCTGTTCTTAAACTTTCAAAAATCAAAACCAACAAAGCCCCTTCTCGGTCTAGCTTCTGCCGCCTTCCTAGACCTCGTCTTTCCCAGACTCTACATCTGTATAATGGGCACCGCTGTGGTCATGGTTGCCTCACAGGGGACCTCAGCTGCGTGCTAGCCTAGCTCGGGTCTTCCCACAGTCCTCCCCACTGCGGCAGGTGCTGTGAAATGAGGTTCCTTGCTTTTGCGTGTGTCCCAGTGTCAGGGAAGGAGCCAGGGCAGTCGGGGGTCCCAGCTGGAGTCAGCCCCTGCCCTGCGCGAGGCACGCGCGTCGCCGCCGGTCTGAGACCTGCCTGTAGGGGGCGCTGGAGCCAGGAGGGGCCACAGCTGCCCGCGGGCCGCTCGGGGCCCGCTCGGGGGTTAAAGACACCTCTCCTCAAACCCGGGCCCTCCCCTGCTCACATCTGCCTTTGTGGCTTTAATGAGAAACCCAGGCACTTTGGCGTCCAGGGCGCGCGCTAACTCCCTGGAAGATTGGCGAGTGGAAAGAAGGTGGTTTTCCAGCGGGCCGGGGGCGGATTCGGGTCTCCGCGCGCCCTGGCGAGCTCCGCCCCTGCCGCCCGCCAGGGAGCCGGCCCGCTCCGCAACCCCTCTCTCCAGGCTCCTGGTTAGGAATTTGGGGGCGGGCCCTGGCCTGGCACGGCCGCGCACTCTCAGCAGAGCTCACTTTGCTCTCCTCGCGCCCACGTTCTGCAGCCCAAGGAGGCCGGACCGAGGGACGTGGGCACTCTTCCTCCGCTCAGCTCGAGGTAAGTGCAGGCATCTTACTTCGGGTTTGTCCCTTGTCGGTCCATAAAGGAAGTCGAAGACATGACCTGGGAGAGGGCAGGGGTGGGCCATCCTCCTTCCCCCCAAGTCTGGGCTGCTCCCGAGGGATGCTGCCCAGGGCAAGAGGTCCAGTTGCGGGACATCTCCGTTGCGGTCCTCGGGGGGGCCTCCAGTTCTCAGGCACAAAAAAATGTAAAAGTTCAAATAATGTGGGGATCCCCATAACCTCAACCCTGTGAGATCTGGGGCACTTTGGGGGTGGCCCGAGCCCTGGGTGTCCTAAATGCTGCTTTGTATAGCATGCATGAGGTGCTGAGTGCAAGGGAGCGGTTAAGAGTCGGATGAAGCATCGGCTGTGTCCAGGGGGCTGTGCGTCCCGTTGGGGTCCCCTCCAGGTTAGGGGACAGCTCCCCGTTTGAAGGAGGAGACCTTTCTCTAGGGCAGACGAGTGAGAGGACAGCAGCAGGTTCTGAGTTAGGTGCCCCCCGCCCACCCCGCCCCAGCTCCTGGTGTGTCAGTCCCCGAGCTTTCTACCTTAGCAAGGCTGAGCACAGGTGGACCCGTGGCATTGTGGGAAGCAAGGTAAGAGTATCCAACCCCGAAGCTACGTGGCTCACAGAGGCAGTGGGATCGGGGGGAGGCGTAAGCTCCCCTACCAAACCCTCTCAGCAGCCCTGGCTCTAAGCAGAGGCCAGAGCGGGTGGGACACACAGACCCTGGAAAGCTGGGTTTCAAGGGGACTGTGGCTCTTGGCTGCCAAGGTGCCCAGTCTGGAAAAGGAGAAACAGAGACAGAGGCTCACTGTGCCAGCCTCTAGGCCACCACCTTGGTCCTGCAGCAGCCCAGGGCTGTGCATGGAAAAATGCACAGTTGGCAGCAGGCTGCTCCATCCGTCTTCTTGCCTGGCCACAGCCAGGGAGCAGCCAGCGTGCCCAGGCAGTGGGCAGTCGAGTCTGCCTCTCAGAACACTGGGGCTCTTTGTCTGAGGCCTGGGCTGCCTGAGGATGAGCCAGAATGCCTGCTAGCTCTTCTGCAGCCCAGTGGCTCGTGGCAGGCCCAGGGGACTGCCTGGAGGAGCCAGTGGCCAGCAGTTTGAGCATGGCCACCAAGGCCCTTCCCATCAGTTCTGAGGCTGGCTTTTATTATCCTTTCTGTCCCCTGTCCACGGTCGCCGGCCCAGCAAGGCCCAACAGCAATGCAGCGGCTAAGTGGGACTCTTCCAGACCCAGGACAGCCCTGGGAGTTCTCTGTCCGAGGGTGACTCTCTGGAAGGTGCCCACAGAGGCTGTGCAGTGCCCTGGAGGGAGGTAATAGGGGCAGGCTCCCCAGACCTGAAGGCACACTACTGCACCCCTCCCTCCATACCTTCAACTTCCCTCCCAGGGGCCCCCAGCCCCCGCGCTGCCCTCTCAGCCTGCCCCGGCCTCATCACAGTGGCCCGGCACGCTCCAAGGTGGGTGTCAGAACCCCATCCAAAGCCGCGTTCCCTTGGGCAAACGTGAGAACCTCCAGTGTCCCCTCCATCTGTCGGTGTTTCTCAGTCACTGCTCTTGGCCCCGTGTCCCCAGGGTGCTAACACTTCACTGGGCTCCAGGGAAGACAGGGAGGCAGACCAGCTCGGCCTCCCCACACTGTGCCGCACCCCATGTCCCCCGGCTGGAGGGGATCTGTGCCCGTCTCCAGATGAGTCCCACATGGGGCTCCTCCAGGCCCAGCCAAGCTGCATGCATGACCACAGACTGCTAACCAGAGGGTTTTCTCACCCAGCCGAATGCCACCAACAGTGGCACTTTGGAGGAAAGCCCAGGCCCCGTGGTGGCCGCTGAGGGGCCACACCCCTCCCCAGACGCCCAGGGCCAGAAAACCCCAGCCTGCCTAAGAGCCCCAAAGAGCTTCCCAAGTGGCTCAGATTTTCCCCTTTGATGCTCAAGCTGCTTCTAGAAGTTTCTCCGGGACAGGAAGAGCCAGAGGGCTTTGTCCTTGGACTGTTGGAAAATAGTGTTTCCCTGGAGAGTCCAAACTGGATGTGAATCCAGGCCCAAGGAGCCCATGACTCCCACCCCTACACCTCTACACACACACACACACACACACACACACACACACACGACGGCTGTGGGGTTTCCAGCTACCTCGGCAGAACCTGCCTGGGGCTAAGGCTGCCGTGGACCTACCCCTCTAAATGCAGTAACTCCATTCTGTTCCTCCTTGACCAGGGGACCAGGGGAGATGCATGGAGCTCTCCGCCCGCCCCCGTGGCCGCGGTCCAGCCGGACCATGTGTGCAGAGCCGGCCACGGGCTGTGTGCACCGAGCAAGGGCGAGCGAAGCTCCTGCGCCCAGGCGTCTGATGCCGAAGCAGGCGCTGCCCAGCTCTGTGCCACGGCCTCCTGAGGCTCACTCATGCCCGCTCCCTCTCCTCTCTCCCTCCCTGCACAGAGACACGATGCAGTGGGCCTCCCTCCTGCTGCTCGCGGGGCTCTGCTCCCTGTCCCGGGCCCAGTATGACGAAGACCCGCACTGGTGGTTCCACTACCTCCGCAGCCAGCAGTCCACCTACTACGACCCATATGACCCTTACCCGAACGAGCCCTACGAGCCATACCCCTACGGGGTGGAAGAGGGCCCGGCCTATGCCTACGGCTCCCCGTCCCCGCCGGAGCCCCGCGACTGCCCCCAGGAGTGCGACTGCCCCCCCAACTTCCCCACCGCCATGTACTGTGACAACCGCAACCTCAAGTACCTGCCCTTCGTGCCGTCCCGCATGAAGTACGTCTACTTCCAGAACAACCAGATCACCGCCATCCAGGAGGGCGTCTTCGACAACGCCACCGGGCTGCTCTGGGTCGCCCTGCACGGCAACCAGATCACCAGCGACAAGGTGGGCCGCAGGGTCTTCTCCAAGCTCAGGCACCTGGAGAGGCTGTACCTGGACCACAACAACCTGACCCGGATGCCGGGCCCGCTGCCCCGCTCGCTGCGGGAGCTCCACCTGGACCACAACCAGATCTCGCGCGTGCCCAACAACGCCCTGGAGGGGCTGGAGAACCTCACGGCCCTGTACCTGCAGCACAACGAGATCCAGGAGGTGGGCAGCTCCATGAGGGGCCTCCGCTCGCTCATCCTGCTGGACCTGAGCTACAACCACCTGCGCCGGGTGCCCGACGGGCTGCCCTCGGCCCTCGAACAGCTCTACCTGGAGCACAACAACGTCTACACCGTCCCCGACAGCTACTTCCGGGGGTCGCCCAAGCTGCTATACGTGCGGCTGTCCCACAACAGCCTCACCAACAGCGGCCTGGCCTCCAACACCTTCAACTCCAGCAGCCTGTTGGAGCTCGACCTCTCCTACAACCAGCTACAAAAGATCCCCCCAGTCAGCACCAACCTGGAGAACCTCTACCTGCAAGGCAACAGGATCAATGGTGAGAGTTCGGCCCCGGGGGCACCCGGCAGCCGTGGCTGCGTCACTGGAGTGGCTCTGCTCCAAGTGCTCGCGGCCGTGCCGGCAAAACACCAGCAGGGGAGCCACACGGCCGGAGACCCAGCAGCCTGCACAACCAGCCTCGGCCCTGACCACAGGGTGCAGGGTAGCGAGCACCTGCACTGGCCAGTGGTGCTGGGAGAAGTCAGCGGGGTGCGGGTGGGGGCCCGAGACTTCCCCGGGAGGGGCAAGCTCCCACCCGGGTCTTGGGAGAGAAGTGGGCATGGATGGCGGCCTGCAGGACAGAGCCACCGATGGTCACTTACCAGGTCAACTGCCAAGGGCTGCATGTGCCTTGCTAATCTTCTCTGTATCGTTCCAATTTTAGTGTAAGTGCTGCCGAAGCGAGCACTGCGCAAGTGCCTGAGAAGGAGCAGTGGTGTGTGGAGGGGCAGAGAGAGACGAGTTTGGAGAGGTTTGGGAGGGAGGGGACGGTCCCCCGGGATGAAGAGTCTCAGTTCAACTTCTAGGTCCCTCGTGGGAGGTGTCCGTCCTTAGACACCAGCCTGTAAGAGAATGAGCCTCGGTGGCCGCGTGACCCGCCCCAGCCCCCGCAGCCTGGCCGCGTGCTCTGCTGTTTATCTGCCTTTGGAGCGTAGGAGCTGGTGAGCAGGACTGCACCACCTCTCGGAGCGGAAGGCGGCACCAGTCTTCCCCTGGAGTCCAAGGGGCCCCTGGTGGCAGGGCAGAGGTCCTGCCCCAGGCTAGTGGGAGCCTGGGGTGGCCGCTGGGCAGGGGCGGGGAGAGATCACTGGGCTTCTTGTTGCAGGAGGGCCCCACCCTCACCCCTGCAGACGCCTAGAGGCGCCCGAAGGGTACTGCAAAGCCCATTTCAGCAGCCCTGGCCCTTAGCACAGGCGGGCAGGTCCCGAGCCAGAGCCAGCGTTCCTCCGCCTGCCCGCCTCTCTCAGCTCCTCTCCCGGGGAAGGGGCTTCGGTAATGGCGCAGGTGGAGCACTTTGAAGTGAGCGAGAGGTCCTGAGCGCCCCCCCCCCCCCAGGGAACAGCCCAGGCATTTAGGGAGATGCTAAGGAGCTGGCCGGCCCCCTGAGGAAGGTGGCCCAGCCCTGGAGGTGGCTGTTGGGCAGGCGGGGCATCCTCTGGGGACAATGGCTCTGCTCGCAGGGTCTGAGGGCTGCTCACCGTCTCCCCTGCCACCGAGCGCTCGCTCCCCTGCCGCCCACCCTCACTGCCCAGTCCAGGAGGGAGGCTGCGTGGAAGCACCCCCCCGCCCCGTGCTGTGCTCCGTCCACGTCTGACCCGCATGGCCCCAGCAGACAGAGGAAGCGGGCACGGGAGGAGACACTACGGGAGCGTCTGTCACCTCCCTGCCTTCACGCAGAGCCATGTCTGCCGCTCACAGACCAGGTGGCAAAGAAATAATGCCCCTTTAGTGGTGTCCGGGGTGGGGGCTAGAAAGCTCTCCATTCGACCAGGCAAGAACTCCCCAGTGCCGTGGGCGGCCCGCGCCTGTGGCCTTGGCTGGATGGCTCTCGGCTCTCTCCAGCCTCAGGCAGCAAACAGCTGTGCTTGCTAGCGACCTGCTGGGCCGAGTACGGTTTCTGTTGTTGTGTTGTTGCTGTTGTTTGCATTGCAAAGGTGGGGAAATTGAGGCACAGAGAAGGGAAAGGCAGAGGAGGACGGGGACTCCAGGGACTCCGGGGCCTGCAGGGTTTGAGGCCTGGTCCCCTCCTGGCAGCCGCTCCCCAGCTGCCGCCATCAGCAGCCCTCTCAGATTTTCCAGTTACTAACAGGCTGGGAATGTCATTCGGAAGCTTTGGGACCCAGCGGGGTGGGTCGGCCAGGACACAGGAAAGACCGCGTCAGTGTTTGATCTGGGCTGCAGTCTGTCCTCCCGTGGCTCCGGGCAGAAGCCCTGCCCTGTTCATGGGCCGGCGCAGGACACGGGCAGGGGGGCTGGCAGTGCCCGTGGGTGGTGGGAATTGTTCTACCCGGGGTGCCTGGCTCCCCACACGCTCAGTGGGAGGGGAGATGGGAGCCTCGTGTTTGTGTCCAGGCAGCTGGGAGCCAGGGATTTTGCAGACTGTGTGAGGCCTGCAGGCTGCGGGGGGAGCTCTCCCTGAGCCCTTAGCTCAGTCCCCTAGGGCTGGAAGGGACGCTGGGCTGAGCCGCTTTGCTTCCCCCCAGGTCCCATATGCTGGGGACAGAGACTCAGCCCCTGGCCAGGGCCCTGACCCCCGCCCGCCTACTCAGAGGCCCTCAAATCTCTTCTCGGGGACATGGCTGAGCCATCTGTGTGCCCGCTCCGGAGGGGGCCGCTCCGCAGTCCCCCCTGGCCCGGTGGTTTTAGCCTCACATCTGCAGCACAAGTCATTTGCTGCAGCCTCACGCCGGCTCGACTCGCTCCATTCTTCTCTCTTACCTGAGACTTCAATAGCAGCACGTACAGATGGCCACTCAGCCACTGTCCGTGCGCCCAGGACGATGCTGACCCAGAACACTTCCGGCAGCCGCTCTCTGATGCCTGCACACCCACGGACTCGCCCAGCAGGAGCCCCCCCCCCCCCGCCCGCCGTCATACAGAGCTCTGCTGCCCCCCCCACCTGGCTCCAGGATGCACACAGCTCCTGACCCCCTTTGCAAGCTGAGGGACACCTCTGAGGGAACCACAGCCCAGGTGCCCCTGCTGGGGCGCCCGAGCCTGATCCTGCCCTCTGCTGTGTGCTGGGCGGCGAGGTGTCGGGCACTTCAGGTGCAGCCGTGATGCCGCGGTCCCTGCGTCTGAGCTCCATGTCTTTCGTCTCACGTGACTGAGTAGACCGGAGACAGAGGCAGGTGACTTGTCCCGGACAGGCAGAGGGAGAAGTGGTCCAGCAGAGGACAAGCAGGGGAGAGGTGGCAAAAGGGTTCACGTTCAAAACCAAACAGCCCTGCCTGCCCAGGGGGGCTGTGTGCTGTAGGGGCGACACTTCCAAAAGGGGTCTTCTTTTGAGATTGGAGAGAGAAGCAGCCCGTGATGGAGTCACGTGCGGGAGGCAGAGGGATGGCACTGAGGGGTTGGGTTCCCTCTCACCTCGGAGCCCTGCACGCGCTCCCCTGGCAGCCCCGGGCCTGGAACACTTGTCTCTCGGCCCAGGCGTCCTCCCTTTAACCTCCTGCCACTTCTCTCTCTGCAGAGTGGCAGGAGATGTTCCCGATTTAAACCTCTCCGTTTCCAGCCTTCCTGCTCATAGCAATTCAGCAAAGCCCTCCCTCTCCAAAAGCAATCAAGCCTTGCAAGTGGCTCTGCCTGGTCCCTTGCTGCCCTCTGCTTCCCTCTGCTGCCCACGGGCAGGACAAAAAAAAATATATCAAGTCCTGGCGAGAAGGACACCCAAGGACATTCCAGGGTCTGCAAAGTACTGGTGGGGGAGGGACGGAGGGCGGGGTTAGGAGGCGGGGCTGTAGGCCCAGCCCCCTTCTCCGTCCCCTGGCTGGACTGGGATCCTGCACCATGTCCACCCCAAGGCTGCAAGGCCCTCCCCTTGCTCGGAAGCCTTCGTGGAGGCGGCTGTCACGCCGAGGCTGAGTGCCCCCGCCCTCTGTGCCCACAGAGTTCTCCATCAGCAGCTTCTGCTCCGTGGTGGACGTCATGAACTTCTCCAAGCTGCAGGTGCTGCGCCTGGACGGCAACCAGCTGAAGCGCAGTGCCATGCCGGCCGACGCACCCCTCTGCCTGCGCCTGGCCAGCCTCATCGAGATCTGAGCAGCCCCGGCCCCGCCCCACCGCATCCGGCTTGATGGTTTGGTTTGGCTTTTGCTGGGAGGGCTGGGACAGACCCTGCGACAGGAGTCCACAGCTCCCTCTCGTCTCCTCCCTGGAGGCAGGGCTGGGTGGGATCGGGGAACCACCTGGGCAGGGGACGGCAATGGTGGCACAGGGACTAATCCCCGGAAGCCCAAACCCCAGAAACCCTACTGTCTCTCCCCGCGGAGCTGAGCGCGGCGCATGCGCAGTTGCAGGGCAGTGGGCGCCTCACCGCCGTCTCCTGAGCCCTGAGCTGGCTGCGCGGTTGCGCTGGGCTCCTATTCGTTGCTCCTCGCAGGATACCTCGTGCCCACCCAGCCTTGCTGCACCGCCCCCGCGGGGCCCCTGGGTGCCTGCCCAGCGACCTGTGGAGAGCAGCCACACTGGTGTTTGAGGGGGTCAGGGGTAGCGAGAGTCACCTGCGTTCCTCCAGCTCACCTGTTGAGAGCCCCCAGGCTGGAGTTCCAGCGTCCAGCCAGAGGAGACAGCCAGCCCTGGGCTTGGATGAGTGGGTGGGGGTGCATGTCAGCAGCTGGCCAGCTCTCCAGGGAAGAGGCCAGCCCGAGCTCGGGGCAGGTGCACCCCGGAAAGAGCCCCAACAGCTTCCTCCTTGCCCAGCACTCTCTCCCGTCCCAACAGCACCTGTCTGAGATTTCTCCAAAGCATGGGAAAGACAGTTTGTCCCCTTGTCTTCCCCAGGCCCGATGGGAGAGGCAGACTCAGCCAGCCCTGGGCTTGCCTGCTGGCCGCAGGGCGGTCTGCGTGAACGGACCAGCTCTGAGGCAGCAGCTCCAGCTGGAGATGCTCACGGGGTCCGGGAAGGCGCAGACCCGCCCGTGCTGGCCGGGACCCTCTGAGCTACGCCTTCGGCATTGAAGACGCCTGCTGCATTACAGCTTGGCGGGGGGCAGTGACTTCTTCCCGCTTCTGAAACGTCCCGCTGCCCGGGGCCTAACCCCCCTGCTGCTGGGGGCACCACTGGGTTGTGGCCAGCCAGGGAGCTGGGGCCAAGCACTGGCTGGCCAAGGCCCTGCCCAGACGCCATCCACCCTGACACTATGCATGCTTCCGGCACCAGGGAGAGGGGGAGGAATCCTCGGACTGTGCTCTCGGCCCCAGACCCGAAATCCACAAAAGCCAAACCAGCTCGTTCCAGCGGAGGCGCCCTGGCTGGAGGGCCATGGCCGCCCCCTGCCCAGGGCCCTCAGAGAGCCCTCTGCCTGTATAAACGATTCCTGGCTACAGGGGAAGCTCGTGTGGTGGCCAGCCTGACAATAAAGTTACCTTACTGCTGCACCTGCAAGACTGGGTCCCTGAGGGCAGGAGGAAGGCTGAGGGCAGCTTCTGGGGTCGTGCAGGCCCTAGGCTGTCACAGCCCTCACTTTCTCTGGGATGGTTTTTTTAAAAACTCTGGTCAGCAGACTTTGTGTTCTGGAAGTTCTTCTGGAAGTCCAACTTCAATCCTTCTATCTACTCATTCCTCCTCCATTTGTTGCCCGAGGGGAAAAGAACAACGCAGCTTTTTCACGATCCTAACATCCTACCTCTCCCTCCCTCCTCGTCCACCCTGTAATTCTGGCTGGGACTGGTCCACGGTGGTGTTGGCTTAACCACTTCTGCCCTCTAGCGGCCACTGTGCGCAACAGCAGGGAGTCCCGCTTAGCTAAGCCGGTCCTGGAAGGGGTACACGCAGCGGCTTCTCCGTACACACTTTCTGCAAGTCCTTAGGTGTCAGATGCTATGAAGTTTGCTTAGCAGGCTCCACAGGACCCAGGGGACAATCCTCTGTTTCCTGATAGGGAACTCAGCTGAGCAGGGACACGGGCCAGTTCTGCAGGAAGCAGCCCCGGGTGGAGGCCAAGTGGGCGCATTGACTCTCACTCTCCGGAGAAGAGGCAGGCCGGAGCGGGAGTGTGCGCCGTGGTGCCAGGAAGTCAGCTCTGACCACAGTCCTCACTGGGATCCCGAGGCCCCAGGACACACAGACGCCACGGGGAAGAGGCGGAGACGGGAGGCTGGGGAGGGCACTGTCCACCTGCAGTGACCGTGACCGTGACCAACCAGACGGAGCAGGGGGAAGGGTGGGAGCCAGGCCCACCCAGCCTCACCCTCACGCCCCAGCCAGTGCTGCACGAGCAGGAAGCTAGAACGCACCGCCCTCAGACACCCACCATGTCTCCCTAAGTTCCATCTGATTGGCACTTGCTGTGCGCGAGGGGCTTCCCTTACAGTGCTTGGTTTAGGAGCCCTCACCCCTCTGTCTGCACAGGGGACTGTCACCGTCACCATTTTTTAAATTTTATTTGTTTGAAAGGCAGAGCTACAATGAGAGGGTGAGAGAGAGAGAGAGAGAGAGAGAGGTCTTCCATCTGCTGGTTCACTCCCCAAATGGTAGCAGTGGCTGGGGCTGTGCCATGCCAAAGCCGGGAGCTTCATCAGGGTCTCCCATGTGGCTGCAGGGGCCAAGCACTTGGGCCACCCTCTGCTACTTTCCCAGGTGCATTAGCAGGTACCTGGATCAGAAGCAGAGCAGCGGGGACTTGAATCAGGGCCCACATGGGATGCCGGCGCTGCAGGTGGCTTAGCCCCTTACACCACAGCGCTGGCCCTACTTCCACCACTTTACAGATGGAGACCCTGAGGCACCTGGAGGCTGAGGTCACCCAGGAAAGGCAGTGCTGAGGACAGAGTGACCGCCGCCAGCTGTCTCTCCAGCCCGTGACTTTGCTCTGTGTTTCCACTGTCCACTGTCTGGGGTTCCTGGGTATACACGGGCAGCGAGGGTGCACCTTCTTACTTTTTGGGATGGTCCTATAACCATTCATGTCCCATATGGAATTCCGGGGGCCAGCATGGTGGTACAGTGGCTTACGCTGCCTCTCAAGATGCTGACATCCCATATCCTGGCTCCTCTGCCTCCCATCCTGCTCCCTGCTAATGCACCTGGGAAAGCAGAGGGAAATGGCCCAAGCGCTTGGACCTCTGCACCTACATGGGAGACCCGGATGGAGCTCCAGACTCCTGGCTTCTGCCTGGCCCAGCCTCAGCCATTGTGGTCATTTGGGGCGTGAACCAGCTGATGCAAGATCTCTCTCTCTCTCTCTCTCTATCTCTCGCTTGCTCGCTCTCTCTCTCTCTCTCTCTCCCTGCTTTCAGATAAATACATAAATCTTTATAAACAATCGAATGTGTTCTTCATCACTAAATGTTTCTGTGCCTGGTGAGAGGGAGAGGGGCAGGGGCACAGGGAGCCTGGCCTGGGTCCCCTGCACCGTGGGCAGGAGCAGCAGGATTTAGAGGAAGCCGTCCGGGCAGAGGAAGGAAGCTTAGGTGTGGGGAGCAGCTCGGACTAGACTAAGTTACTGGAATTAAGACTTATTCTATGCATCTGCTCTCCTACAATATGGCGCTGGGAGAGGAGAAAACAGCTTCTACCCAGCTGCCTCCAGTTCAACCAATAAACTGTAGGACTTGCTCCTGATTGGAGAGCAGCGTACTCGGCGTGTGGGCAGCCGAGTTAGGATTGGTGGAGGAGGACTATAAAGGAGGAGAGAGACGGCATGCACCAGGAACATCTATGGGGAACACCTATCTGAAGGAACACCTGTGCAGCCCCCGAGAAGAGCCGGCTGGCGGTGTGCCGCTCCCCTGCGGAAGTGGGGAATGTGGCCAGGGGGAACTGCCCTTCCACGGAGGTGGAAGGGATAGTAGCCAACCCGGGAAGAACCAGCAGAAAACCCGGGGAGGGCCGAGCAGACGAAAGAACAGCGCAGGGTCCTGTGTTGCTCCTCCACGAAGAGGGGGAGCGACACTTAGGGACCACTCTACAGGTGAAATGTCTGGATGCAGAGGAAGGAGAGCTCCAAAGGACGAGGCCAATGCAGTGGGTGGGGGTCAAACTGCGTACTAACCTTGTCCTCTCATTCAAGACGCAGTACCAAGCAGCTCCATCAAAACCAAGTCCAAGGGCCTGCGCTAGAAACAATCTCGCAATTCTGACTTCCAGCCACGAGGGGGCAGCATCTCACCGTACACCGCCAAAGCCTTTTCTACCGTCTGTTAGGCTTCAGTTCCGTTCTGCTCCAATCAGCCCCCAGCCCTGCTGGACCCAGGCACCGGGAGGCCTGGGGGGATCCAGGGTCTTTGCCTATGTGTGCCGCGGCCGCTGTGGCAGTCTGGTGAAGCCCATGGACCCTCCTCAGGTTTCTGAAGGCGTGAAGTAAGATGCACAGTTACCAACATATAAAACTCACAGATTTTCTTTTTTTTAAGATTTATTTATTTTCTTGGAAGTCAGAGTTACACAGAGAGGGAAGGAGACCGGGGTGGGGGGTCTTCCATCCGCTGGTGCACTCCCCAATTGGCTGCATTGGCCGGAGCTGCACCGATCTGAAGCCAGGAGCCAGGAGCTTCTTCCAGGTCTCCCATGTGGGTGCCAGGGTGCAAGGGCTTGGGCCATCTTCTGCTGCTTTCCCAGGCCACAGCAGAGAGCTGGATCAGAAGTGGAGCAGCCAGGACTCGAACTGGCACCCATATGGGATGCTGGCACTGCAGACCAGGGCTTTATCTGTTATGCCACAGCATTGGCCCCAAAATTCATAGATTTTTGATAGTCATTTATATGTTTCTTTTTTTTTTTAACAGGCAGAGTGGACAGTGAGAGAGAGAGACAGAGAGAAAGGTCTTCCTTTGCCGTTGGTTCACCCTCCAATGGCCACCGCGGCCGGCGCGCTGTGGCCGGCACACCGCGCTGATCCGATGGCAGGAGCCAGGAGACAGGTGCTTTTCCTGGTCTCCCATGGGGTGCAGGGCCCAAGCACCTGGGCCATCCTCCACTGCACTCCCTGGCCACAGCAGGGAGCTGGCCTGGAAGAGGGGCAACCGGGACAGAATCCGATGCCCCGACCAGGACTAGAACCCGGTGTGCCGGCGCCGCTAGGCGGAGGATTAGCCTAGTGAGCCACGGCGCCGGCCTATATGTTTCTTTATTAATGTAAAAAAAAAAAAAAAAAAAAAAAAAAAACAAGAGGTAGCAACATGTCTGCTCGGGTGCTGTCATTCCAAGCACGGGCACAGGCTTTTGGCCTTGGTGCTTGACTCCAGCTAAGACGCCCACGTCCACACTGGCGCTCTGCATCTGATTCGCATGTCGGGCTCTGACCCCAGCTCCCTGCTAGGGCAGTTCCTGGGAGGCAGCGGCGATGGTGCAAGCGACTGGGTTCCTGTGCTCAGGTGGGAGGAGACCTGGGTTCATTTCCTGGGTCCCAGCTTTGACAAGCCCAGCCCTGGCCCGTGTGGGCATTTAGGGCGTCAATCAGCAGATGGGAGCGTGTTCTCTCTCTCTCTCTCTCTCTCTCTGATAAACTAATTTAAAAAGGAAAACCAGGAAGAAGAATGAGGAGGGCTGGGGTGGCCGGAAGTCGGGAGCAGCCCGAGCATGCTCCCCGGAGCCCAGGAAGCACTCCCTGGTGCCCGTCCTGCCACTCACTCCAGCGAGCAGGGCGGCGCAGGAGACCCAGCGCCCCGTGGATCTTCTCAAACTCTGAGGAGCCCCGCGCCGTCGCAGATGGACGGCGGTGGGTGGGCGGGACTCCCAGCAGCTAGGAGGGGAGCCGGCCAAGCCTCTGGAGGGCCTGGACGCCAGGATCTGCCCAAGTGGAGCAAACACATTGCTCTGTCCTGTAGCAGCCCGAGTCGCAGAGCCGCGCTGCTTCCTGGAAACGCGTCCGCGCCCCGGCACAGAGCCCACGCGTGGCGCAGAGACACTGACACGAGAGACTGAGGCCGAGGTCGCCTGGGTGTGTGGCCCAGTGAGCAGAGGAGGGCAGGGGGTGCAGAGAGCCAGGGCCGGACACAAGGACGCACAGACCCCCCCCACCCCAGCCCCACCCCGGGCTCCAGCTGGGACTGCAGACACCAAGGACAGACAAGCTGGTTCCACCTCCAGGTCTGGGTCGCCAGCTACGCTCAAGGCGGGAAGAACGGAATTGCACTTGACCCAGTGGAGGAAGTGACAACAGCAAGCAGGGAGATGGTCACAAGGCTCTGCCCCAGTGAGCAGGTGGTCGTCCTGGGTCCTCGGGAAACCCAGCGGAAGCACGGGGCTTGCCTGCTGCCCTCACAGTCCCCACACCCCTCCACAGGGCCCCTCCCAGGCCTGCACTGGAGCTTGTAGGACAGCGGCCATGCTGTGGGTGCCAGGCCTTGCTGGCAGGCCTGGGGGTAGCGCTGACTCAGATGGTAGGGCCAGCCGTGGGAGTCTGCACAATAAAGGGGGGGCAGCTAGTCCGAGGAAGGTGCCCCCAAACCCTGGTCCCAAGATAGAACCAGAAGTCCAAGAGTCGCGATGTCGGGACACCAGCCACTCGGAGCCCAGCAGGGAGGGTGGGGTCAGCAGGGGGGCCCAGCCCAGCCCTTCCGACTCCGCCCCCGGCACACGGCAGTGGTATTCCCTGGTGCATGCGCACGTGTGGAGGTGCCCGAGCCACAGGCATCCCCCAAGGAGGACAAGGGTCTCTCGTTGGCTTCAATGATCGTTATTTCCTCAACTGAAAATTATTAATGCATTTCAGTAAAAACCTATGCTTTCATGGGACATGAAACAGACTGTTTCTAAATGTTCACGTCCCAGGATGTCCAAGATCAGCGATCAGCCAGGGGGTGCGGGGTCGGAGCAGCAGACGGAAGGCGGGGTGGAGTCAGCCGGACGCTTAGGCGGAGCAGAGCGAGAAGTCTTGGGAGGAACGCGTGTGGAGGGCAGCTCCCAGACCCGGAGGCGGGACCAGCGCGTTCACTGCAATGCAGCCACGTCCGCACCAAAACTAAACCCTGGGTTCTTCTCTCACAGTTCTGGAGGCCGGAAGTCCACAATCAGAACGCCAGCAGGGCCATGCTCCTTCTGAAGGCGCCGGGAGGAGCCTCCCTGGCCTTTCAGGTGCTGGTGGCTCCGGGTCCCTGTCTGCCGGCGGCATCACTTCCTCCTCTGCCCCCTGCACTCTCTGCACAGCCACCTCCTCTGTCTCTCCGTGCCCTCTTGTTCCCTTCTTTCTTTTTAAAAGACTTATTTATTTGCAAGGCAGAATTACAGGATTGGTTGGAGAGACAGAGAGAGAGAATCTTCCATCTACTGGTTCACTTCCCCAAATGGCCTCAAAGGCCAGCGCTAGGTTAGGCTGAAGCCAGGAGCGTGGAACTCCATCTGGGTCTCCCACGTGGTGGCAGGGAGCCATCTTCTGCTGCTCTCCCAAGCACACCAACAGGGAGCTGGATCTGAAGTGGAGCAGCCAGGACTCAAACCAGCACCGTTATGGGGTGCCAGCAACAAAGGCGGTGACTTGACCCACTGTGCCATGGTGTCAGAGATTACACAGAGAGAGTAGGAAAGGCAGAGAGTGAGAGAGAGATCTTCCATCCACTGGTTCACTCCCCAAATAACCATAACAGCTGGAGCTGTGCTGATCTGAAGCCAGGAGCCGGGAGCTTCTTCTGGGTCTCCCATGTGGGTGCAGGGGCCCAAGGACTGGGGCCATCCTCCACTGCTTTCCCAGGCCACAGCAGAGAGCTGGATCAGAAGTGGAGCAGCCGAGACTCGAACCAGCACCCATATGGGATGGCCTTACCAGCTACGCCACAGCAGCGGCCCCCTTTGATTCCTGGAGCTCCGATCTTTCATTCTGACCACTGTGCGTTGACGTCCGCGTTCCCCCTTGGGAGGACTTTCAGGCTGTGCTGTAGGAACACTCTGTGACCCTCCTCTGACTCCTCTTTTGCACTTGAGGCTCTCCAGGCTCTCTCCAGGGCGCACACACACCAGGGCGTCTCAGCAGGGGGACCCCCTCTGGCCGCCAGCGGCACCACCCCCACCTCCAGGACCCAGTGCTCCCTGGAGGACAGAATCCCCACCAGTCCGGGATCCTGGCGCACACACCCGGAATGCCCAGCTGCCATCCGAGCCACTCGCTTCCACCCGGTGCTGTCGGCCGCAGCACAACGGGGTGTGCAGAGTCCACTCACCCAAGGGTACCAGAGCACCCCACTTCCCCCCATTTCCCAGTGCCACACAGGGCTCAGACTTTAGCACTCTGGTCACCTGATGGATGTGGTCGATCTGAATTGGCACGTTTCATCTTTTGTTTTCGACACGAAAACAGTCATGTTGATCCATTCCCCGTAGAAGGGAACCTGAGACCCTGCTGGCAACCCCCCCCCGAAAAAAAAAAACACGGAGAGAGCTAACTGTCTGCTGGCCCAGCCCTGGGGATCTGGAGCTGGAATCTGCCCACCGAGTACCCCCACCTCTGCCAATCCCAGACTGGCTCCCTCCTGCGAGGAACAGGTGGGGTATAACAGGGACACAGGCCATTCTTCCCAAACGGGTGAGCACCCTGCGTCTTTCCTAGTTTACTGGGCCTTGGGGGCAGATGCAGAGATTAGAAGGGCTACACAGGCCGGCGCCGCGGCTCACTAGGCTAATCCTCCACCTTGCGGCGCCGGCACACCGGATTCTAGTCCCGGTCGGGGCACCAGATTCTGTCCCGGTTGCCCCTCTTCCAGGCCAGCTCTCTGCTGTGGCCAGGGAGTGCAGTAGAGGATGGCCCAAGTGCTTGGGCCCTGCACCCCATGGGAGACCAGGAGAAGCACCTGGCTCCTGCCATAGGATCAACGCAGTGCACCGGTCGCAGTGCTGCAGCCGCGGCGGCCATTGGAGGGTGAACCAACAGCAAAAGGAAGACCTTTCTCTCTGTTTCTCTCTCACTGTCCACTCTGCCTGTCAAAAAAAAAAAAAAAAAAAGAAGAAGAAGAAGGGCTACACTAGAGGGCTTCTTCCTCTTGGGGAAAGGGGAAAAAAGATGGTTTTCCCCTTCCAGCAGGGGAGTGGCCAGAGCAGCGGCACCCACCGTGTCCCACGCATGGCCCACCCCCGCGCAGCTGCTGCAGCTGCAATGGCTGTGCGGGTGCCTGGCAGCAGTGGGCAGGCACAGGTGAGAAATCACCAGGAGCAGGCCCCTACATGCCCACAGGTGAGAGGCAGCATCACAGGTGAGCAGGATGGAAGGCCCAGAGAACGCGCCGGCCCCTCCTCAGGACACAAGGCAGCAGGCCCGGCTTGGGAACAGCGCCAAAGGTAGAGGCAGAGGTGGTTTGCAAGACCCCCTGCTCTGCCAGTGCCGGAAAGAGACAGGCAGTGGCCAGAGGGTTTGCTGGCCAGGCTGCGGCAGGTGCATCTGTCGGCTGTCACGCCACCACACTTCCCCTTCACTGTACATTGCAATAGGGTAGCTTGGGAAGCCGTCATTCCTTAAAACCCAGCCAGGGTCACACATCAGTGTTTCATGCGTTAGCTGAGCGACCTGGTGAGATCGTAAATTCTTCAAAGGGGGGGACCGTGTCACATGATTGCTGTCAGTACTCCCAGCAACAGCTGGAGCCACAAGGTTTTAATAACACCTGCAGGGTCATGTTCTCTTGGACCCAACGAAAAGAGTTGCCTGAAATGGATTCAATACCCATTAACCCACAGGCAGGCACCTTTGCTTTATCAAAACACATGAATACTTTCAATGCTATGACCTCAGTGGGTTTTCGTTTGTTTGTTTACTGAGAATATCGAGGAAGGAGCCAGTCCTGCGGCGCAGCAGGTTGAAGCCATAGCTCGTGATGCCGGCATCCCATATCGGAGCGCCGGTTCAAGTCCCAGCTGCTCTGCTTCCAATACAACGCCTTGCTAAATGGCCCCTGGGAAGGCAGCAGACAATGGTCCATGTGTCTGGGCCCCTCCTGCCCATATGGGAGACCCAGATGGAGTTTCTGGCTCCTGGCTTCGGTCCGGCCCAGACCTGACTGTTACAGCCATTTGGGACAGGAGACAGAAGATATTCTCTCCTTCCCCTCCTGCCGCCTTTCAAATAAATAAGTAAATCTTTAAAAGATAAGAAAGTATCCATAGGCCAGTGCTGCGGCTCACTTGGCTAATCCTCTGCCTGCGGCGCCGGCACACCGGATTCTAGTCCCGGTTGGGGCACCGGATTCTGTCCCGGTTGCTCCTCTTCCAGTCCAGCTCTCTGCTGTGGCCCGGGAAGGCAGCGGAGGATGGCCCAAGTGCTTGGGCTCTGCACCTGCATGGGAGACCAGGAGGAAGCACCTGGCTCCTGGCTTCAGATCAGTACAGCGCACCGGCCATAGCAGCCATTAGAGGAGTGAACCAATGGAAAAAGGAAGACCTTTCTCTCATATCTCTCTCTCTCTCACTGTCTAACTCTGCCTGTCAAAAAAAAAAAAAAGTATCCATGCAGTAAGGAGATGAGTAGGATTCAGCCCACTTAACAGACAGGGTAACTGAGACCTAGCCTTTTTAACTGACTTGCCCCTAGAGACACAGACTCAATACTGAAATCCATGTCTGCAGGCTTCCCCTTGAGGCTCACTCCAAGGCTGAGTGCCCCTGCCCCCCGGCCCCGGAAGTGGCTCAGACACATCAGCAGAGGCCCACACTGACACCCACGGAGCCCCTGGGTGTGTGTGTGTGTGTGTGTGTGTGTGCAGGGTCACCAGGGTTCAGGAGGCTGGAAGGGCCCCGGGCCAGGGGATGCAGAAGGGGGAGTCTCCCGCTGACAAGAAGGGATTGGGAGGTGGGTGGGGAAAGCTACAAGCACACCTAGGTGTCAGCCCAGGCCTATGGCGGGGACAGGCCTGTGGCCCAGCAGGGGTGGACCCCTGTATTCCATCCTGCGGTGCTGTCTTCCAACCCAGTTCTCTTCCAATCACCCGGGAGGCCACAGATGATGACCCAAGCAGGGGGGGCCCTGCCATCCATGTGGGAGATCTGGATGGAGTTCCTGGCTCCCGGCTTTGGCCTGACCCAGTCCTGGCTGTTGTGGGCATTTGGAAGTGAACCAGGGGATGGGAGCGCTCGCTCTCTCTCTCTCTCTCTCCCTCCCTCCCTCCCTCCTTCTCTCCGCCATCCCCTCTCTGCCACGCTACCTTTCAGATAAATAAATACAACTTTTAAAACGTAGGTATTTGGGAAGTCAAGTAGGACACTCCAGGAGCCCACGACAAAGGTTGAACCCTATTAAAATGGGAACGATGCTGAGCCCCAGGGGCTACTGTCCGAAAGCTTTGGAGGGAGGAACTGGAAGAAAAGTCGGAGGAGCCGAGGAATCCTGAGTAGCTGAGATCTCTCCCGGGGGCGAGCTGCACGCAGGGTCAGTCCCAGGGCTTTATCTGCGCTCTGCACTACTTTTCTAGACGGCATCGAAGTCCCTGGAACCAGGGCTCCCCCCAGCCCCTGATGAAGACGCCTTTGTTATTGCTACCTCAAGTGACGTCACCAGAGTGCTAGGAGGCAGGCACTGCTTCATCACTAGGGGTTTTCACAGGAGGGCGCTGGGGCTCAGAGGGGTTAACTGCCCGACGCACCACGGCCTGGGGTCCAGCCCCGGCCACCAGGCTCGCAGGCGGTCACCTCCACTCCGTGCGCGGCAGTCTCTGCTCGGGTGTGCGGGGTCAGGGACGCGGTGAGTCGGGAGCCTGCCTTTTACAGAGGTCGCTGGCTTCGGGCTCTGCCGCACGAAGTCGCAGAGGCGCTAGGGGAAGAAGCGCCCAGGGCGCAGAGACTGGAGAGGGTCCCGGCGGGGGCTGCCGGTTCAGAGCCCGGAGTCCCCAGGCGGCTCCGCCACGGCCGGGTAGCGACCCCGAGGTGCCCAGGCAGCAGGTGGGAGCCCAGCAGCCGCCCCGCCTCGGCCGGCGCCTGCGCCCGCCCCACGGCCCCCGCGCGCCGCTGCTCCCGGAAACCCCCGGGGCACCTCCTGCCCTGCGACACGCTCCCCCTCTTTTTTTAATTCTCCTTCGTCAAAAGCGGCCTTGCCAGGAGGATCTATGATTGGCCCGCTCGGCCCCCAGGACAGCCAATCAGCAGCTTGTTGCCGGGGAGCAGCGCGGCCGCCGTGGCCAGGAGGGCGGAGCGAACTCGCCTGCACTTGCCCGGGCGCCGGGAGGTCGCGGCCGGCTGCTGGCTGGGAGCTGGGCGACGTGGGCGGACGTGTGGGTGCGCCTCGGGGAGGGCGGGAGCCCGACACCTGCCTGCCTTCGCGTCCGCCCGAGCCAGCTCCTCCCCGCGGCCGGGTCGTCTCCCTGGCCGCCACCGTGCGGGGCTGGGTGGCGCTGCCCCCGCTGGACGGTTCGGGAAGTCCAGGCGGAAGCGTGCCCGGCGCCGTGAGCCCCGGCGGGGTCCGCTTGGGCCGGTTCTTGGGGGTGGAAAGAGCACAGCAAGCGGGAGACCCCAGGGATCGGGGGTGGGGGTGGGAGGGGTCGGCGCTGAGCTGGGGGCTCAGCCTGGTGGAGGCGGAAGAGGGAGGCAGCGGGGAACGGGGTCGCCCGAACCGGACCCCGTGGTTCTCGTGGGCGCAGGGCTCGGTTACACAGGGAGGAAGTTGGGCGCGCAAACTTGCCCCGCGCAGAATTCCCCTCTGGCCTGGTCCCCAAACCCGGGGTGTCTGTCGCGGTGTCCTGGGCCGCCTACCTCAGTGCCCAGTAGTGGCAGGAATATTAGTAGTGAGTGACATTTGCTGTTGCCTTCTGGGACTCGGGCACGGGACCCCCTTCACCCTCATGTTAAAGGCGAGACCGCTGAGAGCTGGCAAGGACACAGCTGGTGCAGCCGGATTCGCACCCCGGGTTCTGGCTACCTGGGGACCCCGTTTGCCTGTTCTCCCAGGTGCGGGCCTCCTTTAGCTCTCAGAGGGGCTGGGAGGTTGCCTTCTGAGACAGGGCAGGCCCCTCGACTGCGACCTTGGCCGGGCGGTGGGGGCGGGGCTGCTGGAGACCACCAGATGAACCAGCAAATGTCTGTGACAATACAGGAAAGCGGAGCCAGAGTGCCCCCCCCACCCGCCCCCAGACTTCTACCCGGTCCTTGGGGGGCTGGAGCCAGTCTGGAGCAACCCTGCTTGCCAGCAGACAGGTGAAGGGGCGACCACCCCCTAACCTCACATGCTGGCTATTCAGTTCCAAAATGGATCTGGCTCAGGGCAGACCCCAGTTTGAAGCCGGCAGTGGTGGGCAAGGCGCTCTGGTCTCAGACTGCGAGGGGTGGTCACTGCTCTTTCTCACTTCCTCTTCCTTTCCCCTCCTCTAACCCATCCCGCACCCACACCAGGCCTCCAGCTCCCGGGGCGCACCATCTGCCTGGCCTCCCCTTTCCCCAGAGACCCGGCTCCTTTTATTGAGACCTTTAAATAATTAAATGCCCATGAGCCTCCCCCCCCTCCCCTGATGGGTCCCCAGCCCTGGCCCGGGGAGGCATTGAAAGGCCAGGAGCTGGGCTGCAGGGCTGCCAGCCCCACTGCCTCCATTAAGCGCCTTTCTTGTCCTGCCCAGCTGCCGGTGGGCAGGCGCAATGGCCCCTGGGCGGGCTAGGCTTAGACTGGAGAAGAAAACAAACAAAACAGGAGGACTGTAAGGGGCTGGTGGGGGTGGGGAGGAAGTAAGGCTGTGGATGTCAGCTCTTCAGGCTGGGGGTGGGTGTACATCAGATGCATCTCCCACTGGGAAAGGGACTGAGGGTGACCAAGGGGACCTTGCCAGCTCCCGCTCCGTGTGGAGGAGCTGGGGCCACGCCCTCTGACCTGGGGGGGGGGTAGTTGCTTGGCAAGTGGGGTCTGGAGGGGTGGTGACAGAGGGTGAGGTTGTCAGCCACCTGAGTGGCTTGGGGCTTAGACAGCCTCACATGCAAATTATCCCGGTGAGTCCCTGCACGTTTGGTCCAGACACAAAGAAGCGGCTTCTCTCACCCTGGCCTCCATCCCCTGCCCCCCCCCAGCAGTCCCCTCCCCAGCTAACCAGACAAAAGGCCCGAGCCCAGCGGTGCGTGAAGGAGTGAATGGGCAGGACCCTCCCTGGTGACGTCCCACCAGGCAGATGGCAACAGTTGCCCGCACCAGTTGCAAGCCTCCTTTCATCCTACTCCCAGCCATAAAGGAGAGCCCAGCGGCCCCTCCCAGCCGGCCCAAAGATGGCATGGGGGAGGGGTGGGCTGTTGGGGAGCAGGAGGTGAGAGGGGAGCTGACGCTGGAGGTTTGGCTGGGGAACAAAAAGTCTGTTGAAAGTGGCGGAGCTGGGGCCAGCCGGCCCATCTGTCCTCCCTCCCGGGGCAGCTCTAGCTCAGCACGAGCCGCAGCTTCTGGGCAGCTCCTTGCAGAGCCTGGGCCCCCCAGGGAAGGGAGATGGCAAAATTTGGGGCAGCAAAGCTGAGCCATGGCTTTGAGGCTTTTGCTAGGCAAAAACAAAACAAACCACCTCCACCAAGCGTTGTTTCTCTTCTGAAGAAGTGTTCAGTGGAAAACCCAAGTGCAGGGGGCGGGGCAGCTCGGCAGTGAGGCGGTGAAATGGAGTTGTTCCAGAATGGGATCCTGTCAAAGTCTACCCTGGGGCTGGGTGACCAAAGGCGGGCTGGGGTGGGGGGGCTCGGGCTGCCAGGCTCAGCTCTCCATCTGCTTGCCCTGTCATTCTGGGCAGACCTTTCTAGACTCTGAGAGCCTGTTTTCTCTCTGCAGACTGGGGGTCAGCACACCCCCACCCCCACCTCCCAGCAAGCCGGTCTGGGATCCAGGGCGCTGTGAGCAGGAGAGCTTGTGCCCAAAAACAGCTTCACTGTCTGCTCCCCGCACCCACACCTGCCTCCCAGGGGCCGGGGTGGCCATGGGCTTTCACAGCTATTATCTCGAGGGGGAACTGAGAGCAGAGCAAAGATCTTTTTGTACACAGTGGGGCAGAGGTTGGGCCTCCCCTCCTCCCCAGCCTCCTGATCCTCGGGTTTTGGTCCTCGCTCCCTACCAACATCAGTCCAGCCTGAGTAAGGAGGATTAGGGAAACTCTGGTTAAGTGCAAAGAGACGTCAATACATTTAGAACAAAAGGGAAGCATTCCCTATGTCTTAAAACCCCCTAAGGAGCAGAGAAGGCATGGTTCCGAGGCCACAGCCTGCATCCTCTGGGCTGGTCTCCCCCACCCCATTCTCTTTCTGCAGAAGGGCTGAGCTGGTTAGTGATGCTGGGTGGGGGCAGAGTGGCTGCCCAGGGAACAGTGCCCAGAGTGCTGCTAGTTGGCTTCAGGCCCTGCTCTTCCATCTGCCCACCTGGCCTCCTGGTGTTTGCATTGGCCAAGGTGCAGGTGCTCAGGGCTGGTTTGGGTTTCTTCTCTCTGGCATAAGAGAGTAACACATGTCGGCTACCGAGGCATTTCTCAAAACAGCTCTTTCCCAACCCTTGCTCAAGCCAGCCTCACCCATCTTTGATAGTTGCCATTAGTCTAGAGCCATCCAAGCACTTGCTGATGTATAATGCATTGTTCTGGATAATTCAATTTGTTTGCATGTATTCCCATGGAGTAGGCGTCCGAGGTACGGTGCTTTCAGCTATACATATCTGGTCACCTCCTCTGGACTGGCAACACCTGAGGACCAACCCCCGTGTTCTCTCGTGCTTTGTGCAAGAACCTGTCTGTGTACTGTGTACCTAAGACGGCTCTTACTCAGGGACACCCGCTGCCTGCCTGCCGGACGGACGGAAGGCTGAAGACTCAAAACTGTGAAGCCATCTTTCAGGCTGCCATTTGCAGCCAGGGCTATACTAGACCCCAGACACAGCCCCTGGCCTCCAAGGCCCGCCTTGAGCCACATGGACCTCCCCTCCCCCTGTTCAGACAGCCCTGTCGTCTTAGCCCGTCTCATCCCGGGACACAGTCTCTGCTCTGTAACCCCCCCCCCCCACCTCGGGAGGTGCCACCAGAGAAGGCAGTTTATGACACAGAGACTGTTTTCCTTTTGTGAAAATGAGAGAAGCCGCTGAGACCCACGCCTCTGCCCTGCACCGGCTCCGGTGAGACAGGAAGTGGGTCAGGAAGAACACAAGGAGTTCCTGTGTTTTGCACCAAGTCCGCAGCTGAAATTCCTGGTGAGGGTGAGGCAATCCCTCTGGCTGGTCGGTCTGTGTTGGACTGGGGTTCGTCCCACAGGAAGGAGGCAAAGGGCAAAGAAGGGAGTGAGTGCTGACATGTCCGGACAAGGCCGCCTGGGCTCCTCACACCCTCCTCTTGCTGCAGCGTTCCCAGGCGCTGGGGTCGATGCAGACCTGGTGGTGGGTGTTGAGCAAGAGCAGAGGTGAGCTCTCGGACCTTATGGTCAAGTGGCAGTGTGGTGCATCAGCCAAAAAGAAACCCATGGGACGCACAGGCACCTCCCTCACTCCGCCATCGGACTCCGGAGGGGGGAAGGGCGCGGTGGCTTTTAAAAAGTCGCTTAAGATGAAGACACAAGGTAATAAAGACTTCACAGAGGACAGGCAGGCTGAGCTCGGGCAGCTGGAGAGCAGAGGGTGACCCTGTACTATCTGAGGTCCTTGGCAGGGGGGAACCCGCACTTGAGGCCTTGACACCCCCATTTTCACCCTGCAAAGGAAATTGGTGTTTGGAGTTTCTGGACATTTCCCTGACAAAATGACCCCCTCCTGGCTGACCCAGCAGAAGCCCCTGCCCTGCCCAGTCCGCCTTCTTCCCCCTGGGGCTGGCGTCACTGTTTACTGGGAAGGCAGGTGTCAGGAGCCAGCTGCTGCTTGTGGTCGGTTCTCCCCAGATACAGGAGCCGGCCTCGCCCACACGGCTGCCATTGGCTAACAGGAAGCCAAAACAGACTGCCCCTCCCGCCCGCAGCACCCCAGCCAGCAAACAAAGAGGGTACAGGAAACACCTGGAGGAGCAGGCAGCTGGCACGGGAAGGCTGTGCCCGAGAAGAAAGGCTTGGTGGGGGGTGTTTGGACCCGGAGGGGTTGGGGGAGGGGCTAGGCGCTTTACCGCACTTCTGTGGGCACCACCAGCAGCTGAGAACTTACAGCTGAGTTGCTCCAACGCAGGACTGCCCCCATCCCCCACGCCCACGCCCAGTAAACGGACCCCCCTCCCCCATCCTACGCCAGCTGCCCCAGAGCCAGCCAAGCACAGTCACACGCAAAGCCCTCGCGGAGGGTTTCGGTCGCCCTGCCGGGGTTTCTGAAGCTCTCTGGGTCAAGTAAAATATGTCTGCACTGTTCATTATCTCAGCGCATCAGCATCCACCTGGCAACGTGCTGGCTGCTGGATACGCGGCCTTCGTGCAGGGCCTGCGTGAGCAGCCCGGCTCAGCTGCCCCGGCTCCTTTGTCCCCTTCTAGGACACCCCCAAACAGGGCACTTTGCCCCCCCCCCCATGCTGAGTGGGAGGATGGCAGGGCAGTGAGGAGGGGGCACCTGCCCCACGGCCACGGTCAGCGCACCCCACGGCTTTGTATTCAGCAGCCAGTGCACTGAGCCCTGCTCCACCCCAAGTGCCGGCCAGGCAGGCAGGGGCACACTTGGGAAGGGAAGACAGTGGTTCCTGTCCTGGAGAGAGCCACCAGCCATCAACCCAAAGCCGCTTGGAAGAGGCTCTTGTTTACTGTCAAAGTGTGAGTGGTAAGAAACCACGTGTGTACATCATTCAGGCGAGCTGGAGTAAGAAATATGTTCCAAAGTTTCAGCCACAGGAGGGGAGCCTTTAGGAAGGAAATTCAAACATCCATGGAAAACAGAATTAAAAGGGAAGTTCGTTTTGGTGCAAAATCCTTTTTGAAATCCGTGCATGTAAGAGGACTTTAAAAAGTTCGTGAAAATGTGTTTTATGAATAAAACATGTGAATTTCAAGCATGTCTTGCGCCAAAATAAACTTGCCATTTGAAAAATATTTATTTATTTGAAAGAAAGAGAGGGAGAGAGAGAGAGAGCAAGAGAGATCTGGAGAGATCTGTCCACTGGTTCACTACCCCAGTGTCTACAACAGCCGGGCTGGACCAGGTGGAAGCCAGGAGCCTGGAACTCCATCTGGGTCTCACACATGGGTGACAGGGACCCAAGTTCTCGGATCACCTTCTGTTGTCTTCCCAGGTGCATTAGCAGGGAGCTGGATCGGAAGCAAAGCAGCCAGGACTCTGCTCCGTTATGGGAAGCTGGTGTTGCAGGCAGTGTGTGTGTGTGTGTGCGTGTGTGTGTGTGTGTGTGAGAGAGAGAGAGAGAGAGAGAGAGAGAGATTTTCCATCTGTTGGTTCACTCCCCAAATGGTTGCCTGGAGCTCCATATGGGCCTCCCATGTGAGAGGCAGGGACTCAAGCACTTGGGCCATCTTCCACTGCCTTCCTAAAGCCATTAGCAGGGAGCTGGATTGGAAGTGAAGCAGCTGGGGCCCAAACCAGCGCCCATATGGGATGCCAGTGTTGCAGGCGGTGGCTTTACCCATTACGCCACAATGCTGACCCCAACTTATCTTTTAATTATATTTTTACAGAATCTTTTTGAGCTCCCCTTGAATATAAAGGACAAATGAGACAATTCGGGGAAGGCACCCTCAAGAGAGGCCGGTGAGTGCGGAAAGCCCGGATTCTAGGAACAGTCACGCTTGGGACTTAGGTCCCTCGCACCCTTGTCCTTTCTGGCTGCTGTGCCATGCTTTGTCTGAGTCTGTGGTCACTGGCCCACTGTGCTCATGGAAATGAACTTAGAGATTCTGTGTGCAAGACGCCCACGCAGCGCCAGGCAGTGGTGGGTGTTCAGCACACAGTAGGCCCTCAGGTCCTGGAAGAAAGTCGTTACTAGGGACTCAGGACAGTAGAGAAAGGCAACAGGGAGGGAAGGGCTTGATGAGCACGGAGGTTGTGGTTGTCCCAGAATGCTGGCCCCAGGCAGGGAGGCCAAGAAGAGGTGGCTGCGATATTTCAGCTGTGATAGCGGCAAGATCTGCACCCTGGTGGGTCCAGAAAATGGAATAAAATCAAAGATTTTCTTCCCCATCCCATCTGGAAAAGGAAGTGGAATGGTGACATGACTTGGCACAAGTGACCCATCTTATGGACGAGAGAACTGAGGCTAGGGGTGGGCACTAGTCCAGGGTGTCAAAGACAGCTATTACTGGTTTCTGTCGGCTCTGAGGCTGGACCCCGCCTCCCAGCGCCAATGCCCAGTGCTGTTTCCAGTGCCCTGCAGCCAGCCTCCGAGTGGACACCAGTGAGGAGGAAGCGGTGGAGGCTTGGCATTCAGCGACCTCCCAGCTCCATGGTCAGGGCCCTTCTGGGCGACAGCGCGGCCTCTCGCCTGGTAAACCCGCTTAGGGAGTCAGCTGACAACTAGACTCTCACATTGTGATTTAAACTGTGTATGAGGCCGGCGCTGTGGCACAGCGGGTTAACGCTCTGGCCTGAAGCCCTGGCATTCCATATGGGCACCAGTTCGAGTCCCAGCCGCTCCACTTCTGATCCAGCTCTCTGCTATGGCCTGGGAAAGCAGTAGAAGATGGCCCAAGCCCTTGGGCCTCTGCACCCACGTGGGAGACCTGGAATAAGCTCCTGGCTCCTGGCTTCAGATTGGCACAGCTCCAGCTGTTGTCAACATTTGGGGAGTGAACCAGCAGATGGAAGACCTCTCTCTCACTCTGCCTCTCCTTCTCTGTATAATTCTGAATTTCAAGTAAAATAAAATAAATCTTTAAGAATAAATAAATAAAGAACAGTGTCCCCCTGGTCGGAGTGGCGTTGACATGTCAGCGGCAGGTGCTCTAGGTCCCAAGAGCCCACGGGACTAACAATGCTGACTTTTCTGGAGCAGCAGTCACAGGATCCCAGGGAGTCCCAGCGGCTCTGAGCTGGAGCCCCCCGTGTACCTGGAGTGGGCTCGACTTTCGCTCTCCTGTCTCGGATCTGAATCCTCTCATCTACCAGCCTCTGTTCTTGGCAACTTTTGAAATCCATTTGTACAGCCAGCATTCGTTCACGTCGGCTGGGTGCCCCACATGGCTCAGGCCAGGCCCTGGCCTGCATCCTAGCTGTACACCCAGGCTTGCGGGGATGAGAACAGAGCATCACGTGTGTGTCCTGGTCGTGAAGTGGGGAGGTCTTGGGAAAACTGCCTGGGGTGGAGTGAGCCAGGCTAAGCTGGTGGGTGGAAGGGGACAGGGCGTTCCTGGGGCAGAGGCCTGGAGGAGACAGTCCCAGGCACAGTGACCGCACCTGTGGAAGGTGGGGAGAGTCGCTTCTTGCCTAATCCTCCAGGTAAACGGGAAGCCCCTGGTGTACCTTCAGTTCCAAAAGGAGCCTCCCTCAGTGTCACGGCCGTGGATCCCCAGTGCCGAGCCTCGCTTCCGGCAGGGGAATGGGATCAGAAACCCGTATCCCCATTGCCAGCTCATCCCAGGTCGTGAAGTGGGGCCTGTTCAGATAGGCACTGTAAAGCAAACAGAAGTTGGATACTTTTTCAAAATTGATCTCCATCTTTTGAATGTAGGGAGATGGCATAGTCCCAAGAAGGCTCAGGCTCTCTCGCCGAGCTTACCCCAGCCCCTCCCCTCGGCCCTCTCCCCTCGCTCCTGCCACACCCAGCAGTGCCCCCCAGAGTTCCACGGTGCTGCCGAACACAGCAGCTGCCTACTTCCGATGTGCAGCGGGCAGCCCGGCCGGCTCACCGGACAAGGATGGAATTGAGCCCAGCCCTTGTTTGTGGGCATGGGAATGGGGAGTGGCAGAGCCCAGCCCCTGTGGGGAACAAAACAACCGGGGGCTGCCGGGCGCGGAGGAGAGCCCTGGCTGCACACCCAGGGCACGCCCATTGGTGCGCGGTCCTTGTCCAGCGCCCGGGTCGCCTCTTAGGGAGCTCAGCCTTTGTTTTTGCCAGCTCTGCAGAGGCAAAGCCAGAGCGCCTGGGCTCGCCTTCCACAGATGCCCACTTCTCTCCCTTTGAGTCCCCAGATGGGCAGAGGGCAGGCAAGCTAAGCTGCCATTGGGGAACGCCTTCCCCCACCCACCGAGTGTGTAAATGAGCACGTAGCCTAGCTGGGCAGTCATCCACAGAGCAGTCACCGCTGCCTGGTAGCCCAGGGCAGGTGCTGAGCAAGTCGTCGGAATTTCCCCAAGAACGACCCAGGGCCTCAGCCCGGGGTCTGCTCACCTGACAACCGACCACTCAGCTGGTGCCTGCAGAGGGTCTGCTGTGGGCCACAAGTGGCCCGAGGAGGGCTTGTGGGTTGTGAAGATTTTAAACCAAGGATGGAGACTAGGGCGGAGGCCCTAGGCTGCTTGTGGAGTGACAGTCGCAGCCCTTCTGGGAGGTCCTAGTAGGTACTCTGCCTTGAGCAAAGGTCCCTTCCTGTTGCCAGCGTGCCAGAGTATCCGTCCTCATCCCTGGACCAACTCAGCCCCAAAGACAGGAGATTAAGCCGTGTGTGGCCCAGCTCCCATTCACTGGGTACTGAAATGTGCCGGGGCCATTCTAAGTCATTCGTGGATCTCATGCAATTTTCACTGACAACACTTAGAAATGGGGGCCAGCCCCATTTCCACTTTACACTTGGGGAAACGGAGGCCTGCCCTGTAGGGGACTTGTCCCAGGCTGTGCGGCTGGTGAGCGGAGAGTGACCAGCCAGCCAGCCAGCCCCAGAGCCTCCGGCAACTCTACCTCGCTGTGCCGGGAACTGAAACCTTAGCAGGCAGGCATCTGACCCGTGATGGTGTTCAGTTGCCCTCCTGTGAATGCCAGGAAAATGGGGATGATCGAGAATCCAAAACAGAGGAAGAGAACGGGGGTCATTGAATCTGACGGCCTACGTTCTGAGACAGGAAGCCCTGAGGGGCTTGTCCAGACGCACCCAGGGCACTGAGAAGCAGCCTGGAACTCTGGCTTGCACCATTCTTGGTGGGGCCGGGGAAGCTGGCCCTGACCTCGGAGCCAGGATGCTGGGTCCTCACCAAAGGCTCTGGGGGGCGGACACCGGGCCGTGGAAGTGGGTTTCTTCCCCCTGAAAGCTTGGTGGTTGCCGCCTCAAGGACTCTCCCACCCAGAAGTCCTTATCAGGAGCCAGGATGGGCCCTTAATCTGCAGCTCCCAGGGCCTTGTCTATACTCTCTGGGGAGGTACATTATCGCCCCCCAACAGCTGACCAAGCACAGTCGGCCCGGCTGGCACTGTTTACCAAGCGGGGAAGCCGGTAGCAGCATGGACCAACCAAGGCCTGATCCCTGAGGCAGGAAGGCCGCCAACACATGCTGCAGCAGTCCCACGCCAGGCCCCTGGACCCCCAGCTGGCCACGGGGACTCTCCAGCCCTGCTGAAATGGGTCGGGTCTAAAATAAATAACCCCTTACTGGATCACAAGCCCCTCTGCTGTGAATCGAGGCCAGGAGCCCAGAGCACCCCCAAGGCGGGTGCGTCTTTCTGTGGTTCCCTTGGCTTGAAGACAGGGAGAGATGTGCAAGGCGTCTCCACAGCCTGGCCACGGCAGCGGCCCAGTCTCGGGCTCTCCCTCACACAGTGAAAGATCCCTCAGGCGTGAGATCTACAGGAAGCAAGACAGATGCTGGCTTCGTAACGAATGTTCAAGAAGAGACTCACATCAGGATGGTCAAAAACTCCTCAACCCTAAGCCCGACCTAACATCCCAAACGCTGATCCTCTTAACTGGATGGCCAAGACATTGGCATTGGAAGCCAGAAATGAAGATGGGACTGTTCTACCTGACAAGTGGGTCCCAGTAACCCAGTGTGTTGGGGACACGGCTGTCCAGCTCCCCAGCCCTCCTTGCACAGAATAAACATCCCACACTCAGGCTCCTGGGTCTCCACCCCACCAGGCACCCCTAGGAGCCTCCGCATGCTGGCTTATGAAATTGTGTAGGTGTGACGGGGAGAATGGCACACCACTGCTCCCGAGTCAGTGTGCTGAAAACTTAGTTAAAGTACAGTCCACCTACGGCCAAGAAGAGATCTCCTTGTTCTTGTTCCCATCTGAGCTTGGGTCAAAGCCTCTTGGAAAGAAGCGGAAGGCAGGGCTGAGCAAGACCACTTTCGTTCCCTCACAGGGTCCTGTGAGTGCAGCCAAAGGGAGTGCACACTGGTCACAAGCCCGTGGCTCTCACACCAGGACTTTCTGGGAGAGGTGGCTGCTCTTCCGCTAACTTAACGGCATTGGCATTCAGCCACACATTCGGCTTCAATGCCTACATTCTGGGGCCGAACTGCTCTTGTCTATGGCAGGTAGCAAATGGCAAGAGAGCGTTCATTAGGAATTGCAAAGGATCCTGCCCCGGACTGGGAAGGGGTTCATTATCCTCTGCTAGTCACCCCAGACTGGCTTACTCTTTTTTAGTATATTCAGCACCCAGCACTTTCTGACAAAACGTGCCTGCTGGCTGGCTGGGTGCATGGATGGGCGGGTGGACGAGTGGGTAGGTGATAGGTGGGTGGGTGGGTGGGTGGATGAGTGAGTGGGTAGATGGAAGGGTGGGTGGGTTGATGGATGAGTAAAACTATGGACTAGTGAGCACAGGATGCAGAAGCTGGAGACCTGGCTAAACTAGGAATGCTTAGACTAGAGAACTCTGCTGCTTGTAGCAATCTCATGAGACCATCAGAACACACATCAGAGGGAAGGCGCTGCACCCCAGGGTAGAGGGGACGCCTGGGAACTGCAGCCACACACAGATCTCTTTTGCACCAGCTGTGTGCTCGAGGTTGTCTGAGTGCAGCTGAAGAGAAACACTGTGAGCCGCCAAGGATGTGGATCCGAGAGGGAAATGCAAATTCTCAGTGTGGGCATTTACCTTCTCCACACCACACAACTTCATGTGCTACATTTTTATTAAAGTAACAAAAACAAAGTGTACATTTGTCCATAAAGCTGTCCGTTCTTCCATATAAAACGCTATGATACAATTAGGAACCTTTGTCTTTTCCATCAGAATAGCTTACAAATGCACTTCTATTATTCATTTTTACGTAATGGGAGAGACAGGCCTGCTCAACAGTCCAGCTCCGGGGTTTTGTTGTTTTTAAAGTGAACGTCAGAGAAGAGAGAGAAGACGAAGCGCCAGACCACAGGGCTGCTTCTAGAAAGGCAGGGAGCGCACCGCAGACGAGATGCACACCGCCATCTGCGGGGATTCACAGCTTGGTTCGACCCACAGGCCAGGTCTGTGGGCCCACAGTGGACTTTGGAGCAATAAAGGCTGGACGCAGGGTCTGGGGAGGCAGCGTGGACGCTGGAGGTGACCAGGAGGCAGAACTCGTGGGCAAGGGTAGGGAGAGTGTTTGGTAAATAGCACCTCTGAGTCAAAATCGGGTGGCTGAGAGATCTGGGGAAGGGGACGGGCTGCGGGGTGGGAACCTGGGGGTTGAGGAAGTGTTTTGTGGGGGAAGATTCTGCCCGAAGCAGCAACAGCAGGGGCGCAGCCAGGTCGACCAGGTGCTCCAGCCCCGACCTTCCCAAGATGATTCAGCCTGGGAAACGCAAAGCCTTCCGAGGACACCTCACCAAAGTCACTAAGAAACTGAAGGGGACTTCTTCCAGGGCAGGTTTGTCTCCAACCCAGAACGGTCAATATTGCACAGAGACAGCGACCTCTCCCGCAGGTGCTCTGAGCACGGGGGGAAAACAGCGCCAAGGCCTGGCTTCTAGTGTCAGCCCCCCGAGGATGCCAAGGCGTCCTGCAGAACAGAGGTGCCCTCCCACTCAGCCGCGGAACGCCGCGAGGCCGACCAGCCGGCCACTAGCCCGGGAGAGTGGGAAGCTGGAGCCGGGCATGTATTGCACAGTGACTGAGAACGCTCGTCCTGGAAGAGCAGGTGGCTCGGTGACCCTATGCGCAGGGCAGACAAGGGGGCCGGAGAGGAGTGTTGTGCTTTTGAAAAGAAGGCAGTAATGAAGGACCTGGAACTCCCTGGAGCTTTTGAGCCACCTCTCGAAGGAATTATGGTAGCAGCATCGGGGCTCTCGCGTGGTTCCAAAAAAAAAAAAGGGTTTTGGCCAAAAGACATCCTTAGTGGATACTCTTTGGGTCCCAAGATTCCATTGCAAGTCGGCCCCCAAAACACCTGCCACACGCACACACAAAGCAGCACAGAGCAAAGCAAAAGTTTTGTGCAGAGTTCCCTTCCACCCCCACCCCCTGGGACTTCCAATCCCCGCCTTACCCCTGGGGTGGGGGCTGTGGGGGTAGGGGGCAACTTCTACAGGCCCCTGAGGGTAGAATCTGAAACAGGAAGAGCTGCTAAGCCAGGAGAGGCCTTTTCACTCCCTGCCTAGAATCTCAACAGGAAAGTAAGAAGATCAGGCTACAGAGGATTGTTTAAGTCCAGGCTTGAATGCCCCTGAGTGAGAGCGGGGCCGGGGATGCAGGTGTCCTGGCGGGGAACGGGGAGGCTTGAACTTCACCCCTGTTCTCCCCCAGGGCAGACCCCAGCCCCCCACTTGTTCACAGTAGCTAACCTTGTTTGGGGTGCCAGCCTAACCTCCCCTCCCCCCACGGGCAGACACTGGCTCACAGACTCTGCAAAGGCACCTGGGGAGGCCGCTTCTAAGCAGCTCCCTTTAAGGATTTTTTTCTTAAAAAAATCTTTTGGTTGTTTTTTTTTCCTCCTCTTTTCTTAAAAAAAATAATATATATATAAATAGCTCTTCATGTAGAAACACAGTTCCCCAGGCTGAGGTATGCGGCGGCCGTGGTCACGGCAGGACGAGCACAGCCGCGTGCCGGGCCGGCGGCAGGGGCGACGTCTAGCTGGACACGGCCATCACGTAGTTCTTCGAGGGGCTGCTTCTGCCCAGCATCACCTGGTTCTTGCAGGTGAGAAGCCCACAGGAGGCAGCCACCGGGGCCTCCTCGTACAGGACGCAGATGGAGCCGTCCTCGCCGATGCGGTAGGACACCTCAAAGGGGTCCACCCACAGGGTCAGCTCGCTGGGCAGCAGCCGGTGCAGCTGGGGCTGGCTCAGTCCGGTCTGGCTGGCCACCTTGCTGATGATCGGGTCCATCTTGTGGTTGATGCGGATGCAGCGGTAGCCGGAGCCCTTGGACGGCTTTTCAGGAAACCAGTGGTGTCTGTAGTGCTCTGCGGAGACAGGACCGGGCTCAGGTTAGAGCTGCAGGGACATCGACCAGGGTGGAGGAGAGGAGGAGGGGAAGGGGCCCAGGGACCGCAAGCAGGACCCTCCAGAAACGGAGGCCCCTCCCTCTGCCAGGACAGGGGAGTGTGCCTGTGGCAGGGGGCGCCAGAGCGCTGGGGCTCTGTCCAGGGCCACAGCCAGTTTAAGGAGGGAGGGACGGGTGTGACTAGGGCTGGCATGTCCAGGCAGGGGCTCCAGAGGCTCAAGGCCAAGGAAGCTGCCAGCATTCTTGGGTCCAGAGAAAGTCATTGGGCCTCCCCTCTGGCCTAGTGGCCCCTTTGCTTCCTTTAGAAGAGACAGGGACAGTTAGCCCGGGGACAAGGAAGTGGAGATGGATTGTTTTGATGGACTGTGTTGTTCCTGGGCAGGCAGGATCTGTACCGCCCTCCAGCCCCAGCCTAGCGGGCGGCAAGGGAGCTGGGTCTCCTGCCCAGCCGGCAGCTAATCCTGTTCTCAAGTGCCCCTCACCCCCCAGGCCCGGCCACAGAGCGGAGGTCCTGGCTCCCGGCTCTCTCTACACCACAGTAGGTGGCAGATGGCTGAGACGGACCAAAGAGAAGACAAAGGGAGACCAGATCCCAACTTCCAGCGAGGCAACAACGGGAGAAGCCCCGAGGACTCCTTCTTCTCCACCACGGACCCCCCGTTTGACTGGCGGGGCTTCAGGTCTCAGGCGTTCCGCGACGGAGACGCGCCCCTACTCAGACTCACGGGTACCCCCTCTGCCCGCGCGCAAGCTGATCAGCTCCACGGTGTGAAGGGGCGCGCCCTGCCGGAAGACACGACACGGGGAGTCGGGGGAGGGCAACCGGGACCCCGAGAGCAGCGGGTGGTCGCCCCGGTGTGTGTGGTGGGGGGGGCGCCAGTACACTGGGCAGCGCTCACCTGTTAGTGCTTCCTGGAGCGCCCCGCTGAAAACCTTAAGCCTCTGCTCGCTCACGCAGCCCCGCGTCCTCAGGAGGCTGGAGAGGAAGCCCACAGCGGCGGCGATCTCCGGGACCATGTCGCTTCTCTGCCCGTGGCTCATGTCGTGCGCGGCGCCAGGAGCAGGGAGAGGTCTCCGCGGGACGTGCCGGGGAGCCAGCTTCGCCGTCTGGTCGCCGCTCGCACTCTGCGCGGACTTCCCCCGGGCCGCGAATTTCTTAGGGTTCCCGGGGGCGGGGCAATCGGGGGCGGCGCCCATTGGCGGCGGACGGGGGACGGGGGTGGGGTCCGTCGTGGCACCGCTCCGCCCCCGCCTCCGCCCCCTCGTCTGCGCTGAGGTCATCGCCCGCTGACGTCAGTGCTGGGAACCTGCGCCCGGCTCCGGAGCTGCGGCGAGCGGAGGAGCGAGCGAGGGCCGAGGAGGGAGGGGGCGCGAGCTCTCGGGGAAGGGAGGTGGCTCCCCGGGTGCTGCCCGCCGGACGTGTCCGGTCCTCGGCTCTCCGCCAGTCCGAGGCTTGGCTGGGTTTTAAGGCCCCCTCCTCCAGGAAGCCTTGGCGAGTGCCACGCCGCCCAAGCGGCCCTGCTGGGACTCCAGACGCGCTGTCCCGGCTCCGCGGCTGGGCTGCTTTTCCTCTCCGGTCGGAGTGGGGCTGAGCCACCTCTCTGCTCTGCCACCTGCCCCCAGCAAGGTCTGCGCCTCGTCCAGTCCCGCTTTCCCCGCGGGGGCCCGGAGTGGGCGGGCCGCGGGGCCTCTTTTGTGCCCCCGGGTTGTTTTCTCTCGTTCTGACTTTGCTCTCAGTGCCAGGCGTGTGGAGTGCGTGGTCCGCCCGCAGCTGTCCCTCGCGGGGGCCCTTGTGGGCCCTTGACAACCTCAGGCTCCGTCTCCCACAGCCGGTGAATGGGCTGAAGGCAGGAAGGTCCCCAACCTGGCACAGCCTGGCGCAGAGGCCGGCGCACGGCAAGGCGCCGTAACTTGTCCGAGGAACCAGGCCACTCACTCCAAGCCTTTCTCCCGCCCTTCTCCGACCCCGTGCCCTGCGGGCTGCGCTGGCTGCAGACCGTGCCGCCCGCTCCCGCTTGGTGCCCCCGCACCCCTACGCCTGTCTCCCTCTCTTTCCCCGGAGGGAGCCTGTTGACTTCTCACAGCGCACTCCTACACGGGCAGGGTCGTCCAGCCGCCACCACGCGGGCAGCCTGGGCCCCTGCCCCCTGCCAAGCCAGCTCCCTTTCTGGTCCTGGTTTCTCGTAGAAACCCTCATTCCCTGCCTTTTGCCCACAACACTCAGACGCTCCTGCGCTTTGCTGCTCATCAAGGACCCCCCTTCCTGAAGGGCCGGGTCGGCTTGCTGAGACCACTCTGGGACACTCCCTCCCGCATCTGTCTCCTGTACTGCTCTGCCTTTCATAATTTAGCCCATGTACCTCCACTGCCCATGCCAGGGTCACCTCTGCAGCCCAGGATCCGCACCTCTGCTCTGTCACTTGGTCCCCATTCCAGGTGTGCCCGAACATGCCTGGCCCTGCTGTCCTGTGGCTCCTGTCCTTGTCTCCTGGATCACTCACTGCCTCCTTCCCACTCCTTTTTTGTATTTAAAGATTTTATTTTTTTTATTTGAGAGTTAGAGTTACAGACAATGAGAAGAAGAGACAGGGAGAAAGGTCTTCCATTGGTTCATTTCCCAAATGGCCGCAAAGGCCAGAGCTGCGCTGATCCTAAGCCAGGAGCCAGGCGCCTCTCCCTGGTCTCCCACATGGCTGCAGAGGCCCAAGTACTTGGGCCATCCTCCACTGCTTTCCCAGGCCATAGCAGAGAGCTGAATCAGAAGTGGAGAGAAGCTGGGATGTGAACCGGTGCCCGCATGGGATGCCGGCACTGCAGACAGAGGATTAACCTGCTGCGCCATGGCACCGGCCCCCCCACTCTTCTTAATCCTTCCTCCACACTCCCAAAGACACTTATTTTATTTATTTATTTTTTAAGATTTATTTATTTGTTTAAAAGACAGAGTTACAGCCGGCCGGTGCCGCGGCTCAATAGGCTAATCCTCCACCTTGCAGCGCTGGCACACGGGGTTCTAGTCCCGGTCGGGGCGCCAGATGCTGTCCCGGTTGCCCCTCTTCCAGGCCAGCTCTCTGCTGTGGCCCGGGAGTGCAGTGGAGGATGGCTCATGTGCTTGGGCCCTGCACCCCATGGGAGACCAGGAGAAGCACCTGGCTCCTGGCTTCGGATCAGCGCGGTGCGCTGGCCGCAGCGCACTGGCTGCGGTGGCCATTGGAGAGTGAACCAACGGCAAAGGAAGACCTTTCTCTCTGTTACTCTCTCTCACTGTCCACTCTGCCTGTAAAAAAAAAAAAAAAAAAAAAGACAGAGTTACAGAGATAGGTAGAGACAGAGAGGTCTTTCATCTGCTAGTTCACACAAATGGTTGCAATGGCTGGAGCTGAGCCAATCCGAAGTCAGGAGCCAGGAGCTTCTTCTGAGTCTCCCAGAAAGGTGCAGGTCTCCCTAGCACTTGGGCCATCCTTGTTGCTTTCCCAGGCGCATTAACAGGGAGCTGGAAGTGGAGCAACCGGGACACAAACAGGTGCCCATGTGGTATGCCGGGGGCACTGCAGGCAGTGGCTTTACTCACTACATCACAATGCTGGCCCTGAAGTTACTTTTTAAAAAGTTATTTATTTATTTGACAAGAAGTGATGGGGGTGGGGAGGGGAAGGAGAAAGAGAGACAGATCTTCCATCTGCTGGTTCATTCCCCAAATGGCCACGATGGCTGGGGCTGGGTCAGGCTGAAGCCAGGAGCCTGGAACACTGGATCCATCCAGGTCTCCCACATGGGTGGCAGAGGCCCAAGGACTTGGGGCCATCTTCCACTACCTTCCCAGGTGCACTAGCAGGGACTGGATCAGAAGCAGCTGGGACTCAGACCTGCACTGCTACGTGGGAGGCTTGCGCTGCAAGCAGTGGCTTAAGCTGCTGCGCCACGATGCCAGCCCCCTGAGGGCACATCTTAAGCTTGGAAACCGCGGCTTCACTCCTCTCTGTGCTGAGCCCCTGTCACCCGCCCCAGCCGCAGGCACTTGGGATCTGTAGTGTTGTCAGTGGGGTTTCGAGCTGCCATCTCGTCTCAGCTGCTGTGTGCGTCTACCTGGGGCGGGTTACTGGGATCCTCTGTCCCACGATTCCGGGCCCATCCAGACTTCAAATGTTCTGCTCCGCCTTTTCCTGTAACTAATTGAAACGCCCTGGAATTCTAGTATTTGGCATTAAATACGTCTCTTCGATGCCCTCTTCACCGGCCTCTCCCAGAAGCTGGGTCAGGCCAGGTGAGACCATTTCCTCTGCTCATTGATGGGGTAAAATGTTTGTTGCAGGAAGCAGGGCTGACCCTGGGAAGAAGATAAACTGGAAATGCATCAAACCAAAAAGACCAGGTGTCACCAAGGCCGGAAGTGGCCAAGGTTAACCACCCAGGAAGTCAAGGAAACAGGTCAAGCCCAGGGTTATTCAGCACCTACATTGGAAAGCACACACCATCTGCCCGGGTGTGTCTGTAACAAGTGTCTGGTGTTCTGGGCCTTATCTGCAGCCAGATTTGATGGAAAATATCCTTGGACACACCATCACCTGTGTTTTACCCTACGAAATGGAATTCTGTCCCAAGTTAGGTTTTTGTGTCCATCTCGTGGCAGCACCAAGTTCCTAATAGCGCCGTGGCTGAGAGAGCCACAGGACCTGTGCCGCTGTGCTGTGGCCCCTGGTGCACACGTCTCACAGAGCCACCACGCTGGACGATGGTGCAGTGAGTGGGAGGAGACAGTGCAGATGGTGGGCAAGGAGCAGGAAGGTCAGCCCTGGTCTCCCCCGTGGCCCGACTGTCTCCGTCTTGGCATTGTGATTCATGTCTGAGCTTTGCACAGGGCACGGCAGTCGGTGAGAATCGGGAGAGGGGCACTGCTCCTTCTCTTCTGTTGATGCACAGGGAGGAGGAGGCTTCACTTCTTCTGGACTCAAAGCTCCCAAGCCACCACACCGCGCCATTGTACCTGCTCAGGACTGAGGTTCTTGAATCAATTTTTTTCCTTTTTTTTTTTTTTTGACAGGTACAGTTAATGAGAGAGAGAGACAGAGAGAAAGGTCTTCCTTCCATTGGTTCACCCCCAAAATGGCCACCATGGCCGGCGTGCTGCACCAATCCAAAGCCAGGAGCCAGGTGCTTCTCCTGGTCTCCCATGGGGTGCAGGGCCCAAGGACTTGGGCCATCCTCCACTGCCTTCCCGGACCACAGCAGAAAGCTGGACTGGAAGAGGAGCAACCAGGACAGAATCCGGTGCTCCAACTGGGACTAGAACCCGGGGTGCCGGTGCCACAGACAGAGGATTAGCCAAGTGAGCCATGACGCCGGTCATTGAATCAATTTTTTTAAAGATTTATTTGTTTTATTTGAAGGGCAGAGGTACAGAGAGAGACAGAGACAGAGACCTTCCATCCACTGGTTCCCTCTCCAAACGCCCATAACAGCCAAGGCTTGGCCAGGCGCATGCCAGGAGCCCAGAATTCAATCCAGATCTTCCATGTAGGTGACAGGGACCCAATCCCGAGGCATCATCTGCTGACCCTTGGTGAGCACTAACAGGAAGCTGGATGGGAAGTGGAGCCAAGACTCAAATCAGGCACGCTGATGCGGGATGTGGTGTGATTAAACACTGCACGAAATGCCCAGACCTCGGGTTAATGTCTTACAAGGCCAATGCATTATAGCAGTTCCCATTATATTTGAGATTTCCTGAAATGACTCTTAAATTTCTGGGGCCGGGGCCGGAATCCTTACAAAGCCCCGAAGTTGTCATTCCCACCTCCTTTCTCCCTTCGCCCCTGGCCTGGGACCCCCCTCCTGCCCGTCCTTGCAGTAGCCCAGGTGCAGTCTGAGGGTCAGGGTCAGGAGAGCAGCTCGCTCTCTCCCTGCCCCCTCTTCTTCCTCCCTGTCCTCCTCCTCTACTTCCCTGTCTTTCTGCTCAGTCATCTCTCCCCTCCTCCACCCCAACCACCTCAACTTGAGCTTTGAACATCAAATGCTGACATGCTGTGCTGGCCTGAAGACTGGACAGTGTGCCTGCACATGTGTGCCTGTGTGTGTGTGTATGCACGTGTGAGTGTGTACATGTGCATGTGGGTGCCTGCGTGTGCACATTTATGTGTGTGCCTGTATGTGTGTGCCTGTATGTGTGTGAATGTACACGTGCCTGTGTGCATGTGTGCACGTGTGTGCGTGTATGTGCACGTATGTGCGCGTGTAATATGTGTGGATGTACACATGCGTATGTGTTAATGTACACGTGCATGTGTGTGCATGTACTATGTGTGAGTGTGCATGTGCATGTGTGTGCATGTGTGTGTGCATGTGCTGTGTGCATGTGTGTGCGTGTGTGTGTGGTGTGTATCAGTGTGGGCACAGTGGGCAATGTGTGTATTTGAGTGAATACGTGAACTTAAATGTGCACAAGGGTACTTCAAAAAGCAAATGGGAAAATGGAACTAAAAGGTAAGTTTAGGGTGCTGGCATTCCGGTGCAGTGGGTTAAGCTGATGTTTGCCACGCCAGCAGCCCGTACCAGAGTGACAGTTCCAGTCCCAGCTGCTCTGCTTTTGATCCAACTCCCCACTAACATGCCCAGGAGACCGGCGGAAGGCCCAGGTGATTGGGCCCTGCACCCATGTGGGAGATGTGAATGGATTCCAGGCTTCTGGCTTCAGCCTGGCCCAGCCCCGGCCATAGTGGTCATTGGGGAATAAACCAGCAGATAGAAAATCTCTCTGTCTCTCCCTCTCTCCATGTCACTCTGCCTTTTAAGTAAATAAATAAATCTTTTTTAAAAGAAATAAGTAGGGGCTGATGCTGTGGCGTAGGTTAGGCCTCTGCTTGCAGTGCCAGCATCCCTTATGGGCACCAGTTCCAGTCCTGGCTGCTCCACTTCCGATCCAGCTCTCTGCTGTGGCCTGGGAAAGCAGTGGAAGATGGTCCAGGTCCTAGGACACCTGTACCCGCATGGGAGACCCTGAGGAAGCTCCTGCCTCCTGGCTTTGGATTGGCCCAGCTCCTGCCATTTAGGGAGTGAACCAGAGGATGGAAGACCCCTCTCTTATTTTCTCTCCTTCTCTCTGTCTATAGTTCTGCCTCTCAAATAAATAAACAAAGCTTTTTAAAAGATGCGTAGAGGTGAGTTGAGGGGGGAGTGTTTGGCTTCGTGGTTAAGACTTTGCTTGGGATGCTGTTTTCTGGGAGTGCCTGGCCGGAGTTCCAGCTCCTCCCCTTCCCACACAGTTTCCCGCCAGTGTGCACCCTGGGAGCAGCAGTCGACGGCTCAAATAGTTGGGTCCCTGCCACCCATGTGAACACCGTGACTGAGTTCCTGGCTCCTGGCTTTGACCTTGACCAGTCCCAGTTACTAGGAGCTTTTGAGAGTGACCCAGTGGATAAGAGTTCCTTCTTTCTCTCTCTCTCTCTCTCTCCCACTCAAATAATAATAATAAAGCAGTATATGTTTTGGAGTCCATGCATAGGTTTCTGTGAACTTTCTCAAGGTCCCTCATGTGCGTGTGCTCCCAGGGAGGGGACCCCGAGTTACCATGCACCTGTCTAGAGGAGCGATGTGCTGGGAACGGTGGTGTGTGGGCGGCCGGATGTTTTGGTGGAGCGTGTCTGGGCGTGCCTGGCACAGCTGCTCCCTTGATCTTCCCTCCTTCAGACCTCACCAGTGAGAGCCTGGCTGTGCTGTCCAGAGCTGATAAGCAGCTTCACGTGGGGAGGACCAGATGCCGCGTCCTCACTTCCTAATCAGGGTGGAAATACTGCAAAGCGTGTTCAGGCTCTGCAGGCGGCTCGGCCAGGGCTCTGTCGTCTGCACCCGCGGCTCCAGGCCAGCCGGTCGTGAGGGTCAGAAACAGGAAGCAAGAGCACAAGGAAAAACACTGTATTATTATTGTAAAGATTTGTTTTTTATTTTATTTGAAAAGCAGACTTACAGAGAAGCAGAGGCAGAGAGAGAGAGAGAAAGAGAGAAGTCTTCCATCTGCTGGTTCACTCTCCAGATGGCCACAATGGCCGGAGCTGGGCTGATCCGAAGCCAGGAGCCAGGAGCTTCTTCCAGGTCTCCCACATGAACGCAGGGACCCAAGGACCTGGGCCATCCTCCACTGCTTTCCCAGGCCATATCGGATAACTGGATCGGAAGTGGAGCAGCCGGGACCGGTGCCCACATGGGATGGCAGCACTGCAGGCAGTGGCTTTACCCGCTACACCACAGCAATGGCCCCCAACACTGTCTTTAAAACCTGCCAACCAGGAGGACAGGAAGGAGGGGATTTTTAAGATGTCTGTCTTTCGACCCGGCCCCGCCCCGCCCCAAGTGAACCAAGAACAAGGACAGAAATAGGTAAGGCCAAGACCGTTCTGGTGGGGGGAAGTGGAAAAGCAGCCATTGCGTGAATGGGAGGCTTGGTACAGCTCAGCCAAGCAGAGGGTTTTCCAAGCCTGCAGGTCACCGCGAGTCTCATGGCCCCAAGGACCGTTGTGGAGAGTCAGCCGAAGGCTGGAGGAAAGTGTGAGGGCTGAAAGTCAGCCAGTGCCACCACCTGCTCTCAGGAGAGAAGAGGAAGGCCCTGCAGTGCAGGTGCTTGATGCCAGCAACAGAAGAGCTTCCTGCCGGCTGCTGGAAGTGACGGTGGCCGTGGCACATGGCAGGGTAAGGGGCGCAAGCTCCTCCCCCCAAGGCAGCATCGAACCTGAGCACCCGGGCCTCACGACTGCCCATGGGATGTCCAGGTGCAGACTCACCTGCTGCAGGCACCGTGGGCACCGCCCAGACATCAGTGGCTGAAGTCATCAGGGTTCTCCGGGCCCTGGGGTCAACCACAGGCGACATGAGGGCTGGGAGGGTCTCGGGTCCCACAGTGCAGCCCTGGACTCCTCCTCAGTTCCTGCCTGAATCCCATCTACGTAGCTCAAACTGGAACTGTGCAAGGTTTTAATGGAATTAAAAGGTAAGTGGATTTTGGTGCAAAATGTTTTGAATTCATGCTTATTTTTTATCATAGTATGCATTTTTGACAAGCTTTTTGAAGTACCCTCATGTATTGTTTGGTTTGCACAGCATTTAAGCATTTTATTTTATTTTTTTAAGATTTATTTTTTATTTATTTGAAAGGCAGAGTTACAGAGAGAGGTAGAGACAGAGAGAGAGGTCTTCCATCTGCTGGTTCACTCCCCAGATGGCCACAACAGCCGGAGCTGCGCTGATCCAAAGTCAGGAGCCAGGAGCTTCCTCCTGGTCTCCCATGTGGGTGCAGGGGCCCAAGGACTTGGGGCATCTTTACTGCTTTCCCAGGCCATAGCAGAGAGCTGAATAGGAAGTGGAGCAGCCAGGACTAGAACCGGTGCCCATATGGGATGCCGGCGCTTCAAGCCAGGGCTTTAACCTGCTGTGCCACAGCGCCGGCCCAGCATTTTAAAAATCAGTTGTTGGGGTGGGCCTTGTGCTGCAGCGAGCTAAGTTGCTTCCTCTTGGGGTGCTCACCTCCCCGATCAGAGTGCCTGGTTGAGTTTTGGCTACTTCACTTCTGATCCGGCTTCCTGCTAATGCGCATCGTGGGAGGCAGCCAATGGTGGTTCAAGCCCTTGAGTCCCTGCCACCCACGTGGGAGGTCCAGACAAAAATCCTGGCTCCCGGCTTCAGCGCCCCGGTCCCGGCTGTTGCAGGCATTTGGAGAGTAAACCAGCAGGTGGAAGATCTCTCTCTCTCTCTCTCTCTCTCTCTCTCTCTTGCTCTACTTTTCAAATAAATAAAATATGCACTATAAAAAATGTTTAAAGAAAATGCAGGAGTCTGTATTTTAAAAAATAGTTGTCAATAATTACTTATTGCTTTATATTTTTAGAAATCTAAAATGTCTACAACAGCAGGGGCCAGGCCAGGGCTAAAGCCAAAGCCAGGCGTCAGGATTTCGATCCAGATCTCCCACGGGGGTGGCAGGAACCCAGCTACCCAGGTCCTCACCTGCTGCCTCCCAGGGTGTGCATCACAGCAGCAGGCATGAAGAGAGGAGCGCAGAGCCTAGAACCCTGACCTGGCCCGGAGGCATCCCAGCGGCGCCTTAGCCACCATTGCAGATGCTCGTGCTGTGGAAAAACACACGCATTTCAGACGCATGTATTTCAAACCATCTTACATCAACAAACCCCAGTTCTGGTTACTGCCGGCTGCCAGAAGCAGGGCTTTCAGAAATCATCCACGCATGACGTTTAATTTTTAGATGAAGAAAGGAGGCCACGAGAGGTGCTGGCAACCCCACGGCAGATGGAAGAGGCCAGACCGCCCACCTGGTCTGGGGCTTGTCCCTGGGCTGGACGCTGGCTGCATTCACTGAAATTGGCTCACTCGATGTTTTGCTTACTCAAGGACTCTGGGCACACAGTGGTGAGCTCCGCAGCTGGTCTGAGCATTGGCAGCGTCCACCCAGAGGTGGTCCCCGGGCCGGAGGGTAGGGGATGGTCACTTGGGAAGGTGGGGCAGGTGGACTAAAAGCTCAGGGGCAGACGGAGCTCAGGTGCTTGTACTGATGCCGACATCTCCACGGTGGGCAGCAGGGATCTGGGCAGAGAGAGACGGTGGGCCTCGCAGGAGCAAGACAGTCAGTTGGTGAGGAGTGACCGGGAGGGCAGAGTGACTTCAGAGAGGGGAGGGGACAGTGGTCAGGCAGAGCAAGAAGAGCCGTCCTGCCACCTGGACCTGAGGGGTACAGACTGTTGGCAGAGTGGCTCCAGGGCCAGTGTTGCGGCGCTGTGGGTTAAGCCACCACCTGTGATGTCGGCATCCCACATCCCAGTGCTGCTTGGAATCCTGGCTGCTCCACTTCTGATCCAGCTCCCTGCAAATGGCCTGGGAAAGCAACAGAGGATGGCCCAAGTGCCGGGGTCCCTGCATGGGAGACTCAGATGCAGTTCCAGAGACCTGCTTTCAACTGGGTCCAGCTGCAGGCCATTGAGGCCACCTGGGGAGTGAACCAGGCAATGGAAGATTCTCTCTCTCTCTCTCTCTCTCTCTCTCTCTCTCTGTTTTTCCTGCCAAATAAAAAATAAATAAGTAAAGCTTAGCAGCCCAGGCTCCGTGTGAGGTGGCCGCAGGCACAGGCAGTCAATGCCAGCCGGCCGAGGAACTACTCAGAGGAGCAGAGAGCAGAGGGCGCTGGAGCCGGGGGAGGGGGGAGGTGCCCAGTGGTTCAGAAGGGAGGCTGTGGGCTTCGGGAGGGCAGGGAGCAGGACTCGCCGTGGGGAGGGGAGCGTGTGCCCCTGGGACAGCGGCCTGCGTCTGCAGAGGGAGGGAGGTGTGGTTCCAGACTGGCCCTGGAGCTCCCGGAAGGAGGCTGGGCAGCGGAGACAAGGGACGGAGCATTGGTCGGGCCAGGGACCTCCATATCGGGGCCCTGGCTTTGGGCTCCCCAAACCCACCTCTTTATCCCCTCCCTGTCACTCACTGTCGGCCGCCGGCAGGGGTGGCTGTGAGGTGTCCTGGGGTCCTCAAGCCTGCAAGGTGGCCGATGTCTGGCAGGCCCCCCCGCAGGGCTGGACTCCCTGTGCCTGGGCAGGGCAACGTTCCGTGTTTCTTCCCGTCCTCGGCCAGCCTGGCCCTGGGGAGGGTGCAGGCAGAGGAAGGAAGGATGGCTGAGGGTGGATGAAAGAGAGCAAGAGAGAGAGGAGGGAGGCGCTGGGGGAGGGGCAAGAGGGATGGACAGATGGCTAGACCAGGGTTCGGCTGGAAAGGTCTGGGGCGCTGTGTTCTTGCTCTGTGACCGCCCAGGCGCGTCCCAGGAGCAAAAGGATCGGAGCGATCTGCTGGGAGTTGTTCCCTGGGGGCCCCGGGACTGTGACCTCCCACACCTGCCTCGGCCGAAAGTGCCGGAAACTCCACAGGGGAACACATGGACTTGGGGACAGCAGCAGATCTGAGGCTGAATTTATTGCCCCCTTCCCAAAAGTAGAGGACAGACACATTGTAAACCTGCTCCTCACCCCCGGGGGCCCAGGGCAAGCCCACGTCGGCTCCAGACAGAAAACAAGCGAAGAGGCCCTGGGCCCGTCCGGGCTCCCCAGATGTCGCTCTGGCAGAGCCATAATGGGGCCGGGCGCCTGCGGCGGGGAGAGGAAGCTGGCGTCACAGCTGTGAGAGCCGAGGCCCCGGGGGGCGAGGGCTGAGGTGTGGAGGAAGACAGATCAGAAAGGGGACAGGAAGAAGAGGCACCACAGTGTCCCCCGCTGGCGTGGCCCTGCGTCCCAGGTATTGCTCTATTGCACCTCGCACCCAGGTCCATGCGGAGCCAGGGGTTCGGTTCCTATTGTCCAGATCCAGAAGCCAGAGAGAAGGCTGGACTAGGAGGAAGCTCCCTGAGCCTCCGTTTGCAAATCCGGGACAAGAGCATGCTGGGCCCAGAGAGCAACTCTGTCTCTTCCTTCATCTGTCGTGTCTGGTCTACTCCGACGGCTCCCGGGCTCCACTGGAGTATGCCGTCACTCCCATCAAGGGACAAATCTCTTGATTGGGTGATGGATCCTGATATCCGCTTAAGGGCCCAGTCCTGCCAATCATCCTTTTACTGGGGTAAAGGTTTATTTACTTAAGACATAGAGTGACAGAGAGAGACAAAGAGAGAGGTCTTCCATCTGCTGGTTTCAGTCTCCAAATGGCCACAACAACTAGGACGGGGCCAGGCCAAAGCCAGGAACTCCATCCAGGTCTCCCATGAGGCTGGCAGGGACCTAAGCACTCGTACCATCTTCTGCTGGTTTCCCAGGAGCATTAGCAGGTAGGCAGATTGGACGCAAGCAGCTGGAACGCGAACCGTTCCTCCAATATAGAATGCCAGCGTCGCATGCAGAGGCTTAACCTTCTGTGCCACCATGCTGGCCCCAATCAGCCTTTTGGAAAGTCTTCTACTTGGCATCATCTGAGCCACCACCGTTAGATGCTCTGGACGGCACCAGCCGTGGCCTCTGCCGGCAGTGCTGCCTGTCACGCCCGTTCCGTAGCCCGTTCCCATCCTCTGCCGGCACAGCTCCTTCTACCTCATCTCTCTCCCGCCCGGAAACCCTGATGAGTCCCTTCAAAGGAAGGGTGAACGTGCAGTTCTTAGCCTGGCCTCCAGCCCTTCCCAGTGTGGCCCAGCCTCTGATCCCGCTAACCCATTCTCGGTTTGTCAGCTTCACACTTGGCGAGTTGATACCCTTGTGCCTTTACTCACGGTGTTGGTGGGGCCTGGAATTCTCTCTGTCCACTCCTTCACCTGTCGAAAGCCTACGGATCCTTCAACGCTTGGCTTCCACACTGCCTCCTGTGTGAAGCCCGCCTGGATTCACCACCAACCCCAGCCCCTCTGTGCCCAGGACCGTTTGTGTGTAACTCTGCCGGCTCGTTCCTGGCATTACGATTTGTCGTGTGGGCCCGAGAGGTTATGTTTCCTTAAAGGCAGAGACCAGGTTCTCTATCTGCACGTCGGTGCCTGGCACACACTGTGGCCCCCAGCACACAGTAGGTACTCGGGGAGCCTTTACCAAACCTGGCTGAATTAATTAGCTGCAGGTAGTGACACATAAAGAGAGAAAACATCATTCTCCTGTATTGTTTAAGGGACAAGGAAGGCCCGGGGGTTGGTGGACATGTCAGTCTCTAAAAGGGGCCATGGGTGGTAGACAGGGAGTAGGGTGGGCCTCCCCCACTCTCTCCACTAAGAATAAGGCTGGAGGGGTGTCTGCCCGGAGCCTGAGACTGAGTGGTCTGAGTTCCTTGTCCCTTCCATCTCGTTCCAGTGGTGGCCCACTGCTACGGCTCAAAGCTAAGCTTCTGAACTGACTTGTAGCTAGTTTATCCCAGTGTGCTGGGCATACATGCCTGGGAGCCGGTGCAATCCTAGCTATGCCATCTTGAGCAAGTTATGAAAGCTCTCTGTGCCTTGGTTTCCTTATCTGCAAAATGAAGCCCAGAGCGGCTCGCCCCTCACCAAGTTGCTGGGAGGGTTAAATGGGTATACAGTAGTCCCAACACTGCCTAGCACATAACAGCAGTCAGTATGCATTAACTATTTTTTTTTGACAGACAGAGTGGACAGTGAGAGAGAGACAGAGAGAAAGGTCTTCCTTTGCTGTTGGTTCACCCTCTAATGGCCGCCGCGGTCGGTGCGCTGTGGCGGGATCACCGCACTGATCCGATGGCAGGAGCCAGGTGCTTATCCTGGTCTCCCACGCAGTGCAGGGCCCAAGCACTTGGGCCATCCTCCACTGCACTCCCTGGCCACAGCAGAGAGCTGGCCTGGAAGAGGGGCAACTGGGACAGAACCCGGTGCCCCGACCGGGACTAGAACCCGGTGTGCCGGCGCCGCAATGCGGAGGATTAGCCTATTGAGCCGCGGCGCCGGCCAGCATTAACTATTATTTTAAAAAAGATTATTTTAAAGGCAGAGTGACAGAGAAAGTTACAGAGAAAGAGACAGAGATCTTCCATCCACTGGTTCACTCTCCAAATGGCCACAGCATCTAGAGCTGGGTCAATCAGAATCCAGGAGCCAGGAGCTTCTTCTAGGTCTCCCAAGTGGGTGCAGGGACCCAGTCATTTGGACCATCTTGCATTGCTTTCCCAAGTACATTAGCAGGAAGCTGGATTGGAAGTGGAGCAGCTGGGACTCAAACTGGCGCCCATATGGGATGCTGGCATCACAGGCAGCAGCTTAATCCACTATGCTACAACACCAGCCCCATGCGTTACCTATTAATATCTATAATTTATCCTTTGTTCATTTCCCAGAAGAACCCGAGATAGCTTAAAATATTAAACTCCATCCGAAAGAGGACAATTATACGTATGCTTCTGTTATGTTAGAGACAAGGAACTACTTAGCAGTGGGAAAGACATTTGTGTATTGGTCTGAAGTTGCTATTTCATTGACTCCTAAATTCATCTCTGAGCTTCCAAGAAGTCAAGGCAAAAAGGGAAATACATTCATCATGAGGTTCTTATTTTGAAATAGAAGAAAGCATTCAAGTCAGTCTGTTAAAATAGCCCCCACGTACTGATCCATACATTCCTCGAGGGGGAATTTATGGTGGGACTCTCATATTGGAATACTGACTTCACAGCAGGAAAACCTGACCAAGAGTGTGAAGTTACTCTAGCTGGCACTTAGCGTCGTCCATGCACGCTCAGGCTGAGCCTTAATGCAAGCCCACGGTGGCAACAGCAGTCAGGGTGAGGCTCACCACCACCACCTCCACGTTTCTTTCTACCCCGGCTCAGGGCTTCCTTCCCTCTGCTGGGGCTTGGGAGCTCCCTTGAGGTCAAAGTTTGAGCCCTGCTGAATCTGAGGACAGTCAGGTGGCTCCGGTGCCAGCAGGAGGAGCCCACAGCGGCAGCAAGGGAGGGGGTGTGTCTAAGTGGGTTTTGAGAAGACTGAGCCCCCAAATTTGGAGAACGATGACCTCAGTGGGAATGGGTACGTGCCCAGAAAGAGGACTCCCTGCACTGCCATCCCCGTTCCAGCTTCCGGAATCAAAGAGGGCTCTGCGGCGCCTAAGCAGAGGTCCGGGAAGCCTGCCTCCACCGCCACACCACCCCTGCCATGTCAGTCGGCTCAGCGGCATCGGGGAGGGTCCGAAGGAGCAGACCTGCTCTGCGGAAGAAAACAGGGGAGGAGTAAAACCCAGAGAGAGAAGAGAGCGCTGAGACCTCGCAGCGCCATTTAGGCGGCAGGGGTGGGGGCTGCAGCCGGCATTAGGGAGGAAGGCGAGGGAACTGTTAAGAACACAGACGCCCAGCACTCCACTTGCAAGCTCTTTGCTGTACTAACCCTCTCCGGGGACCCAACCCTTCAGCAGAATCCTTGATGCACGTGCAGACCCCGTAAGGGGTGCTTCTGTAGGGAGAGGGAAAGCGCTGGGATCCACCGCGCGCAGCACGGCGCACGTGGTCTGCGAGCCCCTGCAAAACTGAACTGTCTTGAGAAAAAGAGCTCAGAGCCAGAGGTGCAGATGAAAGGAAGCCTCCCCCACCCTCCACCCCCTCTCAGCATGGTCTGAGAAGAGCACAGGGCTCCCGTTGAACTTAGCGCGAAGCCTGGAGCCAGTCTTGCCCAGCAGCTGACACAGGTTACTCATTGGTGCCATCAGGTGTCGTCCAGAGTCCCTGCTCGCCACTTGGCCTCTCCCTGGCAGGGCTGTCCCGTGGGGCTCCTGAAGCCAGGAGTGGGGAGGAAGGCTGGGCGAGCGAGCCCCCAGAGAGTTCTCTCGTCTGGCCTGGGCGGATGACTCACTGCCCTTTAAATATGGGTCATAAATCAATCGCTTGATCTCTGGATCTGAACACCTTTTGTCCGGGTCCTAGAGAGATCAAAGTAGGGAGACTGGGTCCCCACGGTCAGGGTGGAAGGTGGGAGCGCCTCTGGTTTGGGGGGGTGCTTGGAGTTCCCAAGCACAGCACACAGAGGTCCCGGAGGCAAAGCTGCCCGCAAACAGAGCACCCTGGGCAGGGGTGCGCTGTGCAAACACAGCTGGCAGTTAACCCCAGGCGCCACAGCTGGAGCAGGAAATGGCCTGCTGGGGCTGGGAGATCTGAGCCCAAGCATTCCCACGGCAGCTGGCCTGCTCACCTGTCGGGGAGCCTGCTCACCTGTGGGCTCGCGCCTTGTGGCAGTTCTGGTCCCCTCCTGGGCTGTAACTGGCAGGGTTATCTCAGGCCTGCTCACCACCGGCTTAACTAACAGAGCCCCAAACAAACAGCCCCCCCAGCCCTGGGAGCCGGAGACAAACACCAGATGACTGTGTTTACAAAGCTTCAGCCAGCCGGCAGGTCAAAGGGCAGCCCGGAGCAGCTGGGCCAGGCCCCAGAGAGGCAGGTTGGGGGCTGGAGGGGGGGGGCTCCGCCCCAGCAGGGGCACCACGTGACCACCTGGGGCCTGAAGGGCGCTTGGCAGCCCAGGAAGCCTTTAGCCGACAGGGAGCGAGGAGCCGCGCACAGAGGCCCCAGGCTCTGTGTTTTATGGAGAAGGAAGTTGAGGTCACAGGGGAACTTACGGGCCACGCTGAGGGGGCCTGCACTTGCGGCGCCCACGCGCTGTCCGTTCTGGTCCCCTCCCCTCCCCTCCCCTCCCCCCCACCCCCGCTAGGGAAATCTGGGGCTGTCCCAGGGCCGCCGTGAAAGGCCAGCTGGTCATGTGCATTTCAGGCTCGCTCGGCGCGCGTCCTCCAAGGCCGGCTCAGGCCTGTCCGGGCAGGCCCGCCCGTCGCCGCCCCGGCCGGAGCCTGCGCCCATATAAGGGCAGCGCTTCCCGGCGGCCCGGCCGTGACGCGCCGCGGTCCACGTCAGCGGTCGGCGGGCGGGCGGTCGCCCGCTCCAAAACCAGTGACGCGAGCGGGACGGAGGCGGCCGCGCCCGCCGGGTTAACTCCTGCGCGGCCGGCGCGCGAGCTAGCCAGCGCCGGTCTACCGGGTGCGTCCGGTCCGTGGTGGGCAGAGGGATCGGGGGCTTGGGCTCCTCTTTGGGGGTCTGGGGGAGGCCCCGGCGGCGCCTCTGTCTCGCTCGGGGCAAGGCTGATGCCGGAGCGAGGCTTCCCTCTGGGGCCCAGGGACTCCCAACTTCGCTCCCCGCCCCCCCCCCCCCCCCCCGCAAAGCGGAGGCTTTGTCCTCAGGGACAGGCCGGCCCTGGGACCCCGGGGGTCTTCTGCAGCGGCTGAGAGGGCCGGCTTCCCCCAACCCAGCCAGGGGCCACGTAGGGGACCGACTGGAGGAGAAGCCCAAATAAGGAGGTGCGGCGGAGCAGAGCCTGCTTGTGGGCCCGCCTCTCCTGAAAGTGTGTGTGTGTGTGTAGTGTATGCACACATGCCTGCACATATGTGTGCACGCATCTGTTCATGTGTACATGTACAGTATGTGCATGTACATGCCGGTGTCTGTGTGCATGCATTGTGTGGCTCATACATGTATGTTTGTATGTGCAGCATGTGCCCGTGGCATATGTGTGCGTGTATGTACGTGCATGTATGTGTACCCATAACTAGTGTGCATGTATGTAGCTCTTTTGTATGCATATATGTAGTAGTCTGTTGCACACATGTGTGTTTATGTGTACGTATGTGCACACATGTATGTATGTATCGTGTATGTGTGGATAGTGTGTATGCCTGTTGCGCATGTGTAAATGTGGGTGTGGCACTGTGTGGTGGGGGGGGAGGAGATGAGCACCTGAGTAGTGAAGGATTGTAAGACCCCTGAGACCCCCGAGACAGGGATGCAGTGCAGAGGGTGTGAGATAAACAGGATGCAATGGGAGGGTCAGACCCCTACCCAGGGTTCAGCGGTGATGGGCTGGGGGCCTGGGGAGCTGGGCTGCCTTGTTTGAGAGAGCTGCTCAGGCTGCCGGGCAAGTCCCAAGGCCTCCTAGGCCACCCCTTTACACGCACAGTGTCCTCCCCTCCCCCCTCCCCTGTCCCAGACCCACTTCCCCCCTGTACTTCCCCTGAGCCCTGTCTCTAGCTGGGAGAGAGTGGGCGGGGTGGAGACCTCCCCACCCCCAAACTTGGGGTCCAGTGATGGAGCGGGAGTGGGGGGAGCGAGCTGGGGGAGCGGGATTGGCAGAGGATGGGGCAAGTCTGCAGGGTCCGGTCCCTGAGCCCAGCCTGGTTGGTGAAGATGGCTTCCAGCCTGGGAACGGAAAAGGCTGCAGGAGTGGGGTGGGGCCTCTCTCCGCAGGAGCTGGGGCCTGGGGCTGGAGGGCGCAGTGTCCTGTCCTGCCAGTGCTGCCTGAGCTTATGCGTGTGGACTTTGGGACCAAGGCGCGGCCACTCGCTGTGAGGTCTTGCGCAAGTCCTTATCCTCTCTGAACTTCCCTCTGCCCCCCTGCCACCACCTCTCCTCGGTGGCCAGCCTGGCCCGGGAGAAGGAGCAGTGCTATGGAAACACAGGTGTGCATACCTGCCCCCCACCCCCTCCCCCGTGTCACTTAGCCCTCTGAGCTGTGGAAATCCTTGTCAGAGGACAACACTTCCCTATGGTGTCCCTCACCCTGAGGGTCCAGAGATCTGAGTTGGTGAGTGTGTGGGGAGGGGGGCTCCTGCCTCTGAGGCCTCCCCTGGGGAGCTCCAGCCCCCCCACCGGCCTCTTCCTGGGTGCCCGGGGAGGGGGGAGAAGCAAACACTGCCTGAGAGTGAAGTCCCACTTCCGCTAGTGGAGCCTACGCTAGCCCTGCCCACCCCCACCCCCCCCCCCAGGCAACCCACTTCCTCCTCTGCTGCTCACGGAAACAAAGAACAGCTGTCCTGGCCGGGATTGGCCCAAACACCAGAGGCTCGGCCTCACCCCCCACCTCTGTCCGCAGTGAGCCCCTCACCTACACCGCTCCCGTGGCAGCCCACAGGCCCACACCTGCCCCCTGTGGGCGTGGGCTCCACCATCCACTGGGCCACACCGGCTCACGCACCTCTGTCCCGGTGCTCGGCCCCTGGCCCCTGTACACACACTGCTCGCCACCAGGACTGTCCCTGTGTGGCCTCGTACAGCCCTGAGGAGACAGCCTGGGAGAAAACAAGGCCTCACGGGCGGCCAACTGTAGCCCAAGTTCATGGCCACTCAGGAACCCCTCTGAGCCTGCTTTTTTTTTTTTTTATTTGTAAATGAATGACAGCCAACTCTGCTCCCAGAGCAGCTGTCACATCGAACAGGTTATAAATGGGGCCTCCGTGGTGCTCCTAGTGTGATTTGTTTTAAGTGCAAAGGGAGGACAGTTTCTTTACATTAAAGATTTGTTTGAAAAGCAGAGTGACAGAGAGACAGAAGAGAAGGAGATCTTGCACCTACTGGTTTCAGTCCCCAAATAGCCCCAAGGCTGGAGCTGGGCCAGGCCAAGGCCAGGGGCCTTGAACTCTGTCCAGCTCTCTCAGGTGGGTGGCAGGGACCCAGGCGCTTGGGTTATTATCCACCAGTGCCTTAGCAGGGAGCTGGATCAGAGGCAGAGCATCCGGGACTCGAATCAGCACCCAGATATGGGTGTTGTGATTTCTCCGGCCACCCCTCAGCCCCAGGTCCCCACCAGCCACCCTCCCTGTGAGTGACCCTGTGTTCCTGGAAGCCCACAGAAAGACTGGCCTCCTTGGGCCACTGAGCCAGCCCCAGCCTTACTCAACTTACATAGGAGCGGGCACCTATCACTTGGGGGTGTGGGAAACACCCACGGTGCTGTCCAGGGTTTGTGTCCTTGTCCCATCTGCTCTGCCTCTCCTAGGGGTGTGAGAGAGAAGCTTTCTCCTCTGACACTGATCCACAGCCCCCGTGCACCTCTGTGTCCTCTCGTGCACTGAATGGACGCGTGAGTTTGGGGCAGGGCTCGCGCAGACGCTTTCATGGGACAAAACCTTTGTACCACGCGGGACTTGGGGGACAGATGGCTCTCTGGCTCTGAAGCAGCTTTTCTGTTGTTCCCCTTTCATGAATCAAGCTAATTTTGGATTCACTGGGATCCAGTAATGAACTTGGGAAGGCAGCTGCCTGTGGGAGGAGCCGGGAGAACTGGGCAGGGCCAAGCCCCCAGGAGCCTCTTAGAGAACATTTGGCGCAAGCAGCAGGCGGAAGGGTTCTTAACAGCCTTGACCTCCAGCCCAGGTGACCTGCAGGTGTGGCCTGGGACAAGCTCACCCTGCAGCTTCCAGTCGGAAGACATTACTGTGGGGCTGCTCACTATGGCCAGGGCCCCTCCTGCCACACAGGGCTCCTTCCCGTGAGCTGAGCGCTCAGCAGGGGGTCCACTGGACGTCCCTGCTGCTTGGGTTCAAATCTTAGCTTGAAGCAGTCACCGCCTGCTGTCTGTGACTTTGTCCTCTTCCTTAACATGGACATTAGAGTGGTGTCACATGGCATTGTTTTTATTTTAAAGATGTATTTATTTATTTGAAAGTCAGAGTTACAGAGAGGCAGAGAGAAAGAGAGGTCTTCCGTTACACTGGTTCACTCCCCAAAGGGCTGCAACGGCCAGAGCTGGGCCAATCCGAAGCCAGCAACCAGGAGCTTCTTCTGGGTCTCCCATGTGGGTGCAGGGGCCCAAGGACTTGGGTCATTCTCCACTGCTTTCCCAGGCCATAGCAGAGAGCTGGATTGGCAGTGAAGCAGCCGGGTCTCGAACCAGTGCCCACATGAGATGCCGGCGTCGCAGGTGGAAGCTTAGCCCGCTACACCACAGCGCCGGCCCCCTCCCTGATTCTGACACCTTTGATTCAGACCAGCACGCATGCACATGGCCCTCGCCCGCGTACACACAGCGTGGATGCAGATGACATTCATTCCTACATACCACGTGATGTGTGGATAGCACAGTGCAGGGCACGGCTGGGTCTCCGGCCTGTGAACCCAGACTCAGCCAGCGGAGAAGGCTGTCCCAGCTTCGTGCCATGAAGACTGCGTGCTAACTGAAGCGGGGGGGGGGGGGGGGGGGCGGAGAGTCGTTCCCGGGAGTTAGAGGGCCCAATAGCCTTTGCACTGTCAGAAGCCTGCCTGGCCAGGTGCTCCTGACTTGGTCCATTCATCCCCTCCCCTGCCCAGCAGTTAGGATACAACACTGGTTACTCCCAGAACTTCACGTTCACTGTGTTCATTCACCTTCACAACCGTGCCTACTGCCCTACGGAGACTTCATCAAAGCAGTGGCCTGCCTCCCTGCCCAGCGGGCCCTAGACGGGGTGGGTGTCCCGGCCGTCCTTGCCCTGGGCCACTCCAGGGAGGCAGCGGCAAGGTGGCTCCATGGGGGAGGGGCTCAGGGCCGAGTAAGAGCAGATGACCTCATCACAGGCTGAGTCAACGGGTTATTTGGAGCAGCCACCACGGGGACAGCGCTGGCCGTGTCAGACCTGGCTCATCCTCAGCTCTGCAGACAATTCCCCGTGATCTCTGACCTCCCCGAGCAGGGGGGAGTGGATGACACGCTTGCTAGAGCGAAAATGCGCAGGGTCAGGTGCACTCTCAGCCTAAAACAAGAAATTCCCCCCCGAGGGGGCAGCTCTGGCCTGGAAGTCCTGGGGCACCTGCGCTGGCTGTGGGCCTGGGGGGACGTGAAGTAGCCGACTGGGCTCCTGGCCGGGGTTCATGATCCTGTGCTCACACGGCAGGGGCACAGGGCCTGGCGCCGGCAGGCAGGAGCCCCACGGATGCCCTGGCTCGGTCCCCTCCGTAATGAAAGCTGCAAGCTTGGGTGGCCTGTGACGTTCTCTGTCCCAAGCGACTCCAACTCCTCCCTCCTTTTGTCATTTGCTTTCAATGTATTAACCTCATATGCATCCTTTTCAAGCCTTTTTATTCAATTTCATTCAACCTTCTCGGAGCAACTGGTTAGTACAGGCAGGACGCTGAGTTGGTGTAAGAAAATCAGTGGTGGGTCGGCGCTGTGGCACAGTGGGTTAAAGCCCTGGCCTGAAGCACCACCGGCATCCCATATGGGCGCAGGTTCGAGTCTCGGCTGCTCCTCTTCCGATCCAGCTCTCTGCTGTGGCCTTGGATAGCAGTGGAAGATGCCCCAAGTCCTTGGGCCCCTGCACCCGCGTGGGAGACCCAGAAGAAGGTCCTGGCTCTTGGCTTTGGATTGGTGCAGCTCCTGCCATTGCGGCCAATTGGGGAGTGAACCAGCGGATGGAAAACCTCTCTGGTCTCTGCCTCTCTCTGTAACTCTGTCTTTCAACTAGATAAAATAAATCTTTAAAAAAAAATCAGTAGTGAGGCCTGCATTGTGACGTAGAGGGTTAAGCTGCCACCTGCAATGCCGGCACCCCATATGGGCACCGGTTCGAGACCCAGCTGCTCCACTTCCGATCCAGCTCCCTGCTAATGCACCTGGGAAAGCAGCCCAAGTGCTTGAACCCCTGCCATCTATATAGGAGACCTGGAAGAAGCTCCTGGTGTCTGGCTTTGGCCTAACCTAGCCCTGGCCATTGAGGCTGTTTGGTGGCATGAACCAGTGGATGGAAGACCTCTCTCTCTCTCTCTCTCTCTCTGTCTTTCAAATAGACTTTAAAAAAAATCAGTGGTGTCCAAGAGAGCTGATCTCAGCCTGCTTCCTGCCTAGGATGCGATGACAGGCAGCGAGACGGGGGAAGCCCCCTGGGGAAGGGACAGAGGAAAGATTCCAGTGGGCAGAGCAAGTCTCCCTGAACAGACAAAAAAGGTCACTCTGTTCCAGGAAGCATGGAGCATTGCATAGGGGAGCAGCCTCCAAGTAGTCATTTCTCATACACCAACCCTGTGCAAGATAAGTTATGCATACCATCGCATTTCATTCTTGAAACAGCCATTTGGATAAGTAGCCCATTTTACAGATGAACAAACTAAGGTTCAGGGCCATGCTCAGAGCCATGCCATGGGGTAGAGCTGTCTCAGCCACAAGTGTGTCTGACCCCAGGGCCTATGCTCTTTTAACCAACTGATACACGAAGGGCTGAGGCATCGAATCTTGCTTAGGGTCCAGCCCTGCTGGCCTATCTGGACCCTCCTGGGCCCTCCCCTGGCCTGCAGGAGAGCTGCCCACGAGAGGCCTTGGGGGGCTGATTCCATCCAGCTTTCATGGCCCAGATGCTGTGCTCACCCTTCTTGTGGCCGTCAATGTTTAATGGCAGCAGGGGCCTTATCTTGGTTACCCAAGGCGGCTCAATTACCCCGGCTCGCTCGGGGACCTGGGGCCTGGGGAAGGCGGCAGATGGCAGACCCAGCAGAGTTGCGGAGAGAGGAGGGGTCATGGGCATGGAGAGGCGAGAGCGTGGGGAGAAGCGGAGTGGCCGCGCTCTGCTCCCCCGCCCCTCATAGGCACTCCCGAGCTGCCCCCGGCACACACTCCCTGGCCCCCCCAGGAGGACCCCAGGAGGACAGGGGGGTGGGGGAGGGGTTTCTGTGGGGCTTCTGAGTCCACTCTGGTGTCCCCTACGCGTCAGCAGCTCGGCTCCTATTTCAGGAGGAAACACAGGCTTATCTGTCCCGGTGGCCTGGAGGGGGCAGGGGCGCGGCGCAGGGGTCACACTTACCCTAGCCTTGGCACAAGCCCACTACGGCTCTGTGAGCTGGGGGGCCCCGGCCCTGGGGCCTGGCTCTTGAGTACCCCAGGGGGAGGGACGGGTTCCTGGGGCTCCCGCAGGGCCCAGGGGATGCCTGGAGCGCAGAGTCAACTTCTATTTGGGGAGCCGAACGTCACAGTCCAGCAGCAGGCGCAGAAGCCACTTGTGTGTGATCTGAGAGACCAGCGTGGTGACCTGGCCTCCCAGGAGACGGCGCACAGTGGACATGCTGCCTTCTCCAGTCTCCCCAAGTCTCCCCCCCACCCCATGTCCTTGCCCTCCTGCCTTCCCCCTGTCGAGGAGCACCCAGGCCCAGGTGTCGGAGGGTGGGGGCTTAGGACAGATAGCCAGGGCCCCCACCAGAACCGAGGGCCCAGAGCGGTCCTGGGCCTGGGGGTGGGAGAGGGCAGGGAGGCCCAGTGGGTGGGAGTGGGTCACCTGCCCCAGGGGGCTCCCTGCCTGGTGGGAGTGAGCGTAAAGGGCAGGATCCTTTCCTGGGGAGACTCTGCAGTGGGGGCAGTGCCGCCGCAGGTGCAGGTGATTCCACAGGGAAGTCTCTCCCAGCTCAGCGGGGAGAGGGCTGGCTTGGCGGACCCCGAACGGCCAGCGCGTTGCACAGATGGTCAGCTCCTGGGCTGGGGTTTGGAAGGCTGAGATTCCAGAGACTGGGAGATTCTGGAGGCTGTTCCTGGGACTCCGAGAGCCTGGAGACACACCTGGTCTCTCTGCTCCAAAAGCCCTCACCTGTCACTCATTGGGGTGTCCATAGCAACAAAGGTCCGCCTCCTGATCTCTTCCTTTCCTCCTTAACGTACCTGCTTGGTCTCCCATCATAGCCTTCACCCCTAAAGTAGCACAGCCCCTGTCGTGTTAGTGACGTGAATAACAGCAAGCTGACATGTTAGCAACATGTGTAACAGCAGCCTGATGTGTGAGTGACAAGTGTAACAGCCCCTGATATGTCAGTGACGTGTGTAACAGAGGCCTCGACATATTAGTGACATGTGTAACTGTCCTTGAGGTGTTAGTAACATGTGTAACAGCAACCTGACATGTTAGGAACATGTGTAACAGCAGCCTGTCATGTTAGTGATGTGTGTAACAGCCCCTGGCGTGTTAGTGATGTAACAGCCCCTGACATGTGAGTGAGTGATGTAACAGCCTCTGTTGTGTTAGTGACATGTTAGTGACATGTGTAACAGCCCTGACGTGTGAGTGACATGTGTAGCGGCCCTGATGTGTGAGTGATATGTGTAGCGGCCCTGACATGTGAGTGACCTGTGTAACGGCCCTGACGTGTAGGTGACATGTGTAACGGCCCTGATGTGTGAGTGACATGTGTAGCAGCCCTGACATGTGAATGACCTGTGTAACGGCCCTGACGTGTAGGTGACATGTGTAACGGCCCTGATGTGTGGCATGTGTAGCGGCTCTGACATGTGAGTGACCTGTGTAACGGCCCTGACATGTAGGTGACATGTGTAATGGCCCTGATGTGTGACATGTGTAGTGGCCCTGACATGTGAGTGAGTGATGTGAGTAACAGCCTCTGTTGTGTTAGTGGCATGTTAGTGATGTGTATAACAGCCCTGATATGTGAGTGACGTGTGTAACGGCCCTGACATGTGAGTGACAACAGCCCTGACGTGTGAGTGACAACAGCCCTGACGTGTGAGTGACTGTGTAATGCCCCTGACCTGTGGATGATGTGTGTGTGAGTGACGTGTGTAGCGGCCCTGATGTGTGGGTGACCTGTGTAACGGCCCTGATGTGTGAGTGACATGTGTAGCGGCCCTGACGTGTGAGTGACATGTGTAGCGGCCCTGACGTGTGGGTGACGTGTGTAACAGCAGCGCTGATGGTCCAGGCGTGGTGCTGGTGCTCAGGGTGGTGCAGACCGCCCGATGCAGTCAGCTCCGTCCGCCATTCTTGCTGGAGACAGCCGGAGGACATGGGCAGCTGAGCTCCCCGTCGGGGTGCGTGGCCGCACAGTCCTCGAGCCACAGTTCGCCCTGAGTGAGAGGCCCTAGCACACCCAGGGGCCCAGCCCTGAGCACACCCGTGTCCCACGTGCACCTGCGGCACCTGCGCACCAGGCTGGACTGTTGGGAAAGGCAGTCCGTCCGTGGGGCTGGGGCTGCAAGGAGCTCCCTGGGTATGGAGGACGGGGCAGGGTGGGGGGAGAGGGAGGAGGAGGGTGGGTAGAAGGGGCCTGCAGGGTGGGGGCGAGGGAAGGAGTCTGGGGTGGGGGACAGTGCTGCTGCTCTTCCCTGCGGCAGTGCAGCCCTGCTCTGTGTGGAGCGCTCCACCTGGCAGGCCAGCAGGCAGGGGGGCACAGGAAGACGCCAGCCTCCTACACAGCAGACAGGAGACGCCATCACCGTGCAGGTGGAATTCTTAGATCTGGCTCCGCCTGGGGCCTCTGGCAGTTGCCTGAGAGCAGGGGCAATGTCCCTTCGAAGGTGGTGACTTTCTCTCCCCCTGTGCGGCCCTTCCCTCACCTCCCTGCACTGACTGTGCACCAGGCTTCGTCCCAGGCTTTGGGGATACAGCAGTGAGCAGAACGGGGGCGGGCCTTCCAGTGTGTGTGTGAGTGTGTGAGCATGCATGCGTGTGCCCTGCCCTAGGCGACAGGAACAGGTGGAATGTACACACACCATGTGCTGGGGGAGCGGGGGAGGCTGTGACGGCCAGGATCCCTGCCCTGGGCGGGTCACCATCTCCGGATGGCTCTCATTTTAGGATATCTAAGAGTCCCCGGGGGGAGGTGCAGAATGCAGACGCCCAGGTGGCCTCAGAGAGTCGGGGGCCAGTGGGGGGCAGGCCTGGGGTCAGGCCAGAGATGCAAGGTCTCAGATACAATCTGAAGAATGTCACTTTGCGGCAAGGCAGGTCCAAGGAGAGCGGCGCTGATCTCCCCGAGGAAGGCCCGGACAAAGGGCACTCCCTACGGGCAGCGTCTGCAGCTGCAGGTGTGGGGCCTTTACCTGCCACTCCCTTGCCAGGGAATAGGGCGGGTTCCAGTTCCCAGCCAAACTCGGCCCGGACGGGCAGCAGCTGGGTTGGGCTGGGAGGAGAGGGAAATCCAGTCTGAGGCAGGAGCACGTTTTGGGGCTCTGTCTTGAGTCAGTTCTGACCGGCCAGGGGGAGTGGAGAGAGGCCAGCCCAGCCCAGCCCAGCCCAGCTCAGCCATCTGGGACGCTGCTTCCCACTCCAGGGTTTCCCTGCTGTCTAAGCCCTCAAGTTCATGGTCTCAGGCACCGAGTGGGCAGGCTCCGCGGTCTGATCTGTTTGTTCTGCAGTCTTTGCTGAGTACTCACTCGAGCCTCGTGCTGTTCTCCAGGTGCCACACAGCAGTGAGTGGGGCAGGCAAAAGGCCCTGCTCTTCCCGGGCTGCCGTTCCTCTGGGGGAGACAGACGGTGCACAGGGGGACACAGAGGGGCCAGTGCTGTGGTGTAGCGGGTAAAGCTGCTACCTGCAGTGCCGGCATCCCATACGGGTGCTAGTTTGGGTCCTGGCTGCTCCTCTTCCGATCCAGCTCTCTGCTGTGACCTGGGAAAGCAATGGAAGATGGCCCAAGTCCTTAGGCCCCTGCACCCACGTGCAAGACCCACAAGAAGCTCCTGGCTCCTGGCTTCAGATCAGCACAGCTCCAGCTACTGTGGTCAATTAGGGAGTGAACCAGCAGATGGAATACCTCTCTCTCTCTCTCTCTCTCTCTGCTTCTCCTTCTCTCTCTTTGTAACTCTGACTTCCAAATAAGTAAATAAATCTTTAAAAAAGACATCGGGGACAGGTGTCTATGAGTGATGGAAGACGAGGTGAACAGCCAGAACAGGGGAGGGAGCTGGCGGGGCTCAGAGCAAGCTCAATGCTGGAAGTTTCCTTGGGTGGGGTGGGGGTGGGGTCTCGTGGTGAAGGTAAGGTTGGCTGAGGATTCTGAGGAGGTGGGATTCTGGGCACGGTGCCGTGCGTGGCTGGGCTGCAGAGCCAGGGGCCAGTGGGAGGAAGCAGGGTCCGGGCAGGCTGTGGTGAGGACGTGGCTTTGACTCCCAGTGAGGAAGAGGAGGAGGAGGAGGAGCAGACTGGTGGGAGCTGTGGAAATTCATTAGTGGGAGGTGGGGGTGTGGGCTCACAGCAGCCGGAACCCAAGGGGCCAGCGGACTGCTGGACCTGCCCAAGACACAAGGTAAATGGTGAGGGGAACAATGCATGCAAGGCACCCAGGGGAGCCCTGCACGCGTGGGACCACCAATGTCGCACAGTAATCTTGTGAGTGACTCTGTGACGTCCCGTGTCACAGGTCAGGCCACTGACACATGAGGGTCACAGAGCTGGCACGGGAGGCCAATCTTCCACCGAAAGCCAGACACGGTAAAACCTTCATTCATTCACTTCTCACTCATTCGAGACCCAGCTGCCTTGCACTTCAGCGCTGGACCGGGTGGGGAGTGGGGGGTGGGCTGGGAGAGGGGGCCTGTGCCGGAAGGGCCCACGCTTTGCTGACGCAGCAGGTGAGCCGGGCACGCGGGGTCCTAGTCCTCAGAGGCACTGGCCCGGCCCAAGCCAGGAGGAACGAGATGCGGGCGAGGGAGGAGGCCGGGGAAGCGACTCATGGGCCGGGGCGGAAGTGAACAGGGCTTCAGGAATGCCTGGAAAGGCTCCCCAGGGCCAGGGCACTGCCACCAGGGGCGGGGGATCGCCTGTGTGGCTCCCCAACGCCTTGCAGCACAGGGCCGGTGGGGGTCAGCCAACACCGGGACAGGCTACTCACGTCTCCAGGAGACAGTGCTGTGCCCGCGCGTGCTGGCACCCCGTGTGCCCGTCTGTAAGCATCCCCCCGCAGGGCCCGAAGGCACCCCCCTGCCCACCCACCCTGGCCAGCCTTGCCCAGCCACCAGGCTCGGTCCCAGCAAGGCCCCCCCTTCACTGACAGCAGCATGGCTGGGCTGGGGCCACGTGCAACCCCCACCGCCTCCTGACTCCCCTCAGGCGGCAGCAGGGCAGGGAGAACACGCAGAGACCCAGGGATCCAAGCTGCGGGGCGTGGAGGGGGTCACTGGGAGTGGGGAGAGGGTGATGACCCTGAGATCCTTGGGTCAGATGAATGCAGGGAAAGAGACGGAGACCAACAGAACACATAACATGTGTGCGTGCGTGCCTGTATGTGCATATGTGTGATGTACACGTATGTGTGCATGCGTGTACATTTATATGCTGCACACGTGTACATGTCCATATGTATGTGTGTATGTGTGTATACATATGTGTGTGTATGTATACACATGTATATATGTGTGCATATATGTGAGTGTATTGGTGAGTGTATACATATATATGTATATATGAGGGTACTTCAGAAACTTTGTGGCAAAACAGAATCAAAAGATGTTTGTTTTGATGCAAATAATATTAAAATCCAACCTGTGGGGTCTTGACAAAGTTCACAGAAAATTCGTATTATGAAAATACGCATGATTTCCATGTTTGCAGCAAATAAGCTTAAATTTCATTTCCCTCAAATGTCTATAGGTCTAAGATACACACACGCGCACACACACACACACACACAAAGACGGACATAGGAAACAGACAGAGGGAGGCAGACGCAGGCAGACAGTGAGAGACGGTGGGCTCCAACCAGGAACGTTTTCAAGACCCTCCCGCAAGGCAGCCCCGTGTGACCACACAGGATTCCCGGGATGCACAGCACAGTCCCCCCCAGCTCCCCCTGCAGGCCCCCAGCTCAGGGACGTCTGTACCATCGTCTCCCCTTTCTCGTTAGCCCAGATAAAGACAAAACCAAAACCAAAAATAAAGCAAAAGAGAAGCACCAGGACAGAAAACAGGGCAAACCCAGGCCAACAAGGGCAAGCAGGGGGCTGGGCCTTCCCCAAGGGCTCACCGATGCCCCGCCTTCCCGCCAGCCCTTGCCCCCGACCCGCCCCCACCCCAGTGAGTCAGGGCACAGGCCGCCGGCTGTGGTGCTGTGGCTTCGGCACTGCCACCCTCCCCCACTCCACGTACTAGGACTTGCACCACTGACCAGGCCCTCAGCCAGGCACCTGTGTTAGTCTGGCTGCCCTTCTTAGCTACCCAAGTAGCCTGGGCCAGCCGGGACCTCACCACCCTGGGGACAGCTGAGTCCCGTTCTCCGTGTGACTCTGTGTGATGGGCTGTGCTGCCGTGTGACCTCACTTTCCCCATCTGTAAAGTGAGCATTGCTCCACTCGCCCCGTGGGGCTGCTGAGTGCAGGGACGCAGCTGAGCCGTGCAGGGACTTTGCAAACGGCAGCGCGGCGCGAGGAAGCCCCAGCTGCCCACCTGCTCTCGGCCGACGCTGCCGCCACTGCCCCCACCCACGTCTCCAGGCTCCTCTGGGGCAGCTCAGGCCTCAGCCTTCAGATCCCCGGCAAGAAGCCAGCTACGTTCTGCCCAGACCCCGGCTTGGCTGGGGATCAGGGACACCGATCTGAGGGCGCAGCCACCTGCCGGAGCCTCGCCATGGCCTTGGCTGTGGTGGTGCCCTTTCTCTCCAGCACTTGATTGATAAAGCCTTGTCCCCAGCCCCTCCTGGTCACACCATGGCCATGCAGGTCAGGCCTCTGACCTGGAGGCTCACACGGGTGATCGCGGCACAGGCGTCTCTGACGGAGGCCGCCCCGGTGTCAGATCGCACTCACCTCTCAGCTGCGAATCTCTCCACGGCCGTATGACGGGGCTGCACCAGCTGACAGGCGAGGAACCTGGGGTTCCCCGAGGCCAAGCAATGCAGCCGAGGCCACACACAGTGGGGAGAGGCAGGTCAGGGTGGCCCCCTGGTCAGGGTCTGGGCAGGCGGTCTTGGTGGAAAACATGTGGTCGAGGGCAGGGCGGTGCAGCAAGCTCCAAACCTACGTGCAGAACCCGAGCAGGCCTCCGGCAAGTCCCGCAGAGCACAGTCTCAAGTTAAGAATGTCGCTCAGGCCGGCGCCGCAGCTCACTAGGCTAATCCTCCGCCTTGCGGCGCCAGCACACCAGGTTCTCGTCCCGGTCGGGGTGCCGGATTCTGTCCCGGTTGCCCCTCTTCCAGGCCAGCTCTCTGCTGTGGCCAGGGAGTGCAGTGGAGGATGGCCCAAGTGCTTGGGCCCTGCACCCCATGGGAGACCAGGAGAAGCACCTGGCTCCTGCCATTGGATCAGCACGGTGCGCTGGCCGCAGCGCGCTGGCCGTGGCGCACTGGCCGCGGCAGCCATTGGAGGGTGAACCAACGGCAAAAGAAAGACCTTTCTCTCTCTCTCACTGTCCACTCTGCCTGTCAAAAAAAAAAAAAAAAAAAAAAGAATGTCGCTCAATAGAGGTCGGCGTTGCGGCCCAGCGGCTTGGGCTGCCTGTGACGCCAGCGTCTCATGTGAGCGTCAGCTCAAGTCCTGGCTGCTCCTCCTCCTATCCAGCTCCTTGCTTCTGCACCTGGGAAAGCAGTGGAAGATGGCCCAAGTGCTTGGGCCCCTGCCGCCCAGATGGAGTTCTAGGCTCCTGGTTTTGGCCTCGCCTAGCCCCAGTCAACGTTGCCATTTACGGGTCAACCTGCAGATGAAAGATCTCTCTCTGTCCCTCCCTGTCTCTGGAACTCTGCCTTTCAAATAAATAAGCCATCATCCACTGCTTTCCTGGGCACATTAGCAGAGAGCTGGATTGGAAGTGGAGCAGCCAGGACTCGAACAGGTGCTCTTACGGGATATTGGCTCTGCGGGCTACAGATTAGCCCAGTGAGCCACAACGCCAGCCCCTCCTTGAGTGTTTAGAAGGCCACTCATGTGCCTTCTGCAGAGGCAGGGGAGTCACCCGCACAACCCTGGACAGCACTGTTCACTTGGCTCTGCCGTGTGACCTGGTCGGGGCACCCGCGTCAGCGTGGCAGCTTCTCCCAACCATGCTCTTTCTGTGGTCATCCCCACCCTGCAGATGAAGCCGCTGAGGTCGGGGTAACCTGCTGGGAACCAGAGGAGCTGAAACTCCCCAGGACGAGTCCGGAGCCCAGAGCGTGGAGGAGTCCTCGGAGCACGGCTGGCTCCCTTCAGGCTGATTCCTCCATCTGGGGCCTTCCCAGGAGGTCATAGCCGGCCCCGGCCCATCCCCTGCCCTCACTGTGGATCGTCACGGGCATGTCCTCTGCCCACCCACCTGCTGTGTGCAGGGTTGGTGTGAGCCACGCCTCCAGGTGGCCATCAACTCAGGTGGAAAAATAAATCAGAAGCAAGACCTGTGAGACCCAGAGAGCCCCTGAGGCCTTCTCCAAGGCTCATGGGGAAGTTGTAGGGGGAGGGAAAGGAGCCGGTGAAGGTCAGAACTTGCAATGTGCTGTCACAAGTCCTGGCTGCGTGTCCTGGGTTCAATTACTGAACTTCTCTGAACCTCACTTTCTTTTTTTTTTATTTTAGAAAAAGATTTATTTATTTATTTCAAAGGCAGAGTGACAAAGAGAGAGGGAGAGAACGGCCGGGACTGGGCCAGGCTGAAGCCAAGAGCCCAGGACTCCATCCGGGTCTCCCTTGTGGGTGGCAGGGACCCAAGGACTCGGGCCATCTTCTACTGCTGCCCAGGTGCATTAGCAGGGAGCTGGATGGGAAGTGGAACAGCCGGGATTCAAACCCAGTACTCTCCTAAGGGATACTGGTGTCACAGGCCATGGCTTAGCCTGCTGCATCACCACGCCAACCCCTTGGGCTTCATTTTCTGACCGAGCTCACAGAATAAAGGCTTGTGAAATCGTGGCAGGGTGTATAGAGCATTGAGGCCCACCGTTGAGTCATCACAGCTCCATGTCACCTGCCTGGCCCGCTGGCCCGGGGAGGGCGGGGGTCCCGGGGGGGGGGGGTGGGCTGTGGTCCTCAGACTCAGGGTGAGCCTCACCTCGCTTGCAGATCCGTCTCCCCTGGAGCAGAGTGGGGGGGCCTCCTCAGACCTTGTCACTCTGGGGCCATCGTCACTATGGAAATGGGGATGGGGCGGGGAAAGCGGAGGAGCTGGGCAGGGGGAGGGGCCTCTGCCGGCCCCTTGTCCTCCCCTGGGCCAGCCTGAGGGGTCCTGGAGGAACTCCGCAGTTTCCTTAGGGTGCGGCAGGCACGGTCCCTTGGGCGCGGAGCTGCAGGCAGAGGCCAGGCTGCCTCCTGCCCCCACCTGGCGGGGGGTGGGGGCAGGTGAAGGAGCCGGGCTGCTTAATGGGATTGAGCAACCCTCACCTCCAGCAGCTTTTGTTTTGTTTTGCCTCTTCCCCAACAGACTGAGGGCTGTTTTACAACCTCCAGGCCTTTATCTTCTACCCTGAGCCCCTCCCTGATCTGGGGAGCAGGAGCCTGGGGAGGGGCACCCGCGGGGAAGCGGGGAGGGGCACCCGCGGGGAAGCGGGGAGAGGTCTCCAGGCTGGAGCAGCTCCAGGGGTCGTCAAGTGTGGAAGCCACCAAAGGAAGTGGGTCCTCCCAATGGCGACTCCCACGGGGCTGAGCCCAGGGCAGGGGTCCCGACTCCTGCAGTGCTCACTCCAGACACAGGGCCACTCTGCCTGACACTGCCTGCAGCCCACAGGAGACACCCCACCCCGTGCTGGGCACAAAGCCCAGAGGCACACCCGGGCCTTCCCCTGTCCACAGCCAGTGGCAGTCAAACACACCCAAGAAGTCAGACGGGTGAGAAATGGTGACTGGCCTTAAATAAACACAGTCAGCTTGTCAGACTTCTGGGGACCCAGGATCTGGGCGTGAGACACACCTGGCCTGGAGCAATACCTGCTGGCCACACACCTGCCCAGCTCCCAGCTCCCAGCTCCCAGCACCAGCGCAAGCACGGAGATGGAGGCCTGGCTCCCCCTGCTGGTGGTCTTGGGAACGGATGCCTCTGAGCTCGGTCCTGATGGGTCACAGGACGGACGGTGATAGTTCGCATCTCTCACCTCCGTTTCCTCCAGGGGACACAGAGATTTACTTTGTTCATTCTCCCAAAGGCAGGATTCATCTCACCGTTGCATAGAGGGCACATGAGCTTAAGTACATCTCCCGGTTACACAGCAAGCTGGCAGCACGGTAGAGCCGGCCTCCACCATTGAAGAATCAGTGAGGAGGCAGAGGTGCCCTCGGACACCCCTAGGCCCGCTGGACCCCCAGGGAGACCCTGCCTGGGTCTTTTGTCTCCCTCCTAACTCCTCATCACATCCCCTGGTTAGTGCTAACAGTGGGCTGGCGTGGTGAGCACTCAGCTAAAGGAACCGCCGCTGGCCTACGACACAAACTCAGAGACGCGGGGCAAGATGGGCAGCCACCCTGGGGGACGAGTGCCCAGCGGGCTGGGGTTCAGATTTGGGAATCAGGGTCTGGGAGGAGGGTTTTCAACAGCCCTTGGTGGGAGAGGTCACCGCCAAGTCATCCCCTCTTCGACCAGCAGGGGGCGGCGCTGAGCATCCAAGTGGACCAAAGCCTTGGCCAAGCTGGGCGGCCCCAGATGGCTGCTCCTGCACAGGAGTGTCCTGGGCCTCCCTCCCTCCACGCCCAGCACCTCCAGGGGTCCTGGGCCACTTGCTGGTCCTGCCAGCAGGGGTCTGCTGTCTTCTAGCAGCCATGCCTGTTTTTCCTGGGCCAGGCCACCCTGTCGCCCTTCTCCTGGGCAACACTGGGACTCGGGAAGCGAGGTCTCTGCAACCTGCACGACTTCCTGCAGCTGACAAAGGACGTCTGGTCAGAGCAGTCGGCCAGGGCCCCGTTCCCCGGCTCCTCCCTGGGCCGGGCTATGCCCCCAAGGCCTGGTCGCATCCTGCACTGACTCACTGTCACCTCTCCAGCCTCTCCAGTCTTCCCAGCTGACTTGGTGGTAACTTCCGGACTCAGAGGCCCGCGGCGCCCTGGGCCAGGGTAGGGCCCAGTGCTTCCCTGGGTGGTGAGTTCCCAGAGCACCCACACATGGCTGTTACAGCCCAGGGAGCTGGAAACGCAATCCCAGTTCAACCAGTTGGAGCTGGGGCTGGGCCAGGGCCAGAGCCAGGAGCTGGAACCCGATCTCTCACACTGAGCGTGCTGGAGGCTGCTAGTGGTTTCCCACTAACTTCTTTCTAGAGTTTAAACCGGAAACCTGGCTGCCCAGAAGGAAAACTACATTACCCAGACTCCTGTGCGGCCAGGTGCGGTCATGTGACCGGGTTCTGGCCAATGAGCAGTAAGCGGGTGTTAGGTGGCTGCTTTGCGGCCTGGTAGGCGGGTGCTGCCTTGAACCCTGAGGACCAGGGCTGCCCACTAACGGCGGGACTGGCACCTCTGTGGGTTTTCCGGCACTTGTCGTTTTTGCCCCCTCCTGAGAGGCGCGCTGTAGGCCGCGTTGTGCTGGGTTTTCGGGCCGGTCTCCGTGCTCCTGCGGGGAGGCCATGCTTGGAGCCCTGACGGGGCTGGTGGCGGAGCGGGAGCTTGCCTAGGGCCGCTCTGCAAACCCATTCCTTCCTAGGAGGGCGCTGGGGCAGCGTGCGGGCGGCAGCCCGAGGCCTGCGAGGCTGGAGGTGACATCCCCCAGGATTCAGGGGGCTCTGGCATCCGCCACGGGACTCCGCCTTAGCGCTGCGTGGCTCTCAGTCCGAGCCTACAGGACTGTGAGATCCTGCTGTAAACCCGAGAGCCCGCGTTCTCTGGGCACAGGCTGCACTGGGGCCACAGCGGCGGGCGGACAGCGCAGGGAGAGGCTTTTCACAGATTCATTCCTTTATTTGAAAGGAAGAGTTGGTGCGGGGAGAGATCTTCCGTCTTCTGGGTTCACTCTCTCAAATGGCCACGACGGAGCTGGGCTGGTCCAGAGCCAGGAGCTTCTTCCGGGTCTCCCACGTGGGTGCAGGGGCCCAAGGACTTGGGCCATCTTCCACTGCTTTCCCAGGTGCATTAGCAGGGAGCTGGATTGGAGTCGGAACAGCCGGGATTCAAATCCGTGCCTATATGGGGTACCGGCGTGGAGGGTGGAGGCTTTACCTGCTGCGCCACAGCGCTGGCCCTGGGCGATGCTTTTTGTAGACACAGAACACAGACATGGGGTCTTCACAAGGTTCGCGGGGGGCGGGCCTTTAGTGTAGCAGTTAAGATGCTGCCTAGGGCGCCCACGTCCCGTATCAGAGGCCCTGGGTTCGAGTCTTAGACCAGCTTCCTTCTAACGCACACCCTGGAAGGCAGCGGTAATGAGTCAGGTACTTTGGTCCCTGCCACCCATGGGGAAAACCCAGACTGAGTTCTAGGTCCTAACTTCAGCCTGGCCTCACCCTGGCTGGTAGAGGCATTTGGGGAATGAATCAGCAAATGGAAGACCTCTCTGCTGTTCAAAGAGAAATAAATAACCAAAAATTCCAAATATTTTCATATACTTTAAAAAATAAAGCCGTGTGGAAAATGAATAGTTTGCAAAAGTGTGCATTGGATTTAAACATGTTTTGCCTCCAAACTTATGTTCTCATTCCATTTTCCGTGAGGTTTTCAAGGTCCCGATGTATTTGCTGGCTGTGACCCTGGCCTCTTCCCTCTCCGCTCATAATAAGGATGCTCATAGCACAGGGACCGCGATCACCAGCTCCTAAGCTATCACGCTCTGCGTGGGACGTGAAGACGAAAACATCCAGAGTCTATCAAGCATGGCTGCTCCGTGTCCTAGATTCAACTCACTGTGGACAGAAAACATCCACAGGTGTACGTCTGTGGTGGGCATGTCCAGGCTTCCCGCCTTGTCCTGAGCCCCTCAACAGTGCAGCACCGGGGTACACAGCAGATCCGGGGCACCAGGGGCAGCGATGGTGCGGGAGAGTGCAGGAGGCTGCGCACAGGTTATACGCAGATACGAAGCCATTTATGTCGGGGGCTTGTTCTCCCGCAGCCATCCACGTGACGGAGCACAGGGGCCGCTCAGCCTTACGGGAGTGGGGACCGGGTGGGCTGGTGCCGTGTTGCTTTGGTCACCTTCCACGGGCTCTCAGGGTGAAGGTTTGCTCCCTGGGGCTGGTGTCTGGCTCCGCTGGTAAGGTGCAGCTTGGGACACCCACAGCCCACAGCCCGTATCAGAGTGCCTGGTTCAAGTCCCAGCTGTGCTTCCAGACCCAGCTTCCTGCTAACACACGTCCTGGGAGGCAGCAGGTGGAGGCCCAAGTACTTAGGTCCCTGCCACTTAGCAAATGAGTTCCAGGCTCCTGGCTTCTGCCTGCCCGCAGCTCCAGCGATGCCCGTGGGGAGTGAATCAGTGGGTGGAAGACCTGTCTCCCCCTGTGTATGTTTCTCTGTTTTCAATTAAAATGAAAACAAATACAAAAAAAAGGGGGGGGGCGGGGAAGGCGTGGTCTCCAAAGTGTAATGTTAATGGTGGGAACTTCGAGTTGGCCGGAGGGCGGGGCCATCGGGAGTTGTTCCGGGAGCCCATGATCAAAAACCCCTGCGGTATTCTGAGGACAACAGGTAGACCTGGGCGGAGCGCGGGCCCCTTCTTTCTGCTCCCGGGGTGGGCATCTCTCCATGGGCGCTCTGCTGCTTCCCCTGACGGCCGGGCCAGCGGGGCCCAGCGGATCTCGGCTGCAAGCACACACCCGGCTGGGGTGGTCGGCCAGGGGCCTGCGTCCCGTGCTTAGCTGATTGTCCTTGGTATCCAGGGCTCTGCCTCGGCCAAGGCGGGGGCCCTCACACAGCTCCCGTGACAGCGCTTCCCCCATGACAGGCACTCAGCAGCTAGCGCGCGGCGCACTCACGCATCACCCGGCCCAGGCGGCAGCGAAGCCTCCCCGGCGAGCTGGCTGGGGCCGCCAGGGACACACAGCAGGCCCAGCGCGGGGATGGGTCAGGGCTGACCAGGAGAAGCCCCGAAGGGAGCTGGCCAGGGCGGCTCTCCGGGGAGGCGAGCCGCAGGGCAGCCGCGGGGGCTTGGATTCGCCATCATCCCCTCCTCTCCCACAGCCCCTCCAGGACCCGGCCCCGCGTGGACTGGGAAGCCGTGCCTTCCTCGGGTGCCACACCAGCACCCGCGGTTCACCCTGCCGAGAGCCGCGAGAAGACCCCCGGCCTGCCCCAGCCGTGCGCGCCCGTCGGGCTGGTGCGGGGGGAATGGGCGGAACGCTGAGCGTCTCTCAGGGAGAGCGGAGGACAGAGGAGCCAGGGGACTCCCCGGGACTGGGCGTTGTTCGTGTTGGAGCCTGGCGGCGGCGGCCCACACACAACAAACACACTCTCTGGGCTGTCCCTGGACACAGCCGGCCCCAGTCAGACAAGTGGGGCTGTGGGGGCCGCCGCTGAGCTCATGGCGAGGGAGCTGCCTCAGGGGGTGCTGCCTGCTGGGTTTTCCAGGTCACCTTTCCCTTCCCTCCAGGAACCCACCCAACAGGGCACAGCTGGATTCACGCTGGGAAACCAGGAAGGAAAACACCTGCCAACGCTATGGGAAGCCTCGCTCTGGCGCCCTCTGCTGGCGAAGTTTAGTATTATGCCAGCTGCAAAGGGAGAAAGGTTCCAAGCATCCTTTTTTTTTTTTTTTTTTTTAAACAGGCAGAGTTAGTGAGAGAGAGAGACAGAGAGAAAGGTCTTCCTTTTTTCTGTTGGTTCATCCCCCAAGTGGCTGCTACGGCGGTGCATTGTGGCCGACGTGCCGCACCGATCCAAAGCCAGGAGCCAGGTGCTCCTCCTGGTCTCCCATGCGGGTGCAGGGCCCAAGGACCTGGGCCATCCTCCACTGCCTTCCTGGGGCCACAGCAGAGAACTGGACTGGAAGAAGAGCAACCGGGACAGAATCCAGCGCCCCAACCGGGACTAGAACCCGGGGTGCCAGCACTGCAGGCGGAGGATTAACCTAGTGAGCTGTGGTGCCGGCCCCCCTTTTTTTTTTAATTTATAATTTTTAAAGATTTATTTATTTGGAAGGTGGAGGGAGGGAGGGTGGGAGTGAGAGAGAGAGAAGTCTTCCATCTGCTGGTTCACTCTCCAAATGGCCGCAACACTCGGGCTGGGCCAGACTGAAGCCAGGAGCAAGGCATCCCTGGGTGGTGAAACCTGCCAGCCGCTGATCAGAGGAAAGACTGTGCCCCAAGAAGGTGTAAAGACTGACAGTTGGGACACAATGGATCCCGCACCGGAGGCAGCCCTGTGAGAATAAGGCTCTGGCATGAAACCAGAACACGCCACAGGGCTGCTGTCTCAGGTGCCCAGAAACTGACCAGGTAGGCATCAGCTGAATCCTCAGGCGGCTGGCACATCTCCCAGGGGGTCCACATGGTAACATTTGTTAGCTGCCCAGGAGCCATGGCTGCTATGCAAGAGGCAGAACAAATAAACCAGACCCCTGACCGTCAAAACTGAGTGGAATGCTTGATCAATCGTCGGGCACTCCCTGTGTAAGCTCCCAATACCCAGACCGGGGTGGGCCCTTCCCCGGGGGCTCCCTCCCGGCAAGCAGGAGTCCCTGTATCTCAATAAAATCTTACTTGCTTTGCTCACTCCCTTTAGTGTCGAAGTTGTAATTCTTCATCAGCGTGAGACAAAGAAACGACTCTGACACTAACACTGTAACACTCCCACTGCAGACAACAGATGCATCAAATCAGGTCCCATCAAAGAGTACAGTGTGGGACTGGCAGTGTGCTGCAGGGGGTTAAGCAGCTGCTTGGACTTCGGCATCCTATATTAGAGTGCTGGTTCCGGTCCTGGCTGCTCTGCTTCTGATCCAGCTCCTTGCTACTGCACCTGGGATGGTAGTGGAAGATGGGCCCTGCCACCCGCATGGGAGACCCGGATGGAGTTCCTGGCTCCTGGGTTCAGCCTGGCTCAGGCCTGGGTGTTGCAGGCATTTGGGGAGTGGACCAGCAGATGGAAGAGGGCTCTCTGTTTCTCTTCCCTCTCCATGTCACTCTGCCTTTCAAATAAAAATAAATAAATCATTTAAAAAACCGTTGCATCAAAATGCACGGCGTGGTGGGGTCGACAGCTGAGGACGGCTGGACGAGGAAGGACAGACGGACAGAAAGCCCTGCTTCTGCTCCATGGCAGAAGGATCGATGGATGGAAACGGCCAGCAGTGCCATCCGGAAGGCAGCTCAGAGGCTGGGTCAGGGGCTGAGGGCAGCCAGCAGCGTCCAGAACCCACCGAGGTGGGGGCCTTCGTGACACCCCCGCCTGCCACCCCCTCACCACCAGCTCAGCGCCACAGTCAGAGGGCGGCATCCCAGGAGCAAGGCTTCTGTCCCCTGTGCCCTGCAGCCCAGCCTCCAGAAACGCGGGTGAGCCTGGAAAACTCCCAGTCCAGAGACTGGATGGCTGATTGCAGACTGCTAGCTAGGCTTGGAAACGGGAGGAAAACGACATCATCGCAGGCCTCAGTTACGCCTGCAGTTTGCAAGTACAGGGTCGTGAACATCACAGAAAAGCCAGCCGGGGTGTCCGTCCCACGCTGGAGGCACAGCTGCCCCAGGGGGCCACTGCTCCACCTTCACTCCTGCACCACCCAGAACCCCTGCAGAAAAGCCAGAGCGGAAGGGAGGCAGCCAGTGGAACAGAACGAAGTAAACAGCAAATGCATTAAAGTTCCGGAAAGTGATGAGTGCCACAGCTGTCTTCAGGAGGGGGAAAAGAGGCCGCTGTCTGGGCTGGGGGTCGGGGCCAGTGAGGCCTGGAGAGACAGGAGCTTCTAGGCCACGAGGGCTCTGCACCTGATCTCAGCTCTTTCCCGGGGGTGGGGATGGGGGGGGTGGGTGTTAAGGTCCAGAACGCCCAACGCCCGAGGGACTCCAAAAGACCTCTCTCATGCAAATTGCAAAGGGTTTTTTTTTTTTTTTTTTTCCAGCATGCTGGGGCTCTCTGATCAAACCAGAACAGAGCAGCCCCAAGGATCTACAGCATAGGGTTTATAAAGGCAAAAACCGCAAAATCCGGAGGGGGAGGAATGCACGGTAGCTGTACATGGTTGCTAAGACCAAAAAGAGAGCACATAGTTACTGGGGTCAACATAACCTAAGACCTAGGTGAAATTAATATCCATCATAATCTTGACAATACCAGTTACAATCGTACAATTATCATTTATGATCTTGACATTAATCCAAATTATATGTAAGACATAGACAAATCACATCTTTACATTAACCCAGGTGCAACCTTTCTACTTTCAAGCTTGAGCAAGCATGTTAGGGGGTTTTTGTGCGTTGCCAAGGGTGATGTAGTGCACTGCTATTGTCCGACTATTTGAGATCATAGTTTCAGACCAGAGTCTCACGGTGGGGGGGTTGCTTTCTCAGAATGGAGTCTCAAGTGCTCCAAAATGGAGTCCCTACTGTCAAGGTGCTACTTCATGGGGTGGGGTGGGGGGAGAGTGGAGGAAGAGCTGGCGGACGCCCTGGGGAGGGCAGGCGCTTACCTGAGAGCATGGTGGCCTTGCTGAGTGCACAGAGGTTGCCTGAGACCGGGACGGGGCAGGGGAGCCAGCCGAGACCGGGATGGGACAGGGGAGCCGGGAGAGATGTCCCAAGGACAGACGCAGCCGGAAGCAGGAAGGAGAGCTGAGTGAGGTGCTCCAGGCACCCTGGTCACTCACCGTCTACACTGCCTGGGCCCTGCGCAGCGAGGGGCAGGAATCAGGGTGCAGGGAGAGTTCCTGTAGTCTGGAGGCAGAGAAACCTCCCCAAGGACCCAGGGTGAGCGGCCAATGGCCAGCGCCGGCACCGCAGCCCTGCATTCAAACAGAACAGCAAGCAGCTGAGGGCCGGCGGCTGCAGGGCCTCCTCTGGGGCCAGCAGGGAGCTGGCCCAGACCAAGACTGCCTCAAGCCCGGCTCCTGCTCAGTGCCGCCTCGGTGGGACTCAGCGTGCCCCTTTCCAAGTGCGCCTCTGCGGAAGTCGCTATTGTTCTTTCGCACACAATGCCTGGTGTTTAATGAAAAACTGCAGGCCAAAGAAGAAAGAAAAAGGACCCATCACCGGGAGAGAAGAGTCAATGGGAACAGACCCCAGGGATGAGCCAGCCGTTGGAACATCCTGCTGAAGTTTACAGTAGCTGAAGTAGTGTTGTGCGTTTGCTAAAGGGTCTGGTGGGATCACATGAGAAATCTCAGTAGATAGCCTACAGAGACCAAGGAAAGTGCTAACATGACAAATACTGCACTGGAGATAACGGGTTCATTTTATGGGTTTGTCAGCAGACTGCAAAAAGCAGAGGAAAGACTCACGTGGATTTAAGATCTCTAGATGGGGCCAGCGCTGTGGCGTAGGGGGTAGAGCTGCCACATGCAGTGCTGGCATCCCATATGGGCGTCGGTTCCAGTCCAAGCTGCTCCACTTCCGATCCAGCTCTCTGCTGTGGCCTGGGAAAGCAGTAGAAGATGGCCCAAGTCCTTGGGCCCCTGCACCCATGTGGGTGCTCCTGCCTTCGGATTGGCTCAGCTCTAGCCGTTGCAGCCATCTGGGGAGTGAACCAGCAGATGGAAGACCTCTCTCTCTCTGCCTCTCTCTGTAACTCTGTCTTTCAAATAAATAAAATGAATCTTTAAAAACAAAAAAGCAAGTGCCCACCCAGAGACTCGCGTGTAAGAACCAGCTGAGCATCAGCACCCCGTTCCCGGGCCAGGCCCCAGCGCGCCATCCTGTGGTCAGGGCACGGGCCTGGCTTGGGTGCCGCAGCCCCCACTTGGCTTCCTGGCGAGGGTGTGGCTGCTGAACGATGATGACAAACGATGCCACCCACCTCCTGAACTTTCGCCGACGCACTGAGCCTCTGACCTTCTTCCCATGCCTGCACAGGGCCCCGTGGCCTGGAGAAGGGCGTGTGCTCTGCTCTGCTGCCAGCCAGCAGGCTGGGAGGAGCAGTCAGGGCGAGGCAGGCACGGCAGGGGCGGGCAAGAGCTGGGGCCGCAGTGAGGGTGGCTGCTCTGCCCGAGTGACGGGGATCGGCCAGGGTGGCTCTGGGAAACAAGGGGTCTGTAATGAGGGGAGTGGAGCGACCCCTGTGTGGGGCTCCTGCCTCCCGTGAGAGGGGCCGGCCAGGGAAGGCTCAGGCCGGGCAGCCTGCCGTGGCCAGGGCGTGGCCGTTGTAGAAGCGTGGGAGTGCTTGAGAGAGGAGCAGAGTGTAAACCACCCCAGGTGATGCACAGGAAATAGCCCTGCTGGAGTAGGGGCGAGCACCTGGGGCACACAGGGTTGCAAGGCCAGGGCTGCGAGGTGAGAGTGGAAGAAACGCTCACCCCCTCTCCCAGGCTCTCCTGCTGGGGTCAGTGCAGAGCTTAGTACCTCTGGCTGGGGGTGGGGGGACGAGAGAGGGGAGGGTGTGTGCCCTATCACCCGGGTCTAGCTCTGCTCCCACCTGGGTGGTTCCCTGACCTATTGCAGAGCCTTTTAGGGGTCAAGTGCGAAGGGCCGGTGGGGTTATGTGGACCCTCCCATCAAGGTGTAGGAAGCAAATACGCGGCTTGGTTTCCATCTTCCTGCAACGCTGTTTCTTGTACTCCAGGCAGGCCAGCTTGGGATTTGGGCGAAGGCACAAATCCTCTCTCTGAACCTGTCTGCCCCTGCTATACCGGGAATGTGGGGTGGGCGTTGTGGTGCAGTGGGTTAAACCTCTGCTCGGGACACCCTCGTCCCATGTCAGAGGGGCAGCTTGAGTCCCAGTTCCCCTGCTTCCCACTTGCTCCCTGCTGACGCACCCTGGAAGGCAGCAGACTTGGGCTCAGGTGCTTGGGTCCCTACCACCCATGTGGGAGGCCTGGGTGGGGTTCCAGGCGCCTGATTTTGGCCTGGTCCAGCCCTGGCTCTGGTGGGTATTTGGGGAGTGAACCACTGAATGGAAGAACTCTCACCTTTTCTCTTTCTCTCTGTCCTCTGCCTTTCAAGTAGAAGAAAATAAGTAAACAATTTTTTTTGACAGGCAGAGTTAGTGAGAGAGAGACAGAGAGAAAGGTCTTCCTTCTGTTGGTTCACCCCCTAAATGGCCACTACAGCTGGCGCGCTGCACCGATCCGAAGCCAGGAGCCAGGTGCTTCCTGCTGGTCTCCCGTGCGGGTGCAGGGCCCAAGCACTTGGGCCATCCTCCACTGCCTCCCCAGGTGCATGAGCAGGGAGCTGGATCAGAAGGAGAGCAGCTGGGGCTCAGATCCACGCTCATGGGTGCTGATGTCACAGGCAGCGGCTTAACCCCACTGCACCACGACACTGGCCCCAAACTTTTTTTTTAAAGTGAGAACGTTCTTCTAGGGTTGGTCATTGGTGAGGACTCAGTGAAACGGGACAAGTGTTCAGAAAGTTCATGAAAAACCTATGTGTGAATTTAAAAAAAAAATTTCTTAACTAAAATAAACTTAGCTTTTACTTCCATTTTGCCACGAACCTTTTGAAATACCCTCATCTATGCAATAATGATGGCAGGTTTTGCACTTGGACCAACCAGTATGTTGGGTAGTAACACACACACACACAAACACACACACAATTTCTAGTTTTTACATCAAGTGCCTACTGTGGCACCTGGTGCATAGTGGGTGCTCAGCACGACAGGCCTCACATCCCACCCCTCTGCATGGAGGGAGAGGTAGGACTTCTGGAGAGGAGCGAGGCTCTGGGTGAGAAACGAGGCGAGAAGTGTGCCGAGGGCCCGACCCTCGCTCCGCGTTGCAGGGTGCTGGGTCTCCCTCCCCGAGGTCTCCCTGCCACTCTCACCTCCTCCCTGGCGGTGGCCAGCGTGTCCTCCGAGTGCTGCCAGTCTGCTCCTGGGCAGAGGCCCTCAGAGCCAGGAGCACAGGGCAGGGCGGGACTGAGCGGTCCCCGCCTGCAGCCCGGAGGCCAGGGCTGACCGGAGCCACTTAGTATTCCAGGCAGGTCTGTCTGCAGCGCTGCACCAGCCTGCAGCCCTCGGCCCGGCCCCCCCTGTTGCCGTCTCCTGTGCCTCCCACCACAGTCAGTAGGTGCCGGTGGAGGGGGAGATCTGTGGCGTGGGCTCCGCTCCCGACGTCAGCTGTGCCTGCGTCTGCTACAGGGAGATGCCCTTTGCTTCTCCCCGGCTGAGGACCAGTGTCCTCCTTAGCACCCTGGGGAGCATCCATGAGCAAGGGACTCCTTGGACAGAACTGCAGGGACAGGGTCACACAGTCGATGACTTGCTGGCACAGGGCGTGACGCTCTAGTCTAGGGAGCCCAGCTGCAGGTTGGGCTGTCGGGAAGGGCAGGGTCTGGGTCGTGGGCATCTCGGGAGTGGATGAAAGGGGCACAGGGGCGGTTCTGCTCTCCCGGGTCCAGGACTGGCGTAGCTGATTCCGAGAGAGAAAGAGGAGGGGCAAGAGCTGGCTCCTCCTCTCAGTGGGGGTGGGGAATCTCCCGTGCCCTAGAGGTGCCAGCATCGGAAAGGGCCTCTTAGGTGTTTGTCAGAGAACGCAGGGTCCAGACTCAGGAGAGGAGTGAAGCGGCACACGGACGGCGTGGGGCAGTCACAGCCGCTGACTTGCCAAAGACCAGCCCACTTTTTTTTTTTTTTTTAAGATATATTTGTTTATTTGAAAGAGTGACAGAGAGAGGGGTCTTCCATTCACTGGTTCACTCCCCAGATGGCCACAACTGCCGGGACTGCGCCAGGCCAAACCAGGAGCTGGGAGCTGCTTCCGGGTCTCCCACACGGGTGCAGGGGTCCAGATGCTTGGGCCATCTTCCACTGCTTTTCCAGAAGCATTAACACGGAGCGAGATTGGAAGTGGAGCAACCGGCACTCAACAGCGCCTGCATGGGATGCGGGTGCTGCTGGCTGCGGCTTTACCCACTGTGCAACAAGACCAGCCCCCAAGACCAGACCACTTTTGATCTCCGTGGAGCTGTTTTCCCCTGTAACGTGGGGGTCCCCGCAGTCCTCCCTAGAATTCACACGGCATTGCCTTCCCACGCCGTCTGGGATGACATCTCTCAACTTTGGAAGGAAGACCTTAAAATGGGCTTGTGGGCAGACAGCGTCACGTGGGGATGCAGTGGGAGAGCTTGCTGCTCCCTCCTCTCCTCCCTGGGGGGGCAAAACGCTAGAAACAGGGAGTGAGCACATACCTCGCCCGCCCGGAACGCCCAGGCCGAGGGACTGACCCGGCCTGGTGTTCCCCGGCATCCAGCCTGGCCTGGCTCGGGCAGCGGCGCCGCCGTGAGTGTCTGCGGATTGCTCTTGGGCAGTTGCCTAATAAGGTCAGGGGCCAGGCGAGCCGGCAGTGGTGGGGGATGCACATCCAGCTGGGCTCAGAGCGCGCAGGGAAGCCTGGGCAGTGACGGGGACTCCTGCAGAGCCCACCCTGCGCCCAGCCCGGCCATGCGCCCACCCTGCTGTGTGTGCCGGCCTACTGTGTGTGGGCCCCTGCGTCAACCTGGAGCTGCCACATTCCTCGTGTCTCCGCGTGTGGAGCCCCACACGTTCTCATCTTACGTGACTTTCCCGTCGCCAGCCTTTGTGCGTGGAGGACCCTCTCCCCTCTGGTGGCTGGAGGGACCCAGACCCTGTCAGTTCTTTTCCTCTAGTGACCCAGTGGTGACTGTGAACGAATCTGCCTTGGGATTTTTCCCCTTCCTGGAGGGGGGTGGAGGGGAGGGAGTGGGAGCTGCCCCGGCTGAGACACGCACGGACCGTCCTCTGCTTGTAGGTAACAGCGGCTGGGGAGCAGGCCAAGCTTTGTCCCCGCCCTTGAGCGCCCTGAGCCGGACCCGGGGCACCTTTCGTCAGAGAATCCCCGGCCCCATTTCTGTCGGTAGCCTCATTCAGCGAAGGCTGGGGCTCCTCTTCCCCCTGCATTCAAGCTGGGAGGACCTGAGCCGCAGCTAGGCGAGTGTTCACTTGGGCGGTGGACCCAGCTCTGATGCGCTCCTGGACCATCAACAAAAGAAGCTTAAATGAGTGCCCACTGTGTGCAGGCTCTCCTCCAGGCACAGGGCACAGAGCAGCCAGCGAGAGAGGTCAAACCTCCTGGGCTCCCGGAGCAGCTGTTGGAGGGGGCAGGGACTGAGAAAGCGCAGGGTTTGGCCTCCCAGTTTTAGACTCTTCCGGCTTTGTCCCAGCATCCTCTCTGAAGGTGAAAGAGCTCTACTTAGGGGTTGGGAGGGGTTTCCTGCTGCTGTAGCCTCCCCTCCCCCCACCCCCACGCACACAACCCTAACAGGCTTGAAGGAGAGACTAGAATATCCGTGGCCCTTGTCCACGGGCACGTGTTCCAAGGCCCCCAGAGAGAGAAAGCCTGAGAGCTCACGGAAGACAGAGCCCTGTTTTTTTCTATCCATCTGATCTATGATAAAGTTTAATTTATAAATTAGGCAAGAGGTTAACAGGAGTGACTATTAATTTAAAGAAAGAACAGTTATATCGATATGCGGTAATAAAGTCATATGACTGTGGCCTCTCTCTCTCAAAATACCTTAAACTCTACTCCTGCTTCCCTGCATAGCTAGGACTGCACAAATAAGGGGACCGCCTGCTGCCTGGTCCCGTGCCAGCCTGCGCGCAGGGGGTCAGGCCTCTGCCTTGCCTCCTTTTCAGACCTCGTCCCCCAGGACTCCCCGTGGCCTGCGAAAAGAGAGTGTGATGTTGCGAAACAGGTGAATCCTGCTTGCTTCCCTTCTGTAAGCCAGAGTAGTGCCAAGCATCCATGGCAGGGGAAGGCGGCAGGCGGCACCTGGGAGAGGAAGGGCTGTGACACCCGCCATCCCACTGCATGCAGTGGAGTCACAGGGGCTTGGACACCTGTGGCTGATAAAGGACTCGAGTCCTTATCTGATGGTCCTGGTGTCTCCCGGCTCGCCTGGCATCTTGAATAGAGGGCGGCCGAGCTGAGGTCCTTGCCACCCCTGCTGACTGAACTCGGGTCGGGGGCCGGGCCCTGGAATCTGGTGCTGCTCCAGGAGGAGCCCTTCCTCATCTGAACCCAGGTGTGTGGCGACGGCTCCTGCAGGACAGCGCTGGCCACTCTGGGAAGCTGAGAACAGGGCTCAGGAGCAGAACTCCCCCTTCAGCCCTCGATACCTGCACGTAGCCCCGGCCCACACCCTGCTGCGGGAGGGGGAGCCCAGGCGGCGCCAGCCATCGCCTCTCTCCCAGGTGTCTGAACCGAGACCTCTGGGGCTCACTCACAGGCAGGCAGACTGCCTGGTCCTGCCGTGGGCAGTGCCGGGGCCCCTCTGCCCTATCTGAATCGGTTGCCATCTTATCCCTTCCACCCGGAGAAACGTCCACACGCACGGGCTTCCAATGCACTATCTCTCCTGCTCACAGGGCCTTCGGTCCCCTCCAATTAAAAGAAGAGGGGCCCGCCCTGCGCTGCCAACTGCTAAAGAACTTTACTCCGCCCTTCCCCCCAGAGCCTCGGGACCAAAGCTCGGTGCCTGCCCCGCTGGCAGCCGGAACAGGCTGCAGAACATCCGTGCAGCCGGCGCGGCTTCCCGGGGGCCCTGGAGGGTTCAGGCATCTCTCGGGCCATCTTGCTGGTGTGTGGATGTGTGCGTTGGGAATGGGGAAGGACGTGGGGCGTTAGGGAGGGCGGCAGGCCGCAGGCCACTGGCCAGCCCGCTGGGGCCTGGACTCCTTTCTCTGATCTCCGTTTACAGGTAAGATCAGACTAAAGCTTCCTGGGACAGGTCTCTCCAGTCCACAGGGAGAGCACAGAGCTGTGGCCTTGTGGAGTTTGCGTTGCTTGGTTTGGGAGCCGTGGAGGCTGGGTGTCTGAAATAACTTACAGGCCTTGGAGTTTCCCGGCTGCTGGGGTCTCCCAGGGAGGAGAGGGCCTCCCGTGAGTCAGGTGACTCAGCTGGGCCCCAGCTATCAGTCCAGCTCAGACACCAACTGTCACCGCAGCCCTCGTCCCGGCGTGGCTGCCTTCTGCCTGTGCAGTTGCTGGGTCCCTGTGGCTGCTCTGATCGTTTCTTTTTGTCCCCCTTTGAATCTTGATTCCAGAGACCCAGTCGTCCTCGGTATCCAGGGAGCCCTCCTCATCGTCCTCCTCCTCCTGCTGCCACTCTACCACCGCAGTTGCTGGGTGTTGCTAAGGTGGCCTCCATGGTAACGTGCACATCCTGTTTGTACCTCCATCTGGGCAAGTCAGTCTAAGCTAGGAACCTACCTACCCTGGTCAACCACTCCATCACCACCTGGGGACCCCAATCATTGTGACACGACGTCCGGCTTCTACTCCGTTCCCCCACCTTCTTCCTCCTCTCAACTGCCAGCCTCACACAGAAGAGAAGATCTGGACTTGGCGTGGCTCCTCTGAAGCGTGTTGCACAAGATAGAGTTGGTCTGTTTCCCGACGGGGCCCCCAGAGAAGCAAGAAGGAGGAAGAAGCGGGAACAGGGGGACAGGAGACGCCCAACAGTTAAAGGGAACCCCGCTTCCGGTCTGGTAGAGGGGCGTGGTAACAGCCGGCAAAATGACGAACCCATCAGAACACGCCTTGCCGGCCAACTCGGTGGCCGAGAGTCACGAAGGGGACTTTGGCTGCACACTCATGGACCTGAGGAAGCTCATGGAGCAGCGTTCGAGCGATGCGGTGACGCAGGTCAACGTGCAGTACGGAGGCGTGCAGAACCTCTGCAGTCGCCTGAGAACCTCCCCCGTGGAAGGTAGAGGCCGGGCAGGCTGGGCTGGAGGAGGGCGGGGAGGGCGGCGTCCGTGGGACGTGTTCCCGGCTCCCAGAGGGGACGCACGTCTGCAGGCCCAGCCGGTCTGGTGGGCAAAGCATGGTGTCTGAAGTGCTGGAAGGCAGTGCGGCCTGGAGGGGCCCCTGTGCTCCCACGCGCGGAGCTGAGGCGCTGTGGCGCTCTCCGAAGGTCTCTCGTCTCGCCGTTCCGTGTCCGTGTGCAGGAAGGAGGCGGGTTTACCTTACCGATGGTTGTGGTTCATTAGTAAGGCATCAGGTTCCTGTTCTGCGCCAGTCGCTGGGTACAGCAGTTTTAGGTGGAATTCTTACCCTCACGGTCTTGGAGGGTGATGGGGGCGGGGGGGGGGGGAGGGCACGAGTAAGTCCCTTGACGCCCAGGGTGGGCGCGTAGTGGTGCCCGCCGCATCTCCGGACACTCGGTGTTTGCTTTCAGGGAATTACGGGTGGGTTTGTTTGTTTGTTGTTGTTGTTGGTTTTTTTTGGTTTGTATTCCGCGCAGGCGCAGACGCGCTCGCCGCCAACGGCTGGGCCGCCGCGAGACCAAGCGCTGCCACGCGTCTCCTGGGCGCTGCCCGCCACGCGCGGGGTGATACAGGCACTGCGGGCTGCTGCTTCCTCGCCTTCCTGCCGCCGCCGCGACCCGAGCCACGCGCCACGCGAGCAACCGCCTGCCCGCGCGCCCGCGCTCTGAAGGAGCCGCGGCCTGGGGCGGGGCAGAAATAACTGGCCACGGAAGGGTTTTTTCCAGCCACGCCTGAGGCACTTTTACTGCAGCTCTCCTTGGCCAGCGCCGCGGCTCACTAGGCTAATCCTCCGCCTTGCGGCGCCGGCACACCGGGTTCTAGTCCCGGTCGGGGCGCCGGATTCTGTCCCGGTTGCCCCTCTTCCGGGCCAGCTCTCTGCTGTGGCCAGGGAGTGCAGTGGAGGATGGCCCAAGTGCTTGGGCCCTGCACCCCATGGGAGACCAGGAGAAGCACCTGGCTCCTGGCTTCGGATCAGCGTGGTACTCCGGCTGCAGCGCGCCGGCTACGGCGGCCGTTGGAGGGTGAACCAACGGCAAAGGAAGACCTTTCTCTCTGTCTCTCTCTCTGTCTACTCTGCCTGTCAAAAAAAAAAAAAAAAAAAAGGAAGAAAAGAACCAAAGAACCAGCTCTCCTTAATCTAATCACAGCAGAGGATGAGACGTCCAGCCCCATGCCTGCCTGGCTCAGCCCAGCTGCCAGGTACACCACGGCATTACCAAATTTCGCCTTATGCACACGTAGGGAGAATGAGAGGGAAGTTCTCTCTCACTTCCGCTGATTCCGGCACCTGCGTGCAGTCTTGCTTGGCAAGTGAGAGGCAGCGGAGACCCTGCCCTTCGAGACCTGCAGCCTCTCGCCGGCTCCTGCTTCTGAGCCTTCCTTGGAGCCTAGCCTCTTCAGGATGAAAAAGAATTACTGTTCCCTCCCTATCTGTACAATGCCCGTGTCTTTGTCTTTCTTCCCTACCTAAGGGAGCATCCCTGTGTAGTCTCTCTACTTCTAGAATTCAGTTTCCTGTCTCCTAGGCTTTGCACTCAAATGCCAACTCCAGAATTCACCGGGTAGCTTCTCCCTCTAAAATAGTGTTGGTGATGCCGAGCTCGTGGAGTTACTGGAACCAAGTCACCCCGAGTGCGTCCGGTGCCTGCGCTTAGAAGAAGTGTCCCGTTCATTAGCTGTCTCAGGAAAGCAGGGCGTGTGTGTCTGCAGACATTCCCCAGAACTCACGCGCCTATGGGGTACAGTCTGCCGTTACGTCTGCAAAGCGGCTGCGTGTGGACCTCATCCCCGTCTGTCTCCCACTGTCCTTCTCGGGGACAAACAGACTTGGTGAAGACGGCAAATGGTGGCTTGCTGTAGTGTGGCTCGGTCCCCGCCTTCTCTCTCTCTGATGCCCGTCTTTCAGGCATGGCCCGCTTCTCATCAGCCTGATTGTTCTGTTTGGTCACTTGTGTAGTGTAAGCGGCCTCGGAGGGAATCTGTTTTCCCGGAGACCGAGCCCCAGCACTTGACAAACGCCCGTCAGGATCTCAGCAGAGCCTTCCCCTCTCCGTACCTGGTCTCGCGGTTCCCGCCCCGAGCAGAACTCAGCTGCAGGCTGGGGAGCTCCTAACGGCGGGAGCCCGCCTGCCCTCCGCGTTTCCAGTTTTCCAGCTCCTTTGCCGTAGCCGCCTCGGGTCGCTTCCTGCCTGCCAGGGAACTTCCGATCCCGAAGGCCAGCAGGCAGGGCTGCTTCCTCTTAGCACTGGGCACGCAGTGTGGCAGGCATAGCTAATGCTTTCCTTCCTGGTCCCGGTGTCAGTCCCTCACGTGGAAGCCACCCCTTCTGGTGACGGGAGCCTCTCTCGCTACAGAAGCGGCCAGGAGGGGAGATGGGGTGACCAGGAGGGGGGATGGGGCGACCAGGAGGGGAGATGGGGCGACCAGGAGGGGGGATGGGGCGACCAGGAGGGGAGATGGGGTGACCAGGAGGGGAGATGGGGTGACCAGGAGGGGGGATGGGGAGGGCAGGAAGGGAGATGGGGTGACCAGGAGGGGGGATGGGGATACCAGGAGGGGGGATGGGGTGACCAGGAGGGGAGATGGGACGGCCAGGATGGGGTGACCAGTAGGGGGAGATGGGGTGACCAGGAGGGGAGATGGGGTGACCAGGAGGGGGCGATAGGGTGGCCAGGAGGGGAGATGGGGTGACCAGGAGGGGAGATGGGATGGCCGGGGTGGGGGGAGATGGGGTGACCAGGAGGGGAAATGGAGTGACTAGGAGGGGAGATGGGGCCGGCAGGCGAGTGAACAGGAGGCACAGGGAGCCGGGCCTCTGCCTTCCTGGAGGTTTCCTGCCCTGTCCTCCACTGGAACATCTGTTTTTAGGAGCTTTTGGATCAGCAGGTGGCAGCGTAGCTCCCATCCACCTTTCCTGCTCTCACTTTGAACTCTTGCCCCTGCTCCACCAGAAATGATCTTCACAGCACCCTGGGCGTGCGCCTCGCTGAGCTTTCTGCGGTCACTCTGGCTGCCGCAGCTCGGGCACCAGGTTAGGAGGGAAGGAGGCTCCGGTCAGAAGGAGGTCCTGGGGGGTGGGGAGGGGTGGTGGTGGACAGCTGAGCCCAGACAGCCTGGAAGGGGCCCAGCCACGCTGCAGTGCGCGTGGTCAAGGCAGGACCCGCCCTTATCAAGGGAATGCCTAGGCGGGGGTCGGGTGGGGGAAGCCGTGGGGGAGGCGGCCCGGCTGAGAAGAGCGCTGGTCCTGGCTCGCCTCCCTGCGCAGGGAACTCCAGGCGGCACCCGGGACCTCCCTGTCTGGTTTGAGTGACAGGCCCAGGGCTGCGTGAGGGACAGCTGTGGGCCTTCTCTTTCCAGCCCAGCCGCCCCAGAGGCTCCACAGAGGCCTCTGGGTAACCGGCGTGACAGGGAGAGCGTCCCTGCGTTCTCCCCTCGCACTGGGCCTGGACCCCCATTGCTGCGTCCCCCGGGGCTCAGCAGCCACGCTTGCTGGGCTCGGTTTTCAGCCTTCCTGTGCTGCCTTGCATGGAGCCAGTGGCTGGGGGTGGGCAGAAAGATGGCTGGGGCGGACAGTGCATCCACCCTTGCAAGTGGGGCTTTGGCTCTCTTTATTTAGCTCCAAGATGTGAGCGCCGGTGGTGTGACACTGGCTGGTAGCACAGGCTTGCATTGCGGGAGAAGGTGGCAGAGCAGAAGGCGAGAGGAGAGCATGCTGGGAACTTTCTCTGCCCTGTGCCAGAGTTGAGGTTGTCAGAAAAGGCAGAGAGCAGGGGGCTGGATGCAGGGAGGTGTACCCCGAGGGAACTACCCACAGGGCCCTGTGGACCAGAGGAGGAAAGGAGGCTGGTCCCCCAAGTCCCCCTCCTCCTGCTGTGACCTTGAGCGGGCAGCTCCATCCCTCGGGACTGGGAGTCTGGCGGGTAGAGGAGCACTTCTCCAGGCCGTGGGCGTGTTAAGCTGGAGCCGCTGAAATGGGGAGACTGCTTTGCACCGCCTGGGAGGAAAGTACTTGGTTAGCAACAGCAGCTGTCTGCATGCCGCAGGGATTTGAAGGAATTCCTTCCCCTCGTCCCCGCTTCAGGGGTTGTTCAGGCAGGACAGGAAAGGCGTTCTCCTGCCCGTTCTTGTGTGCCAAGAGGGGACCGCCTTCCCAGCCCGAGAAACTGCTGCCTTGCAGGGACAGCTGGGAAGTCCCGCCCGAGCCCCACCCTTTCTGGAGCTGAGCCGGTGCTGATAAGGGGTACCCCTGCCCCCTGCCCTGGGCCCATTCCCGAGGGCTGGGCCCCACTCCTCTTCCCAGGCCCTGGGTCCTGCGCAGGCTCTCAGCACACACAAATGTCCTCCCGCGCCCCCTGTGCCGGCAGTGACTCCCCGGCCCCCCAGGCTCGGGTGGGGGCAGTGACTTCACCGCCCAACACTCTCTGCCTCTCCCGGGCAGGGGTTCCGTGGGGTTCTCAGAGCCAGGAGTCCTCCGGGGCTGGGTGGGGCTGGCACCCTCCCACGCTGGGGGCCAGGCTTCCTGTCTTCCTGGTGGATTTCTAAGAGGGGAAACCCTCTCCCCTCTCCGGGATTCCCGGGGCGGGACAAGCATGTGTGTGAAATGACAGCTGCTGAGACCGGGCCGGAGAGCCTCCTGGGGCAGAAAGAATTGGAATGGAAAAGCCCAAAATTGGGGATTGGCCGGGCTCCCAGGCCCACATGGCTTCCCCGTGCAGGCCACATGGCAGAGAGGATTCCCAGGGCTCCACCTGCCCTGCCTTGCTGCAGGGCAGGCTGGGAACTGGGCGGACACTTGACTTCTTTAGGCAGCTGTGGTCTGAGCGCAGGACGGCTTAAGGTGGAGCAGAGATGAGAAGACATGGCAGAGAGGAAACAGGGGTGTGACTGGGGGCATCAAGGCAAGGGCAAGGCTGACCCTAAGGTCTCGCTTCGTTCTCTCTCTTAAGCCCAAAACAGGCCTACAGGTTGGATCTGACCGCCTTGATGTCCCCCACCCCTGAGACAGGAAGACAGGACCGACTGCCCCCAAATGCGTCCAGTGGGGGCGGTGTGGGGCCTGCCCCGTGGAGTGAGGAGTGGGGCGAGGGAGGGCGGCTCCCAGCAGGCAGCGGCCTCAGTGCAAAGCCTGGCAGGTCTGGGGCTGGCTGGGACAGGCTGCTCACATAAGACCGAAGCCTCAGCTGAGCGCGGCTGCCCCCAGTGAGCATCGAGCCACCTCCCCGGGGTACAGACACTACCTCTCCCTAGCCCGCGGAGTGGCACCGCCTCGCCAGGCCTCGGCTTGCTTCCATGTAAAGTGGGTTTGAGAGCAGCTGCCCTCGTGGTGCTTGAACGAGAGGCACGGGTGTGCCGGAAGCGTCTGGCACCCAGTCTCCACTTTGTTACTCATTCGCTCCGTTCATTCAGCGATCTGCGTGTGCGTGGCGGAGGAGGCACTGCTGTAGGCCCGGGGAACCCAGGCTGCCTGCCCCCGTGGAGGGCTCAGACAGACCCCCAGAGACCACATCATGTCACCTGCGAGGTGACAGCCCTTGTCGGGGGAAGCAACCGCCAAGATGGGGGTGACTGGGGGTGCCGGGTGGAGCAGCTCAGAGACCCGTGGGACGGCGCAGGGATGGCTTGTGCGGTGCGTTCCCACAACAGCAGGAAGGCCAGCTGGCCGGGTGGCAGTGAGCCAGGGGTGAGTAGGAGGGGGCCAGGGCTGAGGGCCCGGCGGCTCTCGGGGGGCTGGGAGGGCATCACAAGGTCCCTGGTGCCCAGTTTCACCCCCCAGTAAAAGCCACCACATGGCTCTGAGCGGACACGTCACATGTCCTGCCTTGGGTCTTTTTTTTTTTTTTAAGATTTATTTATTTGAAAGACAGAGTTACAGAGAAAGGTAGAGACAGAGAGAAGTCTTCTATCCGCTGGTTCACTCCCCAGATGGCTGCAATGGCCAGAACTATGCTGATCGGACACCAGGAGCTTCTTCCGGGTCTCCCACGCAGGTGCCAGGGCCCCAAGGACTTGGGCCATCTTCTCATGCTTTCCCAGGCCAAAGCAGAGAGCTGGATGGAAAATGGAACAGTCAGGTCTCGAACTGGCGCCCATATGGGATGCCGGCGCTTCAGGCCAGGGCTTTAACCCGCTGCGCCACAGCACCGGCCCCCTGCCTTGGATCTTAGCAAAGCTCCTCTGGCCACCGAGTTGATAACAGGGGTACAAGGGTGGAGTGGAGGCGAGGAGAAGTCGCCTGCCATAATTTGGCCAGAGCGACAGCAGTGGGCAGGGGAGGTGGCTGGACTTTTGTTGTACTTTGAAGGTAGAGCTGGTGGGACTTCCGCCTACAGCACACGGGGCTGGGAGAGAGGAGGAGGACCCTGCACGTCTTTTAATATCTGCCGTCCTGGTTTGCCCCACCATCATCCACTGGCCGTGTGAGGGAAGAAAGGGCGCCCCTCCCTCCACACGGGGGTCCGCTTCAGGAAGAAGCCCAGGTGCATTAACAAGTGACCAACCCTGGCAGTCGCCACTCGTCACAGCCTTGCCAGCCCAGTCCCTGGGGGGCATGAGGCGGCCAGGCCCTGGCCTCGGGCCACTCGGCCTGCCCCTGCCTGCCTGGGGACCCTGAGGCCCTGCCCCATTCTTCTTTTCCAGGCCCTTGCTTTCCCTCCCGACTGGGAACCTGGCTTCTCAGGGCGGCGGAGGCAGGGGCGCCTCCCTGCGGGACTCAGGCCAGGGTGAAGGACTCGGGCACCAGGGAGGGGGGGCCACCCTGGAGAGGAACATGGACTCCGCCCCCTCACCCTGCCCAGCCCCTGTGTCGCCCCCCCCCCCCCAGCACTGGCTAGTGAGAGTTCTCTCAGCAAGGCGTCCAGGCGGCCTCCCCCGCGACTACCTTCCCAGACAGGACCCCTGCCCGTGGCTTTTGCTTTTAGGGTGGGGCCTGGGGGCCGTCGTAGGCCCTGCAACAGTATTCCTGTGAGTTCCTGTTTTCCCATTTTCAAAATCTCGTCTGGCCTTGGATCTCACCCACATCCTTGTCCTTCGAGTTGCACCCTTGGTTCTGTGCTCACGCCCCCGCAGCGGGCCGGCCATGAGGTCCTCTGTGTCACCCTGGGCTGCCAGCCCTCTGCTGGTGTTGCCTGGTGCATGCCGCCTGGGAGAAGCCCAGCAGGGTGTGCGAATCCCCTCCGCCGACCAAGCCCGCTCAGCTGCTGACCTGTACTCAAACACGCGGCCCCACCCTGCCTGTGGGGAACCCATCAGCCGGGCAGCCAAGAGCTCCCAGTGCCAAACCAGGACTCATTCGCTGCTCTGTGTAAACAGCGTGCCGGAGCCGGTGGGCGTTAGTCACTGCGCGAGGGCTTCCCTTAGAGAGGAGCCCCCCCCGCCCGGGGCCGGTAGAGGGGCTCGAGAACTCTTAGGACATGTGTGCCGGGGTGGGGGTGTTGTGGACCACGTGTGTGTGCTGCGTGGTGTGCAGGGTGGGGATTGTATACAGTGAGATCCCAAGTGCTGTGTGTTGGTGTGGTGTGTGTGATGTGGGGTGTGTGTCACTGGGGAGGGTGTGCGCAGTGCTGGCCTGGGGGGTATCTGAACAGGTCGCGGCCTCCCCTCTCTTAGCGGTGCTTCTCTGTAGCTGTTGAGCACATTCCGAGGGCTTGGGACTTGCTGGGACATTGGACCTCTCCCCAGGCTGTGTGTGGCCGAGCTGCAGGGCTGACGGTCTCGGAGCCTCTGCCCCAGTGAGTGAGCGCCTCGGGTCTCGAGGGCTGGCGGCGCCTGCACTGCCCACGGCCATGGGCAGATGGCCTCGGCGTGAAGCCCGTGGACGGAGGCCGGCCCTGTTCAAATCCTGGGCAGCGTCCTCATGTTAGCCTGAGAACCGTTTCGATGTTGCTGTTCCTGGGGTTGGCGCCCAGAGGGCACCCGATGAGAAGCCGGAGAAGCCCTACGCCTGGGTTGGCTTCTCTGAGATACGGGAGGTGTGAGTGGCGCCTGCGGCCAGCCAGCCCCACTCCGCCCGTCCTGAGCTGGAAGGTTCTAGACCCTGCGGTCCTGGGCAGATTGGGAAAGTTGGCCACACTCACTGGGCCTCCCGGGTGGGAAGACCAGGAAGCAAGAGGCGCTTTGTCAAAAAGAATTCTTTAGCTGCCCCCTCCTGTGTCCCCCCCCTCCCCTTCCTCCTCTGCAGGTCTCTCTGGGAACCCTGCCGACCTGGAGAAACACAGGCAGGTGTTTGGGCAGAACCTGATCCCCCCAAAAAGCCCAAGACCTTCTTAGAGTTGGTGTGGGAAGCCCTTCAAGACGTCACCCTCATCATCCTGGAGATCGCGGCCATCATCTCCCTGGTCCTGTCCTTCTATCGCCCGCCCGGCGGAGAAAATGAGCGTGAGTGCCACCCGTGGCCTTGCCGGGGTCCCGGGGTTCTCGTCCCCACCACCAGGGAGCCCCCCGGGGTTGGTGGTCAAGGGGCTGCAGCTTAAAGCTTAACCCCCGCTGCCCAGAGACAGGAAGCTCTTTCTCCAACCCATCCTCCCGCTCGGAGGTCTTTCCCCCTCCCCCAGAATGTCCAGGGTCCCCCCACCCACCAGCTTCTCAGCCCTGCCTCTCCGAGGGCCCCCGGCAGCTGACTGGCACGCCGGGCAGCAGCCCTGGGGCCCCCACCGTGTTGGGAGTCACCAGGTCTGTCTATGTGACTTGCCTGTAATTTGCATGGGATTTTTTTTTTTTTTTGGCCGTTGGGTCCTGTGCTTCTCTCGGATAAACATTGTTACCCTGGTGATGAGACACCCCACGATCCCACTGCCCTGTGATAGCCTAAGGGTTCTGCTTTCTTCCTCCCCCTCCCTGCCGTGCCATCGTGGGGGGATGGTGCCACAGTCCCCCCCAGCCCCTTGGTGACCCTCTGTCTCTCTCCCCCTGCGCAGTGTGTGGTCAGATTGCACAAAGCGCGGAGGATGAAGGGGAGGCGGAAGCCGGCTGGATCGAGGGGGCAGCCATCCTGTTCTCGGTGATCATCGTGGTGCTGGTGACCGCCTTCAACGACTGGAGCAAGGAGAAGCAGTTCCGGGGCCTCCAGAGCCGCATCGAGCAGGAGCAGAAGTTCTCCGTGATCCGCAACGGCCAGCTCATCCAGCTGCCGGTGGCTGACATCGTGGTGGGCGACATCGCCCAGATCAAGTACGGTAAGAGCCCGCTCGCGCCCAAGGGGGCCTGGGAGTGGCTGAAAGGTGAGACCCCCCCATACACACACACACACACACACACACACACACACACGTGTGCTCGCTTCCCTGGGAACGGATTCTCTGTGGGTGGCTGGCAGGCCCGCACCGTGTCGTGGGGTTGTGAGTGGCTCTGTGAGATTCAGGCCTGGGAAGGTATAGGGAGAGCGACGGGAGCTGGGGTCGCCAACTGCAGGCAGGGGGTCTTGTCCTGCTCTGCACAGAGCTGAAGCTGGCTCTGAGGGGCTCCCCGGGTGCTCCCTGGTGATCGGAGAGCTGAGCGGGCGTGGAGGTGCTGGGGGCGGCCCCCGCCCTCGCCTCCGGCTCCGTCACTGCTCCCCTGTGCGCACCAGGTGACCTGCTGCCGGCCGACAGAGTCTTGATCCAGGGGAATGACCTGAAGATTGACGAGAGCTCTCTCACGGGGGAGTCCGACCACGTCCGGAAGTCCCTGGACAAAGACCCCATGCTGCTCTCAGGTAGGGCCCCTGCCTCAGGCCGGGATCCAGACCCTGCCCCCTCCTCGGGCTCCGTCCCGTGCCCCGCCCTCAGGGTCGCCTCCGTCCGCCTCCTGCGCGTGCTCTGTTCCTTCAGTCAGGGCTGCCCTGGACACTGCTGAGTGTCTCGTGGGCGTTACTAACGTGGGGGGCGTTGGTGTCTCGTGCCACGTCGTGGCTGGATCCAGAAGCCCAACTCCCTTCCCGTGTAGGGACCCACGTCATGGAAGGCTCTGGCCGGATGGTGGTGACCGCTGTGGGTGTCAACTCGCAGGCCGGGATCATCTTCACTCTGTTGGGGGCCAGTGAGGATGACGAGGAGGAGAAGAAGAAGAAAGGTAAGGGGCATCCGGGGGGAGGGGGGCTCAGAGTGAGGGGGCTCATCTCGACGGACGCCTGGCGGGAAGAGCCCCGCTCTGATGGACGCCAGCTCCTGGCGCTGGGCGCCCAGGGCAGGCTGCAGTCGGGCCTCGAGCCCGGCGCCTTTGCTGGGTCTGGAAGGGACGGGTTCCTGAGCCTGCCCAGGTGAGCCGGCCAGGCGCTGTGGGCCCAGCACTCCCCCGCGTCGTCCTCCTGCCCGCGCTGTCTCCCTCGAGGCGAGGCCGGGCGTTCTAGTGGCTGTCAGTGGGAGAGCAGACGCAGAGGCCCCGCGAGGTTAGGCCGGTCTTGGAAGGAATCGCAGGAGGAGGAAGAGTTCTCTCGGGCAGAGGGGACTTCTGCCCCCTGGCTGGAGCCGCTCAGGGCAGCCCACTGCTTTCCGGAGAGACTATGTCTTCCTGCACCCACCACACGGATAAGGAGGAAGCTTCCTGCACCCCCACTCCCACCCCCCGGGCCGCCACCATCCGCGCAGACCGCTCACTCACACCCCTCTCCCCAACACCCTGCCGCCCCCGTTTTCCCAGGCGGTGTGATTCAGCCCGGGCACACTCCCGGAGCAGGTGGCTGGGCTGTGACCTTGCTGGTCAGTGTCCCGAGGCTCCAGGACAGCCTCTGCGTCCATGGGGATCAAACGAAGGCCCAGCTGTGACCTGCCCTCCCCCCAGCCCCATGGCTGGCGCCTTTCTGGGCTCGGAGCAAGGCCAGCTGGCTGGACAGCAGATCTCTTCCTGGCCACTTTGGGTCTCCACCCCACTTTGTTCTTTCTTGTTCAAACAGGTAAAAAACAAGGAGTCCTTGAAAATCGCAATAAAGGTAACCTCTCCATACACTCATCTGCCATTTCTACCTGTCCACGCTCAAACCAGACCTCTCAGGCCATCCGCCTTCTCCCTTCCCCTCTTCCTGTTACCTGCTGCTGCGGCCTGGACGCCTCACCCAGAGGAAGGTGCAGAGATGGGGTGGGGAGGCGCCCAGGCTCAATCTAAGATGGGGCAAGAGCGCCCTCTGCTGTTGGCTCCTGGAGCCTTACGTCGAGGTCTCACCCGGCACCAGGAGGATCTGCTCTTTCCGGGGTGCCTAACTCTGCTTCATTGCCCTCGGCTGGATTTTTTTTTAAAACACCAAGGGCCATCCTTTTGGAGTCAGGAGACTTCCAGGGTCCTCCCGGCGGAGGGAGTCGGGGTGGGCAGTCCCTGCACCCTCCTCTTGCTGGCTTCCTCACTGGGGTCTTCTCTGCTGGTCTCCGAGCGGCGCTGGGCGACAGCCTCCCCCCACCTCGCTCTGCATTCTCTCCAGGCCGTCTTCCTCCTGGTCCGCTGTGTGTCTCTATTGCGGTCGCCGTGTTTGCACCGTGTCTCCGTGGTGTGTGTGGGCTTGACAACGTGTCGGGCGGGTTGGCCTCAGTGCGGGCTGAGCCACGCAGGGACCACAGCGCCAGGGGCGGGGTTGCTTTCCTCTGTGCCCCACATCACCGTCGTCTTTAGAAATAAAAAGCATTGCATTGGAGAACCAGGGCCAAACACGGCCGTCCGTCATTGCTGGTTTTCCTTTACTCTTCTTTTAAAAGCAAAGTGCGTTTATTTCTGCGTCCGTCTTAGTCCCGGCTTTCTCTTACTCCAGGGACACCCCTCACACCAGCGACTTCCCTCTCCCCCAAAACACGGACCCCCCGGGGGGGCCTTGGTCAGGCAGGGCAGGGAGGGGTCCTCCTTCCCCCCTCCATCTGCTCATACGAGGAGCTGGAAGATAATCCAGGGTCTGAGATGTTAAGCCCTGGGTTCCAGGCAGGATGGCTACTGGCATCGGCACTCAGGGCCGCGATGCATGGCCTTGCTGCACTCAACCTGGCCTGGGGCTCCGAGGGGCTGCCAGGAAGCTGCTTCCGAAAAGGAAATCCAGGACCCTCAAGCACCCCCGCTCCAGTGCTTAGACGCTCAGCCCCGGGCCCTAACAGGGGGTTGACGGCAGGTTCCGTGTCCAGCACAGGCCGGGCGTGGTCAGAGCAGACATCAGGACACTGGGGGCTGTTCCCTTCCTGCCTGCCTGCCCCTTGCTCCGTGCTGCTCCCCTGCCCGCTCACATGTCCTGTTTGTGAGCCCTAGCAAAGACCCAGGACGGCGTGGCCCTGGAGATCCAGCCACTCAACAGCCAGGAGGGGGCCGACAACGAGGACAAAGACCCCCCGCCTCGCTGCCGCAGCCGCCCCTCTCCTCGCCCCCCCACTCCTCGCCCCCCCACTCCGGGTGTGATCGTGCAAGATTTGCAGGGGAGGTCTTCCCCTGCCTGGTGCTCCAGCCCCGGCCGGCGGCGTCTTCAACGGTGCCCTGTGTGTTCTCTCTCCCTCAGCCTCCGGAGAAGGAGGGAGGCCTGCCGCGGCAGGTGGGCAACAAGACCGAGTGTGCTCTGCTGGGCTTTGTCGCAGATCTGAAGCAGGACTACCAGGCGGTGCGCAACGAGGTGCCCGAGGAGCAGCTCTACAAGGTGTACACCTTCAACTCGGTGCGCAAGTCCATGAGCACGGTCGTCCGGAAGCCCGCCGGCGGCTTCCGCATGTACAGCAAGGGCGCCTCGGAGATCATGCTGCGCAGGTGAGCACCGCCCCCTGCCTCCCCTCCCCCGGCCCCGCACGGCCCCGCACGGCCCCGCGAGCCTGCTGGCATTTACTCGGCCAGCCGTTGCTTTCCCACACTCTGCGTGGCCCGTTGCCTTCAGTCCTCACCCCAGTGAGGTCAGGGCCAGTTCTGACCTGTTCTGTGCAGGGGAGAAGCCAGGCCCAGGGGAGTTCAGCTTGCTCAGGGTGATGACAGCCAACAGTGGCACGGCCAGGATGCACCCTAGACAGCGAAGCCTCCAGCTCGCCATCCGAACCCAGGGAGAGGAACGCTCTCCCAAAACGACGCCAGCCGTGCCGGTGAGGTGCCGTGCACACGGCCCGTGGTGGAAATCATTCCCTGTCACACCTGTCCGCGATTCTGATGAAGGAAAGTTGCGTGCTTTTGTTTTGTTTTGTTTTTAGGATTTATTTATTTATTTGGAAGGCAAAGTTACAGAGGCAGAGAGACAGAGAGGTCTTCCATCCACTGGTTCACTCCCTAAATAGCCTCAACAGCCAGAGCTGGGCCAATCTGAAGCTAGGAACCAGGAGCTTCTTCTGGGTCTCCCACGCAGGTGTAGGGGCCCAAGCACCTGGGCCCATCTTCCACTGCTTTTCACACAGCAGAGAGCTGGACCGGAAGAGGAACAGCTGGGACTCAAACCGGTGCCTGTATGGGATGCTGGCACTGAAGGCAGCAGCTTTACCCGCTACACCACAGCACCGGCCATTGTGGCCATTTATGGAGTGAACCAGCAGATGGAAGGCTTCCTCTCCACCCCCACAAACTGCCCCCACCCCACCACTGCCTCTCTGTAACTCTGCCTTTCAAATAAATAAATAAATCTTTGAACAAAAAAACAAGAGCACAGATGACGTGGGAGAGTCACAGCTCCTGCTCCCCTGGGCACTGCCCCACGCACACGCATCCTGGACGCCTTCAAAAGAGGGTGGCGGCTCGAAGAGCTCTTTGGCCATGAAGCGGTGTCATTAGGAATAAAGCCGAGCAGCCAGAGCGCCTGGCGGGGACGGCAGCAGCCTGGAGTGGGAGGGGGGACCCCGCCTCCTGACCCTGTGCCTCCCCAGGTGCAATCGGATCCTGGACAAGAAGGGGGAGGCGGTCCCGTTCAAGAACAAGGACCGCGACGACATGGTGCGCAGCGTCATCGAACCCATGGCCTGCGAGGGGCTGCGCACCATCTGCATAGCCTACCGGGACTTCGACGACGCCGAGCCCTCCTGGGACAACGAGAGCGAGGTCCCCACCGAGCTCACCTGCATCGCCGTCGTGGGCATCGAGGACCCCGTGCGCCCAGAGGTGAGGTGCTGGCCTGGCCTGGGGCAGGGTGGTGGGGACCACCACGGCCCAGCCGTGACCTAGTGGGAAGCAAGATGCGGTGATCACCTGCCTCTTGCCCACAATGGGAGGTGTTTCGGGTCTTCCAGTTCCCCAGAGCTGCTCTGGGGTGGTGGGTGGTGGGAGGCAGCACTTGTGGGGTTTATGGCATGCGAGTCAGGGAGAAGTGGAGCTATCAGCGGACACACCATTGGTGCGATCAACTGGAACACCAGCCTTGACTTCTGCCACCGCCTTTCAGCCAACACCCCTGTGGTGCACATCCCCTGGGCGCTGAGCGCTCTCCGGGCTCCTAGGGAGCCCTTCATCTCCTGGCACAACAGGGCCCATCCCAATGTGACCGTAGCGGGTGGACGGAAGTGAGGAAACCCCGGATGTAGCAGTGCCCACACTTAGCCCATGCCCGGGGCAGTGCTTGTCAGCGGTCTCTCTGCTGTCCACACTGGAGGCACCAGAGGCCACTGCTGCCACCTCCACCTCTCCTTTCCTCACTCCCCCACAGGTCCCAGAAGCTATCGCCAAATGCAAGCGAGCTGGCATCACTGTCAGAATGGTGACCGGGGACAATGTCAACACAGCCCGAGCCATCGCCACCAAATGTGGCATCCTGACACCTGGCCATGACTTCCTGTGCTTAGAAGGCAAAGAATTCAACCGATTCATTCGCAACGAAAAGGGAGAGGTGGGTCCTGGGTGGGAGGCACCTGGGCCTCCCTGGGGGCGAAGGCTGGGCTCGAGGTGGGTCCTGGGTGGGAGGCACCAGCCTGAGGCATCAGGGGCACTGGGAGAAGGCGGCCAGATTCTAAACTCACGTCCAGTGTCCCTCTCTCCCAGAGCCACTCACTTGGCAAAACAGGCCATTGTCTTCCTTCTTGTTGGCATCGCTCACAAGCCAACTTTTTGTGTCTTTTGGCTTCTTCCGTCGCCCCTGCCGTGTGGCCCCCAGTGGCTCAGGCTGTGAGAGGCCGTGGCCCAGGTGTGGAGCAGAACAAAGCTTCCTGGTCTACGTAGAAATCAAACCTAAGACCACGAAGCACCACTGTAGCCACCGGAGCCAGCAGCTGACCCCGGCGGCCGCCATCCATAGCTCTGTCCTTGGAGACTAAGTTGGCGTCACCTCCTCCAGGGCCGGGAGAAGCGCTCCCTGTCTGCCCCAGATCTCTCAGAGCTCGGCGTGTGTGGCACAGACAGATCTTCCCAGGTGGCTTTGCGTGTTTGGCTGAGCCACGGTGTGTCTGGCGTTGGCAGGTAGAACAAGAGAAGCTGGACAAGATCTGGCCCAAGCTTCGGGTCCTGGCCCGGTCCTCGCCCACAGACAAGCACACGCTGGTGAAAGGTGAGCTGGTGCCGGCGGCCACAGGCAGGAGGGGGCTGTCTCCTGTCCCGAGAGCACCAGGCGGATGGGGAGAGCAAGCAGCCGAGCCCTGGGTGGCCAGATCCTGCGGCTGTGTTGGGTTTTTGAAGCCTGCTCACGTCTTGTTTGCCGGTAGCCCTGGAAACAGGTCAGGGCAGGGCCACGCTTCTGGGATACAACAAGGGACGTGTGAGGCCGAGGAGACAGGACCCCTCCCGGCCTGCCCACTCGTGGGGGAGAGTGGTGCAGGCGACTCCCAGCTGTCTGCCTTCAAATCCTCCCCGTGTTGTTCTCCTCGGCACAGGACAGCCTTTCCCAGCCGGCGGCGCCAGCCAGCCGCAGCTGAGGGCCCTGGGAGGTTCCTTGCAGCAGGGGGAAGGGAGAGAGGATGGAGAGGGGCGTGCAGGGGCGGGGGCGGGGAGGCAGCGCCGGGCGGAAGCCGCCAGGCAGCCTCGAGCTCACCGGGGCGCGTGTCTGCTTTTCAGGCATCATTGACAGCACCGTTGGGGACCAGCGGCAGGTGGTGGCTGTCACCGGTGATGGCACAAATGATGGGCCGGCCCTCAAGAAGGCAGACGTTGGTTTTGCCATGGTAAGGTCAGCACGGTGTCCCTGTCCCATGGGAAGCCGCCGTCCCCGTCGGGAGGCCGGGACACGCTTCCAGTGGCCAGCTGCTTCCTGTTCCTCTGTGTGCTCCTTCCCCTGACTACGTCTCTCTCACCCACCTACCTGGCCCCTGCTAACACGTGTGACGGGAGACCCGCCGGGCTTGACGGATCAGGGACAGGCAGGGAAGTCACGGAGGATCGTGACCCGGGACAGCAAGAGCAACTGAAACATGGTGATGTCCGCCTGGGCAGACTATAGAAAGGCCATGTTCCGTGTGAGCGTGAGCCGCGTGCCCAGGCTACAGCCGTGTTCTGTGTGAGCGTGCGCCGAAAAGCAGAGTTGGCTAGCGTACCTCCATGTCTGTCTGGCAGCTTCAACGATCCACACGTGGCCAGTCCCACCCACTTCCACTGTCCACACCTGAGGTTTTTATTATTATTATTGTTGTTGTTGTTGTGTATTTACTTTGAGAGGCAGAGTGAGAAAACCCGTCCTCTGGTTCACTCTCAGAGGCCTGCACCAACAAGGGCTGGACGAGGCCACAGCTGGGCCCTAGGAGCCCCGTTTAGGTCTCCCACGCAGGTGGCAGCAGCCAGGCGGTCGAGCCTTCCAGGGTCTGCTTTGCAGGAAGCCGGACTCGGGAGCCAGAGGGGCTCTGCTGGGGGACCGGCCGGCGCAGCTCCGAGGCCAGCAGCCTGCTCCCAGCTTACTTACTATTTTGAAGCCAAGCCAAGACATCAGTGTCATTTGATCCATAAAAATTCCAGACCATGTCCCTTCATGATAAGTGTGTGTCCGTAAAATGTGTCTGAAGGAAAGATAACGCCATTATTGCCTAGCAAGACTGACCCTTACTGTCACGTGGCCAGTCTGCTCGCGTTGCCCCAGCTGGCTCCTAAGTGTTGTTTTGTAGTTTATTTGTCCAAATCACAATCCAGTAAAGATCCATGCACTGCAGCGGTGGGTACATCACTCGCGTCTCAGTCCACAGCTTCTATCTGCTGGTTCTCCCCCCCAGTGGCCGCAACAGCCAGGTCCGGGCTGGGCTGAAGCCGGGAGCCAGGATCTCCATCCTTTTCTCCCATGTGTGTGGCAGGGATCCAAGTGTTTGGGCCATTTCCTGCTGCCTTCCCAGGCGCATTAGCAGGGAGCTGGATTGGAAGTGGAGCAGCCGGGACTCGAACCACCAGCATTGCAGGCAGTGGCTTAGTGTGCTGTGCCACAACCCTGGCCCCAGAAATATGTGTCTATAAAAGCCCTCTCGTTGATTCTGATGCACTCAAAAGTTGAAAACCACCAATCCTGTGGAATCCTGTGTCGAGCGTCCCAAAGACCACTCTTGTATTCATGTACTCATTAGGACTCAGCATATGGTTGTTCTCGTGGTTAAGATTTACTGCAGGGGCCGGCACTGTGGCACAGTGGGTACAACTACCACCTGCGATGCCAGCACCCAATAAGGGCTTGGTTGGAGTCCCAGCTGCTCCACTTCTGATCCAGATCCCTGCCAGGGATCCCTACCAGGCAGCCTGGAAGGCACTAGGTGAACAGGAAGCTTATAGACAGGTAGGAATGGAGGCTGATGCCCAGACCAGTAGAGACCGCTCACTAGGATGGCAGTCAGCCGGAAGCTCTGTGAACACAGCAGAGCAGGACGAAGGGCCTGGGGGTGACAGGGTGTGGCCAGGGAAGCCCTGTCTGCGGAGGTGGCACTGCAGAAGAAACCTGAAGGAGGTGAGGGACAGCAGGGAGGGCGAGGCAGGCTGAGGCATGGGCGGGGACAGCAAGCAGTGCTGGTGGGCCAAGTCCAGCTCTGGGGGAGCCCTCCCTGGGTGGACCCCCGGCTTGAGTCTGAGTGTGACGAGAAGCCACAGAGGGCTCCAAGCGGAGAGGGATACAGTCTGATTGGCTCTTTAGAACCATCATCCCAGCCCATGTGTATAGCATCACACCCTGGAGCCGGGTGTGGAAGCAGAGACCCACTGGGGAGGTGGGCGCGTAGGTCAGCGGGGTCAGCAGCGGAAGAGGAAGAGAGGGTTGGGCTTAGGACAGACGCCCAGGCTGGGGCAGACAGAACCTGCTGGTGGACTGGAAGTGGCACATGGAAGCAAAACAGAGGCCAAGCTTTTCAAGCCGGCCGCTGGATGACGGTGCGCACCAGCGCGGAGCCGCCTTGTGGGACAGCCGGAGTTCTGTTAGGCAGCTTGGAGGAACCATCCAGCAGAAAGCAGGAATACAAGCCTAGAACACAAAGCTTCCCTGGCAGACGGCGGGCTTCGAGGGTCTGGGGCCAGCAGGTCAGCTGCTGATTCCTGCTGCCACTTCCCTGGCTGCTTCTGGGTACCATATGCGCAGCCACCTGGGGCTATGATCGGCTGGACGCGCTTCCGCACCCTTGCAAAGCCCAGCAGTGTCTCCCGCCCTGCCGCAGGAGTCACAGGGTAGACAGGTTGCCTTGGTCAAATTCCACGCAGCAGTTGAGTGTTGCTTGGAGACCAGCTCCACCAGTTAGTGCTGTGGGGGTTACTGGAGTTCCTGCAAGCTGGCCTCTGTCCCAGCGCCACTCCCTGCTGTGAGCTAAGTGAGCCTCTTCTCTGAGCAAGCCAGGAAGCCCAGGAGCAGGGGGCGGGCCGATTCCACTCTGTGAGCTTGGAGAGGGGTGTGCTAGAATGGAGAGAGCGTGATCTGTGGATCCAACAGACCTAGAGCCACCTCCGCCCCTGCTCAGTCCTACCTGTGTCATCCGGGACAGGTCCTTCTCCTCTTGTTTTATCGTAAGAGACAGAGAGAAACAGATCTTCCATCTGCTGTGTGATCCCTCAAATGCCAGGACTGAAGCCAGGAGCCTGGAACTCCATGTGGGTGGCAGGGGCCCAAGTACTTGGGCCATCCCCTGCTGCCTCCCAGGGTGCACGTTAGCAGGGAGCTGGATCGGAAGCAGAGGAGCTGGGACTTGAACCCGCACCCGGGTACAGGATGCAATCGTCCCAAGCTGTGGCTCAACACGCTGTGACACACACCCGCCCCTACTTTTCCTTTCTGACTCAAAATCTCAGGTTGCTCAGGCCACAGAAAGAGACAGAGAGATAAGGTTGTCGTAATGTTGAATACAAAATCCCCACCCCCAGGCAGGCGTCCAAGAGGGACAGCTCCCTTGTCCCTTGGGCATCTCGCCTCTGTGAGTTGCTGCTCAGAGAGGGCCTCCCCCAGCACACACCTCGGCTTCCCTTCCACCCCGCCCCGGCCCACCGTGGCTGGAGCGCGCTGCGGTTTTCCTTGTAGAGGTCAGGACCCGAGCAGCGGCATCATTTTTGGGTTCGCGACGCTCCTCGCTCTCCTGCTGGTCATCACGGCTTCCTGCATCCTGTGCACCTGGAACAAACGGAAGAAGCGTGAGTCCCTTGCCGGTCCTGGGTTGAGACAGAGAGAGAGGTCTTTCATCTATCTGCTGGTTCGCTCCCCAGTGGCTGCAATGGCCAGAGCTGAGCCGATCTGAAGCCAAGAGCCAGGAGCTTCTTCCAGATCTCCCACGTGGGTGCAAAGGCCCAAGGACTTGGGCCGTCCTCTGCTGCTTTCCCAGACGCATCAGCAGGGAGCTAGATTAGAAGCGGAGAGGTCAGGACCCAAGCCGGCCCCCAAATGGGATGCCAGCACTGCAGGGGCCTTAACCCACTGCGCCATGGTGCCAGCCCCACACCGTGGGATTCATGACCTCGCCTGGCAGTCCTCTAGAGCCCAGCTCGTTTTCCAGGGGTGCACACTTCTGGGCTGGGGAGCCCTTGGCACTTACCTGACACACTAGCCATGGCCTTGCTCCAAAGGCCCAGCTCACTGAAGGCCTGTGAGAAAGACTTTGCTCTGGAACCCCTGGGCCCAGTTTCCCCTCTCAGCTTCTATCCAGCGAGTCCCCTGTTCCTCCAGGAAATGATTCCAGCCCAGGTCTGCGGAGGGTGGGGAAGGTGCCCCGCTCTGCTCGGCTGGCCCTTCCGTGGGCCTCCCATGGGCCTCCCGTGGACCTCCCGTGGCCCTCCCATAACCTGCACCCCTCTCATCTTGCAGGTCGTGTCCCCTACCTACGGGTCACTGGCATGCCCTCACTGACTGCCTCGGCCTGGACAGCGAGCCAAAAATATTTACGACCTCTTGCCTCCAAGGCAAGAAGACCTGGGTAGGTTTTTCTTTCTGATCCCTGAGGCCAGACTGCCCCACATTCTGCACCCAGAATGCACCTGGCACCTCCCAGAGGTGACCTTCTCTAAGCTTCCGGTCTTCCGGCCCCCCTGAGCGCTTGGTGGAGAACAGGCTGGAAAGACCATCAGCTGCGACTCCGGAGACAGGCCGGCAGGGCTCTGGAAAGGGTGCAGCGGGTGGTCTGGGCTGGGGGCTTTGTTTCTTCTTGAGGAAAGCCGCTGGGGGAGCGCTGCAGCAGGAGAGCCTGGCACCAGCGTCCCAGGCGGGGCTGGGGGCCCCTCGGCAGAGCTCTCTTCCCAGCCTGCCTCCATGCCCGGTGCCAGCATCTCCCAGCACCGCCAGGTCTCCCAGTGCAAGCTCCCTGGGCCTCTGACCCCCTCCCCACAGGACGTCGGGGCCCACAGGAAGAGGGCCTTGCTCGGGCCCAGGTGCTCCGAGGACAGGCCCGCTGTCTTCAGGAGCCATTCTCTGTTCTTCCAGGGAGATGTCAGTCCAGGAGCATCCGTGTCTTCAGTACCGAGAGCCTCCTCTCCAGAAACCCTGACCCCCCTGGGCACGTGGTGAGTGCTGAGTGACAAGACGAGCCCCTTGGGGGATGGCAGGGCGCTGGCAGGAGAGCCGAGGGGAAGGACTTCTGGGTACCAGAGCCTTCTGGGGCAGACGGGCAGTGTGGCCTTTGGCACTCGCCCTGCAGCCCTCTTAAGTTGGGAAGATGAGTCTCGGCCTCCTTCCTGCCCAGCGGGAAAGCCTGAGGAGACAGGAGCCAGCGCTGGCGATGTCAGAAAACCAGCGAGGCACGCTTGGCGAGCGCACGATGCTAGAACCGGCGCGGACGGGTTTTAGCAGACATGGCGATTCGCGTGTCCACACTGGTGCTGTTTCCTCCCCAGCCGCCGACTCGGGAAGGTTCCTACGTGGTCCAGCCTGCTGCTGGGGCCTCACGCACCCTGAGAGCCCCACCTTGGGAACCCCCCCGAGGGGCTGTGTGCATTGATTTCAGTTACTCTCAGCAGCAGAGACGCCCATTCATCTCCGTGGCTGGAGTAAAAAGCGCTGGCTCAGATGGGGACACCGCAGGCCGGGTCACGGGTACCGGGCAGTATTGTAGTTGGCTCCCGGTCGTGGAGGCCGGGCAGTCCCAGATCCAGGGCTGCACCATCACTGGGAGGAAGGCAGCACATGGGCAGGTGCGAGAGAGAGCCAGAGCCAGAAGGCCCGAGAGAGGAGCGGGCCAGCCTCTCATCAGACCCCACTCCTGCAGCATCGCACGGAGCGCGGGGGGACTCTCCACGGCCCCTCCCCCGAGGCTCCACCTCCCAGCGCTGTTTCGCTTTCCAACATGTGAACACAGTCAAGCCCCTGGATGGGGATAGCATTGAGGTCGCAAGGGCTGTGTGACAACTCACACCGATCATCCCGAGGGTCTGGTCATCCGGCGCTAAAGGCACCTGCCAGGCAGGAGCCCGAGGGCAGCCGGGTGCCGAGGCACCAGGGACAGTGAAGGGACTGCTTTGAAGATCAAGGTTATGCTGCTTTCCTTTCTTTAAGATGTATTTATTTATTGGAAAGGCAGAGTTACAGAGAGAGAAGGCATGGCGGAGGGCTCACTCACCCACTGGCCCACTCCCCAAATGGCTGCCACGGCCAGGGCTGAGCCAGGCCTAAGCCAGGAGCCAAGAGCTTCATCTGGGCGTCCCGCATGGGTGCAGGGCCAGTCTTCTGCTGCTTTCCCAGGCACCTTAACAGGGAGCTGGATCAGAAGTGGGCCCATACAGGATGCTAGCGTCGCAGGCAGCGGCTTTACCCGCTACATCGCAATGCCCGCCCACCCCAGGCTGATTTTCACAGATAAGGTCTTTGTTGAAAAATTGGTCCCTCTGGCTTCATGGTCACCCTGAGGAGGGGTCTGTGGTCTCTCAGCTTCTCGTACCCAGAGGTTGAGGCTCAGGGACTACACAGAAGCCTCTGCTTCCCCCTCCTCCCTCTCCTCACGTAGCTCCTGCCCCACGATGTCCCCAGGGAGCAAGACGTGTGACGGAGACAGGGCAGCAAGCAGGAGACCCACTGCCAGCGCTCGTCCCAGGGCTTGGCTGGGCCGTGAGGGACGGTGGCATTGACAGCACGCAGGCCCCCGCCGCGTGAAGCGCATTGGGAACCAGTGGCCAATCCTTAAAAATGGAAGGCGTTTCACACAGGAAGTCCAGACCCTGAGTTTTTCCTAAAAACCCAGACATTCTGGAAACATCAGACCAGCACCCCTCAGGGGCCTGTGTGCCAGCTGCCCCTGTACAACAAAGAGAGCATTGCTAAGCATTTCTAGGCACCAGGAGCTGTTCAAGTGCTCAGACTCGATCAGCACTCAGCGGGGGAGCTGGGGTCTTTTTTTTTTTTTTAAGCTGTTTTAGGGGGTTGGGAAAGGAAAACTCTAAAAGTAAAATAATAAAAAACAGCCCACTGTGCCATGACAGGCACATAAATAGCTTCCCCCGTAGCCAGGCCGCACACTCACTTTGCCATAGCAACCTAGGACGAGTGTTTATAACAGCCTGTCGACCGGCTGGAAAACAGCAGCTGCCGCGGTCTGCAACCCTTCTCGGGCAGCTGCCCTGGCCTTGGCCCTGGCCTGGGGGCAGTGGGTGGGCGCTCCCTGGAATGGTGAGGGGGTGGGGGATGAATGGGCGGGGCTGGCCCTCTGCTGGGGGTGGGGATGGCAGACTTGCAGGGGCCGGGCAGTAATATCTGGGGAGCTGTGAGTGAGCTGTGAGTGTCGGGTTTCTATTCTCCCTCACTTGTGTGCTGCCTCTCCTCCTTCTGAGCTCCCTGAACCTGAACGGGGCCTGGGTGTCCCTGCGATCCTCGCGAGGCAGCCGGCTTTAACTTCCTGAAGCACTCGGGGCTTCTGCCGCGGTCTGTTCCGTGACCGCCTCTCCCACGTGTTTGCCCAGACTGTTTGCCCAGTCCACTGCTGTGGGCTGCGGCTTAACCTGCGGCGCTGGCCTCCGCAGGCTGGATCTTGCCAGGCCGTATGGGCAGGGGCTGGCTGGCAGGCTTGCGTGTGCCCTCTGAGGGCTTGCCCTTCTCCCTGCCTCCTGCAGGTGTCTGGTCACAGCTGATGAGCCCTGCAGCTGCTGTCACAGCGTGTCATCGACACTGTGGAGCTGTCAGCCTCGTGTCACGTTTCCTTTTTGCTTTCTTGATCCTCAGGTGCAGAGCGAGTCCCATTGTGTGAGGCCCTTCCTTTGCCTCCTGTTTCTGTTCCCTTCTCTGCCCGTGGACAGCAGGCTAGTGTGCTACTGATTGCAATGCGTCCTTTAAAATCCACGGCACTGCTTTAAATGCATGTGTGTTTTTTGTTTTTTTTTTTTTTTTGGACAGGTAGATGCGTGCTTTTTTTTGACAGGTAGAGTTATAGACAGTGAGAGAGAGAGACTGAGAGAAAGGTCTTCCTTCCGCCACGGCCGGAGCTGCGCCGATCCAAAGCCAGGAGCCGGGTACTTCCTCCCAGTCTCCCATGTGGGTGCAGGGACCCAAGCACTTGGGCCATCCTCCACTGCCTTCCCGGGCCACAGCAGAGAGCTGGACTGGAAGAGGAGCAACCGGGAGTAGTACCTGGTGCCCCAACCGGGACTAGAACCCGGGGTGCCAGCGCCCCAGGCGGAGGATTAGCCAAGTGAGCCACGGCGCCGGCCTGATGCGTGTGTCTTTAATTGATATAAATACTAGCCAGTTTTCCGCCACTAGGCACTGTGTTCTTGAGATCACAGTACTATCACGTGTGTGTCGACTCTTGTTTCTAACTGTTGCATGATATCGCGTGCTATCTAGCTCCGTGTTTTACCTGTCCAGCACGGGGAAAGTGCATCCCCGGGGGCTTCCGACTTCCTGTCACCCCAAAGAGTGCACAGTGAGCATCCTTGCCCCCGCTCCTTTTCGGGCCCTGTGCAAGCGTTTCTTTGAGGATCGCATACAGGAGTGGGTCGCTGGGTCAAGGGTGTGCATAGGCTTGACCTACCGGGGAGTACCAGGTGGCTGTGGGGCGGGGCGATGCAGTCGGGATCCCCGCGGCCCAGGGGTTCAGCGTGACCCATTTTCTCTGGCTGGATGCTTTGATTCTGGTACTACATCTCTGCTGCTGAACTGAAGCTGCCCTCAGGGTCGCAGACTTGGGAGGGGGAGGGGGAGAGGGAAGGAGCCTCCTGCCTGGGAACCACCTGCTAGCGGGAAGCAGCCTGCCCTTTTCTGTATGTAAGAAACATGTGCCTGGAGCCAGTGCTGTGGTGCAGCGGGTTAACGCCCTGGCCTGCAGTGCCCGCATCCCATATGGGCGCTGGTTCAAGTCCTGGCTGCTCCACTTCCAATCCATCTCTTTGCGATGGCCTGGGAAAGCAGTAGAAGATGGCCCAAGTCCTTGGGCCCCTGCACCCACGTGGGAGACCCGGAGGAAGCTCCTGGCTCCTGGCTCTGGATTGGTGCAGCTCCAGCCGTTGTGGCCATCTGGGGAGTGAACCAGCGGTGGAAGACCTCTCTCTCGCTCACTCTCTCTTTCTCTCTCTCTCTCTCCCCCTCCTTGCCTCCCTCTCTCTGTAACACTGCTTCCTAATAAGTAAATAAATCCTTAACAATAGATGCCCATACCCACATTGGAACGCCTAGGTTCAGTTTCTGTCTCTGCTCCTGTGCCAGCTTCCTATTGTGTACTCTGGGAAACATCAGGTGATGGCCCAGAAGCTGGGTTCCTGCCACCCACGAGGGAGACCCGCGCTGAGCTCCTGGCTCTCAGCCTGGCCAGCCCCCGTCACCGCAGGCACCTGGGGAGTAAGCAAGAGGGAGGGTGTTCTCTGTCTCGCTGCCTCTCCAATCAGTCAATCAATGATTTTTAAAAAGGAGAAAAGGGTAAATATGCTAGTGAATTTAAGGGACGACATTGTCATGTCTGAAACATCCCTGTGGGGTTACTGACTGCCTATGGTGCAGACAGCCACGCTGGCTTTGTTGTCAACAACAGCCGTGGATGTAAGTAGAGGACGGGAGAGGGAGGCTGGGGTGGAGTCCCTGAGCCCGTCACACCGCTCATGAAGTAGGGACCTTTCCACGGTGACCTGTTGTAACGTCACACGCCTGTCACAATCCTCCGCACAGCCGCCAAGAAAGGAACGTGAGGTATTAATGAAAACCCAAGAGTCGAGATAAAACAGAATACTACAAAATAGTTAATCAAAAGAAAGCAGGTGCTGGAGTAGGAAGCCTTGCGTCCTGCTCCTGCCCCCAGTCCCGCGCGGGGACCAAGCGTCCCTGGGAGACGCGGCCCAGGCTAAGGCAGAGCTTCCTGCCGGCCTGGAGCAGGTGCTGGCGCCGCGCACGCTCCCAGAGCCCCACCTCCCACCTCCGCTGTTACAGGGACAGGAGGAGACCCTCTGCTCCTTTGCTGCAGGGTTCCGACCCTTAGAACCCGAGCCGGCAGGAATCGGACTTCCACAGGCGGGCACTAGGTGGCGCTCCACCACCGCCGCTCACGGCACCCCAGACCTGCGCGAACGGGGAGGCAGAACCGCAGGCCTCCTCCACCAGGAGGCAAAGCTCGCCAAGACCGGAGTGCGCGTCCCAGAAAAGGCGTCCGGAGCCTCCCGCTGAGCTGCGTGGGGAACGTCGTCCTGGTATAAACCCAGACCGAAGTCTGGGAAAGGTGGCTGATGTTTCAATGCCCAAATCCCAGCGGAAATAACTGGGCATACAGAGACATAGAAACATGGTACATGTAAAGAAATAAATTAACCCTCTGAAACCAACCCCAAAGAAACAGAGGTATATGAATTCCCAGATGAAGAATTCAAAATAACCGTCATAAGGATGCTCAATACATTAAAATATTTTAAAATTAAGAATAATTTGTGAGTCTACTAGAAGACATTTCAAATGTCCAACAATGCTGGTCAGATTCCACGTAGGTGGATATGGCTCTCTCTTCTTCTTATACTTCATCTTATCAATTAAATTTGATAGGCCGGCGCTGTGGCTCACTAAGCTAATCCTCCACCTTGCGGCGCCGGCACGCCAGGTTCTAGTCCCAGTCGGGGCGCCAGATTGTGTCCCGGTTGCCCCTCTTCCAGGCCAGTTCTCTGCTGTGGCCAGGGAGTGCAGTGAAGGATGGCCCAAGTGCTTGGGTCCCTGCACCCCATGGGAGACCAGGAGAAGCACCTGGCTCCTGCCATCTGATCAGCGTGGTGCGCCGGCCGCGGCGGCCATTGGAGGGTGAACCAATGGCAAAGGAAGACCTTTCTCTCTGTCTCTGTCACTGTCCACTCTGCCTGTCCAAAAAAAAAAAAATTGATGGAAATTCTGAGAGAGAGAACAAAGAGTCAACTATGTAAAATTAGGAAAGTGATGTGCGATGAAAATCAGACTATCAACAAAGGGTTGGAAACTGTGAAGAAGAACCAAACAGAAATTCTGGAACTGAAGAAGACGGTAACTTAGTAGAAACACTCAAAAGAAGATTCAATAGAAGACTGGGCCAGGAGGAGCAGAAAAATCAGTAAGTTCAGGTATAAAGGAACAAAGAGAAAAACTAATGAAAAACGGAGAGACTAAGGGACTTTGAGAGGCTAAAGGACTTTATAGGATGTCATCAAATGAACAACATATTTATATGGAAGCCCCAGAAGGAGACGAGAAACAGAAAGGAGCAGAGAGAGATGATTTGAAGAAAGAATTTAATGGCTTGAAACATCTCAGATCTGAGAAGAGAAACAGTTGTATAAATTCAGGAAGACAAATGAGACTACTTGGAATGTCCACACATCAAAGGAACAGGCAACAGAATGAAAAGGCAATGTGATATGTAAGGAATTCTACCACTCTGCAGGGACAGCAAAATAACCCAATTTAAAAATGGGCGAAGACCTTGAATAGGCACTTCTCCAAAGAAGACAGACAGATGTGCAATCAGCACATGGGAACATGCTCAATATCACTAACTGTTAGGCAAATGCAAATTCAAACTACACGACGTCCGTCAGGACGGCCACTGCCCGAAAAACAGAAAATAGTGCGCCTTCACAAGGCTGCAGAGAAGGTGGGACCTCTGTGCGTGGTTGGTGAGAAGGTGAGATGGTGCAGCCATGTTTATGTACATTACTCAAAAATTGAAAATGAACTAGATGGTCCAGCAATCTCACCTCTGGGTCTGCTCAGCTCTCCAGAGGGTTTGAAGCAGAGCCCGAAGAGATGCTTGCACACCGTGTTATTTGCAGCATTGTTCCTCAGAGCCAAGAGGAAAAACCGTGGCTGAGCAGATGGAGAAAATGCGGTAGACACACAGAGTGGAATTTTACACACTCCTGAAAAAAGAAGGAAGTCTGCTCCAACGTGGACATTATGTGAAGATAAACTGCTCAAAAAAGAACAAACACTGTGTTACCCCACTTGTATGACGAATCTAAATTAGTCACAATCATAGAAACAGGAAGTATAAAGCTGAGGGGGTGTTGGGAGGGGAAATTTGTGTTTAGTGGGCACAGAGTTTCAGTGCTGCAAGAAGAAAGTTATAAATATCCGTTGCACAATCTGAATATACTTAGACGGTTGATGTGGTACGACAGCACGATGGGCAGCAGGCAGCTGTGTGCTTCATAGCTAGTGAAGAGTTCTGCTGTGACGCGGCATCCTGCATCAGAGCCGTGGCGGGCATCCTGTATCAGAGCTGTGATGTGGCATCCTGTATCAGAGCCGTGGCGGGCATCCTGTATCAGAGCTGTGACACGGCGTCCTGTATCAGAGCTGTGATGTGGCATCCTGTATCAGCGCTGGCTCAGTCCTCAGTTGCTCCACTTCTGGTCCCGCTCCCGGGTAAAGCAGCAACAGAAGGCCCAAGTGCTGGATCCCCACGCCCACTCCAAGACCCAGTCCCCCAGCTGCAGCCTGGCCCAGCCCTGGCTGTTCCAGTCATTCGGCAGAGACCCAGCGGATGGAAGATCTCTCTCTCTCTCTCTCTCTCTCACTCTCTCTCTCTGCCTCTCCCTCTCTCTCTCTCTATAACTCTGCCTATCAACTAACTAACTAAATAAATCTTACAAAAAATAAAGCAAATAGGCAAAGCCGCAGACTGGTAGGAGACACAGTGCAGTATCTGCAAGTGGACTTTATCAGAATATACAACTTCTACAGCCCAGTAAGAATGTGGACTACAGCCTTGATAGGCGTTTTACAAACAGACACATGAATGGGCAGTAAACACAGGAGAAAATGCTTAACATTATGAGTTGGCAGGGAGAGACAAATTAAAGCCACAAAGAGCTGTCACCACACGCCCACGAGAATGTCTAAAATTAAAAGCCCTTCCACCGCCCCACGCTGTCTAGCATCTGACACAACGGGAAGTCCCGCACTCTCCCCTGGCCGTGCGGAATGGTGCGCCTCCTTCGGAAACTTGGGTGACAGTTGTTTTTTTAATGAAATGAAATATGCAGCTAGCCGATGGCTCTGTAATTTCACACCTGTGCATCTCTGCAAAGAAAATGAAAACATAGGCCCCAGGAATAGACTTCTGCGTGGTGTCGGCAGAAAGTCTGCCTCACGGTAGTCCCAAACTGGAAACAGCCCGACGTCTGGGATCAGGAGAGTGGATAAACACGCCGACGTCTTCAGAAGACGAAACCCTGCTGCTACCAGAAGAAACAAACTACTGATGCACATAGCGTTCAGCCGACGGAAACAAGCCAGGCGCAGAAGGGACTAGACTTGAGGGTGCCACTTACATTCTGCTCTAAAATGGACAAACCCAGCTATGGTGATGGAAGACAGTCTGTGGTCTCGGGTTGGGAAGCGGCAGAGTGACTGGGCTCGAAGAAGGGGAACTTTATGCAGGGGTAACTGGCAGGTTTGGCACGGCAGGCGGAAGAGGTCAAGGCAGGAAAGCCTTTTATTTATAGAAAGTCTGCCTAGCAGGGTATGGGGTCAGACTCCCGCTGGCTCAGGCAGTGGGCAGGGGCCCTTCTAAGTTGCCTCGGTGACTGTGGACCTGGATACTGGGGGCAGGAGGAATAGCAAGTGGAGAAGCCTCCTGAGTAACCCTGACCCAAGCTCTTCACTTACCATGTATCATCCCAGAGGCAGGCGGGAGTAGATTTCCAGCAGGCTCGGGGTTAACTATCTGCACCCAACAGCCTGACAGAGCCCGACAACTGATAACATTGTTCCATAACTTGATAGGAGTGAGGGTTACATGGGTGGACAATGTATCAAAACCCATTTGACTACACCCTTAATACGAAGCTATTATACTATATGGAAATGTACCTCCATGAAAAGGACAAATAACAAAGTTAATAAAGTGGATCTTGCACTCCAGGAGACATAACTGGGGGAGTGAAAACCAGTAGAAGAAAATGGCAGGCAATCAAAGACAAAGCTCTGAGGTCATCCAAAGGGGAGAGAAAGTCACAGTCAACGTCCCGACAGCAGCATGGAGCAGGAAGAACAGTGGGATTATATCTGTCTTCTCAAGGACAACAACTTCTACGGAGAATTCTGTTCTCAGCAGGAACTGGCGTCAGGAACGAAGATGAAGCAAAGACATCTTCAGACGAAGAGAAAAGGGCAGATGGTTCACCAGCACGCACACGTGCGCCAGGACACCAAGGGCATTCGGCAGGCAGAGGACAATAATTCCAGTCGGACAGCTGAAACCTAACAATGATTTTAAAGCAATAAAAGTATAAATTCGTAGGAAAATGCAAATTAATGACAAATAATTTTTAGAGTTTAAAATAGAGATAGGATTAAAATTCCTAAGTTTGGAGAGCATTCAATGGAGTTAAATTTTTGCACAAACATGGTTGAGGAGTAGACGTACCAATTAGCTTTAAGGTAAATGTTGTAATTTTTAAGAATTGTAAAAGAGCGTGCCACTTAAAAGCTGACAACAGGGGAAAGAGGAAATTAGGTAATGCCCAGTACAAGAGAAGGCAGGGGAGGAAGAGGAACACCAAACACGTGGGGAGGGCAGCGACCACGTTGTCAAACGTCAGTGCTCACCCTGATACAGCTGCAGTTACAATTGCCATGGGTTATGTGTTCCGAGACTGGCGATCTAAACTTTAAATTTTTATTTATTTATTCATTTTATTTGAAAGGCAGAGGGACATACAGAGAGTTCCCATCCACTGGTTCACTCCCCCAGTGCCCACAACAGCCAACAATCTAAAGCTCACTCAGGTCTCCCGTGTGTGTACCAGGGGCCCAGGCACGTGAGCCATCCTCTCCCACAGCCTGCCAGGGTGCACACTGGCAGAAAGCTGGACTCAGGAACAGAGCCGCAGCTCAAACCCACCCCCACCCTGCCGATCTGTGTCTCTGCAGCCAAATTTCCACTTTCTCACAAGGAGCACAGTCCTATTCACTTGGTGGACTCTCGTTTTAGTTTGGATAACGATGTGCCCTCCAAAACTCACGATGCCACTGAATGCCCAGTGCAGCGGTGTTGAGGGGCGTGGGCTTTGGTGGACAGTGACGACACCAGGGCTGTGCCTCATGAGTGGGGTCATCCCTGGGCCGAGGGGGCAGAGTTGAAGGGCCCATCTCCTTGCGCTTCGGGCTCTTCTGCCGTGCAAGGATGGAGGCACAAGAAGGCGCCACCTTGGCTACAGAGAGCAGCCTGGCCAGACGCCGATTCTGCCGCACCTTCCTCTTGTCATTTGAATTTCAAATTCCACCTGCTCACTGCTGATTCATGAAGGAAAACAATGGACGTTTGTGTATTTATCTTGTGTCCAGCTTTACTGTAACTGCTTATAGTTCCAGGATTTCTGTTGTCTATGGCGATTCTGCAGGATTTTCTACACACAGTGATCTCACTGCGAACAAAGACAGTGTTGGTCTTTCCTCCCCCATTTGTGTGCTTTCCATCTCATTTTCCTCCTGCTCTCCATGTACTCCTTCCTGCACGGCTGTCACCCTCCAGGCTCCCAGACAGACGGCCAGACCCGAGGGCTGCCTGAACTTGGACTGTGAGCCACAGGCAATGCCTTTCTCCCTCGGCAGCTCCTCCTGGGTGTGTGTATAGCGACCAGCAGTGGGCTGACCGCACGTCCCAGGAGATGAACAGTCAGCCGGGGCAGCTCTGCTCCCCTGCTGTCCTCAGCAAGGGGGCTTTGGTGGGGGAGCACAGCTGCTCACACACCCTCCTGGAGAACGGTCCTCCTCCTGGACCAAGCACGCGGCTGCAGGTGGGAAGCACACGGGGTGATGGGGGAGGGAGGGGACCCCGGCCAGATCAGCTGGGAAAACCCTGGGACCAGTGGGATGACAGATGTCATGGCCAGGTCCCCCTCGCCTTCCACATTATCTGTTAGCAACTTTGTTTATCTGAGATGGAGAGTGCTCTGGGGGGGGGGGGGGAGCGGGGGAGGGGAGAAGTGGGTGAGGGGGAGAGGGAGGGGGAGAGGAAGAAAGGGCTCTCCCACCCACTGGTTCATTCCCCAAATGCCTGCCACAATGGAACAACCAGGGCTGCTCCAGGGCCAGAGCCAAGAGTCAGGAACTCTTGGGCGGGGCCACACCTGCTTCCCGCCCTGGCGTACTTGTTTATGCTCCTAACCCCAGAGCCCGGGCATTCAGGTTTTTCCCTCTTAAAATTAGTATTGCCGAAGCTTTGTCTATCTCATTAATCTTTCAAGGGAAAGGAACTTCCGTGAGGGAAAGAACTTCGCAGGTCTCCCACCTGCATGTTAGAGACCCACCTACCGCCTCCCAGGGTCCGAAGTAGCAGGAAGCTGGAGTCCAGAGCTGGGCGTGGGACCCACACAATAAACAAGTACGCAGGGGCGGGAAGGCGGGAAGCAGGCGTGGCCGTGCCCAGCAGGACTGCGGGCTCAGGGGGAGCTGCCTGGCCTCTGCCCCTCACCCGGCTCCTTTCCCCAGGATCCGAGAGGCAGGAGGGTGGCGCTGGGGGTGGGTGGGGGGCGGGGCGCAGTGGGCTGTTACTCAGAGCTAAGGCATTAGGGAATCTCTCAGTTCTGTCCCTGCGCAAGGCTGGGACTAGAAATTCAGGCTTGGGCCCTCGGGCAGGCTTCACAGACTTTATTATTACACATATCATTAAAATTATTCCTAAACATGCCACAGTTTTTTTGACACTTCTATGAATCAGACAGTTCTCTGATTTCTATTTTTATTGGTGACTGCTGATGTAGAGAAAAGCTATGAAATCTGTATATTTGCCTTAAATCCACATGTCTTACCAGTTATTATTTCTGGTTTGTTTCTCTAGAACACATAAGGGCTTCCGTGCCTGCGGGCAGTTGTGCCACTCGTGGGTGTTTACTCTCGCGATGTAGCAGACGGCATTCTCAAAACACTGGCCCAGCAGGAGCGTGGTGACAGCCTTCAACCCTGTTTTATTCCTTGTTTCAATGGAAATGTTTTCAACCTCCCAGAGTTTATGTTTAATGTTGGTTCTGAAGAACTGGGGGATATATTTGCATTTCCCAAGGTCATGCCATGGACTCAAGGCCTTGGTCAAGTGCTGTGAGCATGGTGGAGGCGGTGCCCATGTGAGCATGAAGGGGACACGGTTCAGAGTCCCGGAACCACAGCAGATTTTACCAGAATAACGCAGGGGAGCTCACTTGGTGCAGATCCTCCTTTGCTGTCTATCTGCCTTTGATGAAATGATCGGGGACAAAGACAAAAGGCTGACATTCTCGTAGGAACGGACAGCTAAGCAAGGTGGCAGTGCTGACCCTGGGGCTCCTGGGAACACAGTGCCCTGCATCTTGGGGCCACCTGCAGGTCTTCTTGGTGGCAGGAAGCTGAGTCAGAGTGTGTGGAGTTGAAGGGCAGACCCGTATGAGGAGTGGGTGGGCAGAGGCCCCGGGGCCCCGGAGAAGCCTCTCCCCGCTGGTGTGCAGGGGCTCACAGGCCTCGCTGCCCACCTCCTGCCTGCCCCGTCCTGCCCGCGGCCGGGAGCTGAGCCTCTGCTGCCCGTGGCGGGCGACCCGAGCAGGCTCCTTCACGGACTCCCCAGGAGAAGGGGGTGGAAATGACTGCAACAGACACTATAGCTCCAGTGGGGACAGGAGGACATGGGACACCTGGGCCCTGAGCGCCACCTCTCGCGGGGACTCGGGGTTCCCAGGAGCCCTGGTTTCTGACTCGCACAGGAGTACAGCACCACGTGGTGCCCGCACAGCTGACCCCTCTACAGACTAAGTTCAGGGAAATGAGGAACTGGCTTTGATGACACCAACAGCGAGTGCAGAGCTGGGAGTCAGACCCAGGAGACTGACCCGGAGCCTGGGTGTCGCACACACCTTCCCAGGCACTCTCGCGCTGCACCTGCAGACCAAACACCAGGTCCCCTAAAGGCTGCGGAGTTTTCCAGGGACCCCGGACTCACACGTGCACCAGACGACCACAGACACACATGTGACACTTGCACGGCTTCGGTCCCAGGCTGAGTTGACTGGCTGCTCCCCAGAGTGCCAGGCTGCGACCTTGTTTGGCATAAGGGTCTTTGCAGATCACCTGGACCGGGGTCCCTGGAAGAGACAGAAAGGAGAAGCCATACAGAGACACAGAAAGGGCTGCGTGGAAACAGGCAGAGACTCAAGGCAGGAGGCCACGGGCAAGGAAGGCCTCGAGCCCCAGCAGCTGGAACCCGCAAGGAGGGGTTCTCCCCGGGGCTCTGGGTGCGAGGCTCTGCCAGCACCAGGATTTCAGATTCTTGGAAGCTTGAGAGAATGCCCTCTGCTGTTTCAAACCCCTCCCAGTTTGTGATCGCTTGGGAAGGCAGCGCCAGGAAGCTAAAACAGGTGTTCTTATTCCGCACGAGAAATTCAGGCATTTAAAACTGTGGGCGGTGTGTGGCGCAGCACTTCAGACGCCCGGAAGGCATCACGCCCCCTGGGTGCCCCATCAGATTCCCTGGGTTCTAGCCCCGGCTCCAGCTCCGAACTGCAGCCTCCAGCTGACGCGCACACTGGGAGGCAGCAGCAACGGCTGCAACCCCCAATTCTGGCTTCGACTTGGTCCGGCTCAGCCCCGGCCATTGTGAGCACTTGGGGAGTGCATCAGTAGATGGCGACTCCCTGTCTCGCTGTCCCTCTGCCTCTCAAATAAAATCAATCTATCATAGCTGGCATTTGTCATTCTGTGTTTCTCTCAATGGGTTAAAATATTGCTAACCTCTGGATAGTGACAGATATTACAATCAGGAAAAACAACTTGGGTTTGCAACCTCATTAGCTTACAGATGTGGAAGCCAGTCCAGTGTGGGCAGTGGTGAGGCGAGTGAGCTGCCCTGCCCCGCCCCGTGAGTCCGGTCCCCTAAGTCTGGGGCTGCTTGTGGCACTTGCCAGCCCCAGAGAGGAAGGCAGAGCCTGCCCTTCCAGCAGGAGGGGGCGAACACTTCCCACTTTCCACTCTCAGTTTGGCAACACTGAGAACCCACTTTACATCCTGTGATTGTTCTAGAAAAGACAGAATTGCTAAAGGTCGTTGTGTCAGGTTTGCCCAATCTGTGCTGCTTGCTGCCTGCCTCCCCACACACCACCCTTGGTGCCCTCATTTCAACACTCATGGCTGGGTTGGGACCAGGCAGCCAGATAAGAGTAGGGTAGGATCTGGGGCTGACCTCTGCCACACAGCCTCCGTCATGGCGCGCTTCTTGGTCTGGGCAGGTGAGTGAGCAGTCAGGGAGACTGGGCTGGATCTCGGGAGCCGTGGGGTGGGGGGAGGTCATGGCCATGGCTCCTTGCTACATCTGCAAGGAAGTGGGGGATGGTGCTGAGAGGGGCTTGGGTGGTCGTCCATCTCACCCCCTCCTCCTGGCTCCGGGTCCCTCATCCCCCTCCTGTGGGCTCCCCTTGAGCTCCTTGAGCCCATGAGCATTGCAAGGGAAGGCTTATCTCAAACCGGCTGGGGGCAGCCCTCCTCCTCCGCTCAGGAGAGCTCGCAGTCAGAGCCCCCAGCACAGGGAGCTCTGGTCTGGCCCATTGCATGGGCTCCTGCTTTGGGCCTTACCCAAGAAGCGCCACCGCCCAGGGCTTCTTTCTGTTTCGCATCGGTTTCCACAAGAGGGCAGCCTGGGGGCCATGACGTAACTTCCACGTGGGAGAGAGAAAGTGCCGTCTTCGTCTCTCCGTGTGTGGCTCCCTCCATTCACCTAACAATGATTTCAGTTCCATCCGCTTGGCGCAGACCTCAGGATTTCCTATTTTACATGGCTGGACAAGATGCCTTATCTGTATGCGTTCATCCATCAGCCCCAGCTGATTCCTTGGCTGTTGTGAATGAACGTGGCAGTGAGATGTCTCCTCCCCGTGTTGCCTTCACTTCAGGAAAGAGGAAGTTTGATTTGTCCAGAGCCAGACCTCCCCCAAAGCTCACGGGCCCGGGGCAGTGGCAATGACGTCGTGGTAACCTCTGCTTCTCTCTTGTGTCACCCAGGCCTCATGGTTCTGCTGATGGCCCAGTGGGGTAAGTGCCCTGGTCCTCCAGGCCGGACTTGCTCCCCTCAGCCCCGTCCCCGGCCCTCCTGTTTCAGCAGCCGAGCCCCACGGGTGTACATGTCCCAAAAAGGCCCCTGCCTCCTTCCCCAGCAGCCGAAGCCCTGCCATCCCAGGGCCAGCGACCACGTGACCCTCTTCCAGGTCACCCTGTGCCCTCACGGCCCCTGAGTGTGTGACAGCGCCCCAAGTTGTCAGTGCCGACGTCCCCCTGCAGCAGACTCTAGTGGCTGGAGGGGAGGCCCCCACGTCTTCTCCGGCCCGTGGCTTAGCAAGGACAGCACTGCTGCTTCTGTTGAACCGTTGGGAGGCGGAGCATGGGAGACGGAGGACGGGGTGCCCTCCTGTGGGAAACAGAAGAGATCACCAGGGCACCGTCAGCCAAGCGGACCCCGGCCCCCTTCCCACACCGCCGTCTGGCCAGGCGTCACTGGCCTCGGGAGGCTGAGCCCTCAGACCCTCGTCCCTTGAGTGCCCCCTGCTTCATGCTTGGCTATGATATGGGGTGGACATGCCCCCTCTGGCCTCCCAGGAAGGAACAGCCCTGGAAACGGCTGCGCCCCCAGCAGTCTTCCCACACATGATAGCGGACGCCAGAGATGGGCGGCGACAGAGAGTGAACGCAAGGCACCTAGTGCTTTTTTTAAAAAAGTATTTATTTGAAAGGCAGAGTTAGAGAGGGAGGGAGGGAGAGAGAGAAAGAGAGAGAGGAAAGATCTTCCATTTGCTGGTTCACTCCCCAAATGGTCACAACAGGTGGGAGCTGGGCCAGGCAGAAGCCAGTAGCCAGGAATTTTCCCAGGTCCCCCACGCAGGTGCAGGGGCCCAAGCACTTGGGCCATCTTCTACTGCTTTCCCAGGCCACAGCAGAGAGCTGGATCGGAAATGGAGCAGCCAGGACTTGAACCGGTTCCCATTTGGGATGCCGGCACTGCAGGCGGCAGCTTTACCCGCTGTGCCACAGTGCCTGCCCTGAGTGTGTGTTTGCATTGAAATGAATGTGGGAGAAGTACTCCAACAGAAGGACGGGCCATGTCCTGTTTCTCCCAGGCCTCGCACGGGGGCTGCCTTCCCTGGGAGGTTTCAGGGCCTGGAGAGAGGCCTCCAGCTGGGGCAGGGGGAATCCCAGCCCACAAGGTCCCAGCCCTGGGGACACTTGGGCTCTGAGCCTAGCAACTTTCAAGGACACAAGAGACCAGGAGACTTGGGGCCCAGCTCCTGCTGCACCCACTGGAACAGCGGTGCTGAGTGGGGCAGGTGCCCAGCTGGTGAGCCCAGGAAGTGGGGGTGGTGGCGGGGTCCTGCCCACCCCCAGGGGTTCTGAGGATCCTGGCCTCTCAAAATGCTCTCCTGTCTGGGAGGTGCTGCCCAAACAAAAGCAAACATTTCTTTCTTTTCATTGACTTGAAAGGCAGAGAGCTAGACAGGGCTCCCATCCGCTGGTTCACTCCCCAGATGCCCACAACAGCTAGGGTTGGGCCAGGCCAAATCCAGGAGCCTGGAACCCCATCCAGACCTCCCACATGCGTGTTGGGGACCCAAGAATCTGAGCCACCAGCTGCTGCCTCCCAGGGTGCACATTAGCAGGGAGCTGGAAATAGAGCTGGAGCAGAACCGGGGCTCAAACCCAGGCAGTATGATGTGGGGTGCAGTTGCCCCGAGCAGCACTTTACCCACTGCACCAAACACCCTCCCAGCCAACACCATCCCTGCCCGGGTCCTCGGCTTCCTCCAGTTGTATGAGGCCCCTGCTCCCTGGGGCAGAGTCTGCCGGTCCCCAGAAGGCCCGTCTGATGGCCACTTCTTTCCTTCATCCCGACGGGCCAGGCGCTGCTGCAAGGCTGGTCTGCTACTTCGCCAACTGGGCCCAGTACCGAGAAGGGGCGAGTCGCTTCTTGCCCAGGGACGTGGACCCCGGCCTGTGCACCCACCTCATCTACGCCTTCGCCGGCATGAACAACCATGAGCTCAGCACCATCGAGTGGAACGACGCTGCGCTCTACCAGGAGTTCAACGGCCTGAAGCGCAGGTGCGTTGCAGGGGAGGAGGGGACTGGGTGGGGGCAGGGACCCCCAGTGTCATCTCAGAGCCGGAAGCCTGCCTGGGACCCACTCGGTGGCTCTGGGCAAGCTGCACGGCCTCCCTGGACCTTCCTGGGCTTGTTTGGAAGCGGCAGGGATGGGTTCGGCATCCTAAGGGGCACCCGGGTCCAAGGATCAGGATGGCAAACCCGTTTCCCACCTGTGGATAAGCTCTGTGTCTACACACGCAGACCCTGAAGTCAGGGGCTCACCCTTTCCTTCCCAGTAAAGGGCTCCCCCTCCGCCCCGCACCCAGGGCTCAGGACGGGGTGCACAGAGACTGAAGCATCCTCACCCCAGGCCCACCCCACCCCACTGTCCTCCAGGGCGCCCTAGGAGTCGGCAGGCTGAGTTTTGCTTGTTTCTTGTCTTTGCCAGGAACCCCAAGCTGAAGACCCTGTTAGCCGTCGGGGGCTGGAGCTTTGGCACTCAGAAGTGAGTTGGTTGTGGGCACCTGGGTGGCCGGGTCCCTGTTTGGGGACCTGGTGCAGTGGCGGGAGACAGGGGGGAGGGGAGGGAGAGGAGCTGTCACCAGGCTGTCTCAGTCCAGGCAGAAACACAAGATCTAGACACAGCACAGAGGCTCCTGACCGCAGATCTCGCTGTTTCCTCCACGGAGTGGGGAGGGGGGCCGACCCGCGGACCCCACCCAGCACAGCGACCGTGTCTGGGCTGTGAAAGGGGACATCTGGGGTGAGAAGGAATTTTTGTTCCACTCCTGGCTATAAAATGCGATCTGTGACACTGAGCTTGGGTGCCAAAATATTGGCATTTCCGGGACATTTATGATGACTTGTGGAGACAGCAGAATAGAATATCTGGAATTAGACTTTTCCTAGAAAATCCAGAAATTCTGGTTCCCAACTTTTTTGGATCTTGAGCTTTTTGAAAGAATCTGTCTAGCATTGTGACTCATCTTCTCAAAATAAGGCTTCCGCACAGATTTTTCATTGAAATGTAGGGGTTCCCAAGCACACACCTTTTACTAAGGACTGCTGCTGTTAATAAAATTAAATTTAATTATAAATTAATAAAAATAAACAATAGAACCCGTCTACAAAGACCTTAACACCTGCAAAAGCTCCAGGGGACGTCTTTAATTGTTCCCCCTCCTCAAATTTGTATGTCTATTTGAGAGGCAGAGAGACTCAGAAGGAGGCAGGGAGCGCTCCCATCTCCGCTTCATTCCCCAAAGACAGGCAGGGCTGAAGCCAGGCGCGAGGAACTCACTACTGCCACCTAGAGTCCACATGAGCAAGCCGCTGAGAGGGCCGCTAGCCAGGCGGGAGCCCCAGGCCCTGTGCCCTGGTTTGTAGGCATCTCAGGCTCCGGGCTGAACACCCACTGCTGCAGGGACTTCTGACAGGGCCCGAGCGAGCAAGGTGCGGGCGGTGGTTCCCGGGGCAGCGCGGGGTTTGGAAGAGCGGTGGTGGTAACAGGAGAAGCACGAGGCCCTCTGAGCTAAGCACTGGCAGGAAGCCCACCGGGCTGACCTGACCCACCAGGAGGGGACACAGCAGGCTCCCAGGCTGCCCCGGGGTCTTGCCAAGCCCGCTGTGCTGCTCTCTCCTCATCTTCAACTCGGAAACAGACCCCTGTTCTTCTGTAAGCCCCCGTGCGGGTGGCGGTGGGGAGCAGCACGCTCCAGGCCAGGTGGTAAGCTAAGGGGGTCCGGGGGCGGGGGTTTGAGGAAGCAGGACCCCTGTTAAGTCAGCGGGTCCTGGTGGTGTCCGTGTTTGGGTGGAAGCACTTCTCAGCTGACCCCTGGGCCGTAAACCAGCCTCGAAGAACCCTGCACCTCTCCAGCCCACCTGGCCTCCACCCAGTGTCCCAGTGTCCCAGCGTCCCAGCGTCCCAGTGTCCCAGTGGTGTCTGTCCACGGAGACGGCAGCCTCCTGCCTGGCCATGGCAGGCTGAGTCTCCCCCTCTCTCAGGTTCACAGAAATGGTGGCCACAGCCGGCACCCGTCAGATCTTTGTCAACTCCGCCATTAAGTTTCTGCGCAAGTATGGCTTCGATGGCCTTGACCTTGACTGGGAGTTCCCGGGAAGCAGGGGGAGCCCAGCAGCTGACAAGCAGCGCTTCACAGCCCTGGTGCAGGTACGGCCGGGCGTCTGCCCTGGGACCCAGAGCGGCGGCCCCGCCCCGCACACTAGGGGAGCTGCTGGCCCCCAGGATCCCGTGCTTTGCGTGTAGCACAGACCAGCCCTGTGCTCAGCTCTCAGCCTCCTGAGCATGAACAGCTCCGTGGGGCCGCGGTCACCTGCCCCGTGCTTACCCTGAGCTGCCCCCCACCTCTGCAGGACTTGGCCAATGCCTTCCAGAAGGAGGCCCGGGCCCCCGGGGAGGAGCGACTCCTTCTGAGTGCAGCCGTCCCGAACGCGAGAAGCCAGGTGGACACTGGATACGAGGTGGACAAGCTGGCTGCGTGAGTCGGAGGGGAATGACTTGGACCCTTGAGGTGGGAGGGGCCCCAGGCAGTGGGCCCCCCACCCTGCCCTCCACAGGGGTAGAGATGGAGTCCCCCTGAAGTGTCGCTTTGGGAAAGCCCCGCCCCTCGACCAGCGCATCTAGGAAGACATTGCTCGCCATGTCTGCCACCCCACAGTTCTAGAACCTTCTCTGTGGGTCTTTACCCTCTCCCTTGGGAAATCACTTTTGGTTTTTTGGTTATTACTACTACTACTAATAACACACGGAGAGGGAGAGTCTCCCACCTGCTGGTTCACTCCCCACATGCCCGCAGCAGCCTGGACTGGGTGAACACCAGGTTAACACAAGGCTGGCAGTCCCTCCCATGCAGCACAGGGGTCCAGGGTGGGCAGGGAGGGCCCCAGGTGCCGAGGACACAGAGCGGGAACAGTGCCAATGACTCAAGCTGGGAGCGCTCTGCCCGGGCTCACCCCCACCTCTGACCGCCAGGGTCCCTGCCCAGGCTTACACTGTGTGGGGGCGGGGGGAATGGAAAGAGAGCCCCCATTGCGAGCCCCTCACCCTGCTCCACGCCTCCCACAGGAACCTGGATTTCATCAACCTGATGGCCTACGACTTCCATGGCTCCTGGGAGAAGGTCACAGGGCACAACAGCCCCCTCTACAGGAGGCAGGGGGAGAGCGGCGCAGCCGCTGAGTACAACGTGGTGAGCGGCGGGGGTGACGGCCAGCGGCACACACAGCAGACCCAGCTTGGCCAGGGAGCCTTGGCCCTCAGCTGGAGGGGGGACCGAGTGCCCTTCGCTGGGCCGCTGAACCAGGCACCCGTACTCCACACCACGCCTGATCCCCCCCCCAGTGGGGAGGCACAAAGGCCCCGAGCTGAGAGCAGGTGGGGTTGCAGTCCCACAGGCACCTGCTCTCTTCTATTCGCCCAGATGTGTCACACAGCTTAGCCGTGGGCCCTGCGCCCCGCCCCCGGGAGGCTCTAGCCTGCTGGGGAGTAATCAGAGTGGACGCTGTGTTTCACACTGGGCCGAAGTGCTACAGGGGCACAGAGTCACCAGGCCCTCAGGAAAGCGAGCCGGCGTCCGGGCTCCTCCTTGGGGGAGGCTCCTCACTGTCATTCCCTCAACACATGTCACAGCCCAGGGTTACGTGGGGTCACACACATTCGCAGGAGGGACTCGCTCGGGGGTGGGGGAGGCAGCCGGGTACTGCGTCGTGCCAGACATGCGGTCTAGCCAATTACTGTTACAAAACCCGCAGAGGTGGACATTTCCACTATGTCCATTTCCCTGGCAGGAGAGCCGAGGCCCAGCAGGGTGGGTGAGGCAGGGATCTCCGTCTGCTGTGTTCACTGATGTGCCCAGGGTGTTGCCTGGCAACAGGGCCAGAATCCGTGCCCCTTGGCCACAGCACCAGCAGCTTCTCTCACTGGGGGCTAGGGTTCAAGGCAGGTTGGAAAGGAGAGAGGGGTAAAGGCCCAGAGGCTGTGCCTGAGGAGTGCATCTCTGTCTCCGGAACCCCCAGCCTCAGACAACCGGACACAGGCTGCAGGCAGGGCATGCTGACCCAGCCCCCTTCCCCACCACCAGGACGCTGCCGTGAGACTGTGGCTGCAGAAGGGGGCCCCCGCCAGCAAGCTGGTGCTTGGCATGCCCACCTACGGGCGATCCTTCACCCTGGCCTCCTCGTCGGACACCAGAGTGGGGGCCCCAGCTGTAGGGCCTGGCGCCCCCGGCCCCTTCACCAAGGATGGAGGGGTGCTGGCTTACTACGAGGTAGGAAGACCCATGGCTACCCTGGGTGCCGTGGGGGGCAGGGGCTGCCCGCGAGGGGAGGGTCTCTCTCCCCCAGTTTCTGAGTGAGGATGTCAGGCGCAGAGACTCCTGGGAGGTGAATTCCTCCAGGTCCCCGCCATCATGGATACATCGTTAAGGTGGGGACCTTAAGCTGGTTCAGGGTCCTGGGTCCCTCCATGGGGAACTCCCCACGCCCCCAGGCTTCCTCGGGCTGGGGTTTTCCTGGAAGGGAGGCCGGTGCCTCCCTCCTCCCCCGGACTGCCCTCTGTCCCTGCAGGTCTGCTCCTGGAAGGCGGCGCACAGAATCAACGAACAAAAGGTGCCTTACGTCTTCCGGGATAACCAGTGGGTGGGTTTCGATGATGTGGAAAGCTTCAAGGCCAAGGTGAGTGCCAGCCTGCTGGGCGGAGGGTGGTCCGGGCAGGCCTGGGGTCTGTCAATCACACTGAATGACAGCAGTCAGAACCCTTCAAGGCTGAGTCTCCTTCTAAATGTCCCCGTGACAGCACTCTGTGCCTTTAACACCTTCGCATCAAGAAAAGACACAGCGACCAACACATACCGAGTAGCTCTCTCTAAAGGATCTGCATTTATTAAATAAAAGCAAATCCCACGGATGCGGGGAGAAATACGAGGGCAAGGGACACGATTTTGTTCAGTCCGCTGGCAATACTAGGTGCATTTTCAAATGACAGACCACCGGTTCTGGCGGCCCGAGGCTGTAGCTCATTTGTGATCACATATCACTTACTGATCTGCACACGGCACGTCAGGTTCCCTGGCTGTGCGCGGATCCTAGAGAGGGCTCTGGCGAAAGCTTAGGCAGCGTGGATCAGCCAGAGGACACAGCCTCTGCCACACCCCAGCCTTCTGTGGCACAGCAAACGCCTATTTACACAAGTAAGGAGTAGGACACTGTAAAGTAACCCTAGCAACGTGGCACAGCAGTGACCTAAGCCAGTGGCAGCCGTGGCCCGAGGACAGGTGTGCCAGCTCCGCTGTGGCACCAGGCTCGTTCCCAGCAACACCTCCAGTGCAGGAGGCGGTGCACAGTTTCCAGCTCTGGTTTAATGGTATTTTAGGTTGATTGATTGGTTCAAAAGGCAGAGTGGCACTGTAGCACAGCAGGTTAAAGTCCCTGCCCGCAGGGCTGCCAGTCGACATGGGTGCCCCTTTGAGCCCTGGCTGCTCTACTCCCAATCCAGCTCTCTGCTGTGGACTGGGAAAGCAGCAGAAGATGGCCCAAGTGCTCAAGTCCCTGCCACCCACATGGGAGACCAGAGGAAGCTCCTGGCTCCTGGCTCCTGGCTCCTGGCTCCTAGCATTGGATCAGCTGAGCTCTGGCTATTTCAACCATTTGGGGAGTGAACCAGTGGATGGAAGACCTCTCTCTCTTTCTCTCTCTCTCTCTGTAACTCTTTCAAATAAATAAATCTTTTTTTTAAAGGGCAGAGAGACAGAGAGAAGAGAGAGAAAGATCATTCATCTGCCAGTTCATTTCCCAAATGGCTACAACAGCCAGGGCTGCACTGGGCCAAAAACAGGAGTCAGGAACTCCATCCAGGTCTCCTACATGGGTGCAGGGGCCCAGGCACTTGGGCCATCTTCTGCTGCTTTCCCAGGCACAGTAGCAGGGAGCTGGATGGGAAGTGGAGCTGCTGGGACTGGAACGAGCACTCGCAGGTGGTGGCTCCTCCAGTTTAACCTCACGGGGTCACCGTGACTGGTGCATGCACCCTTGCCTCCCCCTTGAGGGGGGAGCAGTGCCGTGCGACCCCTATCAGTCACCCACAGGACTGATGACGGCAGGTTCTGCTAGGAGGGTAGATGTGGGCTGGGGACGGGGGCAAGTGGTGCAGGGCCACTGTGGGGAGCATTTGAGGTGAGTCTGAGAGCTGGGCCTCCTGGGAGAAAGCCCAACAGGCAAAGACATGGCAGCCTGACCAGGAGTGACCACATGGTCACCCCACCCCGACCCTGCCAGGCAGGGGCCGGAGTCAGCCATGCTGGCCTCCAGCCCAGGGCTGCCCCCAAAGCTCCAGCCACTCCTGAGCCTGGGGGTGCTGGAGCCCACAGGGCCTGCCAAGGTGAGGAGGCTGGGGCCTAGCCCGGGGCCCGGCCGACCCCCTCTGCCCCTCCCCCCCAGGCCAGCTATCTCAAGCAGATGGGGCTTGGCGGGGCCATGGTCTGGACACTGGACTTGGACGACTTCCGGGGCTCCTTCTGCAACCAGGGCCCGTACCCCCTCATCCAGACGCTGCACCGGGAGCTGAGTGAGTCAGGGGGCAGGGACCAGGGGCCAGAGGTGGCCCTCGGGGTGGGGGGCACAGCGCAAGTCCCCAGTCTTTCTGAGGCAATGACCGTGGCTTCGCAAGCTGCACCCGGGAGCGGAGGAAGCTGTTGAAACGATTTTCCTTCTGCTTGGGTTGTGGCAACACTTGCCTGGGTGTGGAAACCGGGGCCCCTCCACGCCAGGTCCTAGGCCCAGGAGCAGCCCCCACCCCGCCTGCAGTGCAGACCCCAAGGCCCTCGCTGCCTGTGGGCTCCGCCTTTATCGGGGAGTGTGGCCGTGCTCTGTGGGCGTGGGGGGCGCCGCCTCCGTGTGTGGCCTGTGGGTTTGGGTTACCCTGCGGGGACTTGGTTGACTCCCTGCTGTCTTCCCAGGTCTTCCCGATGGGCCTTCCGGTCGTCCCGAGCCTGGAGTCCCTGCCCCAGGGCAGCCCTCTCAACCTGAGCGGGACCCCAGCCCTGGACCAGGTGCCTTCTGCCAGGGCAGAGCCGACGGGCTGTACCCCAACCCTCAGGACCGGGCCAGCTTCTACACCTGTGCAGGGGGCCGGCTGTTCCAGCAGAGCTGCCCGCCGGGCCTGGTGTTCAACCCGTCCTGCAAATGCTGCAACTGGAGCTGAGCCCCGAGCTGGACCTGCGATGGCTCCATGCCTGCCTCCGGCTTCCCCTGGCTGCCGTCTGCCTCCTGCAGGCCTCTCTGCTCTCAGCCTTGGCCTCAGCCTCCTGGGCTCTTTCACTTGCAAAATAAATCTTTGGTTTATTCCCCCATGTGTGGTGTCCTACATAGGCTCCCTAAGTGCCCTCTTGGCTCAGAAACAGCCCTAGGCATCCAGAAGGAGGTGGTGGGAAGGTGGTTCTGTGTGCCAGGTCTCGCCTCAATGGGCCCACCTCCCAGTGGGCGGCTTCCAGGGCACAGGTGTCAGCATCCAAGAATACCTTGGAGTTTCCCGCTGAGTGTCATTCCCCAAGTGCACACTAGATGGCAGCAGAGAAGAGCTTTTCCCACCTTCAGTGCCCTGCTTGCCCCCGAGATAGGTTACTGGAAGAACTGGGACTCAGGTTGTCGGCATTCACTTTCAGCTAACGCCTGCCTTGGCTCACTTCCAGCTCCCGTTAGCCAGATGATGCGGGAGCAGTTATCATACCCGTTTTACAGATGCTTAAACTGAAGACAGATCCTAACCTGTTCTGAGTCCAGAATGAAGGCAAAAGGGGCCCAGCTGGGCCAGAGGATTTGCACACGGCTGCTTGGAAAAGCCAGGATCAGTCTGGATATTCCTGGCCGCCGTGGGTGGCACCTTGGCCAACATAGGTGAAGAGAATCTGCACACCACCTCCAGCCTGCCCTGTGTCACCCCCAGCTGGTTTTTGTGCGGCACTGGGATGGGGACAGGTGGGCAGGAGGGAGGTGAGCGACAAGGTCCCAGCCACGCCGGCTCCATGTACCACACCGCCCTGCCCTGCCCCGCTGGTCCCTGTTCTGCTTTCACACAGGCGCCCGTCCCCTGTGGTCCCGGGGAGGGGGTACCACGTCCATGTTCACATCCACGTCCACGTCCAGCGACAGCTCCCTCACTTCTCAGAGTGGAGTCTGGGGGCAGTTTCTCCACAGGGCAGTGGCCGAGCCCACACAGGCGCCGGTGGCTTCTGGCCCACTGAGTCCTTGGCCATATGACTTGAAGCAACGAAACAAACCCCCGGCCTCCTCCTCTGTTAGAGGGGAACCAAGGGGACAGGCGGCCAGCACTCCCTGTCCCCCTCCCTCTCTGGCCTTGCTTTGCCTTGTGTGGTCTGAGTGACTTCAGAATGAGCCAATCGCCTCCTTTTGGCAAGAGGGGCCCTCCCACCAACAGCCCTCTGCCCCCTTTCATCATCCAGGCCGCCTCTTGTCCTGCCCCCTCCCAGCCCTGTCACCTGTCTCCCTCCTGCTCCTCCCTCTGCTTCTGTCCCAGCACTGCAGTGGGCTTCACCTGTCTCCCCTGGGAACCCCTTTCTGTCGCTTCTCATGTGCCCCCCAGCTCAAAGAGTGAGGTCCCCACTTGTCACAGCACTGAGAGCCCTTGTCAGTACCCGGTCTCCTATCACCTCCAGCTGCCACCGATAACCTCAGCCATGCTCGCTCCTCAGGCGGGACCCCAGACACCCACCCTCACCCAGAAAGCTCAGGCCCACCCTAGTCATTTGTGCTCAGCTGTGGCCACTGGACCCCAGGGGACCTCGGGGTCACTCAGCACACACAGAATGTCTGGCAGGATGCTTGGTGGGGTCTTCTGGGGGTGGGCAGTCTCTTGGGGGGAGTCTGACAAGGGACAGATGTACAGAGACGCTCATCTCATACGATGATATGCTGGACAAGCCACCACGTGGGTACCCACGTCCTGTGTGGTGACACATGTCCCAGCGGGTCACCGGGGGACCCCAAGCAGGCCAGGCTTTGCTTGACCACCTCTCTGCGCTGTGTCTTCCCCCTCTTCCCACCAGACTCCCAGGTCACCCCCTGTAGGAAGCATCCCCTAGGGGCCCCCAGCACCCTTGGCCACTCCCCTGTTACCCTACGTGCTGTCCACTCCGCTCTGCTGTGGCCATCTGTGTGGAGGGGGGACTGCCCCCCAAGGCCTCCAGCTCCTAAGGGCAGGGATCTTGCTTTTTTTTTTTTAGGATTTATTTATTTATTCAAAAGCTAAAGCCACATGAGCTTCTTCCAGGCCTCCCACATGGGTGCAGGGCCTCAAGCACTTGGGTTAACTTCCACTGCTTTCCCAGGTGCATTAGCAGGGAGCTGGATTGGAAGCAGAGCATCCGAGACTTGAACCTGCACCCATACGGGATGTCGGCGTCACAGGCAGCGGCTTACCCGGCTGTGCCACAGCGCCGGCCCCCGGGCCTTGCCGTAATGGGCTCTTTCCTTCCCTGACCACGTCTGAGAAGCAATAAACTCTGGAGCTTAGCAGCTCTGATGTTTTTCTTGCTTTATTCTCAGGAGCAGAAGTCGGTTCTGCACCGGGTTGGAGGCTTTCCAGGCTGAAGCCCCGAAGCTGGCTGGCCTCTTCCACTGAGTTCAAATCACACACATTTGGTTTCTCTCCTCTCCACCGCCGTTCTTGCAGACCACAGAGGCGTGTGGGTTAGGCTTGCCCCGTGCCAGGCCAGCCCTGAAGGGCACAGACACTCACCACTGGGGTCAGGGCGGGGCTTGGGGTCCACCCGCACCTCCGTCACCCTCTCCCGCAGCTCCCTTCCTGCCACAGCTCTCGCCCCCTGTAATGCCGGATTCCCGGTTTACCTGAGCATGCACGGTTACTAACGTTAAAACAAGAAGCCGGCCGGCGCCGCGGCTCACTAGGCTAATCCTCCGCCTTGCGGCGCCGGCACACCGCGTTCTAGTCCCGGTCAGGGCGCCAGATTCTGTCCCGGTTGCCCCTCTTCCAGGCCAGCTCTCTGCTGTGGCCAGGGAGTGCAGTGGAGGATGGCCCAAGTGCTTGGGCCCTGCACCCCATGGGAGACCAGGAGAAGTACCTGTCTCCTGCCATCGGATCAGCGTGGTGCGCCGGCCGCGGCGGCCATTGGAGGGTGAACCAACGGCAAAGGAAGACCTTTCTCTCGGTCTCTCTCTCTCACTGTCCACTCTGCCTGTCAAAAAAATAAAATAAAATAAAAAAAACAAGAAGCCTTTCCTGAGCGTTTACCACGTGCCAGGAGCTATGCCGGGGCCCGAGTGGGGTGCAGAGGTGACTGGGGCCCCCCAGCACCCCTGTGGGCGGGAGCGCCCAGGGTGGGGGCAGCAGGCTGGAGCAGAGCTGGGAGGAGGTTTACCACTGTGCTGCTGGGAGCTGCGGTCTCCGGGGATCACCACAAGAGGACGAGTCTGGCTTTGCTACTACCGGGTTTTTAAATTCTCTGTGTACAAGGCACTCCTTGTCTCTACCATTGCCCCAGTCGTAGAGAAACGAGGTCCCGGCATCTTCAGAAACCTGCTGGGGGCTTCTGCGGCCCACAGCCCTCTGACTGGGTCCCTGGTGCTTTCTTGCAGTTTTACCACCGCGTAGGCGTTTGTGTCGTTTACCTTGACTTCCCATGCACATTAGCAGGGAGCTGGATTGGAAGCAGAAGTGGAGCATCCGGGACACAAACCTGCACCCACATGGGATGCCGGCACGGGGAGCGGTGGCTTCACCCGCTGCACCACGATGCCGGCTGGGTGCGTGTGTGTTGAAGCTGACCAAGGGAAGGCAACGTGTCTTCCCAAAGAGGCTGTGAAAGGCCCCCCACCCCCCGCCGCCGCCGAATTCTCACCACCCCCCCCCCCCCCCGCGCCTCACCACTCTCATCCTGCTTCACTCCTGAGGCGTAGAAGATGCTGGTTTGCTATCTAAACTCACACCTCCCTAGCTCCCCCTTGGCTTCAGCGTCTTCTCCACGCCTGCAAGCCGCGTGACTAGTCCGCTGTGTCTCTTGCCATTTTTCTGTCGGGTCGTTTGCCTCTTTCTGGTTCAAATGCGGCTGTCTTTCAATGCAGCCAAATGTAGCAGTCCTACGCTTTATGGTTCCTATTCTCCCTCTCATGTGAGATCAAAAGATATTTTTCTATATAATTCTCTGAAAGCCTGGCAGGTTTTGCCTTTTTTTTCCTTTTCATCTTTAACCCTTCTGACATTGACACCTGAGTGTGCTGGGAGTTAGGATCCAATTCCATTTTACTTCTCACTGTGGCGAGCTAGTGCTATTTATTGAAGAATCTACGCTTTTCATGTGAACCTCTGAGACCGTCTGAAAAAAACAGATTTCTGCAGACCGTGGGTATCTTTCTATTCCTGTGCTCTGTTTTTCCTTCTTCTACTCCAGGAATCCACTGCCTTCATGACCAAAGCTGTGTAAGAAGTCTTGATACCTCGTAGGGCAAGTCCTTCTGAACCCTTGCTTTTCCATGGACAGGTTAGAATTTTATTGCCAAATTCCTTTCAGATTTTGATTAGAGTTCCATTAAATCTGCAGGTCAGTTTGGGGTAGAATTGGCATCTTTATAATACTGAGTCTCCCTCTCTAAAACATGGGATAGCTCTGCTTAGCTGTCTTCTTACATGTATTTTTTAAAAAGATTTATTTTATTTATTTGAGAGACAGAGTTGCAGAGAGAGAGAGAATCTTTCATCCACTGGGTCACTCTCCAAATGGCCACAGCAGTTGGAGCTAGGCTGATCTGAAGCCAGAAGCCAGGAGCCGGGAGCCTCTCCCGGGTCTTCCATGAGGATGCAGGGGCCCAAGTACTTGGCCCATCCTCTGCTGCTCTCCCAGGCACATTGGCAGGGAGCTGGATCAGAAGTGAAGCAGCCTGGACTCAAACCAGCGCCCATGTGGGATGCCAGCACTGCAGGCCAGGGCTTTAACCCACTGCACCACAGCACCGGGGGCTTAAATGTATTTTAATACAATTTTATAATTTTCTTCTTAAAGATCTAACATTTCTTTTATTAAACATATTTCTAGATATTTTAGTTTTGATTGCTCCTGTAAGTTGCACCCTTTGTAAAAGTCGCATTCTCTTCCTGACTGTGGCTGGTGTGTGGGTGGTCCTGCTCTCCGTATGTGGGTGTTGTGCACAGCACGGGAGCCCACGTACCGGTGGAGATGCTTACCCAGCCAGTGCTCCGTGGATCTGGGGCACCAGCGTCTGCTCGTCCATACATGGGCTGGGAGGCTCCCTCTTCCCATTCCTGAAAGAGTTGTGTCCAGAGGATGTCTCTGTTCCTTGAACATTTGGTCGCAGCCACCAGGAAGGCCGGCTTGGCCCCGGGCTGTGTTTGAGGGTGATTTGTAGCTGCTGATGCAGGGTCTGGTAGCCACAGGACCACGGAGTCTTCTTTCTCCTTAAGTAGGCCGAGCCAAAACTCTGCGTCATCCCCGCCCTCCTCCCCTGCTGGCTCTGAGCGTGCCAGGAGGCAGCGGTACAGCGAGCTCTGGGTCTGTGCAGAACTCAGCATCTCTGTGTCCCACATTAAGAGTCCCTGTTTGAGAGGAAACCAGGGAGGTGGCTGCCATCTCCTCCTTCCATCTGTCGCTTCCCAAGCAGTCTGAGAGGGTGGGGTCAGACCCCATAGAGCCGGCTGGGGCGGACCCCCACTGCTGTAGGTGCAGGGCCCATGAATAGACGCCGGGAAACCCTGACCCTACAGAGCCACCACCCTCACCTCCTCCCAGAGGAATCCACAGACGCCCAAAGGGGTCCCTGGGGGACCCGAGCCCAGGAAACCAGCTCCCTCCACTCCTCCCTCCCTCTTCCTCTGCCCTGCCCTGCACCTGCACTGCAGGCGATGACGGCCTCAGAGTGACTGTCCCCTGGCTGTCACGTGGGACAGCAACAGGGCCCTTGGCTCCAGGGCCCCAGGTTGCTGGGTCTGGAGGGAACAGGAGGGGCCCGGGCTGCAGCAGCAGGGGCCGTCCGGAACGGCGACGGCGAGGAGGCAATGCACGCCCGAGGCACCTACCCCACCAGCAGAGGATGCGGCTACAGGTGCCCGGGGCCCCCTCCTCCTGGCCCTGCCCCCACCTGGTGTGGGGTTGAGGGGCATTCCTGATTGACAAGTGCTCTTTGTGCTCAGTCCACTCCCCTTTCCTGGCAGTGATGCCCATTTCCTGGCAGCCGGAACCCGAGCCAAGAGAGAATGGCCAGTCCCCTTTGACCAGATACGCTGCCGACGGCCCACTGGGCCTCACCTTGTTTTGCTCAGGGTGGGGGCGAGGAAGGGGCACACAAACGCTCCTGTCACTCCTCTGTGCCCCCCACACACACATGGCAGAGGACATCGTGGGAGCTTAGGATGGCCCTAGCCCCACCCACTCCCACGTCCAGGGCGCTCGCGCCGTTCCCAGCTGTCTCCCAGGCCAATAATAAATCAAATCCAATCAAAGGCTTTGCAGGACCCCTCCCAGTTCTCCCTGCTCAGCTCCTCATTCCTTGGAGGCCACACTCCAAGAATGGACACTAAAGGGGGCCGCCAGAGAGGGAGAATCTGGGACCAGGGAGATGCCTGCCACGCGGCTTGCCGTGGCCTCCCTGCAGCAGAGCCGCTGGGAGCTGAGGAGCCGGACCCCAGCCCAGGGGGGCCTTGTTTCCCCTGAGCTCTTCCTGTGTCTCACACAGAGCTCCTGTGGCCTTTTTTGGCGTCTGTGGGGGAGTCTCCACCCATCCATGTTTAAAGTGGCTCTCGGTACACCTGCTGCACCCACGGCACCCTCACTCCCCCACCTCACGTGGTGGGGACCCGGCCCTGTAACATGAGTGACACAAGGCTCCGCACTCACCATCTGGGATCCTGAAGGTCAAGGGTACAGAAAGCACGTCACCTGCCACCTTCCTCCCCCGCCCCATCCCCCAGACCCAAAGGCGACCCAGGGTACAGGAGAGGTCACTAGGCCTTTACCCCTGCCTGCCTGGTGGCCATGGGCCAGCTACTCTCATCCCAAGACCTCAGGGTCCCCTGTGCAGGGGACCCTGGCCTGGCCAGCCACCGCCAACCTCTGGGAGCCCCTTTGCAGAGAAGGAACCAGGGAAGGCCAAATCCTGAGCTTGCTGTCACGTGTCCCCACGCTGCCAGCCAGAGGCCCCTTTTGATTGATTGTGGGGCTGCTCTAAGGCTCTCTCCTCCAGTAGACCCCACCCAGGGATGCAAGCATGTGCACACGCACACATGTGCACACATGGACACACATGTACACACATATGTGTGTGCACACAGATGCGTACATACACACATGCACACATGCACATGCATTTACAGTACACACGTGTACAGGCATGCACTCACAGTACACACATGCACACACGTGCACACTTATGTATATGCACATGTGCACACACACATTCAGATGCACACACACACATACACACGGACACACACATACACAGGGGCCTTGACCTTTCTTGGCCCAACACAGGAGCCTGCGACAGTGTGGGGCAGCGAGGTGCCAGACGTCGCCCTTCTCAGCACGGTCATCTCTACGGATCGCTCAGGCCGGTCGCTGCACCGGCTGACCCCAGAGCCCTTTCTTGTCCTCCTGAACACCTTGCGCCACCTTGGCAGTGACACCACAAAGCCAAAGCCTGCCGGCGGCACAACCTGACGCCGGGCTGTGCCCCACAGCCTCCCTGGCGTGGCTCGGAGGTCATGGCCTTGGCAAGAGGCCGGGCCTCCCCTGCTCACCCCCAGCACAGCGGGGCCCCAAACGCCTGGAGACAGCCTCTTCCTAATCCCTTAATCCAGTGGTGGGAGCCATCTTCTATTAAGGGACGGTGACTTCAGTGGAAAAACCAAATCATGCGAGTCACATCATTGTGCAAAATCGCTTCATTTACGTGCGGACGCTGCTGCGGGCTCTTTAATCAAGAGAGTGGCAGAAACCGTTCCGACGCCTGACCGTGAACGCAAGGCTCAGCGACTCAGAATAAGCGTGATCGATTCAGTCTTTAGAGACCGTCTAACAAGTCTGGGGCAGCTGGGGAGCTGTGGCTTGAAAGATGGTGAAGGAAAGACAGGGCGAGGAATGGTGGGGAGAGAGAGAGAGAGAGAGAGAGAGAGAGAGAGAGAGGAAAGGGGGGTCAGTGGGAGGAAGAGGAGGAAGCGGAGAGCGCAGATTTTCGGGTGCCTGCGCTGGTCACAGAGCTGCCTCTTCCCGTTACAGCCTTCAATCTTCCCAAGAACTCTCAAAGTTAGGTGTTTTGCAGACAAGGAAAGTCAGACTTGGAAAGTTGTCCAAGGGGGTCGATGCTGTGGCGTAGTCCGTTAAGTCTCTGCCTGCAGCACCGGCATCCCATATGGGCGCTGGTTCAAGTCCCAGCTGCTCCACTTCTGATCCAGCTCCCTGCTGATGGCCTGGGAAAGCAGTGGAAGATGGCCCAAGTGCTTGGGCCCTGCCACTCACATGGGAGACTCAGAAGAAGATCCTGGCTTCAGCCTGGCTCCGCCCCGAGTAGTTAGAGTCATTTAGGGAGTGAACCAGCAGATGGAAGACCTCTCTTTCTGTCTCTACCTCTCTCTGTAACTCTTTCAAATAAATAAAATCTTTAAAAAAAAAAAAGAAAAAAGAAAAGAAAAGGAAAGGAAAGGAAAGAAAAGAAAAGAAAAGAAAGCTGCCCGAAGTCCCATCTTCGGGGAGCGTCTCCTCGCACTGCCCCCCTCGTTGGCTCCCTGTCCGGCTGGGGATCGTCTGCGTCCATTGCCCGGTTCACCTTAGCCTCCTTCCTTCCTCCCCTTCCCAGCTCGCCCTGTCTTCTCCCAGCCTCCCCAGGTCTCCACGCGACGGCCGGGGGCTCGCTCTGCGGCAGGTTCCTGTGTGGACGACCGGGCCCCGTGGCTCCTCCTTCAGGTCTGCCCTGGAGCGCGGCTCCCAGCCCTCCCCAGTCACTCCCCCCCACACTCTGACTTATTTTTATCACGGTGCTTGCCAGGACATGATGTTTTCCGTGTTGATTCTCTATCCCCAAGGCCGGGAGAGTCCCCATGGGAGCAGGATTCACCGGTCTTGTTTATTGCTACGTCTGCAGCACCAACACCACTTCTGCACGTAGTACCTGCTAAAAAGAGGCTTTTGAGGGGCCGGTGCTGTGGTGCAGTGGGTTACAGCCCTGGCCTGCAGTGCCAGCATCCTGTAATGGGCGCTGGTTCGAGTCCTGGCTGCTCCACTTCCAATCCAGCTCTCTGCTATGGCCTGGGAAAGCAGTAGAGGATGGCCCAAGTCCTTGGGCCCCTGCACCCATGTGGGAGCCCCAGAAGAAGCTCCTGGCTCCTGGCTTGGGATCAGCTCCGCTCCAGCCGTTTCAGTCAACTGGGGAGTGAACCAGTGGATGGAAGACCTCTCTCTCTCTGGCTCTACCTCTCTCTATAGCTATTTCAAATAAATAAAATAAATCTTAAAAAAAAAAAAAGAAGCTTGTAAATGAACAAGTGAATGAATGCTCTCTACCCCTTTTAGTCGGGAGCGCATTTTCATGGAGAACCAATAAACCCAGCCGGGGGAGATGGCACTGGCTCAGCAGCTAAGATGCCACTTATGGCGCCGGCATCTCATATCGGAACACCCACGCCGCAGGCCTGGCTCTGCTCCCAGTCCCAGCTACCGACTGATGCACACCCTGGGAAGCCACAGGCAATGGCCCAAGGACTTGGCTCCCTGCCACCCACATGGGAGACTCTGCGTCTTGGCTGTGGTGGGCCTTTGAAGAGTGAACCGGAGGATGGGAAATGTCTTCCTGTGTCTCTGTCTGTCTGTCTCTGTCTCTCTCTCTGCCTTTCAAGGAAATTAGACAAATAAATCATCGTTTAAGAATCAAGCACTAGGCTGCACTTCCCACACCAGCTCACGTTCCCCCGATGCACCCGTCACCCACACTGGTCCATTGCACAACGCTCGGCTGTGCCGGTGGGAGGAGGCGACCAAAATTTGGCTTCAGACTTGAAGCTTCATCTCCTGGAGTTCTAGGGTCTGGGGGTGGGGGGTTGCATGCCCCCAGAATGATGCAGTGCGGGATGAAATAGCAATAAACAGCGAACAGCGACAGGCGAAACGTGTTCAGAGGACGGAGACACCCTCCCTGGCTGGGTGTCGAGAGAATGCTGGATGTTCAGGGCGTCAGCCCAGACACAGGGTGTTGATCGAGGGTTCGGACCTGGCCACCGCCTTGGGCAGTGCCCTGTGAATGAGACACAGGGCCTCGACCTCAGCTTAGGGCCAGGCTGTCCAGGCTGGACCAGGCCCAGGGGAGGAGGGAGGCTGGGGCCAGGTTGTGCAGGTTCTTTGAGCACAGGCACAGGAGACAGCCACGTGGGCACCATGGCCAGGGCTGCAAAGCCGGGGAGCCCCGCGCTGCCCTTGGTGTGGGAGTGGGGCTCGGCTGTGGGCTAGAGGGGGTTAACCTTGCTGTTCTCTGAGGAGCTCATGGGGTCAGAGGCCTCCATGTGCTTCAAGTCCTGTGAAATATAAGCTGATCAACATGCGTGATTTCTCAACGGCAGGAAATGAAGCAACTGTCTGAGACAACACCCCGCCTCGCCTCCATGGAGGGCAGGGCTCCAGGCCGCGGTCTCTCAATCCTGGCTTTAGAAATCAGTTCTCCTGCTATGGAGCCGGCCTGGGGGGAAGGGCCGGAGGCCTGGGGCCTGCGGGAAATGGTGTGGGGGGCAGGGGTTCTGGGGGGGAGGAGATGGGGCTGTATGGGAAACCTGCAGGCTGACTCAGGAGTGCGGGGGCGGGGGAGAGGATCACGGGGTCATCGGAGATCTGGAGCCAGGACTTCAGGTCCAGAACAGCCCCCGGCGTCTGCTCTGTTTCTCTCTTTCCCTCGGAGGCCCCCAGCTTCCAGGACGTGGGCCTGCAGACAATTCTAGTTCCTTGTCCTGGGGCCATCCCTGTAACTACTTTGTCACACCTGCTACAATGATTGGCTCCTACCGCTGTCTCCTGCATCTGCTGTGGTCCTCAAGGACAAAGGCCGCACTGCCCTGCGGATTCCAGTCCCTGGGCAGGTGCAGCTGGGCCCGCGGGCTCTGCAGTGTTAGGCTGACTGGAGCAGCTGCAGGCTCCCCATCCGCACCTGGTCGGTGGGTGCTGCAGTGTTGCGCACAGCCCCCTGCCCGTGTCTCCTGTGGGACTTCATCTATTCCCCCGGCTTTAGGTAGCATCTTCCTGCTAATGACCCCTGCATTTTCCTATCTCCAGCCCAGAGAGCAGCTGTGCGTTCCAGATACACAGGTGTGCTGGCCCGATTTATTTCAAGGACAGAGCGATGGAGACAGAGAGAGACATCTTCCATCTGCTGATTCACTCTGCAAGAGCCAGGGCTGGACCAGGCAGAAGCCAGGAGCCAGGAACTCCAGCCAGGTCTCCATATGGACAGCAGGGACCTGAGTACTCGGGCCATCATCCGCTGCCTCCCAGGCCATTGGCAGGAAGCTGGATGGGAGAAGGGGGTGGGATCCCATCCCAGGCACTGCAGACGGCTGTGGGTACCCAAGCAGTTGGACCACAACGCCTGTCCCCACTTGCCCTGCTCTGGGTCTGCTCTCTGCAGAGTGGTGAGGGGGACTTCTCAGGACGTGCGCCCCTCCGAGCCCCTGCAGAAGCACACACGGGTTTCTAGCTGCGTGTAGAACAAGACCCCCGCACATGCCCAGACCCTGCCTCTCCCCCCAGCTCAGTCCTCTCTGGCCACTCTGGCCTGTGTGCCTGCTTGCTTCTCTCTTTGAAAGAGACCTCAAGCTCCTTCTCACCTCTGGGATCTGCACGTGGGGTTCCCTGCTAGGCCATCTCTCCCCTTCCTGGGGCTGATCCCGGGGGCCCCAAGGTCAGCTCTCAGAGAGGCCCCCGGCTATCCCAGCTGCAGCAGGGCCTTCTGCCCCACTCCCCCACCACTCAGCAGAGCCAGGACGGGCCACCCGCCACGGGCTCCACATAGGAGAGGATGGGTGGGGGAGGCCTCCCCGCCGGCCGGCTCCCGGGAACTCTGCTCTTCCCGCACCTAAGTGTCCAGGGATTCACCCAGCACCCGCCTCGCTCCTTCGGCTTCTCAGAACTGCCCACACCAGCACCACCTGGCGGAGTTCCTCTCTCCTGTAAAACCGGCCACAGAGCTGGACACACTCTCCGGCTATGGGGCCCTCGCTGTCCTGTCCCGCATCTCGGTTTAGACTGGAGTCAGTGCAGGGGACAATGGGCAGGATGGAAAATCCACCCCCCAGGAGGGGACGCCTGGGTCCTCACCGGCGTGGGCCTCGGTCTATAGTTAGCTCCTGACTTCCCTCCTTGGCTGGCCTGCTCCCGTTATCTGGGACAGTGCTGATCTCAACTCGGGTCTATTGTCCAACAGCGTCTCTGCATTTCCACCCACCCTGCTGGCTCCGTCCCCTTCTTCTCGCTCCCCCTTCTCCCCAGGAGGCCACCTGTCTCAGCCCCCGCGCTCCCTGTTGAAGGAGCTGGGTCTGGTGGGGCGACCCTGGGCACCCCGCTCCCCCTCCGTCAGGTGGGAACGAGGCCAACAGCTGTGCGCCGGGACGGGCGTGATGCGTGAGGAGCACTTGGCAGCCCGCAGGTGGGTCCGTGGGGTGAAGCACTTCTTCAGCCAGAAGACTCCTGGGCTCCGGTGGTAACGCAATGCTGTCACCGAGCAGTGAGCGCATGCAATCGATAGGGCTGTAGTGTGACTGCGCTGCTCTCGCTCCGCAGGGGCCCGCAAGGTGAGCCAGGGCACGCCTGCAGGGTGGGGCGCTCCCGCACCAGCACCGCGAGGAAGAGGTGCCCAGCTCCAGTCACTGGGAAAAGGTCAGAGCTTGATGAATAACCAGAGCGCAGGGGCCTGGCCGCAGGCAGCTGGGAGCCGGCCTTTGCCTCTTGGGCTCTGATGCGGAAGCAGAGGGCATCTTGGCCGTGTGCGCTTGTCCCACGTCAGCCTGAGCACCCACTCTGGTCCTATTCCAACACCTTGGCTCAGGCTGTGCTTTGCAGAGGGAGGGCTGGGCCACCTCCAGGACCTGACGCTCAAGGGACGAGTGTGTCCCCAAGGCTGCCTCGTGACCGTCTCTCGGGGGAAGGTGTGTCTTGGTGAATCTGGAGGTCAGAGTGGGGATCAGGAGCTCCACGTGGGAATTCTTCCAGGGCCGGCCTGGGCAGTCCCGCCCTGGGGTTTGCTCTCGTTAGGGGAGCTGGCACCGCTTAGCAGGAGGAAAATGGCTGTGGGGTGAGTGCTCACGGTCTGTGCCCCCAGCTCTGCCCTGGGCCATGCGAGGGGGTGGGGAGGGAGGGCAGGCTCAAGGCCACGCTCTGCTGTCAGCCACCTGCTCTCTGCTTCCCTGATGTCCATGGAGAAGACAGTCTCTGCTCATTTCCCAGATGGCCGCAATGGCCGGAGCTGCGCCAATCTCAAGCCAGGAGCCTGGAGCTTCTTCCGGGTCTCCCACATGGGTACAGCAGAAGATGGGCCATCTTCTACTGTTTTCCCAGGCCATAGCAGAGGGCTAGATCAGAAGTGGAGCAGCCGGCGCCGCGGCTCACTAGGCTAATCCTCCACCTTGCGGCGCCGGCACCCCGGGATCTAGTCCCGGTCGGGGCACCAGATTCTGTCCTGGTTGCCCCTCTTCCAGTCCAGCTCTCTGCTGTGGCCAGGGAGTGCAGTGGAGGATGGCCCAAGTGCTTGGGCCCTGCACCCCATGGGAGACCAGGAGAAGCACCTGGCTCCTGGCTTCGGATCAGCGTGGTGCGCCGGCTGCAGCAGCCATTTGGGGCGGTGAACCAACGGCAAAGGAAGACCTTTCTCTCTGTCTCTCTCACTGTCCACTCCACCTGTCAAAAAAATAAAAAATAAAATAAAATAAATAAAAAGAAGTGGAGCAGCTGGGACTCAAACAAGCGCCCCAGGCGGAGGCTCAGCCTGCTACACCACATGTTGGTGCCTTAACCGCTTTCTTGACAGCTACGCCAAAGGCCCACGCCTGGATAATTTATGAAGAGTAACAGTCTATTCAGCTCACGGTTCTGGAACCTGAGAGGTGCAGAGTCAGGTGCATCTGGCGAGACCCTTACGGCTGGTGACACCCCTGGTGTGGCACGGGGTCACGTGGTGCGAGAGCGCACGCTCACTGACTTGAGGCTGTTCTTATAAAGCCTCTAAGGCCATCGGGGGCAGTGCCCCCCACCCTGGCCTCCCAAAGGCTCCACCCCAAACCCTGGTAACACACCAAAGATGAAAGGAAACAGATCGGCTTCTCTCTAACTTCTCTAGATAATTAAATGACTCAAAAGTGACATCTTCGGAAATGTTAACCTCAGGTTGCAAAGAGGCAGCATGTCGCTATCGTAAGGGACAGGGACGTTTAAAGGGAGATTGCTCCGCCCAACTCAGAGGGAAAATCTCCAGATGCTCGGATTTTCAAACAAAAATGCTTCCCCCCAGACCCAGTGGTGCTTAAATTAGGTCTTAACTGATGGCCTTTATGTTTCTTTTCTAATTTACTTATTTGTTTGAAAGGCAGAGTGACAGCGACAGCGGGAGAGGGAGAGAGGTCTTCCATCCGCTGGTTCACTCCCCAAATGGCCAGAGCAGCCAGGGCTGGGTCAGCCTGAAGCCAGGAGCCAGGAGCTCCATCCGGGTCTCCCACCTGGGTGGCAGGGCCCAAGTCCTTGGGCCACCTTCTGCGGCGTTCCCAGCTGCATTATCAGGGAGCAGAGTGCCCAGGACCCGGATGCTCCGGTGATGGACGCCAGCGTCACAAGGGCAGCTTGGCTCCCTGCGCAATGACGCGGGTCCCTGCCTGGCCTGCCGGATGCCACAGAGCTTGTTTCAACCTCAGACTCAGCTTCTTCCCAGTTGCTCCTTAACTCAGGAGGTGAGGACATTGCCTAATCAATACAAAAAAAATTTTTTTTGAGCAAACAAATTGATATAGTTTACCAACTTCTGGAAGAAGTTTGTATCCCAGATTACCAAATGTTTTCAAATCCAATAGAATGAGCTCCTGCTCCGAATGTCTTCCTTCTGAATGCAGTATTGTCCTGTAAGTCATTGCAAACATGTGGAAAATTCAGAGTACTGAAACATTTGTCCACGTTCTGCTTCAAAAAAAAAAAAAAAAAAGCTGTTTTATTTATTTGAAAGTCAGAGTTACAGACAGAGAGGGAGAAACAGAAGTAGAGAGATAGAGCGAAATCGTCCAGCCTCTGGTTCACTCCCTAGATGGCCACAAGGGCCAGGGCTGGGCCACGCTGAAGCCAGGAGCCAAGAGCTTCTTCCGGGTCTCCCACGTGGGTGCAGGGGCCCAGCACTTGGGCCATTTTCCACTGCTTTCCCAGGCACATCAGGAGGGAGCTGGTTGGGAAGTGGAGCAGCCAGGACCCGAACCGGCGCCCATATGGGCTGCCGGCACTGCAGGTGGCGGCTTTACCCACTAGGCCACAACGCCGGCCCATTTGTCCACTTTCATGATTCAAATCTGTTGACATGGAATTTTTTTGCTAAAACTGTAATTTGGATAAAAAAAGAAAAGCCTCTGATTGAGAGTTTAATTAATGATTTGGTTACCAGGTTACAAAAGAAGAGGCAATACGTGACTGTTGAACAAGTTTAAGGTTTTCATAACTAATACATAATTCTATGAGAAAAAAATTACATAACATTCTAATCAAGATGATTATTTGGAAAAATTAAACTGGTTTCATAATTTTGTTTTAAAAACAGCATTATGCTTTTTCCTTGATTTTACGACCATTTTAAAAATAATGTGAGCACGACGTTCTAATTTATGCAAGGCGGCTTTATTTTCTATGGAAAGCTCAATTATTTTGAATTGCCTAATTTCCTCTACTGTTTTTGCTTGTCAGATAAACAAACACTAATTTGTTTGAGAGTGTGAAATCATAAGATATATGAATGATAATAACTGATGTTTTCATAAAAATTATTTTTATGATGCTAAAAATCACACAGACTTAATGTGCCAACTTGAAGTGTAATTGCCAAATCTTTAGTCAACTTTAAGACCTTAAGCTAACATTAATTTGAGTGAATAATAAATAATCTTTGAATACTTGAACTACATGATTTTAAAGTGCCCCTGCTGCGGGCTGGTGTTTGGAGTGTTGATTACACGGCCGCCCCGGGGTGCCCACATCCCATGCTGGGCTGCCAGCTCCATGTTCAGGCTTCCAGTCCAGCTTCCTACTAACGCGCGCCCTGGGAGGCAGCGGTGATGGCCCCAGCCTGGGCCCCTGCCACCCACGTGGGAGACCAGGATTGAGTTCCTGGCTCCTGGCTTTGGCCTGGCCTGGCACTGGCTGTTGTAGGCGACTGGGGGGTAAACCACAGGTTGAGAGTTGCCTGTCTGTGTAGCTCTCTCTCTGTCGAATAAAATGAAAAATAAATAAGTAAGATAACTTACATGAACATTTATAATGCCCCGTTGCTGTTTAACGCAGGACAGCATAGCCGCTGGGCGCAGGTTGAAGGGCTTGTAGTCTCCTGTGGGTTTTGTTCAAGCATGGCTGAAGGTTTTAAAGAATGACGCAAAGTGTCCATGACAATGGAGAAACACATATGCTAGATAAGTGATGTTTTGTTGTGGGGAAGGAAAGAGTAAATTTACCTTAAATTAAAAACATTTCTTGGTATGCCAAAACCTAAAAGAAGGTATTGCAAGCAAAAGACAAACTTGGAGCCAGCTTTGTATACAGCGGGTTAAGCTACCACCTGCAACGCTTGCACCCCACGTAGGCATTGGTTTGAGTCCTGGCTGCTCCACTTCCAATCCAGCTCCCTGCTAACGAGCCTGGGAGAGTGGCGGAGGATGGACCAAGGACTTGTGTCCCTGCACCCATGTAGGAGACCTGGAAGAAGCTCCTGGCTTCAGCTGGGCTCAGCCCTGGCCACTGTGGCCATTAGGGGAGTAACTCAGCAGATGAGGATCGATCTTTCTCTCTCTCTCCTTCTCTCTCTATTTCTGCCTTTCAAATAAATAAAAACAAATCGTTTTAAAAAGAAGACAAACTTGAAGTGTGTGCTGTAAGTTTAGATGGTCTGAGAAGAAATAAAGGCTATTTTCGTGGGTTTAAAATAGCTGCAAATAATGAGTCTGAAAGGAGAATGACATGTGTTAAATTGTTTTAATAAAGTCGGCTCGATATAAACGAATTTTTCATTAGGACTGTAATCTCTACTGCGAATCGCTGTGCTGGTGATCTATGCAGAGTCAAACTAGGATTCTGCTTACAGAACCGGGTTAACTCTTCCCAGACAGGAATCCCTTTGCATCATCAGCACATCCTGTTAATTTTCTAGGCTTTTGGAATATTTTTACACCTTACCAAGAATGTCCATGTTGGGAATAATTATCGTTACTTACTGCTGTGAGCTTTTTAAAATATTGTTTACAACTGTTTCTTGCCTTCAGATAGCTGTATCCTCTCGCACCTCAAATTTTACCTTCTCCAAAATCACACTCCGTATTCAGAAAGGTAGGACTTTAAGATGCCTTTCAGGGCCGGCGCCGCGGCTCACTAGGCTAATCCTCTGCCTGTGGCACCGGCACACCAGGTTCTGGTCCTGGTTGGGGCGCCGGGTTCTGTCCTGGTTGCTCCTCTTCCAGGCCAGCTCTCTGCTGTGGCCAGGGAGTGCAGTGGAGGATGGCCCAAGTGCTTGGGCCCTGCACCCCATGGGAGACCAGGAGAAGCACCTGGCTCATGGCTTCAGATCAGCGCGGTGCGCCAGTCGCAGCGGCCACTGGGGAGTGAACCAACGGCAAAGGAAGACCTTTCTCTCTGTCTCTCTCTCTTACTGTCCACTCTGCCAGTCAAAAATAAAATAAAATAAAAAGATGTCTTTCATAAAAACATATGGATTTTTTAAAAAAAGATTTATTTATTTATTTGAAAGTCAGAGTTATACAAAGAAAGAGAGGCAGAGAGAGAGAGGTCTTCCATCCACTGGTTCACTCCCCAGATGGCTGCAATGGCCAGAGCTGGGCTGATCTGAAGCCAGGAGACAGAAGCTTCTTCTGAGTCTCCCACACAGGTGCAGGGCCCAATCACTTGGGCCATCCTCCACTGCTTTCCCAGGCCATAGCAGAGAGCTGGATTGGAAGTGGAGCAGCTGGGACTCCAACCAGTGGCCGTATGGGATGCTGGCACTGCAGGAGGTGGCTTTACCCACTACGCCATAGCACCGGCCCAAAAAAGTATGGATTTTTTAAAAATGTTATGACCATGGGTAATACAAAGATTTATTCCTCTACTTTATAAAGGGGAAATAATAAAAAAATTTCAATTTGACCTTATCCAAATAATTGACTAGCTCAATTGTAAGAGCCATCCTATTTATTCTTATTTACAATGAAGAAATCTTCAGCTTTGCTAGGTTAAGCGCTTAGAAGTAAGGCACATTAACTGGAACATTCCAAGGATTCCAGGTCACTTCTGAAAGATACCTTCTCGTACGCGTGTATAGAGTTGATGTGGAGATCGACAGCGCGTTTGTTTATTTTAGACTTGTCTCCGTGTTTGTGGTGCGTCTCCGCTGGTTACAATCTTCTGCTTGTGCCAGAACGCGGGCCCAGGGGTCTGCTGGTGCCTCACTCTCCCAGCGCACTGCCCCTGCACCGCGGTGAAAGCCCCCCTCTCCCCGTCCCAGCCGTGAACCTGACCTCTTCACCTTAGCAGACACAGAGGCTAGGTCTCTTTCCTTACAGCTACAAAGGCCCTGCTCCAACTCAAGATTCGGCGCTCACCCGCCGGAGGAGGCGGCAGAGGGATGACAGGAAAGGCCGGAGCTCACGGCTTGACCTGGCAGACTGGACCGAGCGACGCAGACACGGTCTCAGGAGTGGCTTTGGTCCAGGTTCTAGAACAACGCTCAGTAAACTGGCTGTCGGGCAACTGCAGCTCGCTGTCGTGCTTGTCGGGTGGAGTGTTACTGGGGCTCGGTGGGGCTCGCCGGGTGACTACCGTGCGTGGCTGCTTTCCTGCTGTAAGGGCCAAGTTCAGCCAGAGGCTGATCAAAAGCACACACCTGTGAAGAAGAGACTGCGACCCCACGATCAGGGAGCACAAAGAGGAACACATTGTGGTTCATGCCTTGTTCTCATTAACACAAGAGATGGCTTTTCTTTTTATTTCTCATCCTCAGTTTAACAGATTACACCTATACAAACTGGGATAAACTTTTTAAAAATTTTAATGAGATATTTAATAGAACCCAATATATCCACTTGAACATGTAATCAATCTAAAAAAATTAATAACAGGAGGGTATTTGGTATAGTGGTTGAAACACCACTTGGGACACCCACACCCCTCTCACAGCGCCTGGGTTCAAGTCCTGGCTCCACTCCTGAGTCCAGCTTCCTGCTCATGTGCACCCTAGGGGGCAGCAGGTGCTGGCTCAAGTCGGGTCCCTGCCAGCCATGTGGGAGACTTAGACTGAGTTCCTGGCTGCTGGCTTCAGCCTGGCTCAGTCCCAGTTATTGGGACTTTGGGGAGTAAATCTCTCTCTCTCTCTCTCTCTCTCTCTCTGCCTTTCAAATAAATAAAACTTATTTTAAACACTTAATGAGAGCTGTGATTTCCTGCTTTTGTTCTCATACCCAGGAGCTTCTCTGGGTCTCCCATGTGGATGCAGGGGCCCAAGGACTTGGGCCATCTTCCACTGCTATCCCAGGCCATAGCAGAGAGCTGGACCAGAAGTAGGGCAGCCGGGACTCGAACCGGCGCCCATATGGGATGCTGGTGCTTCAGGCCAGGGTGTTAACCCGCTGCACCACAGCGCCAGCCCCCAAACATTTCTTCTAATTAGGTGTGTGCCGAAGAAGAACACGCACCATGACACTGGTTGAAGGGCGGTGACTTAGACTTCCTCAGGCCATCTGGGCACGCAGAGGCATCATGGCACCGGCATCTTGCAGTGAGGCAAAGAGCTTTGGGCTGAACCCCAAATCCAGCACCGGCAAGTGTGACTCACAGCCCAGGAGCAGGCTCAGGGTCAGTGCATGGGGATCACCAAGAGGAGATAGCGGGAGTGGGGGCTTCTGACAGAACCGACCAGAAAGGACCCCTGCTGAAGGCAGCCCAGGGCGACCCATGCCCTGGGGACAGGGAAGACGAGGACCGTGACCAGATACTGAGGGTGAGCAGATTTCCAGGTCTGGGGTCTTTGCTAAGGGGACTTAGCCGGCTCCTGGATTTTACAAGGCAGTATACAGAGGAGCGTAGGAGCACACCCAGAAGCTGCTTAAGTGTGGCCGGAGAATCCTGGTCAAACAATAGCTTCCCATTCAGAAAAAAGACGTGGGCTGGTGTGGTGGTGTAACAGGGTAAGCTGCTGCCTGCAGCACCGGCATCCCATATGGGCACCGGTTCTAGTCCCGGCTGCTCCACTTCCGATCCCGCTCTCTGCTATGGCCTGGGAAAGCAGTAGAAGATGGCCCAAGTGCTGGGGCCCCTGCACCCATGTGGGAGACCTGGAAGAAGCTCCTGGCTCCTGGCTTTGGATCAGCCCAGCTCTGGCCGTTGCAGCCATTTGGAGAGTAAACCAGTGGATGGAAGATTCTCTCTCTCTCTCTCTCTCTCTCTCTCCCTCCCTCTTTCTCTGTAACTCTGCCTTCCAAATAAATAAATAAATCTTTTTCAAAAAAGACCATACTCATAGCAGGGACACCAGTGAAATCCCGGAGAAAACCTGGCGTGGCTCACGGCTTCTGGAATTCATTTCCCGGCAGCTGGGATATGTTAGCAAATGTGGGAATCTTAGAGAAAATAAGACTAATAAAGACTTCACATCACTGCTTCTCACATCAAAGCAACTCTTGGCCTGTGGGCTCTGCAAAGCCTACAGACCAGAGTTCACGGCAAAGCTTTAATATCTTGTGGCTCTAGTTTTGCTAACTACACCGAAAGAGATTGTCCTTGTATTTGCCAATACCTCTTGTTATGCCAATGGAAATAAAACAAGACACCAATTGAATGGCGCTGGATCAGAAATTCTTAAGCAACTGTACAGTAAAATCCATGACTCAGTGGCAAGAACCAGGCCGAAAGAAAGGGACAGCTGTGGAAGCCGCACCTGACAGTTCACCCTGCTTCAGTCAGAGCCAAAGACCACTGTGAGGCCGTGACACTTTGCATCTGCAGAAAACCCCAAAATAACTGGTCACCCTGATTCCAAGTTAATACACCTGGGTGCTTTCCCAGAAACATGGACTCCCTGACAACAACAACTCCATCCCTGATCAGTGCTGTGCTGGCCCTGAGGGACGTGGGGACACTGCTGGGGACACTGCTGATTGCCATCATGAATACAGTGACCTTGGCTATCTTTGTCCCCTTTGAATACTTCCTGTGTTTGCTGTTTAATGAGCCAATCTCTCTCTCTCTCTCTCCCCCTCCCCCTCATCCCCTCCCCTTTCCCTTCCCTTTCCCTCTCCCTCTCCCATGTTTAAAGATTGCTTTATTTGAAAGGCAGAGTGACAAAGAGAGGGACAGAGACTGATCACCCATCCACTTGTTTACTCCCCAGTGGCTGCAACAGCAGGGCTGAGCCCGGTGGAAACAAGAAGCCTGGAACTGCATCCAGGTCTCCCACGTGGGTGCAGGGGTCCAAGCACTCGGGCCATCTCCTGCTGCTTTCCCAGGTGCATTAGCAGGGAGCTGGGTCGGAAGTGGAGCAACTAGGACCTGAACTGTTGTCCGTATGGGATGCCAGTGCCACGTGTGGCAGCTTTATCTGCTATGCCACAGGACTGGCCCCGCTCACACACTTTTTTGCCAGACTAACACCTCCCCTCCTACCCCGCCTCCCCGCCGAGATCCCATGTCTTCAGGAGGTGACCCCTGCCACCCACTAAGGCTCCTGACCCTCGAGAGCGCCTCTTGAGCTTCTCGCAGCCGTGACCCAGGCCTTGCCCTCTTGTTCCACATACCCCCTCCCTGCACACCGTGGGCTCCATGAGGTCAGGGACCAACTCCCTTCCCACTCCCCTTGGAGTTCTGTCACCAACCTCCCTGCTCCACAGGCGCTGAGTGTGGGAGGCACTGATTCGTCCAGGGAGGCGAGCTCCAGGCACCAGTCTTGAGGTTTGACGGCACCTGCCATGTCAGTTACCCCACAGAGGCACCTCTCGCTGGCTGTTCCCCAGGAGGCAAGGGTGTCGCCGGACAAGAGAAGGGCTGGGCTGGGCTGGGCTGGGCCGGCTAAGGTCTCCTGTAAAGCTGCAAGGCGCAGACACGGGGCCCCACCCTGACGACCTGGTCCAGTTTAATCACTCCCCAAGGCCCCGCCTCTCTGCTATGATTGGACGGAGTTCCTACCACACTGACATCAGTCCTTGGGGACTAAATCCTGAGTTGGGAAGGGGTGTGAGGGACACACGTTCAGGCCACGGCAGCGAATCCAAGGGCCTGAAAAAAGGCACACGTGGGTGGGGTGCAGGTGTGAGAGGCGGCTGGAGGGACTGAGCCTGGGACCCTCACCAGTCCATGTGCCGTGACGATGTCATTTTGATGACTGTGGAATTAATAAACTAAGTGTGGGCTGGCACGGGACAAGGAGGCGTGGACCAGTCCTAGCTTAGGAGGTGACTTTTAGCAAAGGAAGACAGGGAAGATAGGGGGTGTTTTCTGAACGCCCTGTACTGTGTGAAAATTTTTGCATGCAAACTAGTTTGTAACGGCGCCAGCAGAAATGAGTCTCCCTCTGTGCCCCAAATGCACCAGGGCTGTCATTGCGTCATTGCTGTCAATCATCTCAGGTGCAAAAGGAGGCAGTCACCTTAAAAGGAAGAAGCTGTCACCCTCTAGCACTCAGAGTATGACTCCGGAAACCACTGTGCTTTTTTTTTTTTCCTATAAGGGATACTTAAGGGGCTGGTGCTGCAGCATCAGCGTCTTGTGTGGACACGCTGGTTTGTGTCCTGGCTGCTCCTCTTCCGATCCAGCTCTCTGCTATGGCCTGGGAAGGCAGTGGAAGATGGCCCAGGTGCTTGGGCCCCTGCACCCACGTAGGGGATCCAGAGGCAGCTCCTGGCTCCTGACTGCGGATTGGCCCGGCTCTGGCCATTTCAACTATTTGGGGAGTGAACCATCAGATGGAAGACCTCTCTCTCTGTCTCTCCTTTCCCTGTCTGAGACTCTACCTCTCAAATAAATAAATAAATCTTTAAAAAAGAAATGATACTTTAAAAGTTTATTCATCTGTTTACATTTAATTTGAAAGACAGAGAGAGAGAGAGAGAGATCTTCCATCCACTGGTTCACTCCACAAATGTCTGCAACAGTCGGGGCTGGGCCAGGCTGAGGCAGGAAACTGGCCCCCACCTTGGGTCTCCCCGTGTGTGGCAGGTACCCAGGTACTGGAGCCGTCGTCTGCTGCCTCCCAGGAGTCACAATAGCAGGAAGCTGGGTCGGAACTTGAACCAGGCCCTTGGCACGTGAGCGCCAAGCCACGACTTCACCACTGGGCCAAAACCCCGCCCCTAAATTGCTTAATTAATTAATTTGAGAAGCAGAGAGACAGAGAGGCAGGCGGAGCTCCCACCCACAGGTTCACTCCGCAAGTGCCTAGGCCAAAGCTGGGAGCCGGAAACTCCATCCACCAGGGGCCCAAGCGCTTGAGCCATCGTCGGCTGCCTTCCCAGGGCCGGCGTGAGCAGGGAGCTGCCATCTGGGGCAGCGGGGCACGGGACCCAGGCACTCCCAGGGGACATGCGTGCATTTTCATCACTGGGCCAAAAGGCCACCCCGACCACTCGTCTTGCAGTGACGGAGATGGATTATCAGCGCTTCAGAGGAAGAGAAAGCAAGAGAGAGCCCTCACGCCGAGAGGGCCGCCGGCCGGCATGGCTGACCCCCACTATTGCCGGTCGTTACTGTCAAATACAAAGCGACCTTGTCCAGAAGCCCGGGGCCTGTATGGCTCTTGGAGTCCTGAACTTTTCTCTCTCTGCCCACTGGCTGTCACAGCCTGCAAAGGGGGCCGTTCTGCATCTCCGGGCTCAGGATTCACAGGCAGGGGCGCCAGGCAGAGCCTCCTTACCAAGTTTTGCTCCCATCCTGAGGACGGCGGGGAGTCCCGGGAGGATTGAAAGAGCAGCCGGGCCACTGGGCTTGAGTTTGCAAAGCATCCATGGCAGAGGAGCGCAGATTACGCGTCCTCTGCCGGTCTGCGCCCTGCCCTGGGGGACGTCCTGTGGGCCCCGCTCCGGTACTTTCTCTGCACCTGACGGAGTTCCCGGGCTGCAAGGGACCCCGTCTGCCATTCATGCTGCTGTTTCACAAAGGATTCAAAGCAGCTCTGGGCTCAGAAGGCTCTCGGGAACGGCCCCCTCCCCGCCGGCTTCGCCTTTAAATAATCAGAGCATAAACTGCGGAAGGAAAGGGTTGTGGACCCCAAGGGGAGCCCTCAGCTCGGGGTTCTCGGTCCCCCCACCGGGGGCTCTCTGGCTCTTCCCTAGACGAGACCAGCAGGAAGCAGGGAGAAAGTCGGGGGAGGGGAAGTCCGGCAGGGCCGGATAATAACAGCCTTGTTCCCAGGCTTATGTAAGCTGATTGGGTCTGGCCTGCAACCTGGCCGACGGCTCCGAGGGCTGTAGATGCGAAGGTAGAGGCTGCCAGGGAGGCTGGGAAAGTGCTGGCAAGGAGGAGCGGGAGCCGGGTGCAGGAGGAAGTGGCTCCCAGCCCACCCCGCGGCCAGCTGCCACTTCGGATGCGGCAGGCAGAGCTGGCCCAGGGCTTTCAAAACCCCAGACTTTCTCAATCCTCCCTGCCGGCCTGCACATCAGCCCCGACCTCGTCTCACTCACACCTCCCCTTGACACACAGCGCAGTTCCTGTAACGGGGCTGGGCTGGGCGTGCGGAGGTGGGACGAGACGGGTTTAAAAGGACAGTGCAGGGGCCCCGGGCAGAGGCCGGCCACTCCCCACTCTGCCACTGCCGGGATGGGCCTGACGGTGGCTCAGACAGGTCTCTGATCTGGCCAAGGCCGGTGGGGTTAGGGGTTCTGCACCCTAGGACCAGGCCTCCTGCCTGCTGGGTGGGGGGAGGGGCGGGGAGGCCGGGCCAGGGGAGAAGGGGGACCGGCATTAGAATCCTGCGGGGAGGGGGTGGCAGGTACACAGGCAGGAAGCCCTTGCCCAGTCTTGCTTCCCCTCCAGGCCTGGCGGTCCTGGTGCTGCTGCAGTGCTGTGAGTAATGCCCCTCCCCCCACCCCCACCCACCACACACCTGCAGTCCTGGGAGGCGTGGCGAGGGCACAGGGAAGGTGGGAGGGGTCTGGCGAGGTGGGAGCCCTTGTCCAGGCTCTTCCAGGCCTCCATGCCACGAGTGGGTGTACGTTATCTGTGTCTCCGCTGCTCTGAATATTTGGGTTGGGGCTGTCCAAAATAGCGACTGTAAAAGGCTCGGGTCGGTGAGAGCTTTGCCCAGCAGTGGAGGGAGCGCTAAGGGAGCCCGGCCAGGGGAGACGGCCTGTGCCATAGCAGGGGTTAGGGGTGGAGGAGATGGGGCACTTCCCGGTCTGTCGTGATCCTGCACCCCAGCTCGGGGGAGCTGGAGATTGTGTTCTGAGGCTCCCGTGGGCCAGCTGCGGGCTGAGTTAGGGACACTTCTGATGGAGGAAGGCGAGGGTCAAGTGTCTTGGGCTGTCGTGGGCTGGGTCCCTACTCTCCCTCAAGGCCACCTCCTCCAGGAGGCTTCCTGGCCTTGCACTGAGCCCTCACTTCGCTGGCATCCACACCCCGCGCTCTGCTCCCACACAGTGCCAGGCACGGTCTCCCTCTGTGCCATGCACTTTCTGCATGCGCCGACGACCTGAGCCCCTCTCTGCTCACCCCCGCACCCCAACAACTCCACAGGCGCTCAGCCCAGAGGCCTCCGGCCCAGGCCCCACCCCTGCCTTCTCCTCAGGCTCTGCCTACAAACTGGTCTGCTACTACACCAACTGGTCGCAGTACCGGGAAGGGGAAGGGCGATGCTTGCCCGATGCCATCAGCCGCTTCCTCTGCACCCACATCATCTACAGCTTTGCCAACATAAGCGACAATGAACTTGACACGTGGGAGTGGAACGACGCCACGCTCTATGGCATGCTGAATGCGCTCAAGACCAGGTGGGGCCCGGGGCCGGCCAGGGTGGGAGGACGGCCTTGCCCAAGGGCGCACAGAACCCACCTCTGGGCCCAGAGCTGGAGGCCTTGGCTTAAATGGGAGGGGGCAATGACGGTGGGTGTAGGGCAGCATTTGGGGTGCGCTTGGAGGCAGAGGCCCCTGGGAATGGCAGGGCCTCTCCTTCCCACTACGGGAGCCTCTCCAGGGAGCCCTGCCCTGGCTTCCCCACTGTGAGGAACAAAACTGGACAGCGACTGCCACCAAGTGTGGGACCACTTAGGACCCTGAATCCCAGGGCTGCGAGGACCACAGAGGCCTAAGCCAGCCCCTGGCCCAAAGCTAGATCGCTACCTACTGTGGCCTCCCACCATGGGGCCACTTGGTGTCACCTCACTTCACCCCTGCCTTCCCCCCTCCCTGTCCCACAGGAACCCCAACCTGAAGACCCTCCTGTCTGTGGGAGGGTGGAACTTTGGCTCTCAGAGGTAAGAGGGCACAGAGGGGGCTGCAACAGGGGTGAGGCCTGGGTCTCCCCACTCGCTGTAGAGGGGTCCCAGGGGCTCCAGGCAGATTGGGCACAGAGGCCTAAATGGCCGTCAGGGGCCTGCCCCACATACAGCCAAGAAACCAGAGCCCAGAGAGGGAGAGGGCCTTGCCAGGGGTCACACAGCGTCTCCTGCTCCCCTGCCTATTTTGTTCCCGCTGTCTCTCAGACCTCCTCGGGCAGAGCCTGTCCCAGTCCCTCCTCAGCTGCATGGGCTCAGGCTCGCTGCTCCCCAGGCCCTGGAAAGCCCGCCAGAGGGCCGGGCACCTAGAATCCCCGTGCTGGTCACATTACATGGTGCTTTTGGCCCTAGATTTTCCAAAATAGCCTCCAACACCCAGAGCCGCAGGCAGTTCATCAAGTCGGTGCCGCCGTTTCTGCGCGCCCATGGCTTCGACGGGCTGGACCTGGCCTGGCTCTACCCGACGCGGAGAGACCGGTGGCATTTCACCAAGCTCGTCAAGGTGCCGGTCAGAGGGGCAGGGGGAGGCGGGCAGGCATCAGGGATGGGGGTGGGCTAGATGCTGCCTCCTGCGATGGTCTCCTGAGGACAGGCAAAGAGGGGCCACAGCATCCTGGCTGCAGAGCCCTGGGGTGCCCTGCCCTGCAGATCGTACACACGGTGACCACGTTGGGAGGTTGGGGGGTCCCGGTGGGAGAGGCAGAGGGTCGGCACTGACCAAAGGGGCTCATCACTGCCCCCAAGTGGGGTATCCACTGTTCTGTCCCAAACTGATGCCACCTGCTACCTAGCCTGCACCGCATGCAGGGCCCTCCCCCAGCTCACCAGGGGAAGCCCAAGGGTCGCTGGTGCCCCTGGGGGCAGAGCAATCATCTAAATCATCCCGGGATTTTGAGATCTCACAAGCTGGCTAGAGCAAAGCTCGGACTGAAAGCCAAATGGGCTCCAGCAGCGTCTGGGGCCCGCCGGGATGCCGCGCTGTCCCGCGGGTCCCTCTGGATAGGGAGCATCCGGGAGCTGGTGGCGTGCTTGGGATTGGGGCTGTGCGGTCCAGACGTGTTTTAGGACAAGGACGGTGGCCCTGACGATGAGGCCCCCGATGGGTTACCTTGTCACCTCCACCGAGCCATCAGAGTTGCTGATCACAGCCGTCAGGGGAGGGCGGTGAGGAGCTCAGGGCCTCTCTCGGAAGTCTCCCTTGTGCCTCCCAGGCCGTCTGCGCTCACCTGCCTCCCCCCCCCCCCCCCCCCAGGAAATGAAGGCCGAATTCGCGAAGGAGGCTCGGGGAGGAGCAGAGCAGCTCCTGCTGAGTGCCGCCGTGTCTGCTGGGAAGGTCGCCCTCGACAGTGGCTATGACATCGCCCAGATTTCCCGGTGGGCAGACAGCGCCCTGCACGCCTCTGCCGACCCCCTCCCCCTGCAGGAGACGAGGCTTCTAGTCCCGGTTCTTCCAGAACCTCGTCCTGTGAGCTGGAACAAGTCGCTTCCCCGCCGTGTGCCTCAGTTTCCCCGTCTGCTGAATGGGGCATAATCAAGCCCGCTGTTCCCTTTCTGCATGGGGTGTCGCTGGCCTGTTGAGAGTTGCTATGGGTGCACTCTAGAAGGGAGCAGGTGCAGCTACACCCCTGCTGGCCGTCACAGGCTGCTTCCCCCACGCCAAGCTGGGCTGAGCACTGGACCTTGCAGTGCCCACACAGCAGCAAGGAGACCTTTGGTTTCCAGAGTGTGAGGTGTGCTCAAGGCGGCCTCACCCCCTCAGCCGCCCCCTCTCCTGGGGCCTAGTCCCTCCCATCCCCTGGCCCCTGCTGTGTCTGAGAGTGGCAACCGGCAGCCCAGCGGCCTGGTGGCTCCAGAGGGACCCAGGAGACCCAGGAACGGAGCAGTGGCCTTGGGACCTTCTTTAGGATCCTGGAGGGGTGCAGACTTGCCACTGGCATGAACCTTGGCAGGAGGGAGGAGGTGGCTATGCACCTGTGCCTGGTGGCAGGAGATCACGGGGCACAGTCTGGCTCCAGTGCTCCCCGAGCCGTGGACGCCTCCTCCCACCATCTCACGTCTTCGGCTCAGACCACTTTGGTCCTGCGCTGTCCTCCTAAGCTGCTTCCCACGCTGCTTTTAGTCTGCTTGCCCTGGAGCGGCAGGTGAGACAGAGGCCGGCCCCTAGACGTGTGCGGGGCCATGACCCAGGGACCCACACTTGCCTCAAGTGCCCTTGTGGGCCAGGGCCGGTGCCAGGGCAGGTGGGCCGGCAGCCAGGACAGCGCTCCGGGGAACGCCTGGGACTTGACTTAGCAGCCAGCCCATCAGCTGCCTCCTGCCTCTGCTCACATCCTGCTGAGGCCTTGGATGTGAAGCCAAGGGCTTTTCTCATTTCCAGATACCTGGATTTTATCAGCATCATGACCTACGATTTCCACGGAGCCTGGCGCAGGACCACCGGACACCACAGCCCCCTGTTCCGGGGCCAGGAAGATGCCAGTCCTGACAGATTCAGCAACACTGTGAGTACCCAAGGCCCTGCCACCTGCCAGGGCCCACAGACCAACCCTCTCCTCAATGCAGTCCTGCAAGAGAGAGGTTAACAGGCCCATTTCACAGATGCGCCAGCGGAACTCCCAAGTCTGCATTCTCCATGGTTCTGGAGGTGTGGCTTGCAGGGTGGGCTGTGTGAAGGCAGGGCCTGGCTGGGGAGAGAGCAGGAGCCTCCGCCTGCCCTTCCCTTGCTGGGAAACCTGAGCCAATCACCTGAGTTCTGCATCTGTCCAGTAGCGATCATGCCTTCCTAAGTTTAAAAGGGTTTCTCCTGAGAATGGAAGGAGGAAATGCACTTGAAACTGACGCCACTGCTTCCCGGATGGACAGGGAAATCCCAGATGCACCAGACACCTGCAGCCCCGTGTCGTGGCAGAGGGCTCGTTGCCCACCCTCCCTGACCCCTGCATCCCTCCCGGCTCTGTCCCCATCCAGGACTACGCTGTGGGCTACATCTTGAAGCTGGGGGCCCCTGCCAATAAGCTGATCCTGGGCATCCCTGCCTTCGGGAAGAGCTTCACTCTGGCCTCTTCCGAGACGGGTGTCGGCGCCCCCATCTCTGGGCCGGGACTTCCAGGCCGATTCACCAAGGAGGAAGGGACCCTCGCCTACTACGAGGTAAGGGAGTTGGAAGAGATGGTGAGAGCCCCCAACACTACCAGCAGCCCTGGGGACGAGGCTTTTTCTTGTCTGGGAATAAAAAGATGTTCAGTTGACCTCACGCCCCAGAGGGAGAGATGGAGAGCCGAGACCTCTGCCACTCACTGGCCAGCAGGTGTGGACACGCGGGCCTGCCCCTCCCCACCCCAAGCTCCCAGCACACCTTCCTGGCCAGCGAGCAGGGTCTTCCTCCCAGCCCAGGAAACACACATGGCCGGGAGGCAGGTTCTGTTTCAGTTCAGCCTCTGCTGCTCTGTGTGGCCTTGGACCAGTCCTGAACCCACATGACAGAGGAACGCTGGGAGGTTTGCATCTGTTTTATACAAAGCGGCAGAAGCTGAGGCTGCAGGATGGGGCAAGGGGCTGGGAGAGATCGGGTGGGGGCTGGGGTGACTTCTCCCTGTCCCCTGCTGAGTCAGTGCCACTCCTGACATGAGCCCTGCTCTGCTCTCTTCTCAGATCTGTGACTTTCTCCACGGTGCCACAGTCCATAGACTCCTGGGCCAGCAGGTCCCTTATGCCACCAAGGGCAACCAGTGGGTGGGGTACGATGACCTGGAGAGCGTCAAAGCCAAGGTAAGCTTCCTCAAGGGAGGGGGCCCTGCCTGGAACAGCCGGAATCCAGTCCCCTGCACAGAGGACAGGGCTGGGGGCTGGTGTGTGGGTCTCAGGTACCTACTGTTCCCTCCCTGGGGGAGGGGCCCGCAGAGGACATTTCCCCCTATACGCCCCTGGCCCAGGGGACCCAGCCCTGCCCTCTGTGGGCCTCCTTTGCCAGGTGCGGTACCTGAAAAACAGGCAGCTGGCCGGCGCCATGGTGTGGGCGCTGGACTTGGATGACTTCCAGGGCTCATTCTGCGGCCAGAACCTACGCTTCCCTCTGACCAACGCCATCAAGGACGCCCTCGACGCGCCTTAGCCCTGTGTTCTGTGCACAGTGGGGGCCAAGGAGGCCCCGTCGGCCTCGGGCGCCAGCCGGCCAGGAGCCCCATTGCCTGTACTGCTGGGTCCTCGGCTGAGCCTCTGGCTCCCTCCCTGGGAACCTGTGCAGGAGACAGCGTAGCCTAAGACAGGGCGCTGAGCCCTGGTGGACAGGGAGGTGGTCAGGGCTGTGGCAGGGGCCGTGAGGGCCAGCATGGTGAAAGACCCCAGGTTAGCACACACCTGCCGATGAGTGGAAATGCTCACAGACCCCAAGCCTGGCCCAGGCTGCGTCTTCGACTCCCCACCCACGGCCCTCCCTACCAAAGGACACTATTTGGGCAAGTGCCGCCACCACGTAGCCCCAAATCCTACAAGACCCAGTGACCCTGCTAATTATACCCTCTGCAAAGCCAGACTTGAAACCTTCTCTTAGGAACATAATCGCGTCTCCTACCCTTCTTCCCTTTCCTAATCCCACAGCTGTTCAATAAAGCACAGCGGCTTGTCGCATGGCCCCGCCTTGGTCTGTTTTATGGGACGGGCCCAGCTCAGCCCCTCTTCTGGATCCCTCTTTCTGAGCTTGGGAGGCCAGCACTTGCTGAGCTGAGGCTGCCATGTCCTCCGCCGGGCCCAGGGAGCCCCAAGGGGATGCCAGCAGCCCCCGCTTCACCGGCCCTGGCCTTCCCCGAGCCTTCCAGCATTGCGTCACCGCCATCCGGACCTCCCAGTCAAGCTCCTTGTTGAAAGAAACTTGGGGTTTTCTGCAGGCCCTTCAGCCCCAGCGCTTTATCTCTTCCCACCCTGGAGAGGTGGGGGAGCCCACCACAGCACCAGGCACAGCCCTGGGCCCCGGATGTCGTCCCATGCCCCCTCCTCCCTCCCGGGGCTGCTCTGCAGGGCAGTTGGGCGAAGGCCTTGGAGCCTCCCCGAGACAGGCAGCTCACTACCTTGCAGGTGACACGTCCCGTTGCCCTGCTGGGTGGAGTCCGTGGGCTGTCCCCAGGGCTGTGCTCTGCGCCAAGTCCTTGGGCTCCTCCTGCCCCACCCCACTCCCTCTGCTCCTTTCACCCATGAGTGGTCAAAGCCCCTCCACTCCAGCTGGCCTGGGGCTCAGGTGGGGGAAGGCAGGGAGGGCTGGGCTGAGCTCTGCGGACGGCTGCTTCCCCAGCCTTTATAGGGAGAGGTGCTGTCCCCGGGTGTCTGAATTCCCAGGCTCCCAGGGAGACGTTGATCCAAAAAGGGGACAGACACGCACTCCGGAACCGAAGAGAACTTGTCTGTGCGTTCCCTGATGCTCGCGAGGTCTGTGACTTGGAGAGATCTTGAGGTGGCCTGGTGGTTTGTGACTGTGGTGTGAGGTGCTGGGAAGGAAATGCCTACTGGTGGCCTTGAAATCTGAACCAGCTGGAGCCGGGCAGATGCAGCTGACCCCAAGGTCATCGCCCCACTACAGGCAGGGAAGGCAGGGACCTGGCCAGCACTCTGGGTGGGGGTGGGATTGGGGGGTACACAGTATTTCACCACTGGCCAGTGGCACCAAGCATTGCCCAACCCCTGCCCACTGCCCACCCCCCCACACGAGGGTCTTTAAACGGCCTGGGCTTTGAGCCCTCCTGGGCAGCCAGCCCTTGTCCCCTGGGGCCACCCTTCCCCCATCCCAGGCCGGGCTCTGCAGGGCTGACTCAGGGGCCTCCAGGGTTAGTCACATTTGCTTATAGCTGCAGACTCAGAGGCCAAGGCTGGCGATCGGGTCTCTGGGGCCCACCCCCTACCCAGCAGGGCACTGAGTCACCAGGCAGCAGGCACGGGCCCTCTACCGCTGGTCCCAGTGAGGACAGCCCAAGTTGAGGGGCAGCCACACTCCTGTGCCCCCAGCCCCAAGAAGGGGGCAGTGTGTGCTGCGTGTTGCCAAACGAAGTACAGGGGTATTTGTTTTGAAATCATTGGACATAACGCTTACTGGGGCGTGAGGAATGTATGTGTTAAACAAGAATTCCCGTGCAGTGAAAATCTGTGTGGCCACCACTCAGGACAGGAAGCAAAGACTCCAGCACCCCGAAGGCCCCACAGTCACAGCCCCTGGCCCTCCACCTAAGGCCGCCCCCCCCCCCCCGGTTCTGTGCTGACCTTGACCTTGCTTGCTCTCTGACCTTACCGCAGAGGACTGCATTTCTCGTGCCTTGCTGTCTTTGCTCCCGGGAGAGCTGTGAGGTCACCTGCGTTATCGGGTGCAGCTGAGGTTCTCTCATTGTACCCCAAATTTCACTTTAGAGTTGCACAAACACTTGGTTATGTCTCCATGTTACTGCTGCGGCCGCAGGGGCACAGGTTCGGGCATTTGGGAATGGAGCCCAGGAGGTCGCCTGGTGGACACATCGTCCATGTCACCACACCAGGGCTGCCTCCCTTCCCTACAAACTTCGCTTTTTTTTTTTTTTTTTAAGATTTATTTCTTATTTTACTTGAAAGTCAGGGTTACACAGAGAGAGAAGGAGAGGCAGACAGAGAGAGAGAGAGAGAGAGAGAGAGATCTTTTATCAGCTGGTTCACTCCCCAGTTGACTGAAACGGCTGGAGCTGAGCCAATTCAAAGCCAGGAGCCAGGAGCTTCTTCCAGGTCTCCCACATGGGTGCAGGGGCCCAAGGACTTGGGCCATCTTCTACTGCTATCCCAGGCCATGGCAGAGAGCTGGATTGGAAGTGGAGCAGCTGGGATCCGAACCAGTGGCCATATGGGATGGCAGCACTGCAGGCGGCGGCTTTACCCGCTACACCACAGAGCCGGCCCCAAATGTTCTTAATTCTATAGCTTTTAAAGTCACCACCCAACAGCTAGAAACTTGGTTACACTTGCCTCGTTTTCCCCACACTGAGAATGCCTTTGCTTCAAAGAATCTAGAAGTTTCTGAGAGCTGGTTTCCTGCAGAGGCACCTGTGATGTTACCCTCCCCCGAGGACGAAGGGTGCTCCGCACAGGATGGGGCACTAAGGCCTAGCGTGGGCCCAGGGGAGGCTGACAGTGGACCAGAGGCTCCCAGACCATCAGGCCATGGGACACGTCCCTCACGACTGGACCAAGGCCATTACCACCGGAATGGGCTCCGTATGTCAGGGTGGGTTCCTGATTGAAAAGAGGAGTTGGGTCCCCTTCCCCTCTCTGTCCGTCCTGCCCTCCTGCCGTGCTATGGCACAGCCCACAGATCCTCCCCCTCCCGCCCCCCCCCCCAAGGCCAGGCCCCCCTTGGCCATCTCACTTCCTCAACCACACAGGGCAACAGTTGAGAGCCCGGGGCCTGTGGGGACCAGGTCAGTGCGGACCCCAGGGGAAGGCTTGTTCCAGGGTCCCTGCCCAGCCCCCAGGGTGAGAAGCCCTGACACAGGTGGCCAGGAGAGGCAGACACACAGAGCCTGGTACAGTGTCCGTCCCCAGATGGACGCTCTCTCCACTGCCCGGACACCTGGCACCGGCCCCCAGTGATGTCCCAGCTCACCCATCTGTGCCCTCCCCACACTGGGCAGCAGCACCCTGGCCGCGAGGCCTGGCCAGGGTGATGGCCGAGGTAGTACGCGCCTCAAGGGGCCCATGTGGTTCCTCCCCCAGAGCTATTCCTGGCCTGGAAGCCTCCCTCCCAGCCCCCCGCCTGACCTGACCCCACAGCTGGGAATCGTTTGCGGGGGTGGGGCGGCCCCTGGCTATATAAGCCTGGACCAGAGTGGCCCAGGCACCCTGGAGGTCCAGGCCCTCCACGCTGAGCCCTGCTCGCTGCAGCCTGAGCCCAGCCAGCCCAACAATGACGGGAAAAGCCGCCTCCGAGGCCCCTGCCTCCGGTCCAGAGGACACCACGTCTGAGCCTGCCAAGGTGCCCAGCACAGAGCCGTCCGGAGAAGCGGAAGCCTCGGGCCCCACCACGGAGGGGCAGCCTCCGCAGCCACAGGACCCTGCCTCTCAGGCGCCTGCCCCCGAGGCCCCCGCAGCCCCTGCAGAAGCCCATGCAGAAGCCCACGCAGAAGCCCACGCAGAAGCCCACGCAGAAGCCCCCGCAGCCACTAAGCCTGCACCCTCCAGTGAAGGTGACCAGAGGAGGGGCAGGTCTGGGGAGGCGGGGATGCGGGCAGAGGAGGGGCTCCCCCACTCACCCGGCTTCCCACTCAGATATCCCCAGTGCCCCCCTGAGGCTGGCCTTGGAGGACGTGAGCAGTAGCTCTGTGACCGTGAGCTGGGAGCCCCCCGAGAAGTTGGGGAAGCTGGGGATCCAGGGCTACGTGCTGGAACTCCGCCGAGAGGGAGGTGCGTGCTGGGGGCGCCGGGTGTACCCCAGCAGAGGGCTCGGGAGGGCAGCGGGACCCGGGCTCACAGAGGCGGGGATGCACCAGCCCCTGCCCAACGTGCCCCACTGGGGTTCCCCTGCTGCAGAGGACCCTGCTCGGAGGGTGGTGCAGGAGAGGGGCCGTGGAGCTGGGGGGGGGTGGTTAGAGGGAGAGATGGTGAGCAGAAATAGGGGAGGCGTGGTGAGACCCAGCCAAATTCCTGCTGCTGCTGCCCCAGCCCTGACAGCCAGGTTCAGCCTGGCCCCTGCCTCTGCCCCCTGCCTTGCTGTGTGACTTCGTAAACATGCCTGGCCCTCTCTGGGCCATCAGCCACTTCCTCTCTGGCTGCGATTGTAGGGCTGGAATGTGTCTTTGATGCCACTGCACAATCAGAAGTTGGGGCTGGGGAACAGGCCCAGAGTTGGGGGGTCAGCTTCCCCGGATGACCAGCGAGAAGGGAAGCCGCACGGCCAAGGCCTCACGCTCTCCCCGCCCCTCAGCCTCCGAGTGGGTGCCTGTGAACCCCCGGCCTCTGATGGTGACCCAGCAGACCGTGCGGAACCTGGCTCTTGGAGACAAGTTCTTCCTGCGCGTGATCGCAGTGAGCCTGGCGGGCGCCGGCCCCCCGGCCGTGCTGGGCCAGCCCATCCACATCATGGAGACCATTGGTAAGACCCCTCCTCGCCTTGCCCCCCCGCCCTCATGTGATGGAGAAACAAGCAGAGGGCCCCGGGCAGCCACCCCCTCCCCCACCCCCACACACTCACACGCACGGGCCACAGCCGATCACCTCTTGCCGGTAGAAGGTTCCAGCTTCCTGGGCAGCGAGGGGCCTCTGGAGTTCACAGAAGCCACTTCCCTGAGTGGCCCGAGCACTGGGGAAGGGGCTTCCCGATGCCCACCAACAGAAAGAAGCTCAGGTTCCCAGGGTCCCAGAGCCCAGACCCTCTCTCTTCCTCCTCCTGTCTCCTTCGTCCCCCAGCAGCCCGAGATTCTTGTTCCATGCCCCCATTTCCTATGGCCCGGGTTCCTGCCTCTCCTCCGAGATCTGGAACCGGCGGGAGGGCCCTGGCGGGAAGAAGCAGAGGGGCTGCAGAATGCCCACGAAGGCGTCTCCATCCCCAGAGGGCAGCACCCACTGGGCGCTGGGGGCCAGCTGCTCTCCCCGTGGCTGATATTTCTATCTGCAGGGTGCATTAGTCTCAGTGCTGCCCCCGCCCCCTGCCAGGGCCGATCAAGTTTCAGTCTCTTAATGGCAGTGAGTCACTGGGTCTGATCTCAGGTCTCTGGGGACAGAACAGGGCCCCAGGGTGAGAAGAGATGTGGGCAAGCAGGTGGCCCGGAGCCTTCTCCACCTTCCTCTCATTTCTCCCAAAGAGAGCAGGCAGTGCCTGGCAGAGGTGTGGGTGGATCCTGGAGGCAGCCTCTGGGAGGAGAGGGTACCAGGGCCACAGGAGGGGTCAAGTTCAGGGTCAAGGAAACCCTCAACTCTAGGCCTGAGAGGCAGGGCAGCCTTGGGGCTCAGGAGCTTAGATCCTCACAGCTGGAGCACCCAAGCCAAGCAGGCCCCCTGGGGGCCCAGGATCTCCCCCAAGATCACCCAGCCCTTCAGAGGCAATGCCGGCACTCGAGGCCCCCAGGGAGCGCTTCGTGTCCCCCCACCCCCCACCACGTGCATCTTCTCTGGCACTTCTCAAACCCCCAGGACGCTCCCAGCCCCCGAGTCTGGGTGAGACATCGCTCTCCTGGGGCAGCAGCTGCCCGGCTGGGCTGGCTCTAGGCTGCAAGTGCAAGGTAAACCCTCCCGGTCAGGAGGTTCTGGGCCTTCCCCAGGGCCCCGGGGAGCTCAGGCTCAGAGGAGCCTCCCGGGTCTAGCGCGTCGGAGGAACCAGCCAGACGCAGCACCCTTTCTCCATTCAAATTCCTCTGGCAGGAGAGGAGGGGATTTCCTGGAGAGAAGAGGCGGGGGAGGCCATGAGCGAGCAGGGAGCGGCCAGGCTCCTTGTGGGCAGGACAGGGTGGGGCCCCGTCCAGGACCCTCCCTGCCCAGCTGTCCCTCCCGGCCACCTGGGGCTGCCAAGCATTCCTGACCCCCTGCAGCTGCCCCAGGAGCGTTCCAAGCCTGATGCTCCCGAGCCCAGTGCCCGCTCAGCTAATCCTCGGAGACACACTGTCCCTTCTCACTGTCTCCTCCGCACCCTGCGTGCCACCAGCCAACTGTGGCCACCTGTTTGCCCCTGAGGAGCCCCAGCCCTGGCCCCAGCACCCAGCCAGGGGGAGGGGCAGTGGCTTCGACAGCTTCCCTGGTATTGCCTGGTGGCTGCAGTGGGTGCCCCTGGTTAGGTGGGTGTAAGGTGACTCCCTACCAAGGCAGGGGGCTGGAACAGTCCAGGAAGGACCTGCCAGCTGCGAGATGGAAAGGTTGTGGGAGGGGTGCATCAGGGAAGCATCTGAATCCTTCCAATAGGGCCTGGAGACAGAGGAATAGGAAAACAGGGTTCCCGGGGCTGCTTGGAAAGTCCTGGGCTGTGCCAGGTGCTGGGTGCTGGGTGCTGGCTTCGCAGGCAGGAGGCTCAGTCGCCTAGCCCAGGAGTGCAGTACAACAGGTGCAGCACCTGCTCCCCACCAGGGGGAGACCGAGAGGCCGCCAGGACCGTCCGGAGTTGGGGAATGCCTGGGCTGTGTGGCAAATCCCAGCCTGGCAGGGTCAAGGCGCCGCGGGAGTGCCCGGGATGCCTACCAGTTCACACCACGGCAGCCCTGCCCTGCCCGGCCAGCAGCCGGCTCTCAGCTCCCAGAAGACCTCACTGGGATTTGGGCCCCTAGATCAGGTTGGGGGGGGGTGAGAGGAGGCAGCTGGGACACACCCAGGAGCCTTCCTGCAGGCCTCTGCCCTCACCAGCTGTCCCACTGCTGTGCTAAGCCTAGACTCTTTGCTCCGAGGCAGAGGCCCCCAAGATCCGCGTCCCCCGCCACCTCCGTCAGACCTACCTCCGCCATGTGGGAGAGGCCATCAACCTGCAGATCCCCTTCCAGGTGGGTGCCTGGAGCCTGGGAAATGTCCGGAGTCCCCTGGGAGTCTAGCTGGGCCCCGCCAGGATGGCCTCCTCCACTCTCCACTGTGCACAGCCCCAGGACAGGCAGGCAGCCCCCAGGGGACCTGGCTGAGGACAGCTCCTGAGGCTGAGACCAGTGGGGCTCCCGGGCACGGGGTGGGTGTGGGCCGCTGCCCCTGCCCGCGCTCACCCTGAGGGCTCCTTCCTGTCAGGGGAAGCCCAAGCCCCAGGCCTCGTGGACACACAACGGCCAGGCCCTGGACACCAAACGCATGAATGTGCGCAGCGGGGACCAGGACTCCATCCTCTTCATCCGCTCGGCCCAGCGCTCTGACTCCGGTCGCTACGAGCTCACCGTGCGGCTGGAAGGCTTGGAGGCCAAGGCAGCCATCGACATCCTGGTGATCGGTACGGGGCCAGGGAGACAAGGCTGCCTCACGGGGACCAGAGCTCCCTGATCCTCCCCCTGACGGGGCTGATGGCTGGGAGAGCACGGCTAAGGGAGTGTGGCAGGAGCCAAATCCAGGGTGTGGGGACTCAGCGGCAAGTGCAGCCCTGCTGTGCTCACGGTTGCCCTCTGGTCCTGCAGAGAAGCCTGGGCCGCCCATCAGCATCAAGCTGTTGGATGTCTGGGGCTGCAACGCTGCCCTCGAGTGGACCCCGCCCCAGGACACAGGCAACACGGAGCTCCTGGGCTACACGGTGCAGAAGGCGGACAAAAAGACAGGGGTGAGGCTGCAGGGGTGAGGTGGGGTCCGGAGAGGGAGCGGAAGGCCCCCCGCTGAGTCAGCTAAGGACCACCCACCCAGACTCCAGGATGGGCGGGGGAAGCCTGGGCAGGACTCGTCCTCTCTCGGCTCCACTTTCCCTTCTGCCCAAGCTTGGCAGCCGCAGTGCTGGAGACTTCCTGTGCGGAGAGCTCACTTGGGAGCTTTGCTCAGGGGCGGTCTGGGTGGGGCTGAGACCCCGCCCTGCTAGAAGTCCCCAGGGGACGCTCAGATTGTGCATCCGGCCGCACTTTGAGTAACAAGGCTGAGAATTCTCCGAGGACCCCAGAGAGGTCCCCCAGGGGCCTCCTGTCCCAACTCAAGGTCCCCCAGGTCTAAATCGGCTGCTTCAGTCTCCCCAGGTTGGGGCGTCAGCTGGGAGGGCGAGGACGGGGGAGGGGGTGAGGGTGACCGGCCAGTCCGCCCCCCGCAGCAATGGTTCACGGTGCTGGAGCGCTACCACCCTACCACCTGCACCGTCTCCGACCTCATCATCGGTAACTCCTACTCCTTCCGGGTCTTCTCTGAAAACCTGTGTGGGCTCAGCGACTCGGCCGCGGTCACCAAGGAGCTTGCCCACATCCAGAAGGCAGGTGGGTGCAGCTGGCCTCCGGGGGGTCTCCAGTCTCTCTGCCTTCTCCTGGGTGCCTGCTCCCTGGGACTTTTGCTGCCCTCCCCTTCCCTGGTGCTGACACACATGTGTGCACACACACACCCTCACACCCTCACGCACACACAGAGGCACACATGCACGCATGCGCACACACTGCCGTGGCGTGAAAGTAATGGATGCAGCGGACGGATTTTAACAAATGCATCACAGCAGACCCATGCAAATGAGCAGGAGGCCGTGCACTTATTCTGCCAATACCACAGTCACTGGGTCCCAGGGGACCTTGGTGGCAGGGCCACGTGCCTGTGGGCAGAGAGCCTCCGGCATTTGCTGTGCTCTTTGGCCGTGTGCAGCAGGCACCGAGCATCAAGTCCCAGGCCTTTCTCCCTGTGGCCCTGCGTGCTCCAATGCCTCCCTCGCCCATGGCTGCGTGGGCTCCAGCAGATGCACCCTTTTTAATATCAGCCTGGGCTGCATAGAACTCGGAAGAAGTTCTTGTTTAAGAAAGGAAAGCCACTCAGCTCCCCAGGGACAGACAGACACAAAATGTGGTGTCCTGGATTCTGAGTCCACCTCCCGCCAGGTCAGCCCGCCTCTGGCCCGCCCTCTCCTCTCTGTCCTCCGCCGCTGGGAGGCGTTCCCCTCTCTCTGGATTCCATCTTTCAGCCACGCCTTGCTGCACAACGATGAGAATGAGGCCGATCCTAATGTGCCCCCGGACCCTCTCTGCCCCATTTTCTCCCCTATCCCAGCTATCGTGGCCAAACCCAAAGGATTCGTGGAGCGAGACTTCTCAGAAGCTCCCTCGTTCACACAGCCCCTGGCTGACCGCACCTCCACACCTGGCTACAGCACCCAGCTGTTCTGCAGTGTCCGGGCATCGCCCAAGGTGAGGGGCCGGCGGGCTGCGGGGGCGGGATCCCCCAGGCCTCTCCACCCAACCCCGAGGATGGCCCCATCCCAGCCACAGCCTTCCCAGCTCTGCCCTGACCCTGTCTCCCAGCCCAAGATCATCTGGATGAAGAACAAGATGAACATCCAGGGTGACCCCAAGTACCGGGCCGTCTCTGACCAGGGGGTCTGCACCCTGGAGATCCGCAAGCCCAGCCCCTTTGACTCAGGCGTCTACACCTGCAAGGCTGTCAATGCGCTGGGGGAGGCCTCCGTGGAGTGCCGGCTGGAGATCAAAGGTGAGGGTCTGAGGAGGGTTCAAGAATGAGAGGAGCCACCTGCTGGGAGCTGCGAACCCAGGCAGCAGAGAAGGGGAGTCCCAGGCAGGGCTGTCTGAGCGCCTTTCCCAGTGCGAGGTGGGGTGGGGGCGTGGAGAGGGCGTGTAACCTGGAGCCCCTCCGGTTCCCCTCCACCCCGTCCTCCCCCAGGCTCTAACCTGCAGGTTCTCTTCCAGCCTCGGCCACACACTGAGCAGCTGCGGGAGGAGAAGGCAGGTGAGCGGCTGGGCCAGGGAGGGGAGCACACGTGCAGGCACAGGCAGCTAGCACGCATGTGCAGAAACACGCGTGACACCGAAGGGCCGGGCAATGCTGGTCACGCCCGGCTCCGAGTGACTTTAAGCAAGGGGATTCCTCACAGAGCAGTGGGGACCTGGAGCCCCTGCCCTGCCTCCCCTCCCAGGCTTGGTTCTGCAGCTCTGGATCGGGAAGCATCTAGAACTGCGGGGGCAGGCTGGGGAGGGAGGTCTGGGGAGGGAAGACAGTGCCGCCCCTGCTGCCCCCACTGGCACCTCTGGCAGTAGTGCTGAGCTCTGCCTGCACCAGGCTCACCGAGCACCTTCTCCAAGCAGGTGCCACAGCCTTTAGGATCCGACCCCCAAGCCCAGGCCCGGGATCTGACTCCACAGAGGCCCAAGGCACCCTAGTCCACAGCCCCGGCTCGTGGGACCGTCTTTGCCGCTGCCGCTGGCCCCTCCCCGCCAAGGCTGGCGTCCCAGGCTTCCAGGGTGCATGGGACCCAGAGGGTGTGGGGGTTGGAGAGGGCTGCAGCGTTGTGTGCTGGGCAGGAAGCCCTCAAATAAAGGCGTTGTGGTGTAGCAGGAGGGGCCTCTCTGAGCGTGAAAGACGGGGTCGCCCGGGCGCCATCGAATGTCCCCATGAGGAGGGGGCCGTGGGAGGGGGCTCTGGATGTCACGGGGACTTTCCCGACACATGCATGTTCAGGCTCTTGCCGTCTGATTCGGGCTTTGCCACCTGGATGCGTAACCATGGCAACAGACACACCCTGGAGGGAACCTCGGCTCCCACAGCCTCCGCATCCCCTCCCCACTACTGCTTCTCCCAGAGGCCGCCCCGCCGCCCCCACGCCCCTGACAGCACATGATCTCCGCCAGGGTCCGGTCTTTTATTAGCCTCATGGCCTCACACCCGCCTCCAACAGAAGGGTCTAGAACCCCTTCCAGCAGGCCCTGTGCACAGAGGCTGCAGGCCAGGCCTTTCCCAGATCCCTAAATGCCTGGAGTCCATCTGTCAAGAGCGTCCCAAAGCCCCAGCCTGAGCTTTGGGCATCTAAGGTCCAGTGGACCTTCCTCGAGAGCGGTCTCCGGCCAGTCCTTGCCCGCCACTTCCCACCCCGCAGGTGCCCCGGTGAGCACCGACCAGGCCTGCAGGGACCCTTCCCCTCTTCGTCTTCCGGGGGGGGGGGCTGGCAGGCAGCATGTTGGCATGACTGGGGTTCCCCCTCCATTGGGCAGTATACACGGTGCCATCCGGCTGGCACAGCCAGGCGCCGCCCAGCGAGGTGCAGGGCAAGGAGGGCTCAGTGCTGCCGCCTGGTGGCTGTGTGAGGCCAGCACCCACCACTCCACCCCTGCCCACAGTCCAAGGGCTGGTGCAGAATAAAAGCCCAGGTCAGAAATGATTTTTGGACCCACTCTTTCTGCCTCTCCAAAGTGCGATCCTGAGCCGGCCGCCTGGCACCTGGCACGGCCCTGGGCAGAGTCCTTGGAGGTGGGGATGGAGGCTCCTTGAGTCCTGTCCCTTAGCTGCTTCTGAGCCCCTTCTGCTGCGCAGAGAAAGCAAGGCCAAGACACCCCCTCCCCACGTGCTGCTCCCCTCCCTCCCGGAGAGCATCCTGTCTTCTGCATCACCAACACCCCAACAAGCAGACCCCTGCCTGGCGCAGAAGTCCAGGCAGCCTCATCCGCCCACACGGCCCCTCTGCACACCCAGCCTCCCCGGGGACCACCCAGCCCTTGAACGGGGGCCCTGCTCACTCCTGGGACGGTCAGGCAGGTGGGTGGGCTCAAGACGCTCCTCGCGCCCTGGGGCGCGGATTCCCTCCCCACTCCGAGCCCCGGGGTGCAGGGGTGCACTCCTTTGGGAAGGGGCCCCTTGGGGCGGAGGGGAGGGGAGGACCGGCTGGGCTGGAAGAGCAGAGGGCAGCGCCTAGTCGTTGGGCTTCTCTTCCGGGAGGTCCTCGTCGCCGTCACCGGCGGGTGCAGGCCGGCAGCGGAAGTGGTCGTTCCAGATCTTGAGGAAGGTGACCCGGAACTTGTGGATGCGGAAGGCGTAGACGATGGGGTTCATGGCCGAGTTGCCGTGCGTGAGGAAGATGGCGGTGTAGACGAGGATGCTGGGCTTCTGGCAGGACGGGCAGAAGAGGGTGACGCAGTTCAGGATGTGCAGGGGCAGCCAGCTGAGGGCGAAGAGGAAGAGGATGAGGGCCAGCGACTTGGCGATCTTCAGCTCCTTGCCGTAGTACTTGTGCGGGTCTCCGGAGGAGGCCGACGCCTTCTTGCTGAGCTGCCGGCGGATCAGGTAGAAGACCTCCAGGTAGATGAGGACCATGAGCAGTAGCGGGGGCAGCACCCACACGAAGAAGTTGAAGTACACCATGTACTCCATGCTGATGACCTTCTCGAACTCGCACTTGATCACCGGCTCCCCGACGCTGCCGTTGGCCGCCCAGGCCCGCTGCACCTCCCGCAGGTTGTTCCAGCCGAACATGGGCGTCAGGCCCACCACGAGCGAGAGGATCCAGCAGCCGGCGATGGCCACCGCCGCCCTGCGCGGCGTCACCACCGCCTTGTACCTGCGGGCAAGGGGCAGAGTGAGGGGCTGCAGCTCTCCGGAGAGCCTCCTGGGCCCCGGTGAGCGGGCAGGGTGGAGGTGGGGGGTGCACGCGTCCACCAGGATCCAGGACAGTGCACCGGCTCCCTTCTCCTGCACAGAGAGGGACGCCGATCCGTGATAAAATCATGGCTGAAAATAGCCAAGGCTAATCAGGAGTTTTAAGGAAAAGACACGAGTGAAAATTGTTCACAGGTGCTGGGTACTCCCCTCGCCCTGCCCCACCATCTCGTCGCAGCTTTGTCATGTCCCTGGTGGTTTCTGAAATCTCTGGCAATGTGAAGACTGCCCATTTGAAAGCTGAGGAAACCGAGGCCTCACGGAGACCCATGACGAGCCCAGGGCCCACAGAAGTGCTTCCTAACACCCCGACACTGCCCCACACGGCCAGGCGATCGGCAAACCACCCCTTCGCTGGGCCGGCTGACACCAGCGTCCTAAGCAAAGCCTCCTACACCCCCTTCTGTTGACTCTGCCCCGTCCACCCCTGCCCATGCCACCACCCCGTCTCCACCTCTGTCTTTACTCCCATTCCCCAAAAAGGTTGGTGTGGAGACCCCTGCTCTTGGTAGGGTCCTTGCTGTGGAGCAGTGGGCCAAGGCACTGCTTGCAGCTGATGGCTCGTATGAGCACCAGTGTGAGTCCCGGCTGCTCCACTCCCGGCCCAGCTCCCTGCTAATGCCCCTGGGAAAGCAGCGGAGGATGGCCCGAGTGCTCGAGTCCCTGCACCCACGTGGGAGACCTGGATGCAGCTCCAGGCTCCAGGCTTCGGTCTGTTGTGGCCATTGGGTGAGTGAACCAGCAGGTGGGAAGACTTTTTCCTCTCTCCGTCTCCCTGTCTCTCTCTCTGCCACTCTGCCTCTCAAACAAATAAAATAAATTTTAAAAGAAGAACCAGCCCTGCACCCTGGACTGACTGGGAATGATCTCAGGAGAGAAAGATGTTCGCTGAGCCTCTACCATGTGCTAGAAACTTCCATGCTGTCGCGTACCGCTCAGCAAGCATCTCTCAGGGACTCCGTGGTTCTGTGCCTCCCCAGAGCTCCCGGGGAGAGAGGCAGACAACACAAAAGTCAGGGCTTGAACAGACAACTGCAGGCCCTAATGCGTCCTTCCAGGGAGATAAAGAATTTGTGAAGGGAGGGGCCGTCCAAGCCGCCTCCTATCAGGAAGGGGTGGGGGCGCGGCAGGGGCCCTCCCCCTCATGAGGGAGGCGGGTTTTACAGGCTCAGGGGCTCCCTGCTTCCCTTTATACCAACCCGGCCCGCACACTGCCCTTGGAGTGGATGCCAAGGGCTGGGGCTGCCCAGCCCCACACAGGAGCCGCTGAGCGTGCCCAGTTGTTATTTTCCAGGGCAGCCTCCAGAGATGGACGAGCGCCCTCCTGCCAGGCAAACAGCTCCTGAGCCCCCCGGGGGCTGGATGCCAGAATGCCTGACCGTCTGCTGCAGGCCCCTCATGCCCTGGCCAACAGTGCAGGGGGATAATCTGGAGGGCAGGAGAAGACAGGCGCCCCCTCGCCCCCCCATAGAAAGAGGAGTGCCAGCAGGGACATCCAGGACCCCGCTCCCCCTCTCCTTATCATTCCAGGGGACTCAGAGACCCTTCAGAGCACTGCCCCCTCCCTACTGGGCCATGGTGGCACCCTTGCACCCCCAGGCCCCCGACCTCGGGAGCTGACCTGTTCCCTCGTGCCTCACTCGTGTTTCTTAGACGCGAGCTGCAGTGGAAACCGATTCCACCCCTTTCCCATCCTCGGCAGAGCAGCCAAATCCATGCCCCCCATGGCAAAGCACAAGGGCCCCCCCCAGCTCAGTGCCCCCTCTGGAAGACGAGACCTGCTGCCCAGGCTGAGGACCCCACGGAACGTTGCAGGTGCAGCTGCTCCGGGGGCTCCCCGCTGGTGCTGCTCTGCCCAGCCCTGACCCCTCCACGCCCCTAAATGCACTTGCTCCTGGGAGAAGTCCAGGGTCTCCGGATGCTCGGCAAACACAGCCCAGAGGCTCCCCTCTGGCTTTGCTCAGGACGGCTCCGAGGCTCTCACTCCTAGATACCATCAGGTCCTCCCAGACACTACCAAGGAAGCTCTGGGCAGGCAGGGGGCGCTGTGGCACAACAGGCGCAATGCCCGCGTCCCTGTCAGAGCGCCAGCCCGAGTCCAGGCTCCCCGGTTTCTGACCCAGCTGAAGTAGATGGCAATAAATAAGCACAATGAAAGAGAAAGGGCTAGCGCTGTGGTGGGGCAGGCTGTGATGCCAGCAAACCGCACTGGAGCCCCAGTTCCAGTACCGGCTGCTCCGCTTCTGGTCCAGCTTCCTGCTAAGGCATCTTGGGAGGCAATGGATGATGGCCCAAGTCCTTGTGCCCTGCCATTCACGTGGGACACCCGGATGGAGTTCCAGGCTCCTGGATTCGGCCTGGCCCAGCCCCATCTGTGGTGGCCACTTTGGGGTGTGAACCAGAGGGTGGAAGATGACTTTTTCTTTCTGTCTCTCAGTCTCTTTCTCTATCACTCTGCCTTTCCAATAAATAAAATAAATCTAGAAGAGGAAGAAGGAGGCGAACTCTGGGTATGAATCTATGGGGAGGGACCAGAGGACGGTGCGTCCTCACCAGCAACAGGTGGAGGGTGGGGCCAGGTCCCAGCTCCAGCTTCCTGCGGCCAGCAGGGTTCCAGCAGGAGGGGGGGGGCAGGCATCCTGTCCTCCCCACGGCCCATCACTTGTCTCCTTGGCATCACATTTGCCACGGACACAGCCCTTGCTGGGTGTGGTCTCAGGTGGCCATACCCAGCTGTGCCGCACCAGGGAGCCACTCCCCAGGGGCTGGGACCCCGGGAGCAGCCCTGCGGCCTGCTGCAGGGCCCCAGGGCAACTGTGAGGCCTCAGGTGTGGAAGAGCCCTTGCCTGGGAGCTTTACCGTGGCCCTGTCTGGGTGCCGTCCAAGGAGGGCACTGGCCCGACCCAGGGGTGGGCCGGGAGCCCCCAGGAGCTGTCGCCCAGCCAAGGACCTGCATCTGGGTCCCCATGGCCTATGGAGGATGGGGAGGGAGACACCGACGGGGTCTTGGGTGGGGGAAGGAGGCAGCTTTGGGCTGGGGAGGGGCCTCCTCCTCCCACCCTCCCCTCACCCTTCCTGACTGCCTGGAGCCCTGGGGTTAAAGCTTTCCTGGGGCTCCTCCAGAACCTGGTCCCAGCAGACCCTGCAGTGCACGGTATCAGCTCCCATCTGTTTTTCTTGCTATTTTCTCCTTGGTGGGAAAGGTCTGGAGCCAGGACCTTGGCTGAGGTGGGGCCAGCTCTCACAGGAAGGGCCCAGGGCAGGGGAGAGACGCACCTCTCCCCAGACGTGGGAAAGGGAAGCAGAGGCTGCACCTTCCAGGCATGCACCGGAGTGGGGGCCTCACCAGCCCCAGCGACCGAGGTGGGACAGGGGACTACTGCTCTGTTTGCAGTGTGTGAATGCGCCTACCAGCCAGTATCTTCTTATTGATGATGGCAGCATGGGAAGGCGGGGCACCTGGTGAGCTAGGGGGCAGTGGGGACCCCAAGAGCGAGAGAGATGGCAGAGGGGCTGCTGCTGAGCTGTTAGAGCTGCCAGGGCGGGCCTGGCTCCACAGAAGGGATGTGGCACCGTGTGCACATGCAGCTCCCATGTCCAAAGAGGGCACAGCAAGGCAGCCGTGGGTTCCTCCCCGACACCCTGGCGGGGCTGCGCAGGAGGGCTCAGATAACGGGCAACTGCTGGACAGCAGCGAGATGGCATTCGCTCCGCTTTCCCCCAGACTTTACCTGTGCCTTTCGTATCCCCATTCCTAGCTCCAGCAACTGAGAACCAGAGAGACAGGGCAACACGCCCAAGGCCACTCAGCCCGGAAGAAGCAGAGACAGAAGCTGTGAGGCTGAGATGGGACCCAGTCCAAAGCCTGCACTGGCCCCAGTCCCGCCACTTAGGGAGACGGAGGCCTGGAGCAGGAGGCAGGAGCCGTGGTTGGGGTGCTTGAGACAAGCCTGGCCAGCACCGGCAGACCCCGGGACCACGTGGCCTGCTTGTTCTCTCTGGTGGCTACCGGCTGTCTAGGCGCCGCCCCTTTCACTCAGGAAGCAGACATTTCAGGTGCCAGGGCCCCGAAGCTCTGGTTTGGGAACACGGAAGAAAGCAGGCGCTCCTGCCAGCATCCTTTGTCCTGGAGGCGGGAGACAGGCGGCAGAGATGCCAAACACAGGCTTAAACAAACCAGATCAATTCAGAGGAGGGACACAGGGGGTCCTGGGCCAAGGCGGGCAGAGCGGGCAGGGCCCCTCCTCTTCCTTCTCCAAGGAGACAGCAGGGCGGGAGTTACCCAGGGGCCAGCCAAGCAGGAGTCCAAGTGCTGGGGTGGGGTCTCAGGGAGGAGGGCCAGAGCAGCCCCCATAGACACCGAGGTCCTGGGGAAGCTATTTCTTTTTTTTTTTTTTTTTGACAGGCAGAGTGGACAGTGAGAGAGAGAGACAGAGAGAGAAAGGTCTTCTGTGGGGAGCAATCCGGACTAGACTAAGTTACTCGAATTAGGACTTATTCTATGCATCTGCTCTCCTCTGTGGGGAGCAGCTCGGACTAGACTAAGTTACTGGAATTAAGACTTATTCTATGCATCTGCTCTCCTACAATATGGCGCTGGGAGAGGAGAGAACAGCTTCTACCCAGCTGCCTCCAGTTCAACCAATAAACTGTAGGACTTGCTCCTGATTGGAGAGCAGCGTACTCGGCGTGTGGGCAGCCAAGTTAGGATTGGCGGAGGAGGACTATGAAGGAGGAGAGAGACGGCATGCACCGGGAACATCTATGGGGAACATCTAGCTGAAGGAACACCCGTGCAGCCCCCCAGAGAGCCGGCCGGCGGTGTGCCGCTCCCCTGCGGAAGTGGGGAATGCGGCCAGGGGGAACTGCCCTTCCACGGAGGTGGAAGGGATAGTAGCCAACCCGGGAAGAACCAGCAGCAAACCCAGGGAGGGCCGAGCAGACGAAAGAACAGCGCAGGGTCCTGTGTCGTTCCCCCACGAAGACGGGGAGCGACAGTCTTCCTTTGCCGTTGGTTCACCCTCCAATGGCCGCTGCTGCAGCCAGCGCACCGCGCTGATCCGATGGCAGGAGCCAGGATCCAGGTGCTTTTCCTGGTCTCCCATGGGGTGCAGGGCCCAAGCACCTGGGCCATCCTCCACTGCACTCCCTGGCCATAGCAGAGAGCTGGCCTGGAAGAGGGGCAACCGGGACAGAATCCGGCGCCCCGACCGGGACTAGAACCCGGTGTGCCGGCGCCGCAAGGTGGAGGATTAGCCTAGTGAGCCACGGCGCCGGCGAGGGGAAGCTATTTCAGCGAAGGAGCCGCAGAGCCCACCTCCCTCGGCGGTGGAGCCATCTCGCTCGCCCCTCCTCGCTCGTGAGCCAAGGGCCCTGCGCTGGGGGCAGCAGATTTCTAGGGGAGAGGGGAAATGGGGGGACAGTCGCATCCCCCAAGGCTCCTGGACCCCTTCCCCCTAAGGGCCCTGCGCTTCCCTCGAGCCAGCAACTCCACGCTGCCCAGACTCCTCTCCATGCGCGGTTGGCCACTGCGCGACCTGCTCTCTCCTCACTCAGGTCGCAGCTCAGATGTCGCCTCCTCCCAGAAGATTCTGGACCCCCCGCCAGAACAGCCTCTTGCCAGGTTCAGCGTCCTCCCTAGAGCCCATACCTCCCCGGCCCTGTGAATGCGTCCGTGGATTGACTGCATTTCTCTCCACTAGAACACAAAAGCCCACCAGCACGGATGCCTGACTGCGTGTCCACCACGGCACCCCCAGGAGACCGTGCAAGAACCATTTGTTGAATGAATGAATGAATGCAGGCAGGCAAACGTGAATTAACAAAGCCATACACCCACTTACTCAGAAACAACTGATTGAAGAACTACCAGGAGCACATCTCGGGGAAGCAGAGATAAGGCCTAAGCGGCTGCTGCTCAATTAGAGACAATCAGATTAGCAAGGCTTGGCCCTAGCCCCAGAGGCAATTACAGAGCCCTGGCTGTTCCAAGGATCCCCTGCCGCATCAGACAGCCTCGGCTCCCCGCCGGGACACAGGGCTGCAGTGACACGCGCCTCTGCCCAAGTGCCACCAGGCCACCAGCCAGCCACTGACACGTCCCCAGCAGCACCGGGCCTCGGTGCTGTCCCTGCCTACGTTGAGGCCTGCAGAGGCTCCGCTGGCCGGAGGTGCCACCCCAGACGCTACCTGCCACCTCCGGCAGCTGCCGTGTGTGTGTCCAGCTCCTCCCTGGCCCCTTTGCCTCATGAACAGTTCAAGGTCACTTCCACGGGGGGCCCAACTGCCCACAGCCTCAGAGGAGGGCTCTGTAGACACATCAAGGACTGGCTTTCAGAACGGGAGAAGCCCACGATGCCACGGAGTGACGAACACAGGGCCTGGGCAGGCAGGGACACATCAGACAGGGAATAGAGAAGGGGCGGGCTGGGCTCTGGAGCCCCAAAGAGTCCCCTTAGTGGACTGAGGGGCCAGACAGACAGGGGTTCAGAGGGGACACCCGGTGCCCACATGGGCAAGGCGGCGTGTGCAGTCTTGAAGCTGTGTGTCCCGGCAGACCCCCAGCCTGCGCTTCCCACAGAAGAGCTGGGGGTCAGAGAGGCCCCTTCCTCCCTCCTGCTGTCCCAGACCTGCCTCTGCGCTTCTGCCTGGGGGAGCTTCCTGTTGTTAACTCACCAGGGACCTCACTGTCTCCCCCCCCACCCCGTGGCTTCTCAGCACCTCGGCACAGTACCAGGTAGGCACAGTACCAGGTAGGCACCAGCAGTGACATCCTGCTTCGGGCCAGCCCCCAGGCTCTGCCCACCTGCCAGAGGCCCCGGCCAATCGCCCAGACTCAGAAATGGGAGTCACCTTGGAAGAGGAGAGAGATGAGAGAGGATCCACAGAGCAGGCTTGGTCAAGATCATCATGGCCTTTCTGAGGACAGGGGTGTGAGTGTGTGCACGTGTGTGTGTGTGCCATCCTGGGCCAAGGCCAGAGTGGGGGCCCCCCTGGTCCCTGCCACCTGCTCCTCACTGAGGCACTGGGGCAGGGAAAAGAGCAGGAGGGTGGGGCAGGGCGGGGGTGGAGGGAGTGATCCCGCAGTTTTGCAAGGTCCCGACCTGGCACTGTCCCTGAGATGGGGCCTCAGGTCCCAGCTCCGGCCCCGGCCTGCCTGCTGCCTGCTGCCAGAGGAGCTCCAGGCCACTGGGACTGAGAACTCACGGGTCCCAGGCCAGGGAAGTCAGGCTTTCAAACGATTAAACTGCTTCCTTGCAGAGAGGGCTTCCTCCCAGAGGAGAACAGGAAACCAGATACAATCAAAGGCGCTGGGCATACTCTCGGGGGCCAAATATTTAACAGTAACATGGCCCAGGGGAGTCTGGCTGGGGGCCCTGGGGAGGGGGCGGGCTGTGGGGCCTAGCAACCCTGTCCTGACTCAGGCTGCTCCAGGCCCTGTGGTCACCAGCAGTCTCCAGCACCAGCAGCCACCAACAGCCCAAAATGGGGTCAGCCCCACACCCCTGGGGCGACAGAGGAGGAGCCAAGCTCTGGGCGGATAAACTGATTAGGTCCTCAGTGTAATGGCCTTGGAAATTAGCTCCCAGCTCAATGGGAGAGACAATTAAGTTCCCGTGTAGGACTCAGACTGTCCTCTACCGAGTCACCACCCTCCCTTGGCCCTCCTTCAGATGGGGAGCCCCCTGACCACAGGATGGGGCAGAGGAAACACAGGCCCCACCCGGAAGAAATTCTCAGTCTGATGGTGGAGGCCCCGCCACTGAGCAAAGGGAGCAGAGCTCCTCCTTTGAAGAGACAGCAGGTGCAATGCAATACCCAAGGCCAGAGTCCCCGGTGACAGCCCCCAGGTCACACGGGTACCTGACGTCACGCAGGCTGCCCGTGTGCCCAGGGATGAGACAGCTCCTGTCTCCTGTCCCTCAGAGCTTGGGGTGTGCTTGGAGGCTGCAGAGTGGGGCCTGGGGTATGTGGGGGTCCTGATTGGAGGAGGCAGCTTTCCAAAGTCTACTTGCCTGGGATCCCATTCCCATCTGGGTCTAGAGTGGCTTTGGAGGATGCCCTGGGCCACGTGGCAGGGCAGCCCCCTCCTGCCCAGCACAGGGTGGGGAGGGAATGGCGGGCGGCAGACCCCAGCCCTACCGGCCCCTTTCTGCTGAGATTTGGTTCTTGGCAGCTTTCGGGGTAAGGGCCAGGATGGTGAAAGGACCATGATTGGCAAGTGGCCCCACCTGCTGTGGGCGACTGATTCTGATTCATCCAGTGAGAAAAATTCCTGTCCCATCCGCGTCCGGACTTCATGACCTGTGAGCAGCTGGCCGCAGCGGGGCCTCCCGGGGATGACCAGCGGAGCGGAGAGCCTGGCCCTGGGGCACATGGCTGATTGGACGCAGCTTCCCCAGCCTCTCTGGCTCCTACGAGAGGCAGACAGAATCCGCTGAGCGGGCCGTGCGGGGAGCCGGCAGGGCAGTGGGAACCCCGTTCTGATCCAGAACCACCGCCAGAGTGAGAGCCTCCCCCTCTGGGGCTTCCGTGCCCTCGTCTGGACAGCGAGGGAGCGGGCGAGCTCCGGCAGGTCACGGCTGCCTCCCCCTGGAATGTGTCAGACACCTGGGCCGAGCACTGGGGAGGTTGCAGTGGGGGCTGGGAGGCAAACCGCCCTCCCCAGAGGGCAGCAAGGATACTGCGCCCTGGCACTGTGCCCCCCAGAGAGGAGGAAGAGGAGCAGGTTGGGACAGAAAGAGAAACACGTGTTTGTTGAGTGAATGAACCAAAGAAAAAACACGAATGAATGCAGGGTGCTGTGCAGAGAGGTGGGAGGTGAAACCACAGCTCCCAGGGCCGCAGCCTGGGGCCTCGGGCAAGGCACGGTTCTCCGGGCGTGGTTCCACCCTGGGCACGCAGTGGCAGCCGGGCTCGCCGCCCCCTGCGAGGACAAGGCCGGCGCCTTGGCTTATCTGGGCAGTCCGAGAGCAGGAGCAAGGGCGGGCGCTGTGCCCAGCCTAGGGGGCGGTGGATTCTACCGGAAGACACGTGGGCCCTTGCAGGGACGCAGATGAACAAAGCCACGTGTGTCTTGGACACCGGGCTTTTGTTACTGTTTTGCAGCCTGCGTGCCCTCACCCAACCTCGCTGCAGAGTTCATCCTGGTCTTGCGGACTCCGGGATCAGAGTCTGGTGCGGCAGGCTACGCCTCCCTTGTCACACCGCACCCCATATCAGAGCAACGGATCGAGTCCCAGCTGTTCCATTTCCTATCCAGCTCCCTGCTAATGCGCCTGGGAAAACAGCAGGGCTTGGGCCACCTCCCACGCGGGAGACCCAGATGGGTGAGCCAGCAGAAGGAAGACCTCTGTCACTCCCTCTCTGTCACTCTTTCAAATACATCAATCAATCTTCAAAAAGCCTCTGAGTCTCTGGGGAACCCATGGGGTTTGGAACTTGCTCAGGGCAGCACTAGACAAGGAGGCTGTCTTGGGGGCGGGGCACATCCTCTCCCCCCACCCCACCCTGCGCCTTTCCGAGCCTCCCTCCGCCTGTCTGGAACCATGAGCTTGGGCGGCTGCTTCCTGCCTGCACCCACCAAGGAACTGAAATTGACCTCTACTGGGGAGACCGCGTGCAGATTCCAGGGCTGCCACAGGCAGCAGCCAGGGCTGGGACCCAGCAGGCAGATCGGATGCCCCAGTGCCCAGAGCCTGGACTCACAAGGGGAGGTGTCCCTCCCAGCCTGCTGGGCCTGGGCCCCTGAAGCTCACAGCCCTGGGCCTGGGCCCCTGAAGCTCACAGCCCTGGGCTCTGGAGAAGCCTGGACAGACGGCAGGGTGTGGGACAGTGAAGACAGGGAGAGCATTCCACGCTGGGACTCTTTCCAGAGTCCACCGCACCCTCGGTTCTCCATGCCACGGCTTGTACTTCATCAGAGCCCTCCCCTGCGCCTGACATGAACCCCTTCCACAGCGGGGGAACCCAAGGAGAGGGGCTGGAGTGGCGGTGCAGCAGGTTAAGCCACCAGCACCCCATATCAGAGTGCAGGTTCAAGTCCAACCCAGCTCCCTGCTAATGCTCCTGGGAAGGCAGAAGAGGATGGCTCAAGTGCTTGGGCCCTGCCACCCACGTGGGAGACACAGATGGAGTTCCTGGCTTCTGGCTTCAGCCTGGTGCAGCCAGGGAGTCAACCAGCAGATGGAAGATCTCTCTCTCTCCCCCTCCGTGTGTGTATGTGTATATGTGTGTGTGTGTGTGTGTGTGTTGCTCTGCCTTTCAAATAAATAAGATTTTTTAAAGATTTTTGTTTATTGACTTGAAAGGCAGAGTTACAGAGAGAGGGAGAGACAGAGAGATCTTATATCTGCTGGTTCATTTCCCCAAAAAGGCTGCAATAACCAGAGCTAGGCCAGGCTGAACCCAGGAGCCGGAAACTCCATCCAGGTCTCCACGTGGGTGGCAGGGACCCAAAAACTTAGGCCATCTTCTGATGCCTCCCCAGGGAGCTGGATTGGAAGTGGAGCAGCTGGGACTTGAACCAGCACTCATATGGATGCTGGCATCGGCATCACAGGCAGTGACTTAACCTGCTAACCTGCTGCGCCGCACTGCCGGTCCCACAAGAAATAAATCTTTAAAAAAAAAAAAAAAAAAAAAAAAAAAAAAAAAAAAAAAAAAACAAGGAGCCCCTGCTCTTGGGACCTGGAAGAAGTACGGCCACATTCTCACCACCTTGCATCCAGGTGAATGGGATTTGGAGTCTAACTAACACTAAGAGCCCCAGTGGCCAGCAAGTTCCCGGGGTGGCTGCTGCATGGCGCCCTGTGCGCTCTGCACCTGTGCTGCACCACACATGCACTCAGCCGGCCCCTGCGTCTGCAGCGGCCAATACGTGAATCCCCAGGCCAGGTCCCGACAGAAACCAGCCCTTCCCAGCCAGCCCCCGCCCAGGCCCAGGCAGCAGCACACAGGGCCTTGCAGCAATAGCGCTGGCCCTGAGCCCACCCCTCCGGCCCTCCTGCATTTGCTCAAAGCCCCCCTCACCTCTTCTGCCCCAGCTCCAGAGCCAGGCTGGGTGTAGGAGGGGCCCAGACACAGTGGCAGGTGGGAGGTACACAGGTTCACGCAGGTGGAGGCAGGTGAGACGCAGATCCCCTTCCAAAACAGCCCACGGCAGGAAGCAGGCTGTTGACTCTCCTGGGTGGCGGGGCTGACCTCCCTCCTCCCCATGTGGCCGGGTCAGGAAAAGCAGAGGAGGGGCACCCCGAGGGCAGGGACCACGTGTGGTTCCCAGTGGTCCTCCCAGCACCTGCCAAGGCACCCGGCACACGGCAGGCACCCAGGAATACTTGGGGAAGGGAATGGAATCACACCAGATACTCAGTTAAAACCAGCAAGGCAGAAAAGAAAAAGAGAGGAGGGAAAAGAGAGAGAGAGAGAGAGAGAGAGAGAGAGAACCAAATAGCAAACAGCACGGATGGAAAACAGCTACAACACGGCCGGTATGAGCTCATCCACAATCACTTGCGACGGGCATGTGAATGCAGGGGGAGCGAGCCAGGGAAAGAGGGAGCCAGCCCCGGCTCCCCGCTCATCTCAACGACAGCCCCGCTGGGCGGCCTCAGAGCACAGCCTTGTGCAGAATCCCCGAGGTTTCCATTCTAAGTCCATCACTCAGCCCCAGTGGTGCGGCGAGCCACTTAACTAGGTGGCCCTAGCAAGGGTCTGACCACACTCGCTCCTGCTGTGGGACCAGCCCCGCTCCTCACCGGGCCACACGCAGGTGGAGTGCAGCCTGTTCTCCTGCCCTGGGGCTGGCCTGGGCCCTGTCCTTTCACTAGGACAGGGGAACCGCAGGTCCGGCTGCAAGGCAGCTTCCCTGAGGGCGGATCAATAAACTCATTTCAGCCCCTTCTTCCACTCTGCAAAGACACGTCCATCACTCACGCCCGCTGCGACCCTGGAGGGGGAAATCTCCCGTTAGGATGTGTGCGTGGGAGGAGGAGGCTGATTAAATCAGAGGCTTGACTCCAGGCACCATTCAGGAAAACTTCAAAGCGCAGTGCTGCGAGCTGGAAAAACAAAATGCACACTCCAGCAGGAGCGGCCTTGGGGAGCCAGGCCAGGCCCAGGCAGGGCTCCCACTGCACCCAAGCAACGGCGGACACGTGAGCGGACACAGCAGGGGGCTCGTGGGTGGTGGCGGGCGGAGAAATGGCTTCTCCCCCCTGGCTGGCCCCAGCACCGACGAGCTGGGCCACTGGGAAGCCCCCACACTTCAAGGCCCACAGCTCATCCTCCCTCCCCAGCCTCCGTGTGTTTGCAACAGAGCACGCGGCTTGGCCAGAGAAGTGGGGCACAGCAGCGCCTGGGTTGCTCCTCAGGACCTGGGTGTCCTCATCTGTGAAATGGAGCCGAGAGCCGCCCAGCGCCCCCTGCCCCCGGCCCCGATGTGGTCCCCCTCTGGCACTGAGCTGCCGGTGCAGTCTCCCCTAGGCCTCCTTCCCCCCTCACAGGTGGGCCTGGGGGACCTGCCCAAGGCCGTGCAGTGCGTGGCTGGGGCTGGAGGTGCAGCCCAGGTCAGCCGCCTCCAGAGCCAAGGCCTCATTTGCTTCCTGGGATTTCCAAATGTTTCCCTTCTTCTATTTTGATGCATAAATAATATATCGCATGGGATAGAACGCGACTCTTCAAATCACATCCGCCGAGTGGAAGGAGCAGCCCCGGCTGTGGATTTGCAAGCCAGGGCTCTGCTTCCTGCTCTGACAGTCCCCCGAGATCCGGAGGAGGAGTTTGAGGGCCGGGACTGTGGCTTCACGGCCCGGGGGTGGTGGTGGGGTCCCCTAGAGTCTGAGAGGCCCAAGCTGGAAAGTGTGCCTGAGTCACCTGGGGTCCTTTTCTGATGCAGATGGTGAGTCAGCAAGGCCGGGGCGGGGCCTGGGATGCTGCCCGCCTCTCCCTGGAGACGCCCAGGCTACTGTCCCCCTACCGGACCACGCTGGGAACAGCAGGGCCCACCGGCACTCAGCCCTCCCTCGGCGGGGCACAAAGAGAGCTCCCCCCTGACGCTTGTTGGGGGAAGGGTGACTGAGGGGGCCCAGGAAGAGATGGGCATTGTCCTGGGTCATGCAGCAAAGAGGCAGATGCGTCCCTGCAAGCCTGCCCAGACCCGCCAGGTGGGCGGGCACCTCCGGCACACGGCAGCCAGGACAGGAGGACAGAAGGGAAGCCAGGTTACCCCACCCCCAGCACAGCCCCGCACGTCCAGCTTCTGTTGTTGCCATTTTACAGGTGGGAAAATCAAGGCTCAGGGAGGTCCAGAGCATGCCCGAGGCTTGTACGAGACTGAACAGCTCTGAGTCTGGGCCCAGGTCTCTCTGCAGGGAAGCGGTGTCAGAGAGGGGCTCCCTGGGCTCCCCTCCCACGCAGGGCTCCACCCTGCTCCCGCCCAGGGCCCGCCGGCTGCCTCCCCAGCCCATCTGCACCACCCTCACCTCCACAGACCTCGTGGGATTCTTTCTGCTGCGGTGATGCTAACAACACCTCCAGATTTAGCTCCCCTGCCCTGTGCGGGAGGCAGCCGTGCGAATGAGTCCACGCAGGCTCCGGGCTGGGAGAACACAGGCAGGGCCTGATGGAAACCGGGCGGCAGGCAGGCCAAGCCTGACGGTGCCCACCAGCAGCCGCCCTCCCTGTCCCGGGGCCTGCGCCAACGCCTCTCCTTATCCGCGGGGTCCTGTAGTTCCAGTTCCCTGTAGATGCGGACAAGGACAGTGGGGAGGCGTCCACTGTGGCAGCCACATTCCCGGTCCCAGTTTTGCTACTTCCTGGCTGGGGAGCAATTTCCAAGTTCCCTTACCTCTCTGATCCTGTTTCTTTGGACGATGGGTGGAGAGCAGCCTTGCAGGACCAAATGAAGCCAAGCACACAGTCCTTCCTCTGTGCTGGCCCCAGCGCACCATCCAAGACCTAAGCGCCCTTCCCCCAGGCCTCCTTCTGGGGCTCACAGAGGAGCTGAGGCAGGAAGCGAGGTGCCTGCCTGGCCCAGCAGGCACACAGCATGCCCTTACCTGCAGGCCGGGCTCCGCACGCCTCCCAAGACCTGGCGTGCCTGCAGCCCCACCGCGAGCGCCGGCCGCAGCACAGTGGCACAGGCACACCACCATGCACCCGTCTGCACCACCCCCAACAGCAGCAGGTGGCCGAGGGGTGGGCTCCGCTTGTTCTTACACAGAAGTCCTGCCCACCATCCCCCCAGCCTCAGGTAGAGATGATAATTTCCATCTACAGGCGTGGAAACAGGCTGAGAGCAGAGCAGCGGGCCAGCCTGGCCGACGGACGAGGGTGCCGGCCGGGGCAGGGTCGGCTTCTGCCAGCGGGCACCAGGGCAGCCAGGCCCAGGTGCCCCCCCGGTGTGGGAGGGGGCTCCCCTGTCCCTGGTCCTCCCCACAGGGGCCCCCTTGAACAGTTTTACTTCCAGCCTTGACTGAGGACTGAGCCCAGGCTGGGGCCCAAGGATGACCCCTCCCTGCCTGCGCAGCCTCGAGCCCCAGGAGGACACCCTGCCTCCCTCAGCCCCTGCGCAGGCCCCGAGCGGCCCACCCTCCAGGGCCTGGCTCCCGTCCACCTCCTGCTGATCAGCTCAGCTCTCCTGCCTGCTCCTCCGCCAGGCCTCCAACCCTCCTCTCTCCCCCACGGCCTGCATCAGCTCGCCGCCACCTGAGTGCCAGGCAGGCAGGGTTGGCCAGCGATGGGATGGGGGAGGGGTCAGCACCGAGCAGGGACGTCATCTTCCCTTTCACCCCGAGAGCGCTGCCTCGCGAAGCCTGTGTGAAAGGGCTTAGAATTCTGCCCATTCTGCAGATGTGGAAATCGAGCCCCCCACCCGATGTGGGGAGTGGTTTGCCCAAGATCGCCAGCAGGAAGCGTTGGAGTCAGGTCTTTCCATTCCCCCAGGCAGCGCTGGTGACCTCTGCAGCTGTGTGGCTGTCAGAAGGCTGATCAGTCTCTCTGGACCTCAGCTTCCTCCTGCGGGGACTGGGGAAACACTACAGCGCTGGCACCAAACGCTGCTCAGGACGCCGTGCAAGGCTTTCAGTCACATGACCCGAGTCAAGGATTCAGCACGGGGCCTGCCGCTCCTGGCTGCCCCAGAGTCACCACTGTGGCCAGGGGCTCGGTCATGCCCTGGGCTCCACCCCGGAACTCACAGGGTGGTTAACAAGGGCTGCACCAGGAGGGAGCATGGGAGGTGGGGGTGGGGGTGGGGGAGAGGCGCTGTGGTTGGGGGATGGGGGGAGGCGCTGGGGCCCAGCGGGTTAAACCACCACCTGGGATGCGGGCATCCATAGGGGCGCCGGTTGGAGTCCCGGCTGCTCCACTTCCAATCCAGCCCCCTGCTAATGGTCTGGGAAGAGCAGCGGAGGATGGCCCAAGTGCTTGGACCCCTGCCACTCACATGGGAGACCCGGATGAAGCTCTTGGCTCCTGGCTTCGGCCTGGCCCAGCCCTGGCCATTGCAGCCATCTGGGGAATAAACTGGCAGGGGGCAGATCTCTGTCTCTGTAACTCTGCCTTTCAAATAATAAATAAATCTATAAAAAAGGAGGAAGCACAGGGAGCAGGAGGAACAACAGGCAAAATCAGGCAGGCTTCCTGGAAGAGGTGTCATCTGAGCTGAATGTGAAAGAATGAGGAGTTGGACTGGCTCTGGTGAGCAGGGGAACGGCGTTCTCTCTCTCTCTCTCTCTCTCTCTCTCTCTCTCTCTCTCTGAATGCATACATAGCATGAAAGCAGCAGTCTGGACATCAGAGTCCTTGCTTGTGTGAGGCCTGGGCAGGCAAAGAAGTGCCTGGCAGGGGCACAGGCAGGCGGGTGTGGACTGGGCCCTTCTGCTGGGGTGGCCCAGGCCTGTTCCTCCTGCTGGGGTAGCCCAGGCCTGTTCCGGCCTCCTGCCCGTGCCCCCCCCCCGCCCCATGACCCAAGGTTGTGCGCCCTTAAGGCAGCACTTGTGTCCTAGATGGACTTGAACATGTAAACCCTGTTCTCACGCTGCGGGGGATTAATGGGGGTGGGCCGCAAACAGGAAGCGGATCTGCTTGGTTGGAAGTTGGATTTGCTGGACCATGGAGAATGAGGGACTGGGGTGGGGGTGGTGAGCAAGCAGGTGAGTGACAGGAGTGGAAGCCGGAACATTGTCTCTGACTCAGAGAAACAGGAACGCCCTGCACGCGCACGCGCGCACGCACACACACACACACAGAACCACTGCAGTCTCTGGTGTGATGGGGGTGGGAGCCGCGTGCCCTCACAGCCCTGGCTCCCAGCCAGCCCAGCCTGGCCCCGCACAGCCGCGTGAATGGGCTGCGGTCAGCGCTGCTCCATCGGCCCTCCCAGCTCCAGCCCCAGCAGCCCATGCTGAAGGGTCACCCCACACAGGCACCCTGGCGGGTGAGTCCCCGGAGCACAGCCAGTCCCGGGCACCCTGAGTGGGTGAGAGAGTGGACCAGCCCAGAGCTCCACAGACACCACCTCCCTCCCTCATCCTCCAAGGCAGCAGGGGGTGGGGCAGCGGCTGCCCTAGGGGGCTAGGAGACCAGGAGCCCCGCCCCCACCTCCACCTCCTGGGCCTCCCACCCTCTGCACCCAGGCAAACGCTTTGATTGGTTCTCTGCTCCCAGCCTTTGGCCTCTGCAGGTGCAGATGAAAAACCTGCCGCTCCCGTCACCCCGCGAAGGCTTCCTTCCTGTGGGGGGGTGTGCTCTCATGCCTGTCCTCGTTGGACACCAAGTAAGCCACCAACTGGGCGCCAGCTGGGCAGGTTAGGTGCCGGCCACAAGGCGCAAGGCTGCCGGAGGGAACCAAGTTCCGCCCTGCACGCAGATCATCCGGCTCCGCCCTGACCCCCCCCCCCCCCGCCATGGGTCACGGCGGCCACACAACAAACATCAAGGGGCTTTGGACCACTTAACAACCCTGATTCGTGTTCATTTGCAGGGGGCCTACCATGCACCAGCCTCGCAGCAGCGCTAGGAAGGGAGGGAGGGAGAAGCTGCGCTATGCAAGAGGCCCTCCCTCAGAAAAGCAAGCATCATAGACAACACAGCCCTCGGTACGCCGGCCCAGGACCAAGGTAAAGCAGGAGAGGGAGACGCTCTCTGAAAGAGGATCATTGAAAACATCAGGTGACCGGGGCTGGTGCTGTGGCGCAGCGGGTAAAGCCACCATCTGCAGCGCCTGCATCCCATGTGGGCGCCGGTTCGAGTTCCGGCCGCTCCACTTCCCACCCAGCTCCCTGATAATACTTCTGGGAAAGAAGTGGAAGATGGCCCAAGTGCTTGGGCCCCTGCCACCCACATGGGAGACCTGGGTGGAGTTGCAGGCTTCAGCATGCCCCAGCCATTTGGGGAGTGACCCAGCAGATGGAAGATTCTCTCTGTCTCTCCCTCCCCTCTCTCTGTAACTCTGCCTTTCAAATAAAGAAATCTTTTGAAAAGAAAAGAGGAGGGCTGAGAAGTTCTTGCAAGCTGCGGTCTCAGCCCTGCTGTCCCGGGGGTGGGAGCTGGGAACTGCGGGCTGTGGCTCTGAGAGCAGCTGCACGGGGAGGGAGCCAGGCCCGGCTGTCGGCACCCGCGCCAGCCCTGCCAGCTCACTGTCGCGCGGGGCTGCAGGAGGCTGTGTGTGCGGAAGGGCCAGCGTACAAGCAGCCAGGGCGACGTGGACATGACGAGCCGGGCTGGGCTGGCGTTGCCTGCTTGCAGACAGTCCCGCCCCGACACGGGGCCGCTCAGCACACAGCGCCTGGGAGAGGCCCCTGAGTGTTGGGGTGCAGGGGGCTAACCCGACAGGCGACGCAGGCTTCCGGAGCAAGAATGAGGCCCTGGAGACAGCCTCCCGGACAGGACCTTCCCAGGGGTTACTGAGGGTGGGGAGGGGTCGGGGGACCCTTAGGTGTCACAGACATCACAGTGTCCTGCTCTGCATGGAGCCCTGCCTTCTTCCGGAAGCTTCAGGAAGCCGGAGCCACAGGTCCTTGCCACCACAGTCCCAGCCTGAGAAAGCCGGGCCGCAGCAGCCCTGGGAGCAGCTGGAGGTGAGGTTTGGGGACACCCTGCAGGAGGCTGAGACGAGAGAGAGCCCTTGGGCCGAGACACAAGTCCCGGGAGCTGGGCAGTGCAGACAGAACAGCAGTGGCCCTGCCATCACGCCACCTCCAGTTCAGGCCCTAATGGGAACCAGATCCTGCCCCCATTTCTTCTCTCCCCCATTTCTTCTCCCCCTAACATTTCTTCTTCCTTCCCCAGCTACCCAGATGCACAGCCACCCACACAGTGGCTTAGGACGTAAACCCAGAGCGGCACCCGACCCCCGCCCGTCCCGACAGGTCTCCCCACGTCCTCGCTCGCCGTGCTCCCACCCACGCTGGCGCGGGAGGCAGGGTGACCTCATGGAGACCAGGTGATTACGCTGATGGATCTTCCTAATGTGAAAGCGGCCGTGCAAACGCAGGCCAGCCCCTCGTGGGGCTGAGGCATTATCCTCCGTGTATCACTGGATTTCATTTGCTAATATTTGACTAAGGACTTTTGGCCTTTCTAAAATGTAATTTGAATTATATCATCGCCTGCTTAAGCCATTCAGAGGCTTCAGGATAAACTCCAAACTCTGGACCGTGAACCGCAAGGCCTACGAGGCCCTCCCGAAGCCCCGGGGCCCTTGGGGGTCTCCGGGTTGCAACCCCGGGTCGTGGAGAAGCCGCTGAGAACCTGCCCCGGAGAGGACCAAGCTGCTCCGTTCCTGGAACCCTCGGGCTGTGATCTCAGCTGCCTGCTCTCGGCTGGCTCGCTCCGCTCCGATCTCTGAATTTCACAACGGCAGCTCAGCTCGCAGCCAGCTTCCTGACCTCAAGGAGACACCTAATCTTACGAGGACTCCGGCACTTTCGACTCAGCGCAGGAACGAGCTCCCTGCCTGCTCCATGCCCCCGCGCCCGAACTGCTGCCCACGGCTGGCGATGAACCCGCAACCGTGCCGCCAGGTCCCTCGGGGGCCCTGCATGCACCCCCAGGAGGCCAGGCCCCCCGGGGTGCAGCCCCCTTCCCCCTCCACCAGACAACGGCTGGTGCCACTTGTTTCTCTCTGCAACCCCTCCTCCCGCATCCTCTCTCTCAGCCATGACCTTGCCTCCCTCTTTGCTCGGAAAACTGAAACAATCAGAAGGGAACTTGGCACCTACAGATGCTGCATAGAACCAGAAGGCCCCCCAAGGTCCCGCCCAAAGGAAGGGCCAAGGACACAGCTCCAGGAAGCCTCCCCAGGCTCCACCGTGAGGCTTTCTCTGCCTCCTGGACCACCGGTCAGCCCCAGAAACACCAGCCTCCGCAGAACACAGCCCCAAGCAAATGCCGCCTCCCACTGCTGACAGCGCAGCCCCGCAGCTTCAGGTTCCTGCAGCTGAATTCCCCGACAGAGCCAGAGCGGCCCCCACCCCCTGCCTCCATTCCACTGCTGCTCTCCAGCCGGGCTTTCTGCCCCACCACGCCGCTGGCATTGCCCCTGCCAAGGTCACCGACAGCCCTGCTAAGTCCAGGGGTAATTCTCAGCCCTGATCCCGCGTCGGCCTCGGGCAGGTGCTCTCGCGTGCCTCCCTGACATACACGCTCTGCACTAGGTTCGCAGGCCCTGGTTTCTTCCCCCGTCTGGCCCTCTCCTGCAGTCTCCCTGCTGCCTCCTCCAGCCCCCGGCTGCTCAGGCTCGGTCCTTGGTCCCCTGCTCTGCTATAGCTTCACTTTCTGTCTCGGGGATTCCACGCAGCTTTGTGGATCTAAACCCCATGCCCGTGCCAATGGCTCTTCCTCTGTATCCCCAGGCTGGTTGTCTCTTCTGAGCGCCAGCCTTGGACATCCAACCACATGCTCAAAACCACACTGAGGTGCCCTTAGACCCCCCAAGTCAACTCGGCTCAGTCCGAACTCCTTCTGTTACTTGCCGAACCTACAGCACCTGCAGCCTTTCTCACCGGGTCGATGCCGGTGCCATCTGCAGCCTAGGAGTCGGGTCCATGCTGACTGTCTCTCACAGCCACCCCACAGGTAGGTCCCCCCTCCCAACCCAGAAGCAAAATCTCTGGCTCTTCAAAATGCATGCAGGGGGCTGGCGCCGTGTCTCAGTAGGTTAATCCTCCGCCTGGGGCGCCAGTATCCCATATGGGCGCCAGTTCGAGTCCTGGCTACTCCTCTTCCAATCCAGCTCTCTGCTATGGCCTGGGAAAGCAGTAAAAAATGGCCCAAGTTCTTGGGCCCCTGCACCCACATGGGAGACTCCTGGCTTCGGATCGGCGCAGCTCCAGTTGTTGTGGCCATCTGGAGAGTGAACCAACAGAAGGAAGACCTGTCTCTCCCTCTTACTGTCTGTAACTCTACCTCTCAAATAAATAAATAAAATCTTAAAAAAAAAGAAAAGAAACCCTTACAGCCAGAGGCCATGCTGTTCACCAGCAGACACAGCCCAGGGCTCTGAACTTGGCTGTGACCTCACCGACAGCCGTGAATGATGGAAGTGTCTTTTGCAATCCTAACAAACCAGTAACAACCTAAATCATAGGCTCTCCAAGGATTCGTGCATTGGGAACGTGTTTCCAGAGTGCCTACGCTACCAGGCATGGGGCACACGTGGATTTGGAAGCACGCGGGGTTCTGGCCCTTCGGGGCTCGCTGAGCCCAGGGAGAGGGACAGCAAATGCGGAAGCACCTGGGCCGGAGTCGCCGGGAAGGAGGAGCAGACGCAGGCCGAGTACCTGGCGAGAGACAGACCTGGTGCAGGCGTGGAGAGCGGTGGGGGGCCTCCATCAGGGGCTTCAGTGCTGAGAGCAGCCGCAGGTGTGGCCAGGAAGCTGATCATCTGCTGATAATGCCGAGTGAGCAAAATGGGATATAACACCATGTATATATAGCTGCTCTCAATATGTAAAAATAATGTATCTATATATATATGTATGTGTGTGGAAAATTTTCTGGAACCTCAAAATGCTAACTAGATCCCTGCAGGTGGCGGAGTTACGGGTGACTTTACCGTCCTTATTCCTTCCTATACTTTCCATTATCAACACGCTGGCTTTGACGTTCAGCAATAAATACCGAACGTCAGCGTTGGCCGCCCGCCGCGGCTGCCCTGCCCCCTCCGACCCCCGGCTGGAAGGGGCTTTCCAGGAGGCCGCCTGACCATTCCCCGTGTCTCAGAGACTTCCGGAAGCCAGCCCAGGCCAGCTGGGGAAGTCTGCTCCCCTGAAACAAATCCAGAGGCCTCTCCTGTGAGAAAGCCCAGGCGGGCGCTCGGTGTCCCTCACTCCAGCAAGGAAGCGACCTCTCATCACTAAGGGGCTGACTCCACCTGTTGTACCTCCTGTTTCCTCTGGGCCCTGGAGAAGCCAGTGTCCTAGGAGCTCTCCCTGGCCCAGGCTCTCACAGCAGAGGCAGGGAGCCAAGGTCCTGCCCATGCCCTTGAGCGAGCCCCCACCCCCCACCCCGGCCTCAGCTTCTCATCAGTGCCAAGGGTGGGAGGTGGGCTCCAGGCTTCCCCCGCCCCTCCTCCACCCCAGACACTTGAGGCCTAGGACCGACACACTTTCACAGAGGGTCTGAAGACTCCTACCTCTCCCGAGGGAGATCCCCAAGGACCTGGGACCCAGAGGACACAGTCACCAGCCAGGGTCACTTCATTGTCAAGAAAAGCCCAGGCCAGCCAGGGCCGGGAGGGCTCAGTGAATGCCAACACACCCGCATCTACCAGGCTTCTCGGCTCCGCAGCCCAGCAGGGCAAGCGTCCAGCTGTGGACAGAGGCACAGCTCCCAGGGGCTCCACTGCCCACTGGATGAAGGCAGGAGGGCAGGGGTGGGGCTGAGCATGCAAAGCTCACGGGAGAGAAGACTGTGCCCCTGCCAGCTAGGAGGAAACTCCTGCCCTACCCCACAGCCTCTGCCCTGATGCAAGATGTACTTGGGCTCCCTAGCCGCAGGCATCTGTCAGACAGGCCTGGAGCCCGTGCTGCCTCGGCTCCCGACAAGCCTCCCCCGGCCTCAGACCTCAGCGGCTCCAAGGATCTGTCCACAGAATGGGACAGCAACAACCTCGACTAGAGGGAGGTCAAGTTCATAAAACACAGCGTCGCTGGCGCTGTGGCTCAACAGGCTAATCCTCCGCCTTGCGGCGCAGGCACACCGGGTTCTAGTCCCGGTCGGGGCACCGGATTCTGTCCCGGTTGCCCCTCTTCCAGGCCAGCTCTCTGCTGTGGCCCAGGAGTGCAGTGAAGGATGGCCCAAGTGCTTGGGCCCTGCACCCCGTGGGAGACCAGGAGAAGCACCTGGCTCCTGCCTTTGGATCAGTGCAGTGCACCAGCTGCAGCGCGCCAGCCGTGGCGGCCATTGGAGGGTGAACCAACGGCAAAAAGGAAGACCTTTCTCTCTCTCTCTCTCTCTCACTGTCCACTCTGCCTGTCGGGGAAAAAAAAAAAACAAACCAGCGTCGTGCCTAGCACAGAGCCATCAGGAGCCAACACATAGCACACTAAAGCTGCCCAGGATCCCTGCACAGCCCTGCAGGGTCAGGAAAAGTCACAGAGTTAGAGCCAGTGGAACCCCAGAGATCGCCAACACCACCCCTTCATTTGTGGGATAGTGAAGCAGGGGCTGAGAGGCTGCTCAGTCACCAGTAACGGAGCGAAACGCAGCTCTGTGTGGCTCCGAAACAGCCAGCCCACCTGGCCGTCACCAGCCCTCCCTGGGGTCTCCATTCCAGAGAGGGCATGGGCAGGGAGCCGGTGAGCACTCACCTCCACAACCATGCCCCGAGTGTCACCAAGAAAGCCCTGGATGAGGGGACAGACACGCAGATGCCCTAGAACCAGGACCTGTGGGGACGGGGGAAATGATCGCCAAGGATGTGGAGGTGCTATGCAAATAACATGCAAACTACATGTAAATGAATCCATGCACGTTACTGATGGGTCAGCAATTTGAGCTTCTTTTAAAAACTTTGTAACTTGGGGCCAGTGCTGTGGCGCAGCAGGTTAAGCTGCCGCCCGCAATGCTGGCATCCCAGACTAGAGTGCTGGTTTGAGTCCCAGCTGCTCCACTTCTGATCCAACTCCCTGCCCACTGGGAAAGCAGCAGAGGAAGGCCCAAGTGCTTGAGCCTCTGCACCCACGTGGGAGACCCGGAAGGAGCTCCAGGCTTCTGGTCCAGCCCTCGCCTTTGCAGCCATGTGGGGAGTAAACCAGCAGATGGAAGATCTCTTTTTCTGTCTCTCCTCTCTCTGTCACTGTGCTTTTCAAATAAATTAGATACATCTTCCAAACACATTGTAACTGGATCACACTACATGATGGGACAGCCTCTTCTCTCCCTGCTTTCTACCAAGTGGAAGGAAACATCATTTGTGGTTAATTGTCCAAACCACGCCTGGTCCTGTGGCTTGTGCGCAGCGGGAAACTGTGTCCACACGGCCTCGCCAGCGCCTGCAGCCAGGGCCACGTCTGCCTTGCACTGCAGGGGCCTGGATCTCCAGCTGAGAAGGTCTCCAGCGACCCAGAGGGGAGCAGAGCGCGAGCTCCTCCTGCGGGGGCCGGGGTGGTGAGAGGCAAGAGCCGCAAGTGGCCAACAGCTGGGCGAGGACCACCCCCCACCGTGAGGAGCAAAGCCCTGGACACGGAGAAAGCTTCGTCCTGGTGGGGCAGGGCCCTCGAAGGCACTGCCGGTATGGGTGGTGCCGCTGGAGCCACACTGGGCTGGCGGGGGCGGCCATGGCCAGGACCCAAAGAGGTCCAGTCCACAGCAAGAAGGTTGGAGGTTTGCCAGTCGGGAGGCCTGTGTGGGGTGCAACCAGGCCCACTCTGGAAAGTCAGCTGTTACTGAGGGTCTACCACCTGTAGGACAGGACTCAATGGGCCACACTGCCCAGCCCTGTCCTTGAGGTACCAACAATCCGCCAGGGGAGAGAAAACGCATCCCGGTGTAATATAACAGGACTTGCACACCTGCTTGGAAATGTGTTGTTTGTGTGTGCATGTGTGCATGTGTTGCCATATAAGAGCGTGCTGTGTGCATGTGCGTGTGTGTCGCCATAGAAGAGCATGTTGTGTGTGCATGTGTGTAGCCATAGATGAGCATGAGTGTGAAGGGAGGCAGGGCTTGCCGATTAAGCCTCACTCTGAACCATATATTAATGATAGGGGCAGGTGCTGTGGCACAGCCACCTAAGCTGCTGCCCTGGACAGCGGCACCCATATCAGAGCTCCAGTCCAAGTCCCAGCGGTGTGGCAAGGCAAGTTAAGCTGCAGCCTGCAGTGCCAGCACCCCATATGGGTGCTGGTTTCAGTCCTGGCTGCTTCACTTCTGATCCAGCTCCCTGCTAATGCACCTGGGAAAGCAGGCAGAGGATGGCCCAAGTCCTTGGGCCCCTGCACTCCTGTGGGAGACACAGTAGAAGCTCCTAGCTCCTGGCTTTGGACTGGCCCAACCCTGGTCATTGTGGCCATTTGGGGAGTGAACCAGTAGATCAAAGATATCTCTCTCTCTCTTTCTCCTTTCTCTGTAACTCTGCCTTTCAAATAAATAAACGTCTTTAAAAATAATAAAGTCCAAACTGCTCTTCTTCCCTACAGCTCCCTGCTAATGTGCCTGGGAAGCAGTGGAATGATGGCTCCAATATTTGAATTGCTGCCGCCCACATAAGAGACCCAGATGGATTTCCTAGTTCCTGTCTTCAATCTGGCCCTGTTCCAGTTGCTGCAGCCGGCTAGGGAATGAACCTGTGGATGGACGAGCTCTCTCTGCCTTTCAAATAAATAAATCTTTAAACAATAAACATAGGGGGCCAGTGCTGTGGTGCAGTGGGTTAAGCTGCCACCTGCCATGCCAGTTTGATTCCTAACTGCTCTACTTGTTCCATCCAGCATTAGTGTCCTAATGCTAATGTGCCTGGGAAAGCAGCAGAAGCTGTCCCAAGTACTTGGGCCCCTGCCACCACCCATGTGGAAAACCCGGATGGAGTTCCAGGCCCCTGGCCCAGCCCTGGTCATTGCAGCTTTTTGGAGGAATGAACCAGCTTTCTCTCTCCCCATCCCCACCCTGTGTGTGTGTGTGTGTGTGTGTGTAGGTAACTCTGCCTTTCAAATAAATAAATCCTAAAAAAACTACAGACAGACACCACTTGTGGCTCGCACATAGTGTATCATGCATATTGCTAAGTGCATTATGTCCCCTTTTGTAAGTGAGGAAATTCAAGGTTAAATAAGTGTCTTTCCCCAGGTCTCACAGCTAAAATTTATTCAGGATTCGCACTCAGGTCTGTGCCAGCCTCTAGGCCGGCTCCTGCCTCAGCCCTTGGAAGACAGCTCCTGGAGACGCTGCTCCAGAGCACCCGCAGCTGCCCCCGGACCCGGTCCACAGGGCAGGCAGGGAACACCCCGGCCATGCCCGCAGTCACGGGAGGACCGGGCCTTTGGCTGGTCTTGGCACCCACACAGCGAGTGGACAGATTTCCCGGGCAGCCTTCTCACATCTGCACGAGTTTCCTAACGCAGCCACACTTGGGCATAATGGTCGGGCTATGCGGCCCAGCCCTGTTAATGCACTGGGACCAGCTTTGTCTGTGCAGCCTGGCAATGAACCCGAGCTAATGGCAACACCAAGGCCCTCGCGGCTGAGTTCGTGGGGCCCCTAGGCTGCAAGCCCTTCGTCCCTTGCAGCCGTCTTCAGCCCTACTCCGCGGAGAAACCCGGAGCTCGTGAGGGAAGGAGTCAGGGCAGAGAGACGCGCTCCTAGCAGCCAGGCAAGGAGCATCAGGAAGGCAGGTGGGTGACCGTATTGGGGCTGAGCTCCCAGCCTCCTGCCGCAGAACATCCGAGGCGTGGCTTCCCCTCTGCCGGCACCGGCTCCACCTCCCTCCCAGGACCAGGGAGAGAGCGGGGGAAAAACCATGTGTGGAAAAAGGCATTGGGAAGTCAAGCAAAGGGAGCACCATGGTGCCCAGCCCTGCCCGGGCAGGCTGCCAGGAGAGGCCAGAGGCCCTACGTCCCAGATACGGGAGCCACACTGGGGACAGCAGGTGCCGCCGATGGCCAGCACTCCCCAGTAGAAAAGGAATCTACTGGTGACAATAATGTGAAGTGGGGGCCAGTGTGCCCTTCTGAGAGTGTCCCAGCAGGGCCAGTCCTGGGCAGCATGCCCAGGCCCTCACTGGCACTCGGTGGCCCAGGCACTGCCTGGCGATGAGATTATGGCCTGGCAAGTCCCATATGGTCTGGATGCCCAAGCCAAGGACTGCCACCGTGAGGACACCCACCCCGGCGCTGTCTGGAGGCAGCACCAGCACCTCCGCCGAGCCAGGCAAAGACACACGTGGTTTTGCAGAACGTGGATGTTAAAGAGCAGGTGGCAGTGTTTCCCCGCCTCCTGCCTGCCACGCGATCCCCTAAGTAGGAGCTGGGGAGAGGTTATCAGCCCACTGGGTTCAGTAGGACAGTCCCCAAGGGTGGGGCCGCCTGGCGCAGGCACACAGGAGGAGGAGAGAGCTGAACCAAGTCTCCAAGAAGCCAGCCTGGGACCGCCGGCGGAGGCTGCACTCCTGGCCCTGGTGTGTCCCCGTTAGCAGCTCCTCACCCCGACCCCAGTCCCTGCCACTGGCGGAGCTCAGCACACTGCCATTCAGCACCCACTCTGCCCCTAGCTGGGCGGCCCCTCCAAGTCGCCCCTCTCCTGCCACCCCAGGTTCCCTGGTGGCCGCGGCTTCAGCGCTGGGGTCTGGGCACTGCCAGGCTCGTGTTCCTCCAGCCTTCCAGCCCCCACCTGCTTCTCCAGCTCAGCTCAGGCTGGCCCCGCAGCACAGAGCACGGCGGAGCAGAGGCGGGGGCACAGCGCTGTCTGGGTGTCGTGCACGCTACTGTGTGCCCTCTCAAGCTAGCCAGCACGGGTGCTGTGAGCGCCTGTGGCTGCCGTGGACTCACCGGAGAGGAATCTTGACGCGGAGGTAGCGGTCCACGGCGATGGCCAGCAGGGCCAGGATGGAGCTCTGGGTGAGGATGAGGACAGGACAGGCCACCATGAGGCAGGTGTGGAAGTAGGTCTCGGGGCCGATGTTGATGAGGATGGCCAGCGGGATGACCAGGGCGCCCACGGCCACGTCAGCCACTGCCAGCGACACGATGAAGCAGAAGGTGGCGTCCCGCAGTGCCTGGTTCACCTTCACGGCCCAGATCACCAGCACGTTCCCTGGCACCGAGACCAGCGCGATGAGCACCTCGATGCCAATGTAGGCGGCCTGGAAGGCCGAGATGGAGGGCGGCATGGCGGGCACAGGCTGGGCACATCAGCAGAACGGCACGGAGGGGCACGAGGCGGGCACCTGTGGTCAGGGAGCCTGGGGTGGGAGGCCGGCCTGGGAGGAGGGGGGAGCCCAGTGCTCTGGGTTCTGGCTGCCCCACTTGGCACTGCCAGTGCCTGCCCAGGCTGCTGGGGCTACCCAGCCCTTCCTCTGCCTAGGTCCCCTCCCTTCTCATCCCCAGAGGTTCCATTCAGCAACTTAAAATAGCAGCACTCTCTCCTGCACTGACTGTGTTATCAGGTGTGAGACAGTTCCCAACACACACACACACACACCCCACAGGGGTCCCCCAGCCTGGCTCTGCCAACCCGCGCCCACAGAGCACCATGCAGGGAGCTCACCACCATCCTGCCTGCTGGCCAGGAGAGGGGCCCAGAGCCCGGGCCCAAACTTGCGAGCACCCGGAGCCCGGAGCTCCCGGGCTGCTACAGGCAGGGCTGAGCTCCGGGCGCTGGAGGCTCATGGCCCTCCAGGCTCCCGCCGCAGCGCTCCCAGCCCGGCCTTTCAAGCAATCACATGGTGCGGCAGAGGCTCTGCCCCGGACGCTTTTAAAGAGGTAGCGCCCCTGTTTCGCACCTGGGGCCGGGGTGGCAGGCGTGGGTCTGCGGAGCTGCGACCGGGATTAGGCCAGGGCGTGGACGCCCCACCCGGTTGCGTGCGCCGCACGCCTGCCCCGCGCCCACCCACCTGAGACATGGCTCAAGCTTGACTCTTAGCCATCCCCGGACCCGCTCCAGCACTGGCAGGGACCCCTGCCCATCGCCTGCCCCAAGGGGGCATTCCAGGCGCTTCCTGCAGCCGGCTCCTGCGACCCCGGTGGGGAGTCCCCGGGGCCAACGGAGGCACAGACTCACCCAAGGTCACCAAAGCCCGCGGCGCTCCCGGCTACCGGAGCTGTTCTGCCCCAGGGTCCCCAACGCCTCGACGCCTTGGGCAGCCGCTCGCTGCGCTCTTGCTTGGAGAAACCAGGGCCGGCTGGGTCCAGGGAGGTGGTGGCCGGCGGGGACTCGACTCGGGCGCCGGCGCCTCCGTCGCCCCCGGCGCGGGAGCTGAGTGACAATCGGGCTCCGCACCCCGGGAGGGGGCGGGGGCGGTGGCGGCACCCGCGGGCCCCTCCCTCCTCGCCCTCCGTCTCCTCCCCCACCCCCTCCTCCGAACAAAGGAAGTGATTCTGAGTGCGAAAAGCTGGGAAAATGTGAGCTTTTCCGAGAGTCTGATGTGTGAATCCAGCCCCGCCACTGCACCGAGGCGCAGCCTCAGGGCGCCCGCTCCCCGCCTCGCGCCTCGGCTTGGCCGCCAGCGCCCGCGCGCCCCCACAGCAACTGCTCACCTGCAGGGCTGCACGGCGCCCCCTCGCCGGCCTGGCCGGGCAGTGGGTTGGCAGCTCGGTCCCTCGGCCGCCCTGAGACCCGCTCTCCCCGTGGACCCGGCGCCTGCACATTCCCAGGAACGTTCATCCTTACTTTGCTGTCCTGAGTCATTACCCGTCCTCCAGACCCGCCTTTCAGTCAATTAGCCACTGCACCGCGCCGGTGAGGGTGCGGAGGCTTAGGGATGTGGCCGGGCTTCCCGAAGTCACCGAGGTCAGTGTCGCCCCACCCCTCCAGCCCAGCACCTAAGCCGTAAGGTGTCCAGTGCTGTCCCTTGTAGTAGAGAGCCAAACTCAGGTGAAGAGGGTACTTCCAAAGACCGCAGGACAAATCCCGACCCAGGCACCTGACTGCCAGTGTTGGTGCTCCCTGAGCCTCCCCCTGGCCACCCGCTGCCAGTTTCCGTTTGGGTGGCCCCTGGCACCAATCGATACCCTCTCTGAGTGACGCCACTCAGCATGGGGCCTTCAGTGCCCAACCTGACAAATCCAGGTTTGCGGGTACTGGGAAGGGCACAGGGACTCAGGCTGGGGGAACCCAGGGCCATCCAACCCACCCAGAATCCAGCCTCTAGGGGCACTGCCCCTCACAGGCTCCTGGAATGCCAAGGGAGGGTCTCTGCCCAGGGAGGGGGGAGGGTCTGCATTGAATCACTGAGGGGAGGGGCTGGTGCAGGGTGGAGGGCAGCTGAGCGTTCCCAGGAGGTGGAGGAAGCCCAACACGACTTCCATTCCTGCCTTGAGCAGGAGCGAGGAGGCTCTGGGGAAACTGGGGCATGGGAACCCCCCATCCCCCCACCTCCGCTCCACCCCCCCCCCCACCGGCAGCCTCCCGCCCTCTGCCCACCCATCGCCCTGCCTCAAAGCCCCTTCCTGGCTCCAGCCCTCTTGGACTCGAGAATTCTTCTCTTCCTTTTCCTTCAGCTTCCATGCTGTGGCTCATCTACTGTCCGAGAGCCCTGTAACACCCAAGGGGCCGGCAGGGGCCAGCCTGGGTGCCGGGGGTCATTCTCCAGCCGTCAGCCACAGGCTCAGCTCTGCAGGATACCTGAGAACCCCCCCCCCATAGACACACACACAGACACAGACACACTCCCACCCCCAGGCCTTCTCACCCAAGGGTGCTGATCGGAGTCCATGCATTTGTGTAACACCCGTAGGTGATTTGCTTGCTCCTCAGTTCTGAGCAAAATAAGCAAAGCCCCTGTTCCCTCCCCCCCTCCTCCCAACAAGGTGCCTGTTCCCGGACCCGGCCTGTTTGAGAGCAGAGCTGGGATGCCCTAGAGAAGCCCAGGTGGCAGGATGTGTCAGTGTTGACGGCCGCTGTCCTGGGTAGCGGGGCTGTGGTGTGGTCAAAGGAGAATCAGAAGGGCTGGACGCTTCTAGCCCCTACTCTGCCCCTCGCTGGCTGTGTGGCCTTGGGCAAGTCACTTCTCTCCTGGCCTCCGTGTACGCATCAGCTGAGTGATGTCATCCTTTTCTGCTCCAACAACAGGTCCCACTCTGGGGTGGGACAGAAAGGCTGAGACGCAGGAGTGGGCGGGGTCTTCCCTGGTGGAAACTACTACCCCCCCAGCAACCCCCACCAGGGTCAGGCAGCAGGGCTGAGAGGCAGGGAGGGCAGGGGTCTGCAGTGGGATGGGTCTTTGTGGGACATGGATCAGGTGGAACCAAGGGACCTAGAATTTACACTGAGCCAAAAACCTTGGCCTTGGAAGCCACAGTGTGCAGGACCCCGGCCTAGATGCCCCTCCCTCCCAGGGTCCACTCTGCAACTCGGTGACCCTCCACCCACAGCCCTGCCTCCAACAGCCAAGCCCTGATCTCCTCATCTGTGGAATGGGCACAGCACTCCCAGCCTGGGGTGTTGAGAATGCAGTGAGCTGATCGGTGGCTGAAATGTCTGGCACAGGCTGTTGACAGAAAGGCCAGCAGGCAGCCCCAGCCAGCGGAGGGGTGGCAGGGGGGAGGGAAGGAAAGTGGGGAACCGGGGATCGGCTCCGTGCAGGCCAAAGCTGCACCGAACCCCACACTCACAGATGTAGGTGCCCTTAAAGGTGCCCAGTGAGAAGCTTCGGAACTGGGAACTGGACAGGAAAGGCTGCACCAGGAGGCTGAAGTCTGCACACCCCTTGGAGTGCCAGCAAAGGAGGCAGGGGTGAGGGGGTGCCAAGGCTTGGCTCAGGCCCCGGGGGCGGTGGGGAGCAGATGGGGCGGGAGGATTTCCACTGTGCCTTTCCAGCAGGCAGGAGGCGGTTGTGGCCCCATTTCATTTTCTCTGCGTTGTTCGGGGCAGTGTGTGCACAAGCATCAGTGGGCGTGAGCAGCAGCTGAGACACACAGATTTCTGGCCCCCAGGGGCCGTCGCCAGCCCGTCTGGCCCTGCCCTTGGAGTCCCCTCCGTCCCCATCTCAGATCTGCCATCCAGGTCTCTCTGCCTCCCTCCCAAAAGCTGGCTCCGTGGGGAGTTATTGGACCTGCGGGAAGAACCTGTACCTCAGCATAGGCTGGGTGGGCCCCTGGGTGTTGCTGGTCGATTTGTGGGGGAGGGACACACAGGATCGGGGGGAGGGGCATTTAGTCTCCATGCCTCCAGACAGGGAGACGCTGCTCCTAAATCAGGAAGCCAGACTGTCACTTTCATTTCTTTCACAGTCATTGATCCATTCATTTATTCTACTCATCAAATATTTATTAAGTGCCTTTCATGTGTCAGACAGGTGGCCTGAACACGGGGACACACAGGGAAAAAAGACTCACGGTCAGGTAGGGGACACGGGCACAAAGGACCCCAATACCCGCTCGCTCCCATGAGGACCCGACACCCCCCTTCCACCTGCTTGTGCTTGCTCTGAGTTGAGCTTCCCAGGGGTGGGGCGGAGCTGGAAGCGGGGAGGGGAACCTCACCCCGGGGCCCTGGTCCTGCTGACCCTCCCCTCCCCGCCCCACCCCCCGGAGTCCTCAGGAATCCCTCCAATACCGGCTTCAACGTTCGGAGTTTGGAGAGCTCCTGGCTTTTGCACCCTCCCAACCCACAGGGGGTGGGGCCTGCAATAGGTGGACCTTCACATACTAATATGGGCACACAAAGAATTCCCACGGATAGCATCCCACAGAATGCTCACCACACACCTGGCAGGGATCAGAGCAGGTGTTCCCAAGTCCCCGATCACAGATGAGGCAGCCAGGGCTGAAGGAGGTTCAGGGGAAGCCGTGAGGAGCAGTGTTGGCCTGGGGACGCAACCCTGAGACACCACACCCCATGTCAGAGAGCCTGGGTTTGAGTCCCGGCTCTGCTCCTGGTTCCAGCTTCCTGCCTGGGAAGCAGCAGCGATGACTCAAGTGGTTGGGTCCCTGCCATCCATGTAGGTGACCTGGAATGGGCTCCCACCTCCCAGCTTTGGCCCTGGCCCAGGGCCAGCCATTGCTGGCACTTGGGGAGTAAACCAGCAGATGGAAGATCTCTCTCTCCCTCTCTCTCTCTCTCTCTCTCCTCCCTCCCTCCCTCTCTTGTTCCCTTCCTCCCTCCCTCTCCCCCGCTTCAAATAAATGATGAACAGAACCTTTAAAAAAGGGAAGCCGTGTGGCAGAGGTGACTGAGATCCCGGCCACCTGCCTCACCTGATGGAGGTGGGACACGTGTCACTCCTGCAGGTGCGTCTGGGGCTCAGGTGGTGCTGGGAGTTGTTGATCCAATCAGGCGGGAAGAGTTCTTGGAGGGGGAGCATCTCACGCACCCCATCCATCCTTTCATATGTTCCCCGGGCACTTTTCTGGGAGTTGAACAGAGCTCAAAGCACGGGTGCTGGGGGCCGGGGCAGGCGTCCAGCCCTGCTCAGCATCGGCTGGCGCCCCAGTGTGTGGTGTGTGGACCTGCGTGCGGGAGACAGGAAGAGTGCTCGCTGGGCTGGCACATGCTGGGCCTTGGTCTGGGGATATTTCAGAGGAGGCCAGTGCAAGGAGGAGGCAGACAGAAGGAAGCAGCCGCCTGAGCGGGGGAGGTGGGACGCTGCTGCCGTGTCTGGGGAGCCCAGGGGCTTGGCTGTGTGGCAGAGTGGCTGGAGGTCTCCCGGGGAGGTTGAAAGGATTGTAGTGGTGTAGCAGGTAAAGTCGCCTGTAACGCCGGCATCCCATGTGGACGCTGGTTCCAGTCCCGGCTGTTCCACTTCCAATCCAGTTCCCTGCTAATGTGTGTGGTAAGGCAGTGGGGGATGGCCCATGTCCTAGGGTTCCTGCTACCCATGAGGGAGACCTGGCTTTGGCCTGGCCCAGCCTCAACCACTGCAGCCATTTGGGGAGAGAACCAGCAGATGGAAGATCTTTCTCTCTTTCTGTCTCCCCCCCCCCAAGTAGTTCTGCCTTTCAAATAAGTAAATAAATCTTAAAAGAAAGAAAGAAAAAGAAGGAAGGAGGAGAAGGAGTTCAGTGAGCGAGGCACCCACCTAAAGCCTAAAGCACGTCTGAGGTCCACCCTTTAGCGGTGGGGAAGCCGCACGAAATGATGACTTTATCAGCAGACTCCAGGGGATCTTCCAGCAAAGGCCTGAAGGATCTGAAAGAAGCCAGGGTAGAAAGATCCTCCCGAGAAACGGAGCGGAGTGGACACAACGAGGGGACAGTGACAGCAAGGAGGCGGGCCAGAGACGACAGCAGTCCTGCTCACAGGTGCTGAAAAGCAAACCAGAGGAAGAGGTAGAGGAAGAGACGAGGGTGGCACAGGAGCTCTCGCACAGGCTCGGGACTCCGCGACCAGCCAGGAGTGGCGCAGACGCGAGTTCCTGGGGGAATGCGGAGGGAGGTGGAGAGAGGACAAGCGGCTGGGGGACAGGGGTGGGGACATGAAGTCCATGCCGGGCAGGTTGGTGGGATGTGCCCGTGGGGAGGGCCCAGCAAGCTTCTGGAGATGGCTCGGGGTGACCACAGCAGGAGCAGCGAGGTGGCCATGGAGACCCTGGGAGAGAGGGAGCACAGCGGGGAGGGGCCGGGGCAGGGGTGCTGCGGGCTCAGCGTGACTGGTCTGCAGGGGAGTGGTTGCCCTTGGTGACAAGAAGCCTCGGGAACAGGGCTGGAATGGGAGCATCTTCAAGGGTGACCGCTGGAGCAGGTGAGGAAAGGTGGTGGCCCTGGAGGCTGGGGGTGCAGCCTGCTCCCTGGAACAGAGGATGTGTGCTTGGCTGCAGGAGATGGGCTCAAACAGAGGCCAGATTGGCAGAGCCCGAGGGAAGGAGAGGAGCGAAGGCAGTCGAGGGTGAATCCCGGAGCAGAGCTGAGAGGGACCCAAGCGGTCACTGACAGCCAGCAGGGCCCCGGAGGCACCCAGCTCTGTCTTCAGCCTCACCCCCACAGACCCCTGAGCACTGGGGGAGGCCCCCAGGCCCTCGGCCCCCACTCCGCCTCTCCCCAGTGGACACAGGGCTGGCCGTTGCCAGCCGCATTGCACATCAAAGAATCAAGCCTTCCCTCTGTGGGTCTCTTGGCCCCTCTGGCCTTGACTGCAGCCAGAGAGGCGCCTCTGGCCAATCCACCTGTCACCCCACCATCACTGGATGGGCTTGTAAGAGCTGGCCCTGCCCTGCACAGCCTGCCCAGTCCTGGCCAACGCACCACACCCATCCTCCTGAGCTCCTTCTCCCGGCTCTGGGCAGAAGGGGAAATCAAGGCTGGGGAGAAGCTGTGACTCCTGTCGGAGGTTGGTCAGCCAGGCACCCAGACTCCCTAATGCCTCGTCTTCCCTCCCACTCACCAAGCAGTTCCCTGCCAACAGGGCCTTCTCGATGTTCCAAGGGGAGGGAGTGGCCGTGGAGCTGGGAGGACAGACGGAGGAAGCACAGGAGGCCACGTGGCGCTGTGGACGGCAGCCGAGAAGTCGCAACCACCCAACATCATCTACCACAGTCCTCAGATTAAATTCAGGACACCCAGCTAAAAAAGATGTAGCGGCTTTACTGAGATATAATTTACATAGCAGAAAGTTCACCCACTTAAAGTGTGCAATGGTTTGGAGCGCTGTATTCCAGAATTGTGCAAGCGTCACCACTATTCAATTTTAGAATATTCTCATCACCTTCCCCCAAAATACCTTGCGCACCTTAGAGTCACTTCCCAACACTCCCCCTGCCCTGCAGCCACTCCTCTACTGCCTGTCCCCGAGGACTGCCCGTGGCGGACATTGCATATAAATAGAACCGTATGCTATACACTCCTGGCTTCTTTCCCCCGGTGCAATGCTCTCAGGTCCATTTACTCTGTGCCCTCTCTCAGTACTGCCTTCCTTTTTAGGGCTGAGCAATAGCTCCTGCCCCTTGTGGACCCCGTATCTGTTCATCCACTCCTGCACTGATTGATCTTTGAGTTGTTTCCACATTGAGGCTGTTATGAAAAATGCTGCACTGAACACGCACGCTCCGGTTTCTGTGCGAATGTCTATTTTCATTTGGGGCGGTAGAGACCGACAGAGGGAGACGCAGAACGTGTGCCTGGCCCTTTATCACAGCTACTCCTGTATAGTCACACTGCCAGGTTGGGAAGCTATTATAATCCTCTTTCCTTAAAAAAGGGGGAAGGTTGTATTCATTTATTCGAAAGGCAGAGTGACAGAGAGAGAGAGGGAGAGACAGGCCTTCCATCTGCTGGTTCACTCTCCAAATGTCTGCAACGGCCAGGGCTGGGCCAGGCTGAAGCTTGGGCCTCCCATGTCGGTGGCAAGGACCCAGGCACTTGGGCCATCAGCTGCTGCCTCGCCAGATGCATTAGTGGGAAGATGATCCCCTTGGCCGGCGCCGTGGCTCACTAGGCTAATCCCCTGCCTGCAGCACCAGCACCCCGGGTTCTAGTCCCTGTCAGGGTGCCAGATTCTGTCCTGGTTGCTCCTCTTCCAATCCAGCTCTCTGCTGTGGCCAGGGAGTGCAGTGGAGGATGGCCCAAGTCCTTGGGCCCTGTGCCTGCATGGGAGACCAGGAGGAAGCACCTGGTTCCTGGCTTCAGATTGGCGCAGCATGCTGGCCGCAGCGCACTGGTCATAGCGGCCACTTGGGGGGTGAATCATTGGAAAAAGGAAGACCTTTCTCTCTGTCTCTCTCACTAACTCTGCCTGTCAAAAAAAAAAAATGATCCCCTTTACACGATTAAAACCCTGAGGCTTGGGGAGGCCTGAAGCCACCGCTGCTTGAACCGACTCGAGAGTTCAGGACTCCGATTCCCACTTCAACCTCTTCCAGGGCACGGTGGACGCCCCCCTCGAGGGGCCTCCGTCCACTGGAGCAGATGAAAGAGGCGGGACAGAAAAGCAGCACAGTCGAGTGTGACGTCACCCTCTCCCTCTGAGCCCCCTTAGGTGCTCCATTGCCCCTGTCCCTACAACAAGGGCTTAAACTGAGGCCAGGGGCTTCTTAGGGGAACGCTCTGTGGCCGGCGCTGTGGCGTGGCAGGTTATGCCTCCGCCTGTGAGGCCCGCACCCCGTAGTATGGACACCCTGGCTGTTGCAGCCATTTGGGGAATGAACCAGTGGATAGAAGATCTCTCTCTCTCTCTCTCTACTCCTCTCTCCATAACTTGCCTTTCAAATAAATTTTTAAAAATTTAAAGGAGCATATTTTTACTCTGATCAATAGGAAAGTAACTGGGGTGCAATGGGCTCTGTCCCCATGAAGCAGCCCGGGCCTCCCATGTGCCCCCACAGTGACTCCTCACCATCACACTCGGATTCCAGACCGCTCACCCAGGCTCAGCCGCTGCACTGGCTGCAGCCCCAGTCATCCTGGCCCTAAGGCCCTGACCTTAAACAGAACTGGAAATGCAGGTCTAGGACCAACCCCTTCAGATCCTCGGTGCCCATGCCCTGAGCCCAAGATCCTGTCTCCAGAGCCTGAGGCAGCCTAAGGGATCTGCACCCAGAGCTCCTTCCTGAGGTCAGGGTGGGGAGGGGGTCGTGGCCTGGGCTCCCTGCTCTTCTGCCAGCCCAAACCAGAGCCCTGAGTTCCAGGCCAGGACAAACAGCAACTGCCAGAGTCCTTCCTGTCCCTAAAAGCCACTTGCTGCCTCTGGCCAGGCAGGTGGAGGGGGAGTGACCAGGTGGAGGGGGTGTGGCCATGTGGAGGGGTGTGGACAGGTGGAGGGGGTGTGGTCAGGTGGAGGGGGGGTGGCCATGTGGAGGGGTGTGGACAGGTGAAGGGGGTGGCCATGTGGAGGGGTGTGGCCATGTGGAGGGGTGTGGACAGGTGGAGGGGGAGTGACCAGGTGAAGGGGGTGTGGCCGAGTGGAAGGCGACACACGGAGGAGCCCTGAGTAGCCAGGCTTTTCCACTGCCACCGCTGTCCCTGGACCAAGATCGGGCACCTTCCTCCAGGGCTTAAAACAGCCTCCGGCGCCTTACGGTGTGGAGCTCGCATCACCCCAGCGCTGCTGGCGGGGGTCGTTATTTTCCCAGTTCCCAGAGGATGAAGCGGGGCAGGGGTGGGGGTGGGGTGCGGGGAGGGCGCAGACCTGCCCAGCGACGGGGCGGAGCTGGACACGGCCGCTGGCGCCGGCCCTTGCCTGGGGCTCGGGGTCCCTCTGCCGGCCGGACCCGAGCTCCCGCAGCGCGGCCCCGTTCCAGGCGCCAGGACCGGCCAGGTGTGGGCTCAGGGTTGGAGCAACGGGGATAGCACTCAGCCGAGAGGCCCCACATGGCCGGGAGATGAGCCGAGGGAGGACAGCGCCTCGGCTCTCCTGGGCGGGACTCCCTGCGTTGCTGGGGCCGGCGCACCTGCCCAAATGGCACCACCGAGTCTCCTCTCTGCAGGGGCAGGCTGCGCGGGATTTTTTTTTCTGACTTCCGACCCAAATCTCCTACACCAGCCCAAAGAGACGGGAGCCGTCCCACCTGCAGAAACCTGGGAAAAGACGTCTCAGCCCGTGAGAAGGGCTTAGACTGTCCCCCTGGGTCATTCCCTGGGCTGGGCAGGAGCCCTTGGCTCTCTCAGTGCCACCCCCTTCTGTCCCCTTACTGTGACTTGCTCAGTGTCCTCAGAGCAGGGTGCACAAGGCAGGCTTCCTAGGGGGCGCGGGGAGGAGTCAGTGGCAGGTCTCCCCCCCTGCCCGCCGCGTGTTAATGTTGGTGGACCCTGTTTTTCTGGTTCTTGTGCCTTCCCCACCCCCACACTTAAGTAATAGAATGGGGCGGGGGGGGGGGACCCCAGGCCGGAGGAGCTCTGGACAGACAGTGGGGAGCGTCCCCCGTCACCTGGTCACCTCCTCGTGCTCCGACTCCCATCTGCAGGGCGGGTGGCAGCAGCTGCTTCCCCCCATCCCCGTGCCCTGACCCAGCCAGAGGACTGGCACAGCTGCTGGGAGGGCCCAACTGCTTGAGGTTTAGGGCTGGGAGGAGACAGCTGGGCGGGGGGTAGGGGAAAGGGCACCGTCCTCTCGCCTTGTGTTCGCTCACCCTGCAGCTTCCCCAGCCGATCAGGGCAGCCTGGGAGCTCTGCTGTCCCTCCTGTCCAGCCAGGGTGGGGTGGGGGACAGGCCCCCTCCTTCTCCCTGTCCTCTGCCCTGTAGGGCCTCCTCCCACCCCCAGCCCCCGCCCCTCCCCCGCCCACGTGCTGCCCAGCTGTCGCTGCCCTGAGCTGGGCACTGGGCTGCCTGGGCCGCTCATGAATCGCCAGCATTCACACCCTGACCCCGGAGCCTCCACCTGTTCCCCTCGCTCTGAGCGGCAGGGCTGGGTGGCCGCATCTGTTGTCCTCCATCCAGGACTCCAGGCGAGGAACTTCGCTTCAAAACCCCCAACTTCCACCTGCCCGCAGCGGGTGGGGAGACGGGGTCTGATCGGGGGCGCACACGGCCTGGAGGGGCAGCCCTTTTTCTGCCATCCCCGGCAGCCTACCCTCCGCGCGACAGAAGGGAAGAGCCCGGTCTCCCCAGGAGAGCCCAGGATTCTCTGATTGCTTGTCGTGGAGTCAGCGTGCGACAGTAAACAGAGAGACGCAGCAGTGGCAACGTTTTCCAGTGAATTCTTTACTAGACAAGTCATAGCTGAATGTAGTTTCTTTGATTACAAAAGGCAAAGGGAAACCATTGCAGCTCAGGCTCATATTCCCGTTGATCAGCCTGCCGCACCAGACTCCCCAACGCAGACCTGACCATGGCCGTCAGCTGCTGTGTGCCACTCCAGGCGCTTTTCCAGGCATTTGCATAATATAAGCGTATTCTATGATTATTATTATTGATAATATACAAGGGCATGTGTCCATAGATGCAGATGAAGTTTAAATACATATATATATACATATCCTCAGAAAATATAGAGCACTGTTGTGTGGGCTTGGGTTTTGGCTATATTTTTTTTACGTGAAAAATACATCACAAATATTCTGCAACCAAACGCACTAAGAAGTGCTCTCTGTGGCTCAGCACAGCCAGCTCTGTGAGTGCTAAGTCCGATTCCCAGCACGCACAATCAGGGTTTATTTAGCCATCTCTCTCTGCCCAGACCATTACACTGTTCCTCATTTTGTCCCATTACAAATAAGGCTTCCCCGTCCCAGGCTGGGGCCCCGCCCACCTGGTCTCGAGGGGTCTGTCTTACTCCAGTGCTCCTATCCTTTGTGAACAAAACCAGCCATCCTTTACTCTTTTTTTTTTAAAGACTTTATTTATTTGAAAAGTAGAGGCCGGCGCCGTGGCTCACTTGGCTAATCCTCCGCCTGCGGCGCCGGCACACCGGGTTCTAGTCCCAGTTGGGCGCCGGATTCTGTCCCGGTTGTTCCTCTTCCAGTCCAGCTCTCTGCTGTGGCCCGGGAAGGCAGTGGAGGATGGCCAAGTGCTTGGGCCCTGCACCCACATGGGAGACCAGGAGAAGCACCTGGCTCCTGGCTTCGGATCGGCATAGCGCCGGCCGTAGTGGCCATTAGGGGAGTGAACCAACAGAAGGAAGACCTTTGTCTCTGTCTCTCTCTCTCTCTCACTGTCTAACTCTGCCTGGGGGGCGGGGGGAGAAAGAAAGAAGGAAAGAAGGAAAGAAGGAAAGAAGGAAAGAAGGAAAGAAGGAAAGAAGGAAAGAAGGAAAGAAGGAAAGAAGGAAAGAAGGAAAGAAGGAAAGAAGGAAAGAAGGAAAGAAAGAAAGAAAGAAAGAAAGAAAGAAAGAAAGAAAGAAAGAAAGAAAGAAAGAAAGAAAGAAAGAAAAAGAAAAGTAGAGTCACAGAGAGAGGAGGAGAGACAGAGATCTTTCATCTGCTGGTTCAGTCCCCAAATGACAGCAACGGCCAGGGCTGGGCCTGACCCAAGCCAGGAGTCAGGAGCTTCTCCCTGGTCTCCCACGTGGGTGCAGGGGCCCAAGACCCCACTCAAACCAGGGGCCATATGGGATGCCAGCAGCAGCTTAACTCACTACGCCACAGCCCCGGCTCCACCTGCATTTCCAGCATCCCATATGGGCACCAGTTCAAGTCCCGGCTGCTCCAGTTCCAATCCTGCTCCCTGCTAATGTGCCTGGGAAAGCAGTGGAGGATGAGGCCCAAGTGTTTGGGCCTCCGCACCCACACCCACATGAGAGACCAGAAAGAAGCTCTTGTCTCCTGGCTTCATACTTGCCCAGTGCTGGCCATTGCAGTCATTTGGGGAGTGAACCAGTGGATGGAAAATCTCTCTTTCTCTCCCTCTCTGTAGCTCTGCCTTTCAAGTAAATAAAATAAATAATAAAAAGTAGGCTATAAATTTCAAACTACATTATGATTACACCTGTGCAGAGGTGGGCACACAGACAGGAGGGAACCACGCACAAGAGAAGCCAGTCGGGGCCATGGTCGTAGCAGACCTGTGGATGTGAGCGCGAGTAGCCCCTGCCTCCACCAGTATGGATTGCTATAGCGTTGTCCGTGCGATGTGCGACTCGGTGAAAGTGAGATAGCAACAGGAAGAAGGAAGGAAGGGACAGTGAATAAAAGAGAAACGAGAGGGGGAGCAGAACGTGGGGGAAGGAGTGAGAGAGCTGGGAGCACAGAGCTGGGAGCCTGAGCCTGGTGCTGAGCGCCGCGGTGTCAGCAGTGTCGGCTCGGCTCATCGGCCCAGGCTCTTCTTCCCGACCCCTTAGAAGGCAAAGTCTCCCGTGTGCACGGAGGGCGGAGTCGGTCCCCGAGCCCCCTCCCTCTCCTTTCCAGCGTCCTTTGAAGCTCACCAAAGAGCGAGGGCGAGCAAGCTCAGGACCACACTCTCAAGGCCCCAGAGAGACGGCGGTGTGGACAATGAGCAGCTGCCACAGCCGATCCACAACACCCAAGTCCAGACCTGCACCTCGGCCGGGAGAGGCTGGGCGGCAGAAGGCGACTCAGAGCAAGGGACGTTGGCCCTGGCACTGAAAGACACGCAGGAGGTTGTCAGGCAGAGAAAAGGGAGTAACCCTGGGTGGAAGGCACATGTGCAAAGGCAGTGGGGCTCCCACACACACATACCCCACAGAGACTACCATTCAAACTGGTTAGACACAGAGGCAAGCGCTGAGCCCAGAGTTTATCCCCAGCCAATGAGAACCCCTGGAGGTTGCAATCACTCTGCCGTGTCCTGTAGGAGGCTGACCTTTGAAGTGGTGAGGAAGTGGGCAGGGACGGACACTAGGGAGAGGGAACAGAGGTTGTGCTGTGCGGTCCAGTGGACGGAGCAACGCTGGGAGCTGGGTCCGCCAACAGAGTGGGAGTAAAGGGGTTCACTCAAGGCATCCTCGTGTAGAAACGACTGCGCTGCCTTCACTCCCCCGGCAAACGGCTTCTGGGAGCTGCCAGGGCACTGGCAGTCTGTGTCCAGAGGGCAAGAAGGACAGGCCACAGGTTCACCTGAGCAGCGCCAGGGCAGAGGTGAGCCGGGCACATGGTGGGCAGGACTTGAGGCTCGCGCCGAGGCTGGGGAAGTGGCTGCGGCTGACTTGCAGGTTTCTGGCACCTGGTGCACTGTGGCTCAGTTACGGCCCGAGTGGGTCCCCCCGGGGTTCTTGTGTGGGAATTCGGCGCCAGGGTGGGGCCTGGTGGGAGGCTCGGGTCACCGGCCCTTCTCTCCAAAGGCATCCAGTCGTTCTCAGCGGCTCCCAAGGGCCCCTGGTGAGCTCCTCCATGTGTTGTTACGGAAGAGCAAGCCAGAGGCGTGAGCCGCGTGTCCCAGCGAGTGCTCGCTCCCGCCGTGGTGGCGTCCGTCCGCCGTGATGTGACTGAGCCAGCGCCACGCTGTTTGGATTTCCCACCTCCAGGGCTGTGAGCTGAATTCACCTCTCTCACGCATCAGCCCAGCCCCGGGCTCTGTTGTGCCTTCGGACAGGAAGCACCTACTTATTTCCCTCCACTCTTACCCAGTAAGGGACCCTGCTTCCGCGTCTTGCTGTGGGCCGCCCCGAGCAGTGACACCCTGCAGCCGTGGGTGACCATAAGGGCGCGTGTTTGGTGGAGGTCTCAGAGTTTGGTGAGCCTGACTAGGCTGGAAGTTTCTGCGTGTGTCCCCTGTCTGAAGCTGGCCTCTCTGGAAGGCTGGCCCCAGGCGCCACGGCAGACGTCTCACATGCACGGATTCAGTTACGCCCCACAGCAAACCTGTGCTTCCGCTAGTGTTCCCATTTCCCAAATGGCAAGACTGAGGCACAGAGAAACTGGGAGGCTGGCCGGTGCCATGGCTCACTAGGCTAATCCTCCTCTTGCGGTGCAGGCACACCAGGTTCTAGTCCGGGTCGGGGCACCAGATTCTGTCCCGGTTGCCCCTCTTCCAGGCCAGCTCTCTGCTGTGGCCAGGGAGTGCAGTGGAGGATGGCCCGAGTGCTTGGGCCCTGCACCCCATGGGAGACCAGGAGAAGCACCTGGCTCCTGGCTTCAGATCAGCTCGGTGCGCCGGCCGCAGTGGCCATTGTAGGGTGAACCAACGGCAAAGGAAGATCTTTCTCCCTGTCTCTCACTGTCTACTCTGCCTGTCAAAAGAAAGAAAAAGAAAGAAAGAAAGAAAGAAAGAAAGAAAGAAAGAAAGAAAGAAAGAAAGAAAGAAAGAAAGAAAGAAAGAAAGAAAGAAAGAAACTGGGAGGCAAAGACGTCTCAGTGGAAGCCTGGACGCCCATCCTCTCTGCGCCCTCACTGCTGAGCACGGGCCCGCAGCGGGGCTCCGTTTGCACGGGGCTGATTGAGCCGAGAGTGCTCTGCTCCCCAGGAAGACTCAGTGTCCACAGGGTTGTAGAAAGCACGGGTAGACCCCAGAACCTGCGGTGTCCTCTTCTGTGGTCAGCCCTGAGCCCTGAGGCCCCTGCTGAGGGTGGTCCTAGTGGGCGCCCACACGGAGATGAACCCGCACTGAGCACACGCGTGCCCCATCTCCTGTCCTCATGCTCTTCACTCTCAAATGGACCCACACCTGCCGTGGGTGCTGTGGGTCGGGATTTGGTGCAGTGGTTAAATCGCTGCTTGGGACACGGGCATCCCACATCGGGGGGCCTGGGTTCAAGTCCCTGCTCCACTTCTGATTCCAGCTTCCTGCTACCGCGCACCCTGGGAGCAGCAGGTGATGGCTCACGTCATTGAGTCCCTGCCTGGATTGAGTTCTGGGCTTCCGGTCAGGCTTGGCCTGGCTTCTGGGCTTTTGGCTTGGCCTGACCCGGCCGTAGCTGTTGCAGGCATTTGTGGGGTGAACCAGCAGATGGAAGATGGATGTCTGTGTCTCTCTCTGTCTCTCTCTTGCTGCCTTTCAAATAAATAAAAATATATTAATAAAGACTTTCTTTAAAAATAAAAGTGCACTTCTGCATAAATGGGATTGCTCCTACTGCTTTTTCCTAATCCACAGATTTTTCTGGCTAGCCCCACTGCTGTTACTAATTTGGAAATAATGGACTTCCAGTCTGAGGTGTCCCCGCGTAGTTTACCGATTAATCCTCTCCATAAAGACAGCAACAAATACTGGACAAGACATTTAAAACCTCTTTTAAAATGCATTAATACACTGGACAAGAATGAAAGGCAAATTCAGCATCCTGAAGCCATGGGAAAGCAGGTACCGGAGAGGCAAGCCTTCGACCAACCAGCTTCAATGTTTACAACCCTTGCAAGGCACAGGGGGCTTGGCTGTGGCAGGAGCCAGCAGGGGACCACACCCCCAGCATCAACCCATGAATGCAAAATACATCAGTGCCCTACCACCTTGAACCTGACAGTGAGTAGCAGGAAGGAAAGCAGGTCCCCTAGGGACTTGTCATGTTCTCATTGTCTGAAAGGCAGAGATGGGTGGGGGTGGATCTTCCATTTGTTGATCCACTTTCCAAGTACCTGCACCAGTTGGGGCTGGTCCAGGCTGAAGCCAGGAGCCCAGCTGCATCCGGGTCTCCCACATGGGTGGCAGGGACCCAAGTTCTTCAGCCATCACCACTGTCTCCCAGGGGCATTAGCAGGAAACTGAATCCGAAGCAGAGGAGCTGGGACTTGAACCAGGCACTTTGACATGGGACGCAGGCATCCCAGTGGTGACTTAAACACTGTGCCAAATGCCCCCCACCCCCCACACCCATGTAGGCTTGCTGCCCAAATTCACACTACCTTGATGGCTCTGGAAACCTGAAGCCAAGCCCTTGCTTTCTTGTGGTCCCGGGTCAGTGGTGCCCGCGGGTGTCTGGCAGACCCGAGACCTCTGCAGGGCAGGGAAACAGCGTCAGCTCCAGGCGTCGGAAAATCCCCGCAGGCGAGGCTCTGGGCAACAGGAGCGTGCAGTGGGAAATCAGAAAGCAAACACCGTGAGTGGGAGCCCACGGAGCAAAACACCGAGAGCACAGCTATTCACAACCAGCGCCACTGGCCTGCGGAGGACAAGGTTGTCACAACGGGGAGGGTGATGCTGGCGCCCGGCACACAGAGACCCGGGATGCTGCCAGCAAGCTCCCAGGCATGGGACAGCCCCCAGCAGAGACTTATCCGGCCCAGTGAGAAAGCCTGAGGTAGAAGAATCGCAAAGGTGCAGGGCTTGGCGTTGTGGTGCAGGGGGCGGAGCCACGACCTGTGACGCCAGCCCCCCACAAGAGCACCGCTCAGCTTCTGCTCCAGCTTCCTGTGAATGCGCCTGGGAAAGCAGCGGAAGGTGGCCCAAGCCTGTGGACCCCTGCACCACGTGGGTGGAGTTCTAGATGCCTGGGTGTTTTTTTGCCCAGCCCTGGCTGTTGTGGGCATTTGGGCAGTGAACCAGGACATGGAAGATCTCTCTGTTAATCTTTCAAATAAGTAAAATAAATATTTAAAAATACAGAACCATCACAGGTGCATCGCTTCTGGATTGTATAATTCGGGGGAGGAAGTATGAGCATGAATTTAAAGACATAAAAGGGGAAATTTAAAATATGATGAAAGAGCAGAGATTCTATTTTTTTTTTTTGACAGGCAGAGTTAGACAATGAGAGAGAGAGAGACAGAGAGAAAGGTCTTCCTTCCGTTGGTTCACCCCCAGATGGCCGCTATGGCCGGTGCGCTGCACCGATCCGAAGCCAGGAGCCAGGTACTTCTGGTCTCCCATGGGGTGCAGGGCCCAAGCACTTGGGCCATCCTCCACTGCACTCCCGGGCCACAGCAGAGAGCTGGCCTGGAAGAGGGGCAACCTGGACAGAATCTGGCACCCCGACCGGGACTAGAACCCGGTGTGCCGGCGCTGCAGGCAGAGGATTAGCCTAGTGAGCCACAGCGCCGGGCAGCAGGGATTCTATTACTAAGCAGATGTGTGGAAGAACCAAATGAAATTTCTGAAGCTGATTTAGGTAAAACAATTGAAATCTCCATCCAGTGGAGCCACCATTTTTGGAAAACAACTTGAAGTCTAGTAAAACTAAAGAGAAACATAATGTAGGACTCAACCATTCATTCCTGGTAATAACCCGAGAAACTCAGGCACGCGTCCCAGCACACAACGATGTTCAGAACAGCACTGTTGAAAAGACTGCCGCTCAGGCCGGCGCTGTGGCGTAGCGGGTAAAGCCACCATCTGAGGCACTGGCATCCCATAGGGTGCTGGTTCAAGTCCCAGCTGCTCCACTTCTGATCCGGCTCTCTGATATGGCCTGGGATAGCAGTGGAAGACGGCCCTAGTGTTTGGGCCCCTGCACTCACGTGGGAGACCCTGAGGAAGCTCCTGGCTCCTGGCTTCAGTCTGGCCCAGCCCTGGCCATTGTGGCCATCTGGGGAGTGAACCCGAGATGGAGGGTCTCTCTCTCTCTCTCTCTCTCTCTCTGTAGTTCTGCCCTTTCAAATACAAAAATAAATATTTTTTGAAAAGACTGCCCCTCAAAAAAGGGGAAAAAAAGTAACCCAAATATGCCTAGAAACAGAATGAAAAATTGTAAGCGTACGAATAGCTCACAGCAGTGAAGATAAGTGAGCAGGAGGTGCCCATGTGGACCCACCTTCAAACACACTATTGCGTGCCGCAGCAGGCCCGACACGGGAGCAGCAGTGGTTAAAGGCGACCAGGCAAACCAGACCAGACACAGCCGGGCAGACCACGCAGAAAAGCAGAGACGGGGTCACAGATCGCGCGGGTGGGGGTTACCTCAGTTCTGTGCTCTCTCTGGGGAAGTACATTTCTGAATCGTGTTCCTCTTTTCTTCTTTTTTTAGATTTATTTGTTTGAGAGGTAGAGTTACAGACATAGAGAAGGAGAGTCAGGTCTTCCATCCGCTGGTTCACCCCATTTCTGGTTCACTCCCCAAATGGCTGCAATGGCTGAAGCTGCGCTGATCTGAATTCAGGAGCCAGGAGCCTCCTCCAGGTCTCCCATGCAGCTGCAGGGGCCCAAGGACATGGGCCATCCTCCACTGCCCTCCCAGGCCAGAGCAGAGAGCTGGACTGGAAGAGGAGTAGCCGGGACTAGAACTGGCGCTCCTATTATGGATGTCAGCACTACAGGCTGAGGCTTAGTGCGCTATGCCACAGCACCGGCCCCTCTGAATCCTGTTAGTTTCCCACCTGAATACCGGAGTGAGAAGTGCTGTACTGGAACAGATCTGAAGAAGTGACCCAAAGGGCAGTGAGAGAGACGAGGAGTGGAAGTATGGAGAAAGGGTAACTGGGGTTCTGGAAGCCCCGGGGGAGGGCAGGGGCAGGGCCCCAAATGTCCCAGAACTCAGGAGTGATGACTGCTAACAGTCGCCCCGCTGGGAAGCCCAGCCAGTCCGCGCAGCACAGAGAAAACACAACTCGCCCCTAGGTCTCGGTGAAGCCTACAGAATGCCTAAGCCTTTAAAGACTGAAAAGAAAGAAAAAATATTAAAATCAGAGATGGAAGATGTAAAACACCATTATCCTAACAGCTTTTTCCAGGGGAACAATGTCTTTAACATGGCTTAAAATCAAAAAGAAAACCTCTCACCCTACCCTTATACCTCGTGAAAGCGTCTCTCATTAAAGAAAGAATGGGCACAGTGGGTGCTGGTTTGAGTCCCAGCTCCTCTGCTTCTGATCCAGCACCCTGGGAGGCAGGAGATGATGGCTCAAGTGTTTGGCTTCAGCTTGGCCCAGCTCCAGCTGTTATGGGCATCAGGGAGTGAACCAGTGGATGGACAAGCTCTCTATAAAAGCAATTTAAAATATTTAGAAAAGCTTTTTTTTTTTTTTTTTTTTTTTGACAGGCAGAGTTGACAGAGAGACACAGAGAGAAAGGTCTTCCTTTTCCATTGGTTCACCCGCAATGGCCGTCGCAGCCGGCGCACCATGCTGATCCGAAGCCAAGAGCCACATGCTTCCTCCTGGTCTCCCATGGGGTGCAGGGCCCAAGCACTTGGGCCATCCTCCACTGCCTTCCCGGGCCACAGCAGAGAGCTGGCCTGGAAGAGGGGCAACCGGGACAGAATCCGGTGCCCCGACCAGAACTAGAACCCAGAGTGCCGGCGCCGCAGGCGGAGGATTAGCCTAGTGAGCCGCGGCGCCAGCCTAGAAAAGCTTTTTTAAAAACACTAATATGTCACATTTGTGAGAAATACAATTAAAGGCATACTTTAGTCTAAAATGTTTGTATTAGACAATTAATGTGTTAAGCATTCAACTTATGACATTCAAGAAAAAAACAAAACAGGTTAAACTCAAAGACAGAAGGAGGAGGAAAACAATGAAGAACCAAATTAATAAAACAGAAAAATAATAGAGAGAATCAATAATGCTAAAAGTTCATTTTTCCAAAAAGCCAGTAAAATTACTGAAACTCCAGCAAAAGTGACAAGTGAAAAACAGAAAATACAACTCAAAAATATTTGGAATGAAAAGAGGAAACAAAACTACATAGGCTACAAGGATTTTTTTTTTTTTTTTGACAGGCAGAGTGGACAGTGAAAGAGAGAGACAGAGAGAAAGGTCTTCCTTTGCTGTTGGTTCACCCTACAATGGCCGCCGCGGCCAAAGGCAGGAGCCAGGTACTTATCCTGGTCTCCCATGGGGTGCAGGGCCCAAGCACTTGGGCCATCCTCCACTGCACTCCCAGGCCACAGCAGAGAGCTGGCCTGGAAGAGGGGCAACCAGGACAGAATCCGGCGTCCCGACCGGGACTAGAACCCGGTGTGCCGGCGCCACAAGCGGAGGATTAGCCTAGTGAGCCGCATTAACCACCACATTAACAAATTAAGGGAGAAAAACCATCTTGCTTACTTCTGAAGAAAGTATTTGATTAAATATCCATTCATGGAAAAACCTCATAGAAAACTAGATGCAGAAGAAACCTGATAAAAGATGGCTTTTAACAGCTCACAACAAGCGTTCCGCCTAATGGGGAATCTTTGAAAAATCTTTTCTGTAAGATGAGAACAAGAAGAGAAGGCACGTGGTCACCGCGTTGACCTGGAAGTTTTAGGCAAGACACAGGAGGAAGAGGGGGGAAAGGGATAGAAAGGTTTAAGAACTGTTAAGAAGGAACCAAAATTGTTGTTTTTCATGGGTGAAAGCGTATTTATGGGGCAAATCCTACCTAATCCACAGGGAAACGAGTAGAAGCAAGCATCTGGCAAGGTTACTAGACGCAAAACCAATAAACAAAATTCAGTTTCACAAAATCAGTTTCATCTCCACAAACCAGTGAGAACAGGCAGGAGATGTAACTTTTAAAGCTATGGCATTCAAAACAACATAAAGGCAAGTAGGAATAAAACTCACAAGAGGTGTTAAGATTTTTATGGAGAAATATTTAAACCTTTATTGAAAAGCATTGAGGGAGAATTAGTATTTTGTGTAACAAACACTCGTGTAGAATCCACTACTTGTCAAGTGGTTCTAAAACTATGCAAATGAACCTCTGGAACACACCACGAGGGAGGAACTATTGCTCTAATCATCCCGCTCGTGGATGAAGAAACCGGAACCTGTCCCAAGGCCACAGACCCGCTGAGTGGCAGGGCTGGAACTTAGCCCAGGAGGTCTGGCTACAGAATCCACACGTTAGGCTCGTCGGAAGCTGTCTCTCTCAATGAGCTAAATAAATGGAGAGAAGCATTCTTCTTAGGTTTTGGAACACATAAAATTACAAAGATGTCAGTTCTCTCCAAAACTGATCTGTAGTTTCCATTGCAATTCCAACCAAACTCCCAGGGGTTGCCACAGGTTTGGGCGTGACATCTCTCCAGAATCAGGCCAACTTGTGGGGCCGCGGCCCGTGTTGGAGTCCAGGCTAGTAGGTACCTCAATAGTTCATGGAAACTGAATTGAGTTTATTTAGCTGCAAAAAGTTTTGGCATCCAGGCATAGTTTTTCATGACACACATTTTCCGTGAACTTTTTGAGGAGCTTTTGTCTGCATGGATTTCAAAAAATTTTTTGCGTCAAAATAAGCTTATCACTGCATTGAGCTCAAAGAATGTTCCATCATTTGCCTAAATGGTGCTTATGTGAGGCAGTGCTGCAAGGCACCGAGCAGAGGTTTAGCTGGTTATGGCTCAAAGCGTTGTGGTGCCTGGGTTTTCAATTTAGACATCAGAAGAACTCTATACTGCAAGTAGAGGTGACACGGAAACAGACAAGCATTGGTTGGATCACGTTAACCTGCTCAGGACCTAGCTACCTGGCAGAAGCAAATGGGAGCCTTCTCTGGAGGAAGTTAAAGCCACACAGAGCTTTGCAGTCATCGGAAGCGATACCCAGCCGTCAATCAAACACTGAAAGATTAAAAGCAGCATGGCGTCCGGTCTCCTAAACTGGGGAAATCCGCCTCCCGCCAGCTGCAAAGCTGAAGAAACACTGTGGTCTATTTACACAGCGGAATTCTGCAGCGGAATGAAAACAAAATGAATTGCAGCACTCACAACACAGACGCAAGAAGTTGGTCCCACAAGGCGACAAGCGCCCGGTTCGATTAATAAAATATTCAAAAACACATAAAACCAACCCGTATGTCATCTGAGGACAGAGACGTGGCAGCTCTGCCGAGACAAGCAAGGGGTTTAGAAGCACATAACTAACGGTGACAGGCACCCCAGATGGAGGGGAATGGGATAAGGCCAGCCAGAAGCGACACCCCACGCGCTCTCTCTCACCCTGGGTCACAGGGATACGCGTGCGGCTGGAATTTATTTTCTACGTTATAATTTATAAACATTCCTTTCTACTTAGTAGAAGCCGGCCCAGCAAGTATAACTTTATGTAGGGGTTGCTTTCTCATCACGTGGTTCAAGATGGAAAGAAGGCCCCCGGTAGCACACTACCAGGATTCTCCAGCGGACAGACCACACAGGCCGTGGCGCTGTCCCCGGAGGCCCCTGGGGAAAGCTCTCCCTGAGCACAGGCAGAGCCCCGGCACGCGCGTTGGTCAGCCCAGGCTTCTGGGCAAAATAGCAGCAGCCGGAGGGCCCTCAGCAACACTCGTCCATGCCCTCCCCGCTCTGGGGGCTGGACTGTGAGCTCAGAGACTGGGACCAGCGTGCTCAGGCCAGGCTGGGACCAGGGCCCTCCTCCTGGCTTGCCGACGGCTGGCTTCTCCCTGAGCTCCCGTGGCACTCCCTGTGAGCGTGGTGTCTCCTGTCATCCGGGCATTAACCCCACCCTGGGGGCCCCCAGTCACGACCTTGGGCAACCCTAATGAGCTCTCCAAGGCCTCAAGTCTGCATCCCATCACTCTGGGGCGGGGAGGGGGTGCAGCTTCAACAGCCGATTTGAGGGGACACAATCCCCCAGCTCATAGCCCAGAGCCACCGAGGTCACCGAAGAGTCACATTGGCATGTCGACAGTGGCTGAGGCATGCAGGTCTTACGAATGATATGGCTTTGGTTTTTGCTTCTAAGTTTTTGGTTATTAAATTTGAGAGTCAGAGAGAGAGAGAGCACGCACTCCCCTCCGCCGGTTCATTTCCCAAATGCCTACAGTGGCTGGGGCTGGGCCAGGGCCAAAGCAAAGATCTGGGAACTCAATCTAGGTGTCCCACATGGGTGACAGGCGTCCAGTCTCTGGGGCCTCCCCACCGCCTGCCTGGCTCTGCCTTGGCAGGAAGCTGGAATTGAACCAAGGCACTCCGGTGCGAGACGCGTGTTTTAACCATCAGGTTAAATGCCTGCTGTCTGGAGAATGTGTTTTGTTAGCAGCAGGGCTGAGAATGAAGACAGAGCCCAAGCAGCCTCACCTCACCCCCCTAACAAAGTTGGGGACACGCTTGGCTTTGGAGACCCTGAAAGCCACTGCTTCTAAGCCCCCGTGCTCTGTGTGGTCGCTGTCTCACGGGCCCCTCGTGTTCTCTGGGCACCCTCCACCCGCCTCGCAGCGCCGGCCCTGCCGGGCTGAGCAGGGAGCACACCACTTCTGTGCAATTTCTGTAAATGGGCACTTCCTTCCAAGAGAACTGCTCCCCAGACGTTTCCTCGACATCTGCAATGATGGAGAATCCAGACACAGGCTTGGGGTGGGGGAGGCAGCACAGAAGGAAAGAGCTTTAACTTCTAAAGCAGAGAAAACAAAAATCCTGCCAGAAGCAGAGGGAGATGGGGAGGGAGGGGGCTGGGATGGAGGAGGCTCCTGCTCTGGGGCTCAGCACCGGGGGTTGCATAGAACAGATGGCTGGGGTGTACTGATAACTCACAACAGGCAGAGCTGGGATCTGTGAGATTCAGGAGGCTCGGACGCCACTGGCGAGGGCCCAGGTAGAGCCTTGACCTCCATGAGGGCTCCTGGAGGCAGGGCGCCGTTGTGGGGGTGGGCGGGTGGAGGAAGGGACCCTGCACAGGAAAGTTAGGGAGCCCTGGCCCCATCCTCCGAGACAAACGAGCATTCCTCCAGGGAGCCATTGCTGCCTGGAATAATCACAGGCCCATTAATAATAATAAATAATGGCTGGCACTTTATTAGCGAGCTGGTGCCAGGCACTACGCTGGGTGCCTTCTTACCCCCATTTCCAAAACGAGAAAACTGAGGCTCGGCGGGGGAGGGGCGTACCCAGCTCAGGCCTCGGAGCTCCAAGTGCCGAAGCTCCCTGCCTGCTCTGTGTGGGAGGGAAGGGAAGCCACAGCCCAGACCTCTCCCCGCAGCACAGGCGAGAGCCCGAGGGGTGAGAGACTGGGGATCTGGAAGGAGAGGTGCAGAGGGAGGCTGTGGATGGAGTGTGCAGGCACACACGTGTGCGTGCGTGTGCGTGTGCGCCGGGTGCGGGTGGTGTGAGTGTATGCAGAAGACCATGAGTCCAAGTGAAACAAGTACTCCCCAGCCCTGGAGGACAAGGCACCAGGCTGCTAAGTCCAATATGGCTCATCCACTCTGCCATCTGTCACCTCCGGCGAGTCACTTCCTCCCCCGCTTCTCCGTTTCTCCTGTCTAAAACGGGACGGTTGGTCCAGGATTCTCCCAGCTCTCATCACTTATGCATCTATGATTCTGCTGTGGATAGCAACTGGGGGTGGGGGCAGTCGGAGGTGTCAAAGGTCACAGGCCACCTCCCAACCCCCAAGGCCAAGAGCCAAGTCCTGGCAAGGACAGCCGACAAGAGCCATGCACGGGGTGGAAAAGAGTCAGCAGGCGCCCCGAGCACCACTGGCCACGCCCACACCCCTCCCCGGGCCATGGCGCTGTGCCAGGTGTTCAAACAACCCTGTCTTGGAATGAACAGAGCCCCAGGCATGGGGCACGCCCCTCCCCGCCAGGATGTAGCATCCCCTTGCAGGTCATCCAGCCCCTGACCCTGCTAGAGTAAAGCCTACACCCCTGGGAATGACGCCCTGGTTTCTCCCAGTGGATGCTACCAAGGGCCAAAGCACCAGGGATGCACCCGGGGGCCACAGAGCACGGAGCTGTGATGCTCAGGTCTCCCCCGAGGACAGCAATGGCCTTGACCTGCCGCCCAGCACCGCAGCAGGGACTGCTCGGTGACATGCACTCTGTGGTTCAGCTCAGCTGATCACCAAGTGCCTACTGAGCATCCGTGATGTCACGATGTGCACCTGCCGAGTGCCTGCGGCACAGACGCACGCCGAGGAGGAGCCGGCCAGCGCGGTGGTCTGAGTGCTGGACCTCGGGGAAGGGGAGTGTCCGCTGACCCCGGGGTGAGCCGCTGGGTTCTAACCCCGCCTCCACCTCCCACTAGCACCTCTAGCAAATTGCTTAGGCACGGCTCCCAGGCTGAGCACCATCTCCTAGGCTCATGGGAGGGACTAAGGCACTCGTCACGGTGCCCAGGAGACAGGAAGTTCCTGCACGCTGATGTGGATGTGGACGACGACAGGGCGGAGACCGTGAGGCAGTCCTACCCTGGGCCCCGGCTGCTTTCCTGACCACGCAACTCCGATCAAGTGACAGAAGGTGGAGAAGGCAGCTGGCTCTGGGTTGGGGAATCCAAGAAAGCATCGCTCCCTGCACTTGGACCGAGAGGTGTGGGCGCCCAGCAGCCGACACACAGCGCCTTCCGAAGTCTGCTCTCGCTGGGCCCTGGACCACGGCCTCATCGCCCCCACCCATAACTGTAGAAAAGCAAAGCACAGGCTTGGGGGGGGAGGGGCGCAGCTGGAGATCTGAAGGCAGAGCTATGCGGGGAGCCCAGACAGGGAGGACGGGCAGCACGGGCTACCTGTGGGGACCCCGTCAGGGCTCTGAGGGCACAGGCGTGGCACTGGCCAAGGAAGAGTCCCTGGGCCTGGGAGCCAAGTCCACCCACCCCACCCAGACCAGCGGGAGGCCAGCTGTCTGCAGAGGCAAGGAACAAACGGGTCGTGCCTGGTGCTGGGGGAATGCGGGCGGGCGTGGGGCTCCCGGGCTGCAGGGCGGGGCTCAGTGCTCCCACAGGCAGCTATGCAGGGAACGCGGCAGATGGCACCGCCCCACTGCCGGGAAACATTTGGTTCCTTGTCTCGCAGCGACTCACCAAGAGCAGGGTAAGGAGGGCTGCAGAGAGGCCAAGGGGGAGGTCAGGGCAGGGCAGGGGAGCCAGACCAGGAGCCAAGCAGCAAGGTCTGGAGAGGCTTCCAGAGGCCCTGAGCAGGTGGCAGCCGCATGCCAGCCCGGAAGGGCCCTTCCACAATGCCCGGGCCAGTTCCTTCCTTTCGCACCAGGACACGGAGGCCCCTGGAGGGTCAGCAACATATTGCGGGCAGCGTGGACTCACACATGCACTTGCCACTCCCCAGCTGTGCGAGCCGGTGCCCCGCCCCGGAGTTCTCCTCTGTGAAATGGGGAGCCTGCCACCCGCTCCACCGACTGGCTGTGAGACAAGGGCCAATGCACACGGGGCCTGGGCACCTCTGCCAGCGCCCAGCAGGGCCTCAATCTCAAGGTCCCATAGAGGTTGACAGTAGAGCTAGAGCCAGAACTCAAGCAAACCCGACTCGACCCAGCCAGTTATGCTGTGTTCCCCCTTCCAGCCGCAGGGACGAGCCAAAGCCAAAGCATGCCAGGGGGAGCCCCGGGGGCGCAATGGTAGAGGGATTTTCTCATGACCGGAGCTCAGGAATGCATTACCCAGGGTTCCATTTTGGGTGCTTATTTAAGTGTGTGCCTGGGATGGATTAAAGGCTGGGAAGGAGCTAAATGTCATCGCGATGATCTGTTCAGCCCACGGATGTTAGCATCTCACCGACCAGAGGCAGGGCTGGTGATGCAGCTCCCAGAGCCCCAGAGCGAGGACAGGCGTGCGCTTGGTCTCACTCAACCGGCACTTACTGAGCACGCGCTCTATCCAGAGAAACTGGCTTTCTTGGGATGCTTCTGCCTATGAGGACACAAAGGTGCCAAGATACTCAAGGAAGAAAGGTGGCACAGCTCACAAGTGGCAGAGCCAGGACCCCCGCCACCTCACCCTTCTCCAGGAGAGAGAAAGGAGGAGGATGGGGCCTAAGGCCCCGGCACAAGGGCGTTAGAATGCCCCAGCTTGTCCCTTCCTGGAGGCTGACCTGAGACCTCAATCCTGGAGCTGCCCAGCCTGCTTGGTGCTTGCTGCCCAGGTGTTCCCTTGAGCCCCCTGGACCTGCACCCCTGTCTGCACCTGGAGAGACGGACAGAGGAGGCAGCATGGGCCTGTGGCTCAGACACACTGCTTGTCCTTAGAGAACCCACACTCTTCCTCCTCCGCAAAGATTTATTCATTTATTTATTTATTTGAAAGGCAGACTGATGCGGGTGGGGGTGGAATCTCCCTTCTGCTGCTTCACTCCTCAAATGGCTGCAATAGCTTGGCCCAGAAGCCAGGAGCCTGGAACTCCATCTGGGTCCCTACAAGGGTGGCAGGTGCCCAAGAACCTGGGCCATCTGCTGCTGCTTCCCCAGGTGCGTTAGCAGGAAGCTGGATGGGAAGTGGAGCAGCCGGGACTTGAACCAACACTCTGATTTTGGATGCTTGTGTCACAGTGGTGACTTGACCTGGTGCACCACAACACCGGCCCCAAGCCCTCTGTCTTCAGGGGAAACACAGCCTCTCTCCCAGAGAGCTCCCAGGATGATAGAGTGACAGAAGAAACACCACTTCTGCTCTCAGGAAGCTCCCAGTCCGATGGGCGAGACATAGACAGAAGAACGGAGATTCAATAATAATGAGGAGGAGCCACCACTGTGGTGTAGGTTAGTCCTACACCTGCAGTGCCAGCATCCCATATGGGCACTGGTTCGAGTCCCGACTGCTCCACTTCCAATCCAGCTTTCTGCTATGGCCTGGGGAAGCAGTAGAAGATGACCCAAGTCCTTGGGCCCCTGCACCCATGTGAGAGACCCAGAAGAAGCTTCTGACTCCTGGCTTCGGATTGGCACAGCTCCGGCCATTCCAACCATAAGGGGAGTGAACCAGCGGGATGGAAGACCTCTCTTTCTGTCTCTCCCTCTCACTGTCTGTAACTCTACCTTTCAAATAAATAGGTAAATAAATCTTTAAAAACAGCAATAATAGGGACCAGCGCCATGGCTCACTTGGTTGATCCTCCGCCTGCGGTGCCGGCATCCCATATGGGCGCCAGGTTCTAGTCCCGGTTGCTCCTCTTCCAGTCCTGCTCTCTGCTATGGCCATTTAGGGGGTGAACCAACGGAAGACCTCTCTGTCTCTCCCTCTCACTATCTGTAACTCTACCTCTCAAACAAATAGATAAATAAATCTTTAAAAACAACAATTATAATGAGGAGCTAACGCTCATCGAGAACTGAGCTCGCTGGATCAATACAACCACCCCTGTGAGGCCGACACAGAGGCGCAGGGAGGTAAAGTCGCTCAGAAAGATCACTGAACTGGGACGGAAACTGCACAGTCTGGCCCTGGGCTCTCCCAAGTAATGAGGAAGACAAAGAGAGCTCCTGGGAGGAGCTCAGGGCCCAGGGACACAGGTCCAGAGCGTTCCAGTCTGCAGGGGTCAGGGGGGCAGGGGGCAAAGGGGGAACAGGGGGCAGGAGTGAGGGCAGTGGGGTGGGAGCCTTCCAGGAGGAAGGCAGGAGGGCTGGGTGGAGTTTGGCCTGAGCATCTCAGACAAGTCCGTGAACCTGCCAGGGAGACAGACACAGAGACCACCCAATGGGAGAAGCCGTGGAGGAGGCACCTGTCGCCAAGTCTGGGATGAGCCAAGAGCCGGGGAGGGAGCCACAGGTCAGCAGCACACAGCCCTGCCCCCAACCTGGGCGGGGGGGCACTCAGCACAGCTCCGGGAATCCCACCTGAATGGGACTGGAGAGCACAGGGACCCTGAGCTGGGCTTTGGCGTGGACAGATCAGAGTTTCTGCTCTGAGCTCTGGGCCCTCGCCGGCAGGTTGGTGACACTGGCGACTCTCGTGGAGTTACGGTGAAGAGGAAGTGAGACACAGTTTATACAGCACCCAGCACAGGGCTGAGTTTTCACTTAACTCAGTAGGGAGCGATTCACAGGTTACACACAAACCCCATTTCCAAATATCTGGGATTTTCCAGAAATTTCTATTATTGGTTTCTCGTTTAATTCCATTGAGGTCAGAGCACAGCTCCCTATGTCAGTATTTTTAGATTTATTGAGACTTGCCTATGGCCTTGCATATGATCTTGGTGACTGTTCCATGCGTACCTGAAAAGAATGAATATTCTGCTGCCATTGGGTAAAACCTCCTACAAATGTCAATCGGCAACATTGATTGACAGGCAAGTCCTCTATTTCCATATTGACCTCATCTACTTGTCCTATTAATCACAGAAAGAGGGGATACTGAAAGCTCCAACTACAGTTTGGGATTTGTTTCAGTCTTTTTAGCTTTGTCAGTTTTTGCTTCTGGATTTTGAGGACTGCTGATCAGGCGCAGGTAGCCGTAGGGGATGAACGTCTTACTGATAAGCCGATCCCGTAACCCTCAGGCAGCGTGCCTCCTATCCCGGCATCGCACTCCTCTGACATCAGCAGAGCCAGCCCAGGCCTCCTCCCATGGTATCTGCTCTTCCATCCTTCCACTCCGGACCTCTCCGTGTCTTTGTGTGTCTTGTCGGCTTCTCGTAGACAGCTTAGAGTTGGTTCTTGCATTTTTTATCTTTTCTTTAAAAAAAAAAGATTTGTTTATCTACTTGAAAGGCAAATTTTAAGTGAGGAGAATCTTTTTATACTTAGGGCATGTTTAATACGTCTAGTGCCATTCATTCTTGTATACGTATCTAAGTTTCTATCTTGTATTATTTTCCTCTGCTTAAAAAAAAGTCATTAACATTTCTAGTAGTGAAGAACTAGGTGCTGAATCCAGCTGCTATTTTTTTTTTTTTTTTTTTTTGACAGGCAGAGTGGACAGTGAGAGAGAGAGACAGAGAGAAAGGTCTTCCTTTGCCGTAGGTTCACCCTCCAATGGCTGGCGCACCGCGCGGATCTGAAGGCAGGAGCCAGGTACTTATCCTGGTCTCCCATGGGGTGCAGGGCCCAAGCACTTGGGCCATCCTCCACTGCACTTCCCGGGCCATAGCAGAGAGCTGGCCTAGAAGAGGAGCAACCGGGACAGAATCCGGCACCCCGACCGGGACTAGAACCAGGTGTGCTGGCGCCGCTAGGCGGAGGATTAGCCTAGTGAGCCGCGGCGCCGGCCGCCAGCTGCTTTTTGAAGAAGTCTTTATGTAACCTTGAGTTCTCAAAGGCTATCTTCCTTTTAACATTATTTATTTTTATTTGAAAGGCAGACAGAGAGAGAGAGAGAGAGAGAGAGAGAGAGAGAGATCCTTCCATCTACTGGTTCACTGCCAAAATGCCCACAACAGCCAAGGCTAAATCAGGCCAAAGCCTGGGTCTCCTTTGTGGGTGGCAGGGACCCAGTTACTTGAGCCGTCACCTGCTGGCCCCCACGGTGTGCATTAGCGGAAGGCTGGAACGGTGATGCCAGGCGCTGACAGGGGATGTGGGTGTTCCGAGCGGCATTGTAACTCCCTCCTGAGAGACACACCCACTGCCCTTGACGTCGGGTTGGCAGGTGCCATTCTAGTGCCTTCTGGCCTTCACAGCGTCTGACAAGAGGTCAGCAGTGGTTCCTGCCTTTGTTCTTATAGATCTAGCGTCTCTGGCTGCTGCGAAGTTTTTCTTTAAAAAAAAAAAAAAAAGATTTATTTATTTATTTATTTGAAAGTCAGAGTTACACAGAGAGAGGAGAGGCAGAGAGAGAGAGGTCTAACATCCGATGGTTCACTCCCCAATTGGCCACAATGGCTGGAGCTGTGCCAATCCGAAGCCAGGAGCCAGGAGCTTCTTCCGGGTCTCCCAAGCAGGTGCAGGGACCTACTGCTTTCCCAGGCCATAGCAGAGAGCTGGATCGGAATTGGAGCAGCTGGGACTCAAACTGGCGCCCATATGGGATGCCAGTGCTTCAGGCCAGGGCATTAACCCACTGTGCCACAGTGCCAGTCCTGAAGTTTTTCTTTTATCACTGGTTTTCAGCAGACTGATTACGAAGTGTCTTGGTGTGCCTTTCCTTGAGTTTATCCCTTTGGGGGCCTTATGGAGTGATTTAGGTCTGCGGGCTTACAGTTTTCATCAAATTTGGAAATTATGAGGCCATTATTTTAACATTTGTCTGCCTCTTCTTGGGACTTCAATTACATGTATTTAGTCCTCTTGGTATGCTATTATTCCATGGTCACTGGAACTTTTTGTTTGTTGCTTTCTTCTTAGTGTTTATTTATCCATTTTTATTTATTTGAAAGACAGTGGCAGAGACAGAGAGAGAGAGAGGAGAGAGGAGAGAGAGAGAGAGAGAGAGAGAGAGAGAGTGAGGGACAGAGAGGTCTTCCATCCACTGGTTCACTCCTCAAATGCCCACAACAACCCATGCTGGGCTGGGCCAAAGCCAGGCGTCAGGGACTCAGCCTGGTCTCCCACATGGGTGGCAGGGACTCAAGTGCTTGAGCCACTCCCCCACTGCCTCCCAAGCACAGACCTGCGGTCAGCAGACCTCCCTGGGTCAGAGGGGAGTCGCCAGTCCTCTCAGACGGGGCACAGTGTCCCAGGCGACAGCTTCCCCCTGTGCCACAGGCCTGCCTCGTGTGGGCTTCTCCCCAATGTTTCAGCACGCGTAGTTCCCACGGCTTCTATCTAGATTCCAGCCTCTTTTCCTGCAATGTCTAATCTGCTATTACTCTGTCATGAACTTGGGGTTCTGCCCCCTCAAAATTCACATGTGGAACCCCCAGCCCCAGGGTGATCGTGTTGGGGACGGGGCTTTTGGTGAGTGGTCAGGTCCTGAAGGTGGGGCCTTGGTTTCATGGAATCAGAGACCTTATACGGAGAGACAGCAGAAACCTCTCTCTCTCTCTTTCTCTCTCTCTCTCTCCACACTAAGGAAAGTCCCCATGATTATGAAAACAGCCATCTGCAAGCTGGGAAGAGAGCCCTCAGCCTCAAACTTCCCCAGCCGCAAGCTTCAGCCTGCAGAACGCCAACCTCTGGTGTTTCATGATGGAAGCCCGAGCAGACGGATGCATAATCCCATTCAGTGAGATTTGGATTCCCTTTTGTAGCTTCCATTTCTCTCTTCACTGCGTTCACACTTTCACATGAAGCCTTGAGTGCACTGAACACATTTGTAACAGTCACGTTGAAGCCCCCGTCTCATAAGCCCATCACCTCCACCACTCCTGAATCTATTCCAGTGGGCTCATTTTTCTCCTCATTATGGGTCACGATTTCTCCTGCTTCCTGCTTGTTTGCTACTATTTGATTGGATGACTGACAATCTGAATTTTATACGACTGAGTGTTAGATTCTATTATAATCATTTGAAGGCTGTGGGACTTGGTGTTGGCAGGGAGTCCGATGCTTCTGAGGCTCATTTTTAAACCTTTTGAAGGGAGACCCAGAGTCGCGCTTGCTTTATTACCAGGCTGTGAGTTGTCCGTGGCCCCTGTTCCGTGCCTTGTGGCTCCAATGAAGCCTCTCCCCCTAGTGAGTAGAAACAGCAACAATTCCTGGCCTCTGAGAGTCTAGGGATTGTTGAGGTGGGGAGGAGAGCAGGGATTGAGAGGGCTGTGGGACAACTCAGTGTAGAAGGGTAAGAGATGAGAAGGGGCTGGCACTGTGGCCTAGTGGGTAAAGCCCCCCCCCCACTCCCCAGCAATGCTGGCTTCTCATATGGGCGCTGGTTCAAGTCCCAGCTGCTCCACTTCGGATCCAGCTGCCTGTTAATGGCCTGGGAAAAGCAGCAAAAGAGGGCCCAAGTGTCTGGGCCCCGGCACTCACGTGGGAGACCCGGAAGACGCGCCTGGCTCCTGGCTTGGGCCTGGCCAGCCCTGGCCGTTGTCCTCATCTGTGCAGTGAACCAGCGATGGAAGCGCTTGCTCTGTCGCCTGCTTGCTCACTCTCTGCATCTCCCTCTCTCTCTTTAACTCTTTCAAAATAAATAAGTAAAAATGTTTTTAAAAAAAGAGTTCAAGGCCAGCGTTATGACATAGTGGATAAAGCTGCTACCTACAATGCTGGAATCTCATGTGGGCGCCAGTTTGAGACCCAGCTGCCGCACTTCCGATCCAGCTCTCTGCTATGGCCTGGGAAAGCAGTGGAGGATGCTCCAGGCGCGGGCCCCTGCACCTCATGGGAGACCTGGAAGAAGCTCCTGGCTTCAGCCTGACCCAGGCCTTACTGTAGTGGCCATTTGGGGAGTGAACCAGTGGATAGAAGATTTCTCTCCGTCTCTGTCTCGCTCTTTCTCTATCTCTCCCTCTCTGTAATTTTTACTTTCAAACAAGTAAATAAATAAAAATAAATCATCTTTTAAAAGAGGACAAAGACTAGGAAATCCCTCTTAAAGGGTGGGCAGAGGTGGAACTCAAGAGAAAAAGACAGAGGAGAGGGAACAGGGAGGAGAAATGTTGAGAAGAATCAGAGGAGCAGCGGGAGATGGAGGAACGCGGAAGCCGAGAGAACACAAACCTTCCAGGTGAGGTGAGCACAGGTGTGCAGAAGCCCCTGGCGCTGGACCCTGCTGAGGGTCCCTGGGGGTCCTGGAGGAGCCCTTGGAACGACCCAGGGGTGGCAGAAGCCAGTGAGTGGGTGGGAGGTTAGGGATCGGGAGGAGAAAGCGCCTGCTCCTCTTTCTAGAACCTCCGAGAAGACGGGAACCTTGGGGATGGAGCTTGCGGGCCCAGAGGGGGAGACGAGCAGTGCGGAGGGGGCCAAGCAACTGGTGGCTGGCAGGGAAGGCACCCACACCCCCCATTTTAAAGACAGAAAAT